>NC_051072.1:47506286-48132953 GCF_004664715.2 Peromyscus leucopus | reverse complement strand
CCGCGCTGGGGAGGGTCGGGAGCCCGGCCGCGCAGTAGTGGAAACTGCAGGTGGTGTTCAGAGTAGCAAACGGGCTCCTTTTTCCATACAGCCAACAAACCGAGTGCTATGCAATATCCTGGTTTCGATCCTGAAACAAAAAAAAAAAAAAAAAAGGAACCGAGAAAAACAGGAAATCACGGAAGTCTGTGGTTTAGTTAGTAACCTGCACCAGTGTTTTGGTCTCAATTTTTGATAAATGTACCCGAGTGCTAACTTGAGAGGAATTTGAGTGGAGGGTGTATAGGTTTAAGTCTTTGCAACTTATTATAAATCTAAAATTATTCTAAAGTTAAAAGTTAGCATAAAAAGCCCACAGCAAAGTGAAGCGGGCCGTGGCTCGCTAAGGAGGGCTTACGTTAGCTTTTTCCCCCCAAGCAGGACAGGAAGTAGGTAGCTGTTTGATCAACTTGTTTGCTAAAGCAGTTGTCAGGCTTGTAGGGGCAGATCCTGCTGGCCTACGTTTTCCCTGTTGGAATCTGTCCTCTCTCAGTTCCCTTCAACAAATATTTTGGAGCATCTATTAAGGTGTGAGCAAATGAGACACTTTTTAAACTAGTGGATGCCATGGCATGTCTTAGGGCCAGAAAGGGACATGGTTGGATCGGTTTAGAAAGTATTGACTCAGCAGCGATGTGTAGGATGGCTTTGTCAGTTTAGCCCAGAAGTAATCAGAAATTTGACCAGGAAATTAAAGTGCAAAAGATAGGATTTGTGTAGATTTCGTTGCATCTTGACTTAACAATTGAAGGCATTTGAGAATCAGAGAGAAAAAGAGGGGACAACATATTCCAAAGTTTTTACCTGAGGGTTTTGGAACATGGTCGACACATTTGAGAAAGTAGAGGACTCCAGAAGAGACCTGGATTGGGGGTGGGGAAGATAATAAACTTGCTTTGAGCTGTATTGGAGTCACAGGCCGAGTGTTGAGCTGGAAATGTGTGTTTAAGGAACCGGAGGAAGGAAAAAGAGCCTTCAGCGGCAGAAGGTGGCCCTCATGGCAAAAGAGGAGCTGCTTTCTGGCTGGGTTGAGATGCCCTGGTGGCCTTCCTGCAGACGTGGAGAGGCGCCGTGGGGTGAGGCCGATTATTGGAGTTAGTAATTAGCAGGTCACTATTTTTCAGAGTTATTTTAGTGAAAAATAAAAAGATGGCTGGCAATCGATCCATGCTGTGTCCTTTCCCAAGTGTCCAGGGAGCCAGATGTTTTCTAGCTCTGGCTAAACCCACTGCCCCCTGTGTTCTTTGGGCAAGTCATGTGTGTTTAGAATAGGAAAACATTTCTCAGCGAAATCCCAAGAACCCTTTTATTTCTAGAAATACTAATAGGATGGAGCAGTGTTCCATGTAACACACTTTGCAGAACACTGATACAGAAATAGAAGTTTCATATTCTGAAAGAAAAAAAAAATCGCCAGGCGGTGGTGGCACACGCCTTTAATCCCAGCACTCGGGAGGCAGAGGCAGGCGGATCTCTGTGAGTTCGAGGCCAACCTGATCTACAGAGTAAGATCCAGGACAGGCACCAAAGCTACACAGAGAAACCCTGTCTCAAAAAAACAAAAAGAAAAAAAAAATCAAAGCCAGTACTTGGAAGGCAGAGGCAGGTAGATCTCTATGAATTCAAGGCCGGCCTGGTCTACAGAGTGAGTTCCAGGACAGCCAAAGCTACACAGAGAGACCCTGTCTCGGAAAGAAAAAAAAATTACATGTAACCTCCTTACTCAGTAAGGAGGTAAACTGGTGCACAAATCCTTCCTGTGTGGGTGGGGGTGGGAGGGTGAGGTGGGAGGGTGGGATGCAATCTCACCATATTGCTCATTTTGGTCTCAAATGCATGCATTTAAGCAAGCCCTCTTCCTCAGGTTATTGAATACTGGCAGGTCATATACCACCAAGTTCACTTAATACTCACATTCAAATTATGTATTTGACTACTGTAGTTGATCTCACATATATCCATGGTGCTCCAAATGACCCTGACCAATCATTATACCTAAACTCATTTTGGAGGCAATGACTCGATCAGGATCAGAGATCAGCAGTTACGAATTTGGGCTCAGACTCCCCAGGCGGCACTTTCTTACTCCACTTCCTGCTGGTTCCCCAATTAGTATCAAACATACTAAATTCACTAGAACACCAGGGCGGTGGCGGCGCACGCCTTTAATCCCAGCACTTGGGAGGCAGAGGCAGGCGGATCTCTGTGAGTTCGAGGCCAGCCTGGTCTCCAAAGCGAGTTCCAGGAAAGATGCAAAGCTACATAGAGAAACCCTGTCTCGGAAAAAAAAAAAAAATTAAATTAAATTCACTAGAAGGCTTGTAATTCTGTAGATGGATTTTTCTTTGGGCCACCAGCTCACAAAAAATAATAATAATAATCTGACACAGACTTATTAATTATGTATTTATTATGTATATAGTATGTATGACTGCGGGCCAGAAGAGGGCACCAGATATCGTTACAGATGGTTGTGAGCCACCATGTGGTTGCTGGGAATTGAACTCAGGACCTCTGGAAGAGCAGTCAGTGCTCTTAACCTCTGAGCCATCTCTCCAGCCCCCCCCCACTAGCTCTTATAACTCATTTATATTAATCTACAATTTGCCTCGTGGCTTTTTACCTCTCTTCCATCTTGCACCTTCTGTTTCTGCTCTAGCGTCTCTCCCACACCTAGATTCATCTCCCTTTCTCTTTCCACCCAAAAGTTCTGCCTAACCTCTTCCTGCCTTACTATTGGCCATTCATATCTTTATTAAACCAATCAGAAGGCACCTTGGCAAAGATGCATCTTTGCAGCGTACAAAGAGATTATTCCACCACATAATTCTAAGACGTAAAGTGTCCCCAGAGTAAAGTTTGATTTTTTTCCTATCACATTTGAATACTACACAGCCAATACCTATCAAAGTTACATTTAGAAAAAAACATTAGAGCCAGGAGGTGGTGGCGCACACCTTTAGTCCCAGCACTCAGGAGGCAGAGGCAGACACATCTCTGAGTTCAAGGCAGCCTGGTCTACAGAGCGAGTTCCAGGATGACCAGAGTAAACAAAGAAACCCTGTCTGGGGAGGCAGGGGCATTGGAGAGGGATGTAGCTTAGTGGCAAAGGCTTTACCCTTCATACACAACACTTTGGGTTCAGTTCCCCTCATCAAAACAAAACAAAACCCCCACCAAAACAATAGCATACCGGAGGATAGGAAAGCTCATTATAGTCAGCCTTGAATGGCAAGACAGCTCATGAGTGTATGTGGTACATTAACCGGTGTTCTTGAGCTGGGCATGGTGGTACTGACCTATAACCCCAAACTCAGAAGGCAGAGCGAGGAGTTTTGCCAGAAGTTTAAGGCCACCTGAGCTACATAATGAGTACCCAGGCCAGCCAGATCTACATAGGAAGACCCTATCTTAAAAAGAAAAGAATCTTGCCTGATATAGCAATGAATGATTTCAATTCCAGCACTCCAGAGACAGAGGCAAGAAGACCACAAGTTCAAGGTCAGCCTGGGGTACATAGAAATCTAGAACACATCTCAGAAAACAGAAATCACACAAAAAAAAACCCCTTAAACTGGATGTGCTGATTCACACTGGATGTGTTGATGCACACTGGATGTGCTGATGCACACTGGATGTGTTGATGCACACCGGATGTGCTGATGCACACTGGATGTGTTGTGCTGATACACACTGGATGTGCTGATGCATACTGGATGTGTTAATGCACACTGATGTGTTGATGCACACTGGATGTGCTGATGCACACTGGATATGCTGATGCACACTGGATGTGTTGATGCACATTGGATGTGTTGTGTTGATGCACTGGATGTGTTGTGTTGATACACTGGATGTGCTGATGCACACTGATGTGCTGATGCACACTGGATGTGTTGTGTTGATGCACTGGATGTGTTGTGTTGATACACTGGATGTGCTGATGCACACTGATGTGCTGATGCACACTGGATGTGTTGTGTTGATACACTGGATGTGCTGATGCACACTGATGTGCTGATGCACACTGGATGTGTTGTGTTGATGCACACTGGATGTGTTGTGTTGATGCACACTGGATGTGTTGTGTTGATGCACACTGGATGTGTTGTGTTGATGCACACTGGATGTGCTGATGCACATTGGATGTGTTGATGCACACTGGATGTGCTGATGCACACTGGATGTGCTGATGCACACTGGATGTGTTGTGTTGATACACACTAGATGTGCTGATGCATACTGTATGTGCTGATGCACACTGTATGTGCTGATGCACACTGGATGTGTTGTGTTGATACACACTAGATGTGCTGATGCATACTGTATGTGCTGATGCACACTGGATGTGCTGATGCACACTGATGTGCTGATGCACACTGAATGTGTTGTGTTGGTACACACTGGATATTTTGTGTTGATACACTGGATGTGTTGATGCACATTGGATGTGTTGTGTTGATGCACTGGATGTGTTGTGTTGATACTCTGGATGTGCTGGTGCACAATGGATGTGCTGATGCACACTGTATGTGTTGATACACACTGGATGTGCTGATTCACACTGGATGTGCTGATTCACACTGAATGTGTTGTGTTGATGCACTGGATGTGCTGATGCATATTTGATGTACTGATATAGCACTCAGGAAGTAGAATCAGGAGGATTGCAAGTTTGAGGCCAGTGTGAAACACATGGTAAATTTGAAGTCAGTCTAGACTGTGTAACAGGATCCTGCCTCAGAAAACAAAAACAAAACAAAACAAAAACCTTGTCTAACTCTATGGTTATCTATAATTTACTCTCTCAGAGACTTCCTTTCCCTCTGTGTTGACCAATTCTGTCTTTGTTCTTTGTTGCTGTTCACCATGCCCCCTCCTTTTTTTCCCCCTCTCTGAGGATTGAACCTTCTAGGCAAATGTTCTACCAGTGACCCTCATTCTTAGTGAAGGCCCAAGATTGCATTGATCAAGCAGGATTCTACAGCAGGGGTAGATGTAGCCTCCCAAGACATCATTCTTTGGTTCAATAAATAATTCCCTATCTACCCTGACAAGAATGTTAAACTAGATTAAAAAACAAAACAAGCTGGGTGGTGGTAGCGCACGCCTTTAGTCCCAGCACTCAGAAGGCAGAGCCAGACAGATCTCTGTGAGTTCGAGGCCAGCCTGGTCTACACAGCGAGATCCAGGACAGGCACCAAAACTACACAGAGAAACCCTGTCTCAAAGAAACCAAAAAACAAACAAACAACAAACAAAAATGCACAAGGTTTCATGTATCCCAAGCTGGCCTCCAACTTGTGTGTGTCAGAGGACGACCTTAAACCTTTTTTTAGTAATTTATTTATTTATTTATTTTTTACTTGCATGTAAGTCTGTGTGAGGGTGTCAGATCTTGGAGTTACAAACAGCTGTTATGCGGGCGCTGGGAACTGAACCCGGGTCCTCTGGAAGAACAGCCAGTGCTCTTAACCACTGAGCCACCTCTCCAGCCCAGACTTTAAACTTCTAATCCCCGTGCCTCTACCTCTTGGTGTGGTGGTGTCCTGTACCACCTTCGTGGAAGGCTTGCTGGGAGTCCAACCCAGGGCCTTCTGCATGCTATGCAAGCAGTCTGCTGACGGAGATGCAGACCCATCCCCCAGATGTCCTTTTAAAGGAAATAACCATGCCTTTTTTAATAAAGGGGTTGTGACTTTCTAAAAACTGAAAAAGCACAGGGCGGTGGTGGCGCACGCCTTTAATCCCAGCACTCAGGAGGCAGAGCCAGGCGGGTCTCTGTGAGTTTGAGGCCAGCCTGGTCTATAGAGCAAGTTCCAGGACAGTCTTCAAAGCTACACAGAGAAACCCTGTCTCAGAAAACAAACAAACAAGCAAACAAAAAAAAAAAAACACCCAAAAAGCCTGGAGAGAGGGCTCAGCAGTTAAGAGCACTGGCTGCTCTTCCAGAGGTCCTGAGTTCAATTCCCAGCCACCCACATGGTGGTTCACAGCCATCTATCATGAGATCTGGCGCCCTCTTCTGGCAGGCAGGCATTCCTACATGCAGAACACTGCTTATGTGATAAATAAATCTTTAAAAACAATTTTTTTAATTTAAAAAAAAAATTGAAAAGGAATGAAGCTAGCAATCTCCTTTCTGTGTTTCTCTACATAACTGCTTTAGATTTGTATTTTCGGTTCTACGAGTTGTGGAAACTTTGTAAACTGCGGATTCCATGACACACAACAGTGGAAGACCTGTCACTAGGCAGGAGGCTCCAAAGACCCATCTCCAGCTCTTGTCCAGTGCTAACCATAATAGCATTGTCTTGCTGCAGGGTGTTTGTGAGAACGACACAGTCTGAGGAGAGAGCACTTAGACCACAGAAAGCCAGTACTCCCTGCTGACTGTGATGACACTTGGGGTTTTCCTTTGTGTTTGTTTTTTTTCTTTTTTTTGGGGGGGGGGCGAGTGTGGAGGATGGTTGGTTTTTCAAGACAGGGTTTCTCTATGTAGCAGCCCTGACCTCCTGGAACTCTCTTTGTAGACGATGCTGGCCTCGAACTCTCAGAGATCTTCCTACCTCTGCCTCCTGAGTGGTGGGATCAAAGGTATACGCCACCACTGATGCTGTTTAAAAACACATCCTATTTTTAAAAAACTGCTTTCAGCCAAAGCTACCCAGAGAAACCCTGTCTCGAAAAACCAAAAAACAAAAACTGCTTTCAGACCTAGTGACACACACTAGTAATCCCAGCATTTGGGAGGATGGGGCAGGAGGACCCAGAGTTTAAGACCAGTCTGGGCTATATAATGAGTCCAGGTTTTCTTTTCTTTTTTTTTTTTTTTTTTTTTTTTCTGGGAGAGCCCAACTAATTGACACATATCTCTTATATCTGAGTCCATTTTTTCTTGTATGTTTTATGTTTTAAAATGTTAGCATATTACTTAAATAAAATTGACATGTAATAAAGTGTGCCATCGTAAGTATAAAATTTGGAGGCTGGAGAGATGGCTCCGCTGTTAAGAGCGGCTGCTATGCGGAGGACCCAGGTTCAATTCCCAGCACCCACATGGCAGCTCACAACTGTCCAGTTCCAGGGGATCCAACACTCTCACATAGACATACAAGTAGGCAAAACACCAATGTATATAAAATTATTAAAAATGTTATATAAGTACAAAAGAAGTATATGATTTGTTGAGTTTTAACAAATTATCACTCTGGTTAAAATATAGGACTATTCAGGCTGGGCATAATAGTGCACGCCTTTAATCCCAGCACTCGGGAGGCAGAAGCATGTGGATCTCTGTGTGTTCAAGGCCAGCCTGGTCCACATAGTGAGGAGTTCCAGGACAGCCAGAGAGTTATGTAATAGAGAGATACTGTCTCATATATATATGAGTGTGTGTGTGTGTGTGTGTGTGTGTGTGTGTGTGTGTGTGTGTGTGTGTGAAGAAAGGAAGACTAGACCAGGACTATTCCATAACCACCCCCAAATTTCCTAGTGACCTTTGAGATCAACTTTCCCACTCCAGACAACTATTAACCTATCCGCTGCCACTGATCTACTTAAATGGCTTATAACTTGAAAGATTCAGAGTAAACCAGTTACTTTGACCACCAATCAGGTCACCAATACACAATTTCTTTTCTCTTTTTTCTTTTTTCAAGACAGGGTTTCACTGTGTAGCTTTGGAGCCTGTCCTAGAACTCGTTCTGTGGAACAGGCTGGCCTCGAACTCACAGAGATCTGCCTGGCTCTACCTCCTGAGTGCTGAGATTAAAGGTGTGCGCCATCACCGCCCAGCCACCGATATATTTTTTGTTGGCACACTGAGTGTTGAACCCAGAGTCTTGTGCATGCGAGGCAAACGCTCTACCACTGAGCTGCATTCCCTGTCCTGCTAACTGTCACTGTACATGAGTTTTAACAAGATCTCATACAGTGCCTGCTTCTTAGTTAGCGTAAGGTTTTACATTCACCCCTGTCGTTACCTGTACAGCAGACACAATAAATACACTCTAGAGTTTTTGGTTGGTTGATTTTGGGAGACAGGATCTTGCCGTTTAGCCCAGACTGTGCTGGATCTCGCTGTGTAGCCCAGGCTAGTCTCAAGTTTATGACCCCCCTGTTTAACGCCCTAGGCACTGGGATCCCAGGTGTGTAGCCTGTATGCTGCACATTGCTGTTATTATTGTTAGTCCTGTTTGCTTTTTAGAAAAAGGTTTGCAGTGTAGTCTAAACTGTCTTGAAATTTATGACTCCTGAATGCTAGGTAGAAGTGAGTCCCACCATGCCTGGCTATTGAATTAAATTTATTGCTGAATATTCAATTGTGTGGTCATTTCCGGAGATGGACATGGGTTATTTCTAGTTCATTTTTTTTTCTTTTAGTTTTTCAAGACAGGATTTCTCTCTGGAGCGTTGGCTATCCTGGACCTCCTTCTGTAGATCAGGCTGGCCTTGAATTTACAGAGATAAACCTATCTCTGCTTCCCAAATGCTGGGATTAAAGGCATGCACCACCACTGCCCGGTTTAGCATATGGTTTTAATAGTAAAAAAATACGATAGCAATCTCAGCAAAAGGCCTAAGACTGGTTCAGTGTCTTTGAAGTCCTGGTAAGCATCTGCTTAAGCGGCAGGATATTTATATTCCCAGTCTCATCTGTCTGAGACTTGTTACTGTGATTATTTTATTATTATTATTATTAATTATTACTATTATTTTATTTTCTTCTCATTGAAGCTTGACATTAGATTTTTTTTGAATTCATAGTTTAAAAAAAAAAAAAAAAAAAGGTAAAACATTTCTACACAGTTCCAGCCAAACCACCGTTTTGAAATGCCCAGTGTTGAAAGCCTGAGTTCGCCGCACTCCATCCTGAAGGGAGGGGGCTGAGTGTCCGTCCGGGCAGCAATTGCGCCGTGCCTGTGACCAAGTAAGTGGCCCAGGGGCTGGGGGTGGAGGGGGCTCAGGGATGGTTCTTCCTCTAAGATGCTGTTTCTAGAAGACATTTTCTTCTGGAAAAGAGGGCAAGCCTTGCCGACATGACTGTTGTGAGCCCTTGTCTTAGAAGAGCCGACATTGTATTTGTTCCTGCACCCCTTTTTGTTTGCTTAGTGAACAAGTCTTTATGTTTCAGAAACGGAATTAAGTTCTAGAGTACCGAGGTGAACCGGACAGGACCTGTGACCTGTGGGCGGGTCCGTTCTGCGTGAGGTGTTTGGAGCAGGTTTGGGCTGTGGCCGAGGAGATGTGCAGGCGCCTGACCTAGCCTAACACAGCCACAGTGAGTCACCTCCTATTCCGCTCAACTCTCCCGCCTTATCAGACAGATTGGTGGTGTAATTTGAGAAGTAGGTAAAATGTGGAGGAATATGTTACAAAGTTCTCAGTGTAAAGGAAGGAAACAAGGCAGGAAACAGAAGCGGGAAGAGAAGCTGGGCGTGGTGGTGCATGCCTTTTATCCCAGAATTCAGGAGGCCAGGCAGCAAGATCTCTGTGGATTCCAGTCCACATCTGGCTGCTTAATGTTATTTTGTTTTTGTTTTTGCTTTGTTTTTAGGCTTTTCGAGACAGGCTTAATGTTATTTTGTTTTTGTTTTTGCTTTTGCTTTGTTTTTTGTTTTTAGGGTTTCTCTGTGTAGTCCTGGCTGTCCCGGAACTCGCTCTGCAGACTCGGCTGACCTCAAACTCAGAGAGAGATCCACCTTCCTCTGCCTCCCGAGTGCTGGGATTGAAGGCGTGCGCCACCACCGCCCGGCTATTTTCTATTATTTTAAGGCTAGCTCTTCTACACGGCCCAGGCTGATCATATAGTGGCTTCTTTCCGCTTCTACTCTCGAAGTGCTGAAGTCACAAGCCTGTGCGGCCACAGCACAGCTTCATGAGCTTGCAGTTTTATTTATTTATCGTAGTTTGCCATATGGAGGATGGAACCTAGGACCTTATGTGTGCTAGGCAAGCGCTCTGCCAGTGAGCCGTACCCCCTGCCCCCACACTTGCGATTTAGATGTTATACCAAGAAAGGTCACTGAGAAGGTGGCAGGCACTGAAGCTATGACCCAAAGAGGCTGAGGAACCAGATGTGCAGACGTCTAGGGGAGGAACAGTCAGGTAGCACTGAGCTCTGCGGTGCAGAATGTCTGGTCCATACCAGAGCATCAGAGCTGGCCAGCGTGGGGATGAGGAGAGATGGAGAGATTGCAGGACCTTTGGCCAGTGCACAGGCTTTGGTTTTTTTTTACTTGAGTTACACAATAGTGGGAGATTTTGAACACAAATGTGACAGTGTAATTTGAGGGGGAAAAGGGAGGAAACCGAGAGGAACACCCTCCTCTGCCTGTTTACTATCCCCGAGGCACACTGGGCCAAAGGTGCCCTCAGCCCTTGAGGTAAGGGGGGGAGCAGGGACAGATCAGGAGGCGGGGTCCTTCTGTGACAGTGTTTGTCACAGGAAGTCTCTTTCACACTTCTCTACCACTCTCAGACCTGCACAACCGGAACTGTCTCCTTCATACGCTTGCATTTTAGAGTCTTCTGTCACCCAGTAACTGGTCTACTCTACCCTGATCAGCAGGGTACCGGATTCACGGGCCAAGCCTTCCGCTGCCTTTGAAGTAAGACCTGGGACCCTTGCCTGTGGAAAAAGACCTGAGGTGTTAAATGCTTCTAATGAGGATTGCAAAGTGCATTTGTGTGTTAGTTTTTTGTTTTGCTTTAATTTTAAAATTTATTTATGTGTATGTGTGTGTGCCTGTTTGTCTGTATGTATAACACTTGTCTAGGTACCCCTGGAGGCCACAAGAGGGTAGAGGATCCCTGCAGCTGGAGTTATAGGCAGTTGTGGGCCACCTGATGTGGGTACTGGGAATTGAACTCTGGTCCTCTGTAAAAACCCTAAGTACTTCTAACTGCTCAGCCATCTTTTCAGTCTCTCTCTCTCTCTCAAGATTTATTATTATTATATATATATATATATATATAATATATAATATATATATATAGTATTCTATCTGTATGTATGCCTGCCTGCCAGAAGTGGGCACCAGATCTCATTATGGATGGTTGTGAGCCACCATGTCGTTGCTGGGAATTGAACTCAGGACCTGTGGAAGAGCAGTCAGTGTTCTTAACCTCTGAGCCATCCCTCCCCTCCCCTCCTCTCCCTTCCCTTCCCCTCCCTATCCCCATCCTTCCCCTCCCCCTCCCCCTCCCCCTTGTGAACACAGCATCTCTTTGACATAATGTTTTCATGTCTTTTAGGGGCAAAAAAACAAAAAACAAAAACAAAAAACTGGAAGAGGGATTGCTGCATTTGCTGGCTGCTTCTTAAATACTGCTTCCCCTAACTACAGACAACCTGTTTTCCCTCATGGTAAAAACAGCATTTGGCTAATGAGCGGAGTGACGAGGTCCTCGAGTGAGACCGAGGATATCTGGGGGGCAGAGGAGGATGATATGACGGAAGGTGACCTTGGGTATGGCCTCGGAAGAAGACCTGGCGGTCTTTATGAAGTTCCGTGTTCGACTACATCTAAGAAAAGGTCAGAGGGGAAGAACTTGAGCCCTCCTCCGCTTCCAAAACATGGGGAAGAAAGAGGCGAAACCGGGTTCCAGGACTCCAGGAATAAGGGCTTGCGGGGTGCATGCGCTCACGGATGCCCAGCGTCCGGCTACAGACGGCAGAGCAGCTCTGGTGAGAACTCGGGGGCTCTCTCTCCTTCCTACCCTTGGGGGTATTATCGGTGCTCTTACTCGGGGAAACTCAGCAGCTGCCGTAGATCTTCATCTTCATCTCTTTAAGATTATTTAGGCCGGGCGTTGGTGGCGCACGCCTTTAATCCCAGCACTCGGGAGGCAGAGCCAGGCGGATCTCTGTGAGTTCGAGGCCAGCCTGGGCTACCAAGTGAGTTCCAGGAAAGGCGCAAAGCTACACAGAGAAACCCTGTCTCAAAAAACCAAAAAAAAAAAAAAAAAAAAGATTATTTAGATTAAATGTAATGCCACAGCGTGGAGCCAGTTCTTTCCTCCTGGGATGGAAGTCATGTGATCAGGCCTGGTGGCAGGTGCTTCTACTCCCTGAGTCTCCTGACTGGCCCGCATCCTACTGTCTTGAAAGAACTGGGGGAGTTCAGAAGTAGCTGATGGTTTATTTTGAGGACGGCAGCAGTCATGAAGCTCAGTAGCTAGTCTGCTCGAATACCATGTTTGTGATTCTGGTAGCTACCTACCTCCTTTCCCTTTTTTGTTATGTAGGTTTATACCCCACCCCCGACCCCCCAGTTAACAAACAGGTTATGGTTCCGCTAGGTGCCAGGTGCAGGTCTAGGTTCTGGGAATACTTGTCAGTGTTCTGACCCCCCCCCCCACCTCCACCCCCTACCCCCCCATACCCCCTTACCCCCCACCCCCCACCCCTCACTACTCCCCCATCCCCCCACCCCTCACTACCACCCCCCCACCCCCCCACCCCTCACTACCCCCAACCCCCACACACACCCCACCCCCTCAGTGGAAGAGAGAGAGACATTGTGGGTGTGAAAAGCAGCAGAGGAAATCGGTCTCCGTGGGGTTTTTTTTTTGTTTTTTTTTTTTTTGGTTTTTCGAGACAGGGTTTCTCTGTGTAGCTTTGCGCCTTTCCTGGAACTCACTTGGTAGCCCAGGCTGGCCTCGAACTCACAGAGATCCGCCTGCCTCTGCCTCCCGAGTGCTGGGATTAAAGGCGTGCGCCACCATCGCCCGGCTGTTTTGTTTTTAATTGATACACAGAAGGCCTTTTAGCAGGTCGATTCCCAAACACCAAAGTCTCTTATCTGAACTAGAAGTTGTCTTAAGGAACCATGACCTAAGCAAACACAATCATAAGAATTCCAGGTTTGCCAGAAATGTCTTACGACCGAGGCTATGCTAGGTTCTGACATTCCCAACAAAGAGCAACCCCATAAATCTCAGATAAACAATCACTGATTATTTACAAGAGATTCTTTCAAGGCCTAAGTGGCCATTACTACAGAGTAAATACCAGGTGCAATGACCCTTTTAATATTCCACCACAGGTAATAATGAACAAAATATGCAAGTAAAGTTACAGAAGACCTCCAGTTGGTCATTGTCCTTGGAAAGAAATTAAAGTTTAGTTCCTCGGTATTATTATTCTACACGTTTGTGTGGTAGCCAACTCATTAACATAAGCTTCATATCACAGTCCTTTAGAAGCTTTTTTTTTTTTTTTCAAAACCACATATCTTTTGATACTGGTTAAAATAAAGGCAACTCCACATAGTTAAAAGGGAGGTTTATTTTGTGGGGTGACTTACAAGTGAAGGGATAGGTTACAGGGTCTGGGAAAGGTGTAGCGCAGTCTGGTGGTGTTCTCTGGAGAACTCTGCCCGGTCTACCTCCAGCGTCCAGGGTCCAGGAACCAAGAGAGCCAGCCCATCCGGATCTCAGGTCTTCAGGGGTCCTCTCTCGGCTCTGCCTTGTAGGTGTGACAGTTACTGACGCCTCAGTGGGGGTGGTACTGCCAGGTCAAAGCTGGATTGGCTACCCACTACATCTTGCCCTTTTGTCTAAATAAGAAAGTTCTAACCTAATACAAAACTATATACAAAGGAATGGTTATCAAATATTGTCCAGGAGTAATTAATGAGGGATAATGACCTAGATAAGATGGAACTACAACCAATGGGAACAAGATCAAGCAAGAGACACGTACTAAAATCCAGAGAAGTCTAGAGCGTAGGTAAATGGCATGTTACAAAGATCATTCCAAAAGGTGTCCTATCCTAAAGAACCTAAATCTAATACTTAATATGTTCTATCTAAGATATTATATATATATACTAAGTTGTAACTATAACTCCTAGTCTTCAATCCCATCAAAGACCTGAGAAGGAATATAATGGTACCTGAGAAATGGAAGATGGATGTAAGCAACTTTCGGGAGTCTTGCAAGAGTAGACAGAGACAGCCGGCAGCCTGGACAGTCACCTAATGTTTCTCAGCATTGTTGGTGCATTCAAATTGGCTACAGGCCTAGAGTATCTGACAGACCATTTTTAGAAGCAGGAATTCTGAAAGACCATCTTACCCTGTCTTGGCAGAGTTCAGAAGTCACTTTTCCTTGTGTCCTGCTTGTCCAGAAGGACAGCATTTGTATTGTCAGCAGTCGAGGCAAGGGCAGTTCTTTGCCCAGTAGGCCATTTTGTGCCAAGAAGACAAACTTCCAAATGGAAATGTCTTAGAAGCCCAATGTTCTTTCAGGATCAAATTGGTGCTGCCAGGAGCAATTGTGTCTCATGTCAACAGAATTCTAAGTTATTTAAATGCCATATTCTCTAGGTCCATGAAGTGTTTGAAGATTACCTGTCCATCTGACCTATGTATCTGTAAATCTGGATAACCTAACTAACATAACTATAGAGATGACAAGCATAGGTGACTATAAATCTATAAGTCTTATCTACCGAAATAACCTAAGGACTAAGGCTTCATGTAAACAAGGTAAACAGTCTATAAGCAAATGTACGGTAAAGGACAATGACTTCAAAATTGTGACAATACACAAGATATTTATAACAGGTAGGAATGTATAGTGCAATATGCGATATGACAATAATCTTAAATATATATCAATATACAGAATATCCTAAACAGAAGTAGAACATACATACAGTATGACAGATATAAATTTACATTTGTATCAAGATACAATTATTTCAAATAAGAGTAGAAATATATGTACATTATAACAAATATAGTTCTGTATTTGTATCAATATACAAATTATCTTAAACAGGAATATAAAAGTAGTTTACATTTGTATCAACATATAAGAATCCATAACAGTGAAAATTATCTAAGGAGAATATTTTACTAAATTTGTTTACTAGTATATACAATAATCTACCATAATATCTTATACCTATCCATTCCACTTCTTTCCCTTTTTTTTTGTTTTGTTTTTTGAGACACTTTTTCTTTTCTTAAGGAGAATACTGAGTCTAATATTTTCTCCTACCCCCCAACCCTATAACTATCATCCATAACCCTGAGAAATATGAAACCTTAGGGAGAAGGGGCGTCGTTTTCTTAAAATTGCTTCCTGCTGTTTAGGGGGTGATGGTATCTCTGTTGGGTACTGTGAGAAAGCTCAGATAGTTAAATCTCAGTTAGACTAACTGTTGATTCTGCAGCAAGTCTCAGAGTAATGGGTAAGAGTGTCTGAAATTCTGGCAAGAAGTGTAGTATGATGATGATTACCATGGCATCATTCTGGATTGGGTAGAGAGAGTTGTTGTTGGGGCCCCATCTTCCTTCTGGAGACTTCAGAGATTGCTATTGGAAAACTTATTTTTTATAAAAATGGCAAGTTTGGATTTAAAGATGACATGACAGAAAGGATTCCGAGAAATCAAGAGCAAGCATGGAGAGGATTAGAATCTTGAAGACAATGGTCCCTTTTATTGGTTTCCTTCTGTCCCACACCAGAGGGCTCTTCTGATATGGGACTGTAGAATCTCTCAACCTTTTCTTTTATTAATAAAAGAAGGAGTGAGCCAATTCCAGCTCCAAAGCCAGCTTGGCTATAATTGAATTGGAACCACAACTTTTTAGATTGATAGAGAGATAGATGTTAGACAGTGAGATTTTACCGTGTGTAGATTGGTACCAATAGATTCTTCCTTTCTTCTGTAAACATCCGGCTATCCAAGGCCTTATGATTTCTGGAAGATGGGTATTTCCATTATCCTGAAAAGACAAAAACAGAACCCTACCCCACCCTTTGATGGTTAAATTTTTCTTACAACTTGTAGAGATGTCACATTGGTGGATGAGCTTCTTTTACCTCTGGGATTTGTCTCTCCTATCCAAGCCTCATTACTGTAGTTAAGAGACTCAACACCATTAGTGTACTGAATCCATTCTTCCAAAGGAGCTGATCTGATCTTTAATGGTGTAAGTATTCTTTTGCATTCTGCATTAGCATTGTCGAATGCCAAGGACTCAGTTAATACTTTTTTTAATTCTTTATCTGACACAGCTTTTGTTATAGCTGCGTTCAGCCTTTGTGAAAAGTCAGTGAAGGGTTCTTGCGGTCCCTGAAATATCTTTGTGTATACCTCAGTTAGTTGGCTTTCCTGGTTCTAGAATTTTTTCCCAAGCATTTAGGGCTGCTGTACGGCATAGGGATATTGTATGCTCATCATAAGTGGCTTGTACATTCCTGTCAGCGAAAGGTCCCTCACCAAGTATTTGATCTTGGGAAATCTCAAAACCTCTGAGTTTACCTTGTTGTTCTAAATTTCTTGCCTCTTCTCTCAACCAGCTTTTCCACTGTAACTGCTGGCTATATTCTAGAACAGCTGAAATTAACTGATGCCAGTCATCTGGAATGATTCTATGTGAGATAGACCACGAATTTAAGATCTGTCTTACGTGTGTGGAGTGTATCCCATATGTAACTATCGCTTCCTTTATATTTTTAAATCCCTTGTTGAAATCGGTTGTAATGTATATGTCATATATGGCTCAGGGTGTCTGTCATCTGCTGGCTTCTCATGGATGATGACAGGATAAGCCATTGTATGAGAGCCATCTGGAGATGTTATGACCTGTATGGTCTTGCCCTTGTGCTTATTAGTTCCCTTGTTATCTTTACTGAGAATTTCCTCCAGGGCTTGCAAACGAGCACCTAGGGTCTGTTCTGGGGAGTGAACCTCCTCTCTTGCAAGGGATTCCAGATTTCTCATGGAATCATGGAACTTTTTATGTTCTTTTGAAACATATGATTCCATAGACCTTATCTTATCAATTAATGATAATCTTTCTTCCTTATATAGTGTCTGAGTAGTTACAACTTCACTCTGGAGAATTATTGTTCTATCCATTATATATTTATATTTATTATCAATAAGGTCAATTTTGGGTACAAGCCTGTTTTGTAAATCCTGGTTAGCAGATTCCAGAGAGAGAATCTTTTTATGTAAGCCTTCATTGCTATCTTTTAAAGCCTGTATCAGTCCCAGTAATGACTCATCCTTGCTATTATTATTAAACCAGTGTTTGAACACTGTGTGAATTATTACGATGAATGCCAAAATGGTACAGGCCAGATACGCTTTAGGGAGGTCGTATATTTCCAGGAAAATGTCATTCATCATACAGGCAAAAAGGTTTTTAAATTCTTGTGAGGTAATGTTGTCGGCCATATTACTAGAATTACTCAAAATTTGTTAGTCAGTTTTAAGGTGTAAAGTTATCGGGGGCTGGAGAGATGGCTCAGAGGTTAAGAGCACTGACTGCTCTTCCAGAGGTCCTGAGTTCAATTCCCAGCAACCACATGGTGGCTCACAACCATCTGCAATGAGATCTGGTGCCCTCTTCTGACCTGAAGTCATACATGCTGTATACATAATAAATAAATAAATCTTAAAAAAAAATTATCAAGTACTTTTACTTGAAATAAGACTCTGGTTAGCCTATCTTACCTTTCTGTGGTTCCGAGGGGTGTAGTAGTGCGCTTCAGCCAGCAGGAGGCGCTGTTAGAGCGCCAACGCAGGTCCTGTTGAATGCCTTGGCTGGCGGCAGAGTGAGCACAGGCAGGAGGCGGCGGTGGGCAGTTCTTCCTGTGACTCCCTGGAGCTGCAGGGCGTGGAGAGTTCCAGGCCGCCCTAAGCCCCTCTCTGCCTCTGCAGACAGGAGGTCTGCCAGCAGGTCCGGCTCCAAGCCCTCTCTGTGCCTCTGTAGGGTGCTGGGGTCAGTGCCGGGTCTGTTTTAACTAGGGGAAACTGTGGAAGCCTCGGGCTAGGGCGGGGAGCCAGCACCCCGGGAGCCCCAATCACAGCGGTTTCCCTGGTCTGGGGGCTAAACCTGCCGCGGAACTGAGCCCGGATGAGCCCCTTTTCAGGAATGGAACCGTGTAGGTTTTTCCTGGTTTTATGGAGCTCTGCAGACGGTACCCTGCAGCTTCAGGTGCCCGCCAGCCGGGGAGGAAGCTGAGGGCGGGAGCCACCCAGGCCTTTGGAATTTGCCCCCACGTGAGCGCCGGATATTGGTGAAATTGTTAAGGCCACTCCATGTAGTTAAAAGGGAGGTTTATTTTGTGGGGTGACTTACAAGTGAAGGGATAGGTAACAGGGTCTGGGAAAGGTGTGGCGGCAGTCCGGCGGTGTTCTCTGGAGAACTCTGCTCGGTCTACCTACAGTGTCCAGGGTCTGGGGACCAAGAGAGCTCCCCCATCTGGATCCCGGGTCTTCAGGGTCCTCTCTTGGCCCTGCCTTGTAGGCGTGACAGTTACCGAAGCCTCCATGGGGGTGGTACTTCCAGATCAAAGCTGGAAAGGCTACCCACTACATTTAACTCATGGGTATTTTAGGGTTAATTTAAAAAAATATTTATTTAATGTATGTGAGTGCTCTATCTGAATGTACACCTTTATGTCAGAAGAGGGCATCAGATCCCACTATAGATGGTTGGGACCATGTGGGTGCTGGGAATTGAACTCAGGACCTCTGGAAGAGCAGCCAGTGCTCTTAACTGCTGAGCCATCTCTTCCAGCAATAGGGTTCGTATTTTTATCACTAGTTATCTTATTATAATTTTTTTATTTTGCAATTTAGAGAAAATACATATTTAATATTTGTAAGCAGATGCCTTGTATTTTGCAGAGAGGCGGGACATTTGAGACAGAGTTTCTCTACACAGCCCTGGCTGTCCTGGAACTCACTGTGTAAACCAGGCTGACCTCAAACCCAAAGAAATCTACCTGCCTCTGCCTCCAAGTGCTAAATATTAAGGAGTGTGCCATCGGACCCAACTAAATGCCCTGTATTTAACTAAAGAAGCTATTCAATTTTTCCTCCAATAGATCCTAACTCGGAATTGTCAAATGAACAATTGAGGCAACGTCTTCGTGAAACTTTAGAGGTACGTCCTGCGTGATATTAAGTGAGTGTTATACCCCCATCCATTTCTCCAAACTTCCTCTTCTTCCCTTCATCTCGAGCTCCTACTTTTCAACAGGCCTCCATTTCTTATTATCTATCATCTATCTATCTATCTATCTATCTATCTATCTATCCATCCATCCATCCATCTATCCATCTCCTTCCTTCTGTCCTTTCTTCCTTTCTCTCTCTCTCTCTCTCTCTCTCTCTCTCTCTCTCTCTCTCTGTGTTTGTATGGGTGCCTGTGGCACAGCATACGTGTGGAGATCAGAGAACAACTTGCTGGAGATGGTCCTCTCCTTCCGCCCTGTGGGAACCAGGGATCGAACTCAGGTGGTCAGACTTGGTGGGAAGCCCCTTGACCTGCTGAGCCGTCTCGCTGGCCCTGGCCCTTGTCTTAGAGAGTCCTCTCATGTAAGCATGCCCAACGCTTCCGTCTGGCTTCTCTAAACCTCTCTAAACAACTGCCGGGAAAAATCAGTGTTGCTTCCTTGTAGACGCCTTATCTTCACCTGGGGATTAAAACTATGCTCTGTGCTGGGGATTAAAACTAAGCTCTGCCATGCCAAGCTGAGAATATAGCTATTTGAGACCCTTTGTAAAAGAAAACAACACCAAAGCTTTTCTTTTCCTTAGGATTAGCTGCCTGCCTGTGTGGATAAAAACGAGACAGACTTTTGTTTCAACTGTGAAGGGGACCCCTGCACAGTGGGGGCTCCCTCCCAGACCCCCCCAATCAGGCACAAACCACCCCCAAACACCTGCTTTCCCAGAGAGATCCTTTATTAAGGAGAGTTAAAGTGGCTGCTTTCTGACTCAGGCAGGAAAACTGCAGCCAGTGACCTTGCAGGTGTCATCGTTAAGAGAAGAAGGGGAGGTCTGTGTTAGAAGGGACGAGGATGCGGTGGTAGAGGAGGTGGGGACAAGGGAGAGGAGGAAGGGGGATTTGTCCCCTGGGACAAAGGACGGCCTCTGGAGAGAGGAGACAGATGTGGCACCTAGGAAAACGGTGGTCTGTAAGGGTAAGGGAAAAACCCTGTGTTAGGACGAGGTGTTTAACTTTGATTGGGCATGTTAATTAGGTGAACCAAAGAGGGCTTCTGGTTGGTTAACACCAATATTTTGATAGCAGGACCTTGGTAGTCAGCCTCAGGAGGAAGTGGCCAAATAAGGAAAGACCTTGGTGGCTAGCTTTAGGAATGTCATCTGATGGTTTTTTAACAAGGCAGAGAAAATGGGGAGAAGGGCAAGGCCTGCCAGAGCCACAAGCTTGAGTGGGCTCGTGTCCCTTCAACCTGGAGTGTGAGAGTGAGGCTCTTGGTTGTAGCCTGACTGCTTCACTGCAGTGTCTGTAGGAACTCACAGCCTTGTGTAAGGGTAAATGTGGACTAGCCAGGTGGACAGTTCAGGGATCACATGTCTTGCAGCCAGGAAGGCTTACTGTATTTCTGTCCTCAGGAAGTGGAGATTTTAAAAACTGAACTTGAAGCATCTCAGAGACAACTTGAAGGTAAAGAGGAAGCATTGAAAATCCTTCAGAGCATGGTAAGAATTGATTTCTGAATGTTTCATCACTTAACACATTCCAATAATAAGTGGAATTATGATCCCTGCACCCAGGAGGCATGTCAGGAGAATTGAGAGTTCAAGACCAGGCTGGGCTACATACATCCTGAGACCCTGTTTTGGAAACACACACACACACCACCACCACCACCACCACCACCACCACCACCACCACCACCAACAACAACAACAACAACAACAACAACAATAACCAACAGTAGGGCTGGAGAGATGGCTCAGAGGTTAAGGGCACTGGTTGCTCTTCCAAAGGTCCTGAGTTCAATTCCCAGCAACCACATGGTGGCTCACAACCATCTGTAATGAGATCTGGCACTCTCTTCTAGCCAGCAGGCATACAAGCAGACAGAACACTGTATACATAACAAATAAATAATTAAAAAAAATAATAACCAACAGTAATTAGTGATTTTTTTACCATATAAAATAAAAGTATCAGTGCTTAATACTGCTGGGTTTTTGAGATACAGATATTTTAATAGCATAATTTCCTGATCTTTAACTATACAGTTAATTTTTACTAACCTCTGAGTTGTACTGCCATCACTAGAATCTAATTTTAGAGCATTTTCATTATTTAAAAGAATGAATCTTCCGGGGGCTGGAGAGATGGCTCAGCGGTTAGGAGAACTTCCAGAGGTCCTGAGTTCAATTCTTAGCAACTACAAGGTGGCTCACAACCGTCTATGATGAGATCTGGTGCCCTCTTCTGGCATGAGGCGTACATGCAGACAGAACACTGCATACATAATAATAGATAAACACATCTTAAAAACAAAAGAAAACAGAAAAAATGAGCCTTGCAAATGTTAGCAGTTACTTCTGATGGCAGTCCCTGATTCACGGACCCACACTTTTTAATGAATTTGTCTTTTTACCTTTTCTCTTTCAAACAAGCACAACCAAGCAATTTGTGTCTGTAATCGTTTAGTTAGTATGCTTTTGAGGTTCATGCATGTCATATCGTATATCAATACTTTCTTCTCCTTCCTCCTCCTCCTCCTCCCCCTTTTAAGTTTATTGAGACAGGGTTTCTCTGTACCAGCCCTGACTGTTGTGTCCTGGAACTCACTCTGTAGCCCAGGTTGGCCTCCAACTCAAGATCTGCCTCTGCCTTCCAGGGGTTGGGATTAAAGGTGTCCAGAACCACCGCCCGGTGATACTTTTTTCTTTTTATTTCTAATAGTCTGTTGTATAGCCATGCATGTTTTATTTCTCCTTCACCACCAGCTGGTGTATATCAGACTTATGTCTTCTTTCTGACCGTGGTGAATAACACTGCTGTGTGTGTTTCCCTGAGAAGAAAACGCATTCAATCACTCACATTTGGGAGGAGGGGAGAGCCAGGCCAAGGTCTCCTGAACTTTAAATTCTCAGTCTTCACGAAGCATTGTTGACGTGCCTGTCTCATCCTGCCAATATTCTGTTATCATTAATTAAAATATGGGGGTGTAGAGATGGCTAAGCAGTTGACGGCACATACTGCCTTCGTGTAGGGCCCAAGTTTGGTTCCCAGCACCTAAGTCAGGCAGCTCCCAACAGCCTGTCCCTCCAGCTCCAGGAGATCTGACGCCCTCTTCTGGCCTCCTCAGGTCCCTGCACACACATGCACACATTTATACATAGATACACAGACATTGAAAATGAATAAAGTATGTGTACTGAAAATAAAAAAAAATCTTTAAAAAATAAAACATGTATATGGTAATACGTGCATATATTATACAAATAGGAATGTTTAAAACCTAAACTGATGCTTTTCCTTATTTTTTTTTCCTCAGGCGGTACTTGACAAGGCCACAAGTCACACACAGACAGTGCTTCAAAAAACTATAGAGCAAAAGAGAGCTCTGGAGAAGGTATTTGCGACTGTCGGCCTTGGCATGCTCAGTCTGATAAGATTTAAATGTAATTTCCTTAGGCTCAGCACAGTGGGGGGGGGGGCCGCCCGCGGCACCCCCTGCAAGGAGTGCTCAGTCTCTGATGGTGGTCCTTTGGACACTTACATTTGAAATCAGATTGTCACATGGGTAAAGTGCAGCCTCCAGGTCCCTTTTGTGGAAGCAGAAGGTCCGCCAACCTAGCACTTCTCATCTTTCTTCCTTCCGGTCCTGTGCCCCAGGCAGGGTCAGCGTGTTTCTGAGCCCCCCCACTGTATGTGGACTTAGGATCATCACGGATGTCACTCTCCTGTGTCAACTGGATTCCTCTTTGATGGGGCTGTTTGGGCTGAGACTCCCAAGAGTAGATTTAGTTTCTGGTGTCTACATGGGCAAAGGTGGGCTCTGAGAAATCTGGGCTCAGTACAACCAAAGTTTGAACCCAAACAGTTCGAAATTTCTTTTCTGTGTTTAGTGAGCTTTGGCAAAGTGTGTCTGAGTGCTAAGAAAAAAAAAAAATCCATTCAATGTATTTTACAAATGCCATTGCCTCTTCTGAGTGGCGTTTTCTTTTCATTGTTCTATGATTAAATGACTTTCACCCATTCTGTGACTCAAAATGGTTTATACTGATAATTTTCCATGAGATGCTCTTTTTTTTTTGTTTACTTTTTTATCTGAAGGTGCTCTTTCTCTTTCTATAGGAAATAAATGCCTTGCAGTGGGAAATGGAATTTGATCAGGATAGATTTAAAACTATAGAGGAATCTTGGATCCAAAAATATGACAGGTTTGTACATGAATGGCAGCAAGGATTAGACCTAGAGCCTTGTGCGTGATGTGCAGTTACATTACAACCGAGGCCCACCCTCAGCCCAGCTATGGATAGTATCGTCCATAATTTTCCCAAGGAAGATTTTAAAATGCATCTAATTCAAATGTAGTTTTAGGCAGAAGAGGGCATCAGGTCCCCTGGAGCTGGAGTTCTGGGCAGTTCTAAGTCACCTGACATAGGTATCGGGGACCACACAGGAATCGTCTTTTTTTTTTTTTTTTTAAGATTTATTTATTTATTATGTTTATAGTATTCTATGTGCATGTATTCCTGCAGGCCAGAAGAGGGCACCAGATCTCATTTTAGGTGGCTATTAGCCCCCATGTGGTTGCTGGGAACCGAACTCAGGTCCTCTGGAAGAGCAGCCAATGCTCTTAACCTCTGAGCCATCTCTCCAGTCCATGGAGTCTTCTAAAAACACATTATACACTCTTAACCACTAAGCCATCTCTATAGACCCCCTCCCACCCTTTCTTTCTTATTCTTTTTTTTTTTTTTTTTTGGTTTTTCAAGACAGGGTTTCTCTGTGTAGCTTTGTGCCTTTCCTGGGACTCACTTGGTAGTCCAGGCTGGCCTCGAACTCACAGAGATCCACCTGGCTCTGCCTCCCGAGTGCTGGGATTAAAGGCGTGCGCCACCACCGCCCGGCCTTCTTTCTTATTCTTGAGAAAGGCTCTCAATACATAGCCTAGGCTGGCGTGCCTCAGCCTCCCAAGTGATTACAGAAGTGTACTGCCGTTCCCAGCTAAACTGTACGTGTATTTGTCTGTGTGTGTGTGTGTGTGTATTTATATGCAGGTACTGGGCTAGCATGGGCAAGGCTCTGGATTTATACTCACTAACTTTGTGGGGAAAATTAGAGAAAGAAAAAAATTCATTGTGAAAACCAATTCCTGGAACTTCAGGAAACCTATTTCGTGTTCTCTCTCTCTCTGTGTCTCTCTCTGTCTCTCTCTGTCTCTCTCTCCCTCCCTTTCTCTCTCTCTCACTCTCTCTCTCTCTTTCTCTCTCTCTCTCATTTGCTTTACATGTATTTATTAATTTCTGTTGGGGGCTAGCACATGCTACAGTGAGCATGAAAAATCAGAGGACAACCTGCAGGAATTCACTCTCTCCACCATGTAGATCCTGGGGAGAAAATCCAGGTCATTGGGCTTGGCGCAAATGACCCATTAGGCCATCTCATTGGCCCTACATTTCATTTTTAGCTGGGAAACTTGACTATCATGATTATATTTATTTACTTATTTTGAGACAGGGCCTTGGGTATCACAGGTTCATCAAAGATGACCTTGACCTTCTGATCTTCCTGCCTCCACTTCCTGAGGGGTGAGGTTATAGGTGTGGGTTGCCCTGCCCCGTTTACGTGGTGCTGGTGACTAAACCCAGGGCTTCCTGGGTACTAGGCAAGCACTTGACCAGCGAAGCTATACCCCCAACAACCCATCTCATGACTGTTTTTTGATAATCTGACGTCAGCTGTAGTAGAGCATAGAGTAATCGCAACAACTATCATCCTGAAGTGTCTTGATAAGTATCTTTTTTATTTTAAAATTTACCTTTGTTTATTAAGGGGGGGGTGGGCATGACACAGGAACGCAGTGGTGATATGTAGAGGTCAGTGGACAGCTTGCAAGAGTTGGTTCTCTCCTACTATGTGGATCTTAGGAATTGAACTCCGGTCTTCAACCTTGGTAGCAAATGCCTTTACCCATTGAGCTATCTGACCGGTCCAATTGATTGGTATTTTTATTAAAGCTTTAAGCTTAATAAGCTCTGGCTTGTGTTTTTTTTTTAGATTACTTTTGTTACTTTTAATCATACATCTATATGTCTAAGTGTGCCTATGTGTACGTGAGTGGAGGTGCCCACAGAGGTTGGAAGAGGGCATTGGATCCCTGGTGCTAGAGTTACACTCCTTGTAACTCCAGCTGCCCAAAGACATGGGTGCTGGGAACTGAACTTGGGTCCTTTGCAAGAGTGGTGTGTGCCCTTGACCCCTGGGTTTCTGTTCTAAGGAGGTTTCTTTCTCCTGCTAAGCTTCCGGTGCTGGATAATTAAGGAAAGTTTTGTAACTAATCCCACCGTTATTCAATAGTGCCCTCCTGCTCTTCTTTCCCTTTGGTTTTTGCGTGCTGGAGGTCAAACCCAGGGCCTCGTGCATGCCGGCAGGCTGGACGAATGCTGCCCTGCCGAGCTGCATTGCCAGCCCTTTCTTCCTCCTTTGCACTTTTTTAATCATGTGAACTCTAACATAACATTTGCCATCCTGCCCATTTTAAAACGAATAGTTCAGTGACATTAAATCCCACATAGGGTTGCTGGCTCATAACATCAATACTCGAGGCTAAAGCAGAAGGACTATTGTGAGTTTGAGGCCAGCCTGGACTGCAGTGGAAATTGGGCCAGCCAGGGCTACACGGCAAGATCCTTCTCCAGAATCAAATGACATGATCACATGAGACCGGGCGTGGTGCACACACAGCCTGTAATGACACCAGGGAGCCAGCAGGGGGAGCAGTTAAGTGTAAGCTGTAGACCAAGACTCTGGGCACCTGACAGGAGGAGAATCAGGAGTTCAAGATCATCCTCAGCTACTTAGAGAGTTCAAGGTCAGCCCAAGCTACACCAGACAAATAAAAATCCACGGGGACAAGTTCACTGTGCAGCCATCACCACCACTCACCCGGAATTCCATCACACAGCTACTCTTCATTGTGCCTCCCACAGCCCCTGACTACTGACGTTCAATTTCTGTTCTCTGTGAATTTGCCTACTCCGAGGGCTTCACATTTACAGAACCATACAGTATTTGTCCTTTTTAATTGTCTTGAAAGGTTCCTCTGTGTAGCATGTTTCAGAATTTCCAAGATTTCCAACGTTCTTCCGAGAAGAAGATCATACTTGGGTGTTTCGTTTTGTTTTTTGTTTTTGTTTTTGGAGACAGGGTTTCTCTGTGTAGCACTGGCTGTCCTGGAACTCACTCTGTAGACCAGGCTGGCCTTGAACAGAGATCCACCTGCCTCTGCCTCCCGAGTGTTGGGGTTAAAGGTGTGGGTGTGCGGGCTGATCATATTTGTTTACTTGTTTACTCCTCCAATCCTAGATGGCCACTGGGGCTTGCTTCTGCTTTACAGCTATTTTGAATAAAGGCCCTCGGAACATGGGTGGCTATTCTATCCACCATGCCCCCAGTGAAGGACTTTGCCTCTTTTTTTTTTTTTTTTTTTTTTTTTAGAATTAAAACAACATTGATGGCCGGGCGGTGGTGGCACACGCCTTTAATCCCAGCACTCGGGAGGCAGAGCCAGGCGGATCTCTGTGAGTTCGAGGCCAGCCTGGGCTACCAAGTGAGTTCCAGGAAAGGCGCAAAGCTACACAGAGAAACCCTGTCTCGAAAAACCCAAAAAAAAAAAAAAAAAAAAAAAAAAAAAACATTGAGCAGGAGTTATAGACTTTTCATATGCCCTCCTCCATGCACAGTTTTCTGTTGTCAGCTTCCTCATTAGCTTAGTTAGTCCAGTGGTTAGAGTCCACGGCCTACAGTGACTCAGTATCGACCAATATTCAAGTTGACAGGAAGACCTGTCACAGAGTCAGTGTCCAAACAGTAATTGAGTTGAATTAAAATTACATTAATGTGAGTGAGAATGCGAATTAATGCGAATTCTGGGCCTGCTTATTTCTCAACTCTTAAAAGAGTTAAGAGTATAAATTGAAGGTGGGTGAGATGGTTGAGTAGATAAAATTACTTGCCACGAAGCCCAAAGACCTGAGTTCGATCCCAGGACCCACACAGTAGAAAAGAACCCACTCCCACAAATTGTCCTTTGACCCCAATATGTGCACTTTTGTGCCTCCCATAAATAAAATAAATAACCTGTAATAATTGTAGAAGTAAAATGTTTTTGCTCATCGAAGAGGTGTTAATTACCTAGTTTTTTTTTCCAGACTAAACTGTGACAATGCAGTTCTCAGAGAGAATCTGAAGGTGAAAACAGAAGAGATGAAAATGCTCAAGTCTGAAAATGCTGGTGAGTTGGGGGCTGGAGGGATGGCTCAAAGGTTAAGAGTACCGGCTGCTTGTCCAGAGGTCCTGAGTTCAATTCCCAGCAACTACTTGGTGGCTCACAACCATCTATAATGGGATTTGATGCCCTCTTCTGGCCTGCAGGTGTACATGCAGGCAGAACACTCACACACACACACACACACACACACACACACACACACACACACACACACAAAAGGTGGGGGGAAGAAAATGCTGGTGAAATATGTTAGCCAGATGGTGCTGGGCCACACCTTTAATCCCATCACTCAGGAGGCAGAGATAGGTGAATCTCTGAATTTGAGGCCAGCCTGGTCTACAGAGCAAGTTCCAGGACAGCCAGAGGTGTTACACAGAGAAACTGTGTCTTGAAAAACCAAATAAGTAAATAAGTAATCAATCTCTCTCCATAAAGCAAAATAGAATGGCAGTAGAACATGATGCCAAGGCCGCTAGGGTGTACACTCACATGGAAAAGCCGGATGTTGCATATCCCTTAGATGATGAACCAACTTTTGGAGACGATGGTGGCGCTGATTTTTTTTTTTTTCTTCTCGAGACAGGGTTTCTCTGTGTAGCTTTGGTGCCTTTCCTGGAACTCACTCTGTAGCCCAGGCTGTCCTCGAACTCACAGAGATCCGCCTGGCTCTGCCTCCCGAGTGCTGGGATTAAAGGTGTACATTACCACCACCTGGCTTTCTTACAGATTTTTAAGAAAAGATGCTAATCCGTCTCCTCAGCAGAAACTAGGTGATGGTCGGAAGGGAACAAAACACACCTTGAATCAGACCTCGGGACTGAGAGGCTCTTGGTGCCCCTGAACACCCCCCCACCCCCCCACCCCTCACCCCCCGCCATGAGATGTGGGCACAGGTGTATCTGAGCGTCCAGCTGCTTGCTCCTCTATTAGATTAGTCCAGGGCAGGCGCTGCTGGGTCACGGGCCCTCTCTGTCCTCTGACACTCACTCTGCCTCAAGAGGAAAGTTCGATGATCTGATTGGCCTTGAAATCACAACATCACACCCAGGCCTCTCATGGAAACTCTTTGTTGTGATTTTTTGACACAGGGTTTCTCCGTGTAGCTTTGGCTGTCCTGGGACTCGCTCTGTAGACCAGAGTGGCCTCGAACTCAGAGATCTGCCTGCCTCTGCCTCCCAAGTGCATGGACTAAAGTAGTGTGCCACCATACCTGGCGTGAAGGCTCTTAATAGAAAAAAAAAAAATCTGATGGCATTTGGGTAACGGGCACCTTTGACGTGAATATAGTATAGGAGATCTCACTGCCTAGTCTTCTCGGTGTCTGAAGTAGGATAAGGTAGAAAAGACCAGTTATCACGTAGCGATTTGTTGATTTATTTAGTGATTTACTTAAAGCACTGCGTTTACCGCCTGTTTGCCAAACACGGCCTCACTTGCTCCCTGGAAGAGAGAGCCCTGCAGGAACAGCTGGAACAGTGGGCCGTCGCCCTTAGCAGCCTGCTGCCTCAGGGGCGTCTCTAAAAGCTTGTTTCTCTGCCCGACCCACCTTGTGGTTTTAGAGTATCAAATGAAAATACAAACCCAGACCCGACGTGAAAGCCTCTCAGGAGGTACCCTGGCTTCGGTCCACGGTGACTTCTCGTCCCTTCCAGTCCCGTTGGTATCAGAGTGATTGTTCCAGAAGTATTTTCACAACATTCTTCAGAGTCTCTGAATAATTTACCTTACTTGTTCACTTAAAAAAAAAAAAAGTCCACAGGCGTTGGTGGCGCACGCCTTTAATCCCAGCACTCGGGAGGCAGAGGCAGGCGGATCTCTGTGAGTTTGAGGCCAGCCTGGGCTACAGAGCGAGATCCAGGACAGGCTCCAAACTACCCTGTATCAAAAAACAAACAAACAAACAAAAAAGAAGTAGCTATTACACATCTCTTTTCTCCCATGATACCCCCTACTTCTTCAGATAGGTTTTCTGGATGGAGCCCAATCTTGTAAGCTGTCTGATGTACGTGTTACGTGTTGCTTCGAAGAAATGAGTGTGTGGTTTTGGTGTAACTCCACAGAGAGGCCGCGGTTGGCCTCAGAGAGCTAACACTGTCGTGTGTGGCCCTTCCTAGTTTTGAATCAGCGGTACTTGGAGGCCCTCGCCATGCTTGACATCACACAGCAGAAGATGGCTCAGGAGAGCATGGGTCAGGAGGACAGCGGCTTTACAGAGGTGTCGGGTCTCGAGGTACGTGGCTGGGAGGGACACCGGCCGCTTTCCTATCCCCCGGTGCCTGCTCTAGGACAGCAACATTCTCAGCGGCACTGACTAGGGTGCCAGCGGCCCACAGGATTGTGCAGGTTGCTTCTTGCCACCTGCCGCTCCCATGCGGGGCATCCTCAGCTGCAGCACACACCCCTGGAGCCTCCCTGCTGGGGGCACCGGGTCTCTCTCTCCGAGGACTTTCACACATTATCCTCACTGAGGCTGCCAAGGGGTGTCAGGGAACTAGGGCTGGGTAGGTTCTGTTGTTCTCCCACAGCGACAAGGGAATCCGAGGCTTCCCCGGGCCCAGAACAAAGCTGATGTATTGTCAGGGGTTTAGCACGTGAGGGACAGAGGGCCTCGGGATTTATAAGAAGCACGCCTTCCGGGCTGGAGAGACGGCTCAGAGGTTAAGAGCACCAACTGTTCTTCCAGAGCTCCTGAGTTCAATTCCCAGCACCCACATGGTGGCTCACAGCCATCTGTAATGAGATCTGGTGCCCTCTTCTGTGTACATAATAAATAAATAAATCTTAAAAAAAAAAAAAAAAAGAAGAAGCACGCCTTCCACTCAGTGGAGAGCCCAGAAAAAAAGAAGGCACTTGTCACCAAGACAGGCATTGCGCTGGCCTTCCCAAGGGTCAGGTCTTCTAACACGGTTAACCCTCCCACTCTGACGCAGACTCTACATCACACGTGACGTGGGAGAGGGATGAGGGGTAGTTTTCTCCTGCCACGCGGCTAACACCTGGGCAGACTGGAGTTAGGTAATTTTATAGTAAGTTCCTTATGAAACTTCGAAATGCGTGGCACAATATTACATAGACCGCCCACCCCTGTTAAATTAGTAAGTGGGGGGGAGGGGAGGAGCTTGCTTTTCTTTGAGTTACAGGGTCAACCAGGAGTGACCCTGTTTCTTCACTTCAGCCTTGGTCAAGTTTCGAGGGGCCAGGGCTACAAGTAACTTCACTATTGTCATTACCCAAGAAATAGTTTATGACTGCAGAGAAATGTTTTAAAAGATTTATTTATTTATTGATGTATATTTTAAAATGTAGTACATGATTGCAGAGTGATTTTTTTTAACAAGGTTTATTTATTTATTATGTGAGTGCTCTATCTGCATGTACGCCTTTATGCCACAAGAGGGCATCAGATCCCCCCAGAGATGGTTGTGAGCCGCCATGTGGTTTCTGGGGATTGAACCTGTGTCCTCTGGAAGAGCAGCCAGTGCTCTAAACTCCTGAGCCATCTCTCGAGCCCCAGAGTGGAACTATGATGGCTTTCGCCAGGGGTATAATAAAAGTCACCGTTCGTTCTGAGCACAGTCTTGTTGGAGGAGATGGACTCAGGGAATGCTGGCTAGAAGGCCACGCCTATCACAGGAAGCACTCATTGTGGACGTTGGTATTAACGCCTTGGTAAGGCTAAATTCTTGCTGCACATCCAAAGCTATTGGAGACGAATACCAGGATTAAAGGTTTTGAGAGTGGGAAGGAAGAAATGTAAACTCTTTGAAGCTTTTGTTGCAAGTAATGATGCCTCATTTGTGGTCATTTCCACTCAGGTTATGAATTCCTCACTTCAGTTTTCTTCAAAAAAATATATACTATATACATCACATATATTATACACACACACACACACACACACACACACACACACACACACTTTCCACTTTCTTGGATCAGAGGCTTGACGAACGTGCATGGCTGTGCGGTGGTGTCTGTATGTGGCTGAGACACTTGGTAACAGGTGATGCCTTTGGGTTTCAAGCTTGCAGTCCTCGGAGCCTGCCTGTGTCGCGGTCCTGGAGGGAGCCCCTGTTCTTGTGCTAAAATGGCAGCATCCACGCGGAAACTGGTTCTTCAGCTCAGACAGGAGGTATTTATCCGACGCTTTGGTGCCGGCTCTTTATGAGCCGTGGGATAAATGGTAGTATTTGCAAGAATGAACTTCACCTTAGGAGTCGCTGGCTGGGGAACCCAGGCTTGGTTTTATGTGATAGCATTAACTTGTACACTAGATTTCATTTACCGGGTTCCAAAGCACACAGTACATTGCATGGACTCTGAAGCCAGGTAAAGTTGTTTGACTCCGTGTGCAGTTAGTATTTCTTAAGCTCGTATTTTCTCATTTATGCACGGCCCCCAAATCACAGTTAACAGAGGGGAGAGGTGTGTTTACACTTAAAATCACTACAATCAACACTGGTAGTGGGAAGATGAATGTGCTTATCTGAAACGAAAGGAAGGCTTATGCATCTGATGACTGTGTCTTAGCACCGCTGTCTGCTGTCGGTGTGGCTTTGGGCAGAATAAGTCTCAGTTCCCTCATAGGTTAACACGATATCTTGGAAGAAACAGACATGATGTTTATCATCAACAGGCCAGACCTTTAGTCATCTGATAAGTTGCCCTTATAATTGGACTTTAATTATAAGTGGTTAAGTTTACAAACCAAATTTGTGATTTGCCAAAAAATTCTAAAACTGTTTTACTTTTTATTTTGAGACAGGCTTTCTCTGTATAGCCCTGGCTGTTCTGGAACTCACTTTGTAGCCCAGGCTGGCCTTGAACTCAGAGATCCGCCTGCCTCTGCCTCCCCAGTGCTGGGATTAAAGTCATGTGCCACTGTACCCAGCCACTATCTTACCTTTTTTTGAAGATAAGGAATTTAAAGCCTTTTAGACCACATGGGGAGTCTAACAGCCAAACACTGGCTACCCCTCAAGAACAGCATATAATCACATGGATCAGACTCAAGCTCAGCTAGGCGCAGTGTTAGCCAAGGTCAAACTGAAATGCAGCCTCGGGCGGTTCCCTTCCTCTGAGATTGGGGCCGGACAGGCACAGGGCCAAGCCAGGGTCGGGAGTTTCAAGACCTGGATTGGCAGGGAGCTGACAGACAAGGCGGACTGCCGGCATCCAGGCCGAGTGCTGGTCGGATGGACGGGTGCTGACTTAAGCAGACAGACTAGAGGGATTAGAGGCTAGGAATACAGAGATTCATATACAAAAACGATTCCCTTCGCCTCTGCTGGCTCCCCAACTCTCTTGCAGTTGGAAACTCTGCAGAAAAGTAAGGAAGAGGCTCATATAATGGCAGATGCATTCAGAATTGCTTTTGAGCAACAGCTCATGCGGACGAACGACCAGGCCCTGAGACTGGCACACCGGGATAAGTGGAGAAGAGCAGCGACGTGGATTAACAGGCAACACCTGAAAGAGGACGGTAAGTGGGGGAGGGGGGGTGGGTGAGGAGGGGTGGGGGGGTGAGGAGGGGAGGGGGGGTGAGGAGGGGAGGGGGTGGGTGAGGAGGAGTGGAGGGGTGAGGAGGGGAGGGGGTGGGTGAGGAGGAGTGGGGGGGTGAGGAGGGGAGGGGGGGTGAGGAGGGGAGGGGGGGTGAGGAGGGGAGGGGGGTGAGGAGGAGTGGAGGGGTGAGGAGGGGAGGGGGGGTGAGGAGGGGAGGGGGGGTGAGGAGGAGTGGAGGGGTGAGGAGGGGAGGGGGGGTGAGGAGGGGAGGGGGTGAGGAGGGAGGGGGGTGAGGAGGGGAGGGGGGTGAGGAGGGAGGAGTGGGGGGTGAGGAGGGGTGGGGGGGTGAGGAGGGGTGGGGGGTGAGGAGGGGTGGGGGGTGAGGAGAGTGGGGGTGGGTGAGGAGGGGAGGGGGGGTGAGGAGGGGTGGGGGTGAGGAGTGGGGGGTGGGTGAGGAGGGAGGGGGGGTGAGGAGGAGTGGGGGGTGAGGAGGAGTGGGGGGTGGGTGAGGAGGGGAGGGGGGGTGAGGAGGGGAGGGGGGTGAGGAGGGGAGGGGGGTGAGGAGGGAGGGGGGTGAGGAGGGGGGTGAGGAGGGGAGTGGGGGGTGGGTGAGGAGGAGTGGGGGTGAGGAGGGGAGTGGGGGTGGGTGAGGAGGAGTGGGGGGTGAGGAGGAGTGGGGGGGTGAGGAGGGAGTGGGGGTGGGTGAGGAGGAGTGGGGGGGTGAGGAGGAGTGGGGGGGTGGGTGAGGAGGAGTGGGGGGTGGGTGAGGAGGAGTGGGGGTGAGGAGGGTGGGGTGAGGAGGGGAGGAGTGGGGGGGTGAGGAGGGGAGGGGGGTGGGCGAGGAGGAGTGGGGGGTGAGGAGGGGAGGGGGGTGAGGAGGGGTGGGGGGGTGAGGAGGGGAGGGGGGTGGGTGAGGAGTGGGGAGAAGGGGAGGGGGGTGGGTGAGGAGGAGTGGGGGGTGAGGAGGGGAGGGGGGTGAGGAGGAGTGGGGGTGAGGAGGGGAGGGGGGTGGGTGGGGAGGGGGTGGGTGAGGAGGAGTGGGGGGGTGGGTGAGGAGGAGTGGGGGGTGAGGAGGAGTGGGGGGGTGAGGAGGGGAGGGGGGGGTGAGGAGGAGTGGGGGGGTGGGTGAGGAGGAGTGGGGGGTGAGGAGGGGAGGGGGGTGGGTGAGGAGGAGTGGGGGGGTGAGGAGGTTAGCTGCTCTGGGATATAGTCAAAGTCAGTGAAGCAGAGACAATGTACTGATTGATACACAAAAGGTGGTTTATTTTTTTTTGGGTAAAACAAGTCCCTCATACCGAAGCCCCTGATCTAATTGATATAACGGAGACTTCCCATGTGCTTGCCGTTCATTTGAGATTTAGCTGGTGTTGGGGCTGAAGAGATGGCTCAGCCGTGAAAAGTACTTCCTACACACGCCCAACAACTTGACTTTGACCCCGAGCCCAAACGTGGAGGGGGGCCGGTGTTCGGTGTTTCCAGGGTGGGGCGAAGAAAGAGGGTCACTCCAAGATGAATTTTCGACTCTCTGGTGGCAGGGAGGAGCAGTTCCTATGAACTGAACCCTGAAGAGCTGTGCAAAGGCTGTGTATTGATTGATTGTTACACAAAAGGTTTTTTGGGTAAAGCAAGTCCTCCATACCAAAGCCCCCCGATCTAATCTGTGTGCTCTCTGAAGGAAAATACGGCACCCCAGCACCCTCAGTCCTTATTGTGTACTGTTTGCAGTCCTGAAGAATTCAAGAGATCCCGGTGTGCCAGGACCATCTTGTAACCAAAGTCATGCAAATGCTCTAGAGCTCCCTAAGAAAAATAGAAAGAGGGATTGGGGATTTAGCTCAGTGGGAGAGCACCTGCCTAGCAAGCACAAGGCCCTGGGTTCGGTCCTCAGCTCCGAGGGGCGGGGGGAAGCTCTATAGATTACTGCAAACGATCACTGTTTTCCACAATTTCTTCAAGGTCCAAGTCCTTCTGGAAAACAACTACTCATTCCGGAAGTTTTCCCTAGATACAGTGAAAACCATTGTTTCATTCTAATGCTTACCATAGATACAATGCCTCTACTAATTTTTCCTCTACAGGAGGGAGAAAACCTGACTCCACAAAGTTGTCCACTGATCTCCACGAGCAGGCCATGGCTGACACACATGCCCCCCCCATGAACACAATAATAATTTTGTTTTAAATTAGCAACTGTGGAACACCAGGCATAGTGGTACATTATGAGGCCAGTGGGAATTCTAAAAGAAGACATTGGCAATCACACATGCAAATGAGCTTCCAAGTTAATAAAACCACTAAGAAACAGAATAAGGGGCTGGAGAGGTAACTCAGAGGTTGAGAGCACTGGCTGTTCTTCCAGAGGTCCTGAGTTCAATTCCCAGCAACCACATGGTGGCTCACAACCATCTACAGTGAGATCTGGTGCCCTCTTCTGGCCTGCAGACAGAATACTCACTGTATACATAATAAATAAACCTTAAAAAGAAACAGAATAAGCTCCTTCTAACACTTTGGGTGGTGTATGTGTGTGTGTACATGTGCATGCTGGTGCCTAGTGTAGCTGGGATTTTCTTTGGGCCGCCAACCAACTCCCAAGTAAAGACACAGAGACTTATTAATTATGCATACTCGGCCTTAGCTTAGGCTTATCGCACTAGCTCTTTTAACTGTTTATTATTATTACTATTACTAATTCTATCTCTGTCAAGCCCAGATTCTTCCTCCTACTTACTTTCTCTGCCTGGAAGCCCTGCCTATACCTTCTGCCTAGCTATCGGCTGTGTTTATTAGACCAATCAGGTGCCTTAGGCAGGCAAGGTAAACAAATCCAACACATCTCTGCATAAATAAATATTCCACAACTGCCTAGGAAGACCAGAAGAGGGTGCTGGAGTCCCTGGGGCCAGAGTCAGAGGTGGCCGTAATGGGAACTGAACTCGGGTTCTCTGCAAGAGCAGTAATTCACAGCCAAGTCACCTCTTCAGTGCTTCCCGGTAGTCTTCTACCTCACTTACACAAGTCTCTGCTTTGTGGGAAGAGACATAATTAATACAAGTGCTCTGATTAGTTGGGAATGGTGGTGCATGTCTGTAATCCCAGCATCCAGAAGCTGGGGCAGACGACTGGAGGAACTAACTCAAGAGACTCTCAAATGCCAAGAAGAAAGTGAGGCCAAACATAGCATTTAGCTGGGCATGGTGGTGCACACCTTTAATCCCAGAACCAAGAAGGCAGAGGCAGGTGGATCTCTGTGGGTTCCAGGCCAGTGTGGTCTACATAGGAGTTATAGGCTCGTTAGATACCTAGTGAAAGAAACCTTGTCTCAAAAACAAAAAACAAAAAGGCATTTAGCTGGGCATGGTGGCAGATGTCAGAAACCCCAGCATTTAGAAGGTAGAGGGAGATCAGAAACTCAATCCAGCCTAGGCTTGAGTTTAAGCCCTGGGACCCACACACTGGAAGGAGAGAACTGACTCCCCAAAGTTGTCCTCTGACCTCTACATGCTCATCATGACACATGTGTGTGCCCATCTGCCTCCCAAGGGCTGGGATCACAGGTGTGCCACCACGCCTGGCTTTTTCTACAAATTTTGTTTTGTGATGCATCAAGATCTAGAGAATCATTTTGTATGTTAACACTGGGCTAAGTGTTTTCACAATTATGTTTCTATGATGATAAAAATAATGTCCACAAACTCTGCCACTTGAACCAAGTTTAACAGGGCAGGCATGGTCTAGCCACCCACCATGCAGCTAGCTTCAGAATGTTCTGTCTTCTCAGACACCGCCATTAAGTGACAGCTCCCCCAGCTGCTGGGATACAGTGAAGATGTTTAAAATGGTAAACTTGACATTTTGTCTTCCCAAAACTGACAATGGCAAATAGGGAGGCAGGGCTCCCACCAGAGGACAGGAGGAAGCTCGGAAAACTCCTCTGAAACTCAGTGCTTAGGAGGCTGAGGGAGGGTTCTGTGCAGGCAGGCCTTTCTGGCTCTAAGCTGTTGGCGGGGACGAGGCTTCTGTGGCCTGCACTTACATCGGCCTGTGTGGTGTTTTCAAACAGTGTGGTTAGCGGCTGACATCTAAAATTGGGAAGTCTCACACACAGGCCTGGTTTCTGCTGCTCTGGAGACCGTGATGACCAAGGGCCTGAGCCTGCCCCTCCGGGTCCCCACCCATACCCAGAAATCCACATTCCCCCATCATGCTGTGCAATCTACAACATTGGTCCTTGTGGTTTTGTGGGAATGATCTCTGGATTTAGGAATTAATTAGCCTTGGCACACAGATACTTTTACTGCAATTAACACCAGTGAGTGTATTTTTCTCAGCTGGATTCTCCCACTGAATTTTAGGCTATCAATCACAAAGGAGAAAGAAGACCTTGGGGCAGAGGCTGTTGGGGATACTTCCTTCGGAAAACAGTTCGAAGAGGACTGAAGACCAAGACAACCCACAAGATGTCTTTAAGATGCTGATAGATTTGGTTAGTACGGGACCTTTCCTTGCTTTTTGTCAGGGGCTGTGGTTTAGCTAATCCATAGGCTCCTGTTCCAGGCCTCACTTGTCTCCTAAGCCCTTTGTCCACCGGGCGGGCACCACGCCCTCTCACATCCCTGCCAACTCTCTCCACTTCTGTGCAGGTCCCACACCTGAAGAGGGGGTCACTGACTCATTCCAACCAGTTCAGTGCCTGCATTGATGTGCAGCCCGGGGCACTGGCGTGTTCCAGGCACTTTGTCACAGTCCCCTTAAGTCACCAATGCAGCCTGCCATCGGGCCTGGTACCCTTCCACAGACGGCTACTCAACAGAGACACTGACACAGTGCTTAGAGCAAACACACTTTAGCTCTACTGATCAATTTATTTGCATATAAATACATAAAACAATTTTAGATACAGCTTTACATATTCTTTCACAAGTCAGTACATGTTGAGATTACATACGTATGTACAGTCCTCCCTGTCTCTACGTGACTTACAGGGCTAGAGAGAAGTAACACTGACTCGCTGGGATTTTTAAAGGAAGTTTTATTATTGGCGTATGTTTGTATGATGTATGCGTGAGCAGGGCATGTCATGGCACATGTGTCATGTCAGAGGACAGCTCTGTAGATCGGCTCTGTCCTTCCACCTTTATGTGCGTTCCAAGGATTGACTCAGTTCAGCAAGCCTGCATGATAAGTACGCTACTTAATGAGCCACCTCTCTGCTGCCCTCCACCCCACCCCCTTAAAAAAAAGAATCCCGGGCTGGAGAGAGGGCTGTGTGGCTCCTTGGTTAAGAGCATTTACTTCAGTTCCCAGCACTGACACTGAGTGGTTCACAGCCACCTGTAAATCCAGTTTCAGAAGATCTGGCACCCTCTTCTGGACTTCTCAGGTACCTGCACACACGTGGCACACATACACACATATACATAAATAAAAATCGAAAATAAAAAATAAAGCACAATTTCAGCCACCGAGATGGCCAGTAGGTAAAGGAGTCTGCTGCCAACCAAGCCCGACGACTTGAATTCCATTCCAGGACCCACATGGGGGAGGGAAAGAACTGAGTCCTGCAAGTTGTTCTCCAACACCCACAAGCACTCCATGGTACACATATAAACACGCTCACGCATAAATTTAAGAACTTCACTTAACCCCCCAGCATTGAGTCAGGATTACTCTAATTACCATGAAGTTACTATTTAGGATGCAGTACTTGGACGGATGTCCTTTGCCTGCACATGTCCTGACTCACTAACTGGCACACCCCTAACTTCTGCTCACAGCTGAATGACAAAGAGGAGGCACTGGCCCATCAAAGAAAGGTCAGTTACATGCTTGCCCGGGCGCTGGAAGACAAGGACACGGCTGCAAAGAATGAAGGCAAAATTCCCACGGACCACAATGTCCCACTCACAACCCCCAGGCCGGAAGCTTCAGAACGCTGTGTTTTGCATGATCCAGCACACTCACGTGTTCACATTTCTGATCCTGTGGGTTGCATTTGTTCAGTCCAGCACCCCCGGAGAGATTCAAAATGCTCAAGAACTCTTAAAAGATCCTGTTCTTTGCCGTCAAATATATTTAAAAAATAAACCACTTGAAATTAGAATTAGAGCTATTAAAAATCAGATTTGGGAGCTGAAAATGTATCTCAGAGGTAGGACACTTGGTTAGTATGCGTAAGGCCTTGAGTTTAGCACATGGTGGTGCACGCCTTTAATCCCAGCACTCGGGAAGCAGAGCCAGGCAGCAGATCTCTGACTTTGAGAGTAGCCTGGTCTACATAGCAAGTTTCAGGAAGGCCTTGGGTTTGATGTTCAGCATTGTAAAGACTTTGAGAAAGAACACAGGGTGTGGAGGATACTTGTAAATCCCAATACTTGGGAAGCTTAGGGAAAAACTGTGAATTTGATGGCTGATTAGATTACAGACTGTTGCCAAAAACAGAAAAAGAATTACATAAAGTTGATAATAAGTTGTATGCTTTCTAGTTGTTTTTAAAATGTATTAGCATAGTAATTTACAAAGTAGTAAGTTCATTATGATATCTTAATACATGTATTATCAATATATGTGTTTTGACCACATCCCTCCCTTTTAATTTTAGGATGCAGCTTAAGTAATCAAACCTTTAACACATGTCCTATAAGAAATGTATTAGTATTGTATTCTATAAAATGTATTATGTTGACATTTTATTTATAAAATACTTTTCCACATTTTGACAGTTTCAATGTTCATCTATCTTATAATCAAATATTCTTGGGAAAACATTATGTTATTTATGGAGCTGGGGAGACAGCTCAGCTGGTAAAGTGTTCGCCATGCAAGCACAAGGCTGAGTTTGGTCCTCAGCAGCCGCATGAAAAGCCAGGTCCAGTGGAGCTTATCTATAACCTGGCTGGTGGAGAATGCAGAGGCAGGTGGATCCCTCAGGCTTCCAGGCCAGCCAGCCTAGCCTAATATGAGAGCCCCAGACCCCAGTGAGAGACCCTGTCTCAAAAAAATAAGGTGGGCAACACCTAAGGCTGACTTCTGGTGAGCAGATGCATGCACACATGTACATACACACCCCATTACTTTCTTTCTTTCTTTTCTTTTTTTTTTTTCAGAGACAGGGTTTCTCTGTGTAGCTTTGCACTTTTCCTGGATCTCGCTCTGTAGACCAGGCTGGCCTCAAACTCACAGAGATCCGCCTGCCTCCCAAATGCTGGGATTAAAGCTGTGCACCACCACCGCCCGGCACCATGACTTTCTTATGAAGTAATTTTTCTACTGGATGTGGTGGTACATCCCTGTAAACCCAACACTTAGGAGGCTTCAGGGTTGCAAACCTTAGCACAGCCTGGATGCTACCTAGCCAAAAAAATGTCTCAAAAACCAAAACTAGAGCTCATGGCATGGTTCAGGGGGTAAAGGCTCCCACTACCAAACATAATGACTTGAGTTTGATCCCCAGCATCCATAAGGGAGGAGAGAATCAACTCCCAAGAGTTGTTCTCTGACCTCCACATTTCACTGTGCCTTATGCTTCCCGACACAAATAAAACTGGGCGTGGTGGTGCAGACCTTTAATCCCAGCACTCAGGAGGCAGAAGTGGACAGATCTGAATTAGAGACCAGACTGGTCTACATAGTGAGACCCTGTCTCAAAAGAAAACCTAACAAAAAAATCATACATTTAATAAAATAAAAATATTAAAAAACAAAAACCATTACTAACACAATAGTAATAGTTATTTAGAATAACTATATGGATCTTAGGCCAGATAAATATCAATATAAGAAACAACACTTAGGACCAACTGTTAATTTAAAAAACCCTTATCTGCAGTTCTCATAATTTTTTTTTTTTTTTTGCCATTCAAAATGTTGAAATGATTTTGTTAACTTCAATAAAAAGTTATGGTGGGATTTTAGCAATACTTTCATACTAATTGCTAGTTCCTTTCACGGTATATTTTTTGGTCAGTAAAATATTTGTAGCCAAACCTAACAGATGTTTACTTAGCAACTCTCATTCCATCCTGGAAGTGGATGTGATGGTCCCTTTGAAAAGGTCTCAGCTGAAGTTGCCTGAGGCACGATAAAGGTAGGGTTTATGTGTTTGCCTGCCATGTAATTTTTTTTTTTGGAGACAGGGATTCTCTGTGTAGCCCTGGCTGTCTTGGAACTCACTCCATAGACCAGGCTGTCCTGGAACTCAGAGATCTGCCTGCCTCTGTATCCTGAGTGCCACCATGCCCAGCTGCCTGCCATGTGATTTTAGTAAGATTTGGATATCAGATTAAAAGTTACTGAAATCACTGGAAAATGGTATGAACAATTCAACTTTCTAGTTATTAAGTGATATACTATATAGCCACATGCTGGTCAACAGGCCACACATACAACAGTGATCCATTAGATGACAGAGTCTTGCGAAGGTGGACTGTATGGACACTGTTGGAATACTGCACTTCTAGACATATATCCCTGCCAAGCAAAATGTCAAGCTTCTTCATTATGAAACACTGAATATAAGGAGAATACTTTAGTGTCCCCTAAGTCGACCTTGACATTTCACTGTTCCATTTAGATTCTGGATATCGTAATCTTACTTGATGTCACTGGTTACTCTGTTAGACAGTTACAGGAAAAGTAAAGAATCATCCCATGGCTTTGAACCATGAAGTCACTCAATGCCTATGATCCCAGCAGTTGGGAGACTGAGGCAGGATTGCCAAGAATATCCTGGGCTACACTGTGTGCCTCTGTCACCCACAACAAAAACCCCCATTCAGAAGGACTTGGTAACAGTTTTGCTTAGTAACTTACATCTACTTCACAGCAGAAGTGACTACTTCACACTCATTCTATTCGGATTAAATAAAGAGGCCACAAAGGCCAGGCTACTGTTTGCACAAGTGAAACCACGGGGAGAGGTTACATTCTTGTCTGTCCACAGGGGAATAAGGCACATCCTTGAAATCTGTGGAGCTGTGGCAACTAGTGAAACACACCTACACAATCTCCACAGGCGCCCCACAAGTGGGGAATGTCATGTATTAACACATCAAGCACACGTGTACAACACACAGAAAAGTTAGGAAGAGTACCCACATGATTTCTCTGGCAGGAAGTATAACAGGGAGAAGTGCATGAACGGAAATAGGGACATCGTAAACCTCTGCATTTCTCTATCGGAAAAATTCTACAAATGAAAGAAAAATTATAAACAAAAAGGCCTATGTGTTTTATAGGGGTTTTTTGTTTTTGTTTTATTAAAAAGGTTAAAAAATCTGCGAAGCTCGTATCTGATCTAGCTAGGATCTTACCCTGTACACAGGCAGGAAGTGCTTTACAGATGTGTTAAGGCTAGTACAGGTATCTTAAAACGGTCATCAAGGCTCTAAGCAATACAAAAGCCCATTAGTAGCCTGGCGTGGTAGCGCATGCCTGTAATCCCACTTGGGAGGCAGAGTTTGAGGCCACCTTGGGCTATGTATTGTAGAGACCGTTTCAACCCAAAAGGCATTAAAAACCAAGTCTGCAGTGAGTCGGCTCAACGGGTCAAGGCGTCTGCCGACAAGCATGACGACCTGAGTTCGGTCCTCCTGACCTCCATGTGAAAGAAAACAACATCTACAAGCTGTCCTCTGACCACCACACATGTTCTGTACTATGTGCACACACATGTGAATACCGCGCGCGCGCGCGCACACACACACACACACACACAAGTGTAACAAAAAAATTAAAAAGAGTGGTTTAGTATGACCATACAGTGGGCCATGTATTTGTCCAGCGTAACCCCCTATATCCAGCAGGGAAGAAGCTGGGAGCGGTGGCATGCGCCTGTAATCCCAGCTCACAGGAAACAGGAGGCAAGAGGATCCCGAGTTCTAGGGCAGCCTGGGCAACATAGAGCAAGCATACCTGAAAACGTACAACACGACACCTGCTAAGACACATCCTCAGTGTTACTGGCTCCTTTGGCACCTCTCTCTCGGATGTTAGCTGGTGCTAAGCCGCCACCAACCGCCCACTCTTCACCAAGGGGTGCTTCCACTTTTGTTGCAGCCGTCACCCAATGGGGTAGTTTAAAGCTAGTCTGTTCCAACCTTAGTTTCTGCTGTTCTCAGTCTCTGATAAAACACACACCATGGGTGGGTCAACCTGGTGTCTGAATGGCTAATAAGGGGACAGATGGTATACATGTAAGATAGCCACATGCTGTGAAATTTAACCACAGGAAGAAGTGCCAAAGGGATTAAGAAAATCATCATCATCATCACTTTTTTCTTCCAGATTGTTCGAGGGCATAATTCTCTGTGTGGATGTAACAAATCAAAAACTACATGGCAACATGATAATGTCAACATCAACAGAAAATGCATGCACTTCATGACCTCACAAATATTAAGTGTGCACATTAGATAAATTACATATGCAGTCCTGGTACTGGCATGAAAAGATTTTAAAATGAAATTAAAGTCCTATGTGAATTTATCTTTATACAGCTAACTAGTCAGGAACCTTTTTTTTTTTTTAAAGAGATTTATTTTGGGCCAGGTATGGTGGTGTATGCCTTAAATCCCAGAACTCTGAAGGCAGAATTAGGCAGGTTTCTCATACCAAGTTCAGGGCCAGCTAGGGTTACACAGTGAAACCTTGTCTCAAAAATAAAAATAACAAGGTTTCTTTTTATGTATGCATATGAGTGCAGATCCCTGAGAGGCCAGAAGAGGGCAGCAGAGTCCCCCGTAGTTGAGCGCTGCCCTGTTTCAGTGTTGAGAACCTAACTCCAGCCCTTCTTTACTTTTTTAACAGTTTCTTTCTTAGGAGCTGCTGGACAGGACTATCCTCTGTACCAAACCATTGACATCTTCAGGAGTCTAGCTGGGCTTGACTGGGCACCTTCCCTCTTGGAAAAAGCGGGGGATGGGGAGGGTCATGTAACCCTCAAGTGAGCATCCAGCCACTAGTCCCTATCAATTATATGCAATTTTGCCCTATGTAAACTTATACAATAAATTTGTACAGTTTTTCTTCTGTGAAGTTTATGTCAATCTTATTTTTTGAACCCTCACGGGACTCAAGGAGAATGCAGATCAGGAGTGAAGTTCTGCTCTCCCAAACCTCCCATACAGGAAGTTCATGTGGGGCTGGAGTGTTGACTTAGTAATCAGTCACTGGCTGCTCTTCTAGAGGAGCTAGGTTTGATTTCCAGCAGCCTCATGGAATAACTACACATAATTCCAGTTCCAGGGGATCTAATGCCATTTTCTGGCCTCCACAGGCACCAGGAATGCACATGTCACAGACACACATGTAGACAAAACACCCATGCACATAACTTTAAAAAAAAAAAAAAAAAAGCTCATGTGATGGACACCTTGCTTTAGTCTTGCTGAAATTCTTAAGTAAGTTGAGCCATGTTAGCTAGTTATCTCACCTAAGAAGTACAGATCTGAGTCATCTATTTTACAGTGCCAGGTACAGAAACAAGGGGCTCATACATGCTGGGAAAACTCTCTACCACGAAGCTACACCTAAATTTGGGCTCTTTTTCTCGAGAAAGGTTCTCACTATGTAGCCCTGGAACTCACTTGGTAGACCAGGCTGGCCTTGAATTCAGAGATCTACCTGCCTCTGCCTCTCAAATTCTGGGATTAAAGGGATAAGTAGCCACTATGCCTCACAATTCATACTATTTTTATGATAAACTTTATACAACAATAGAAAAATAATATTCCTTAAACAACGCACAGGTAAATAGCATTATTTACAACACATTATTATATGGTAACTAAATCAACTAGATTCATATTCATTAATATGGAAAGGAAGTTTCTAAGTAAAAAACAAACAAAAAATATTTAGTAGTTTTTTTGTTTGTTTTTTGAGACGGTCTTACTTTGTAGCCCTTGCTGGCCTGGAACTCAGTGTGCAGACCAGGCTAGCCTCAAACTCTCAGAGATCCACCTACCTTTACTGCTAGGATCATAGCTGTGTGCTACCTTAAGGTGAGATAGAGCTCTCCATGGTGACAGTATAAAACCATGGAATCATAAACACAAATTTACCCAAAGCCATTTCCTTGGTGAGGTAAAAAGGAGTGGAATGCAAAGTAGTAAAGGGTCATGGTGGTGCATACCAGAATAATTAAAGCAACTCAGGAGCTGAGGCAGGAGGATCACAGTGAGTTCCAGGTGGGGGAGGATTGAGGGGAGGTGTCAGTTTTATCTTCTCAAGTCTACTTAGATTGGGTAGTGGGGTTAAGTACTGGCAAAACTGCTCAAAGTATTTTTCTGTTTTAAGTACTATTCATAATGAATTTGAGGTGATGTATCCTCCAGAGATGCAGAATAACCAGTAATTACATATTAAGGCTCTCCTAATACACTGTGAATTACATTTCAGAGAACTCAACTGATTTTTGTACTCTAATCATAAATCACAAATATTTTATTTTAAAATACATTTAATAAAAATAACCCATAGTTTTACATATTTTACATGTGTAGAATATTTACAAGTTCTCTTCTATGGCATTTAATGCTCCCTATTTTTCCTTTTCCATTATTTGTCTTTCGGATTATCTTTTCAGCAGTGAAACGCTGTCCACTGTTCGCTGTAACTAGAAAATTAGCTTCTTGGGCAATATTCCTGAAAGGAAAACAGAAAGGCTGTTCATTCCCTGCATTCCAGCACCATTATCTGACTCACAGGCACCTGTTACACGTGAACACAACACTCCTAAGATGGCTAGACAGGGGCTGGAGAGATGGCTCAGCAGTTAAGAGCATTACTGCTCTCCCAGAGGACCTGGTTCAACAGCCACAGCACACACAGCAGCTCAAAACTGTCTCTAACTCCAGTCTCTGGGATCTGATGCCCTCTTCTGGCCTTCACAGGTACTGCACACATGGTACACAGACATACATGAAAATAAAACACTCACTCATACATACAAAACTAAGTTATAAAAATTAAAAAAAAAAAAGAGTTAAAAACAAAAAACTGTTCTTGATTGGGTGATGGGGGTGCACATCTTTAATCTCAAGACGCAGGCAGATCTCTGTGAATTTGAGGCCAGCCTGGTCTAAAGAGCAAGTTCCAGGGCTAAACACAAGGAAAACCTATCTTGCACTCGGGAGGCAGAGGCAGGGGGATGTCCTGAGTTCTAGGACAGTCAGGGACACACAGAGAAACCCTGTCTCGAAGCCCCTCCCCACAAAAAGAAAAACTTGAAGAAGCTGGATGTGCTGAAGATACATTTAGTCCTGGCACTCAAGAGGCAGAGGCTGGTGGATCTTGAAAGTTTAAGGCCAGCCAGGCGGTGGTGGCGCATGCTTTAATTCCAGCACTTGGGAGACAGAGCCAGGTGGATCTCTGTGATTTCGAGGCCAGCCTGGTCTACAAAGTAAGATCCAGGAAAGGCGCAAAACTACACAGAGAAACCCTGTCTCGAAAAACAAAAAACAAACAAACAAAAAAAAAAAAAAAAAAGAAAAAAAAGAAAGTTTAAGGCCAGCCTGGTCTACAGAGTGAGTTCCAGGCCGGTCAGAGATACATAGTGAGAGCCTGTGTACAAAAACCCCCAAACAAACAGAAAAGAGGGTCAGTGGTGGGGGAGAGGCCTAGAAAGTTGGCTTAGTTGTAAAGAGCACTTTCTACTCTTCCAAAGAAGCTGTCTGGTTCCCAGTGTACCGTGCACTTCCTGCAACACCAGCTCCAGGGGATCTGAAGCCTCTTCTGGCCTCCACACATGGCATACATTCACAGTCAGAAACTCAAAAGTTTATTATGGAAAAAAAAAAAAAAAATGGGGGGGGGGAAGGGCACACATGGACCCTCTTATAAGTCTGAGATCTACTCTAAAGTGTCCAAAGTATCCTCAATTGAAGGAAAGGAGGACTTTTATCTCTCACACACAGTTTAAACAGCTCCACAGCTCCATTTTCTTAACTGGCTTCCAGTCACTAGCTATACACGGACTATTTAGAGCTTTCTGATGTCATTCATCATTTTGTTTGTTTTTACCAATGGGGATCTTTACCTTGTTCTAAGGCCTCTGTTCTTTTTCGTTTGGTTGCCACAGATGGATTTGCCTGTTCCTTCAGGGCTTCCGCGGGACAGTTTGGTCTTGGGAGCTGGCATCCAGGGGTTGGTCCCGGACGGTTGCTGAAGTACTTCGTCTTTAGTGCCTTGTCAGAGAAAAGAAACCAGAGGGCGGGCTTAGTCTTTTGTTTTGAGAGCACGGGCTGGCCTCTCACCTGGAGCGCTGGCTCCTCCTGCTTGTTCTGAGTGCTGGGATGACAGGCATGGCCAGCCAACAGCGGTGCGTTCAACATTTGCACTCTATGTAGGAAAGTCTACCCCAAATGTGGACAGCACTAAAAACAGTATGTAAATGCCCCATGTCCCAAAACAAAGACTCAACAGCAAGTATGTGGTTGTAATTACTACAACCGGCTGCTGCTGTCCCTGGAGGAGGAGGGAGGCTCACTCCTTTATTTCTACGCCATTGACTGTACTGGAACCAATGAATTACAAACACAAGAATCCATTGCAAATGGGTCAAAGTTTACTCAGGCCTACCCAAGGTTTCTATTAACCACTAGAATATACTGTTGCAAAATTTACAAAATTTATAAAAGTGGTTTCCTCTCAAATGACAAGCTTGTCAACTAATACCTATTTATAAAATACTAGTACTATCCAACAGCCACAGCAGTTTAATCACTAGATACTTCTCTAAGAGTCAAGGCATGGTACCACTTATCTATAATCTTAGCAGTTGGGAGGCAGAGGCAAGATTAGGACTTTGCCATTTAAAAAATTTTTTAGACTATAACATATTTTGACCATTTTCTTTTTTTTTTTTTTTTGGTTTTGGTTTTCTCTTGTGTAGCTTTGTGCCTTTCCTGGAACTCACTTGGTAGCCCAGGCTGGCCTCGATATTTTGACCATTTTCTTTCCTCTTTCCCAACTCCTCCCAGTTCCTCTGTACCCACCCATATTCATTCATATTCTCTCTCTCTCTCTCTCTCTCAAAAAAAAAAAATAAATAAATAAATAAAAAGGAGGCAGATCTCTGTGAGGTCAAGGCCAGCCTGATCTACAGAGCTAGTTCCAGGACAGCCAGGACTACATTGAGAAACCCTGCCTTATTGTTAAAAAAAAGCACTGTGGGGCTGGAGAGATGGCTCAGAGGTTAAGAGCACGGGCTGGTTCAAGTCCCAGCAACCACATGGTAGCTCACAACCATCTATAGAGATGAGATCTGGTGCCCTCTTCTGGTGTGCAGGCATGTATGCAGGCAGAACACTGTATACACAATAAACAAACAAAAATCTTTAAAAAAAAAAAAAAAAGAAAGAAAGAAAAGGAAAAGAAAAAGAAAATGGGGGCTGGAGAGATGGTTCAGTGGTTGAGAGCACTGGTTGCTCTTCCAGGGGACCCAGGTTCAATTCCCAGCACCCACATGGCAGCTTACAACTGTAACTCCAGTTCCAGGGGATCTGACATCCTCATACAGACATATATGCAGGCAAAACCCCAATCCCCAATGTATGTTAAATAAATAAATAAATCTTAAAAAAAAAAAAGAAAAAGAAAAAGCTCATCTGAAATATAGCTGTCTGAGTGAACCTCCCCCTACACCCCCTCCCCCCACCCTAAGCAAGTGTAAACTCTTAGATGTAAAAACCAGCCTGGACAGTGTTTACAGCTTAGAGGAAAGCACACAAATATATCTACTTAAGATATACATCTTCCTGGTATTTAAGAGATATTAGAAAATTTTAGACATTTGAGTTTTATTAATGCTGCCAAGAAGATGACCCTTGGGTTTCCTAAAGTAAGTACCTGGGAAGCAGTAGTTCTAGTACACGGATTGAATAAGAACAAGCCTTGGATGAGATCGAGCAAGTCATCTCCTGCTGCAATGAAGATGTGCTGCAGTGGGATCCCTGGGAAACTCTTAAACGTCACATAATCTGGAAGACTACACATGTCCTGAAAACAGATTTTTTTACAGTTCAAATTTAAGTAAAGGACTCTGAGACACAGAAATGGAACAAAGAAACAAAATGTGACTTGTCAAGTAGTCTGTGTAGAAAATTCTAAGAAAACTATTTAAAGGGAAAAACAAACTGGAATTGTAATCCATAAAGGCTGTAAGACATAAATATAACATAAATATACTTAGAAATCATAGTTCTACATACTAACAACGAACAACAAACACCAGAACAGAAAACACAATATTTAGCTGGGCTTGGGAGGCAAAGGCAGCTGGAGTTCAGGGCCAGCCTGGTCTACAAAGCAAGTTCCAGGATAGCCAGGACTGTTATACAGAGAAACCCTGTCTTGAAAAACAAGCAAGGCTGGAGAGGTGGCTCAGGGATTAAGAGCACTGGCTGCTCTTCAAGAGGTCATGAGTTCAATTCCCAACAACCACATAATGGCTTACAACCATCTGTAATGACACATGGTACCCTCATCTGGCATGCAGGGATACATGCAGGCAGAAACAACACTGTATATGTAATAATCTTAAAAAAAAGACAAACAAACAAACAAAAGGAACACACAATATTTTATAATTATGCCAAAAAGGAAAATATTTGGTTGAGAAGTCTTAACAAAATATGTACTGGCTCATGTACTGAAAGGTATAAAATGCTGATGAAATAAACATCTATATAAAATATGAGAAATGTCTATGGTTTCAAAGATTCAACACAGGAAAGAAGTGATTCTCCAGAAAACAGGGTTAAAATCTTGCTTGACAAATTACATATGCAAACCACTTACTCTGAATCTTATATAGGGAAGTAAAGGACTAGTTAGTTGAAACAATTTTCAAAAATAAAAAAGTGGGAATTGCTTTATATACCTTATTTTATTTTAAGACCTAAAAGAGCAACTGTATGGTACTGACTGAGGGACAGATCGGGATTAATGGAGCACACAGAAAACCCAGAGATCCACATGTATCTGCCAAGCGTAGTTCTGAAAAGGCATAAAGGAGTTCTGTCGAGTCTTTTTGACAAAACAGTGCTGTAGCATGCACACACACACAGGACAAGACAGCTTAGGATGGCATGGTAATGCATACCTATAATCCTACCACTCCAGAGACCAAGGCAAGAAGATCTTAAATTGTAGGTCCCAATCAATCAATCAATCAATCAATCAAACCAAACCACAAATAAACCAAAACACAAAAAAATTCAATTAGGAAATTACGAAATGACAAAAAAGAAGTAAGATATTAATTTTAGTCTCAGATACTTTTGTTATAGTTTTAACAAGAATGTAAGAATTCAGTTTTAAGGTCGGGCGGTGGTGGCACACGCCTTTAATCCCAGCACCTGGGAAGCAGAGCTAGGTGGATCTCCGAGGGTTCGAGGCCAGCCTGGGCTACCAAGTGAGTTCCAGGAAAGGCGCAAAGCTACACAGAGAAACCCTGTCTCGAAAAAAAAAAAAACCCAAAAGAATCCGGTTTTAAATGTTCCCTTTCCCTTCTTACTGATTTCGGTGACGGAGGGGTAGGAGAATGTGTGTGGTATACATGTGTGTCTGGAGCTGAGGAGACAGCTCTCTGACTGAACCAGGTTAGGCTGGTAGCCAGCAAGCCCCAGGAGTCGTCCTGGCCTGTCCTCGACAGCGGGGAGCCACAGGAATGCTACAACGGATTCTGTGTTGTTGCTGGCTTTGCAAGGGTGCTGGATATTCAAACTCAGGTCCTCATGCTTGAGCAGGAAGCACTCTTAACCATTACGCATGTCCACAGCCCCCTAAGATTCATTTTTCTAACATTTGCCCCTCAGAACCTGGGGTGTAAGCTGGAAGTTTCTCTAGTCCTGCCTGCCCTGTGGTGGTCGGGCTCAGGCTTCTCAGTAGCTAGCGCTACAACTTAACTCAACACCATTTCTATATGTTGCCATGTGGTCGTGGCGTTACTGGTCTGTGGGCATCTTGCTTCTCCTTGGGCAGCAGGCTGGTATCTCTCCCGACTCCACCCTTCATCTTGTGTTCAGTTCGATTGTACTGCCTAACCTTATCCTGCGTTGCCACAGGCCAATGCAGCTTTATTTATCAACCAATCAGATATTCACAGTGTACAGAAAGACATCCCACAGCACTGGGGCTACAATGGGAATGGAAAGTCAAAAGTTATTCAACCTCAAGAATCTGAGTAAGCCAACACCCAGCCATACCACTCTTGAGCATATACCCAAGGAATACTCAATCACACCACAAAGACACATGCTCAACTATGTTCATAGCAGCATTATTTGTAATAGCCAGAACCTGGAAACAACCTAGATGCCGGTCAACTGAAGAATGGATTAAGATAATGTGGTACATATACACAGAGGAGTACCACTCAGCGGGGGAAAAACAATGACAGCATGAAATCTGCAGGCAAATGGATGGAACAAGAAAACATCATCCTGAGTGAGGTAACCCAAACCCAGAAGGACAAACATGGTAGGTACTCACTCATAAGTGGATTCTAGATATAAAGAATAATCAGACTGCAACCAACAGAACCAGGGAGGGTATATAGCAGGGGGGACCCTAGGATGACTGTGGCTTATAATAAGTTTTGGTTTTACTCAATCACTGGGCAAGCCTCAGTGAAACATTTCACTATTAGGATAAAAATTTGTGGGCTGGAGTGATGGCTCAGAGGTTAAAAGCACTGGCTGTTCTTCCAGAGTTTAATTCCCAGCAACCACATGGCGGCTCACAACCACCTGTAATGAGATCTGGTGCCCTCTTCTGGCCTGCAAGGACACCTACAAGTAGAACACTGCATAATAAATAAATAAATAAATAAATCTTAAAAAAAAATAAGAATTTGTACTGTATCAAGCTGATAATAGACAAAAATAAATAAATAAAAATGGAAGAAAAAAAAGATTCTGAGTATCCCAGTACTCAAGGCAGAGGCAGGAGGATCTCTGGAATTTTGAGACCAGCCTGGTCTACAGAGTTAGTTCTAGGACAGCCAAGGCGACACAAAGAAACCCTTTCTGGAAAAATCAAAATAAACAAGTAAATAAAGAATCTGAGTAAGTGGTAACAGATTGCTGCTATTGTTATTGAAAACCAGGTGAACCCAATGCTTTCTCAGAGGTCCCCAGGAAAAGACACAGGGGCAGACTTGGCAAGGTCCATCCTGGGGCTGGGGTCAGCCTCAAAGACTTAAGGTTCCAGTTCCTGGGAACTTGATTTTAAAGCCCTGAAGAAACAGGAGACATCAGTCCCAATGCCATTGAGTACTCAGTCCGGAATGCACTTGAGATATCCTATGTTCTGTTGGTGCAACATTGCTTGACTAGCTTCCTGCTGATTCTGACCCATCTCCTGTTCCCCCACCTCAACCCCACCCAGAAAACTATATATAGATGCTGAACTTCTTAATAAACTTGCTTGCATGAGTCATCAACTTGTGCAAGATCTCTTGACCCCAAACTTTCCAATCTTCTTTATTTCTCATCCCCTATTCCTCCCTTTTCAGGAACATGTCCCTGAAGAACAACTTGCTGGTCCAAGACGGTTTTTTTTCTTTTTCTTTTTGAGACAGTCTCTCTATGCCATCCCGGCTATCCTGAAGCTTGCTATGTAGACTAAACTGGCCTAAAATTCAGAGATCCTCCTACCTCAGCCTCTGAGTGCTAGGATTAAAGGTGTGTACCTCTACACCTAGTATTATAGTAGATTACTAAACTGTAATATGTAATTTAGCAATTTACAATCAGTATCTTTTTCTTTTTCTTTAAAAAGAGATGGGGGGTCTTGCTTAGGCTGGCTTCAAATTCTTGAGCTCAAGCAATCCTCTTGGATCATTCTCTTAGTAGCTGGGACTTGAGAGATATATCATAATTGGTTTTTGGAATAAGATGATGATAAAATATTTAAATTGTACTAATAACCCAATAAATATACTTAGATTATCTAGATAGTAGGTAACTAACATAAATCTCCATAAAGGAGAGTATTATTCAGCCATCAGAAAAAGGAAAGGTTAGCACAGCATGGTGGCACACAATTTTAATCCCAGCACTGAAGAAGCAGCAGTAGATGGGTCTCTGATGGTCCCAGGCCAGCTAGAGTTAGGTAGTCAGAAAACACCTCAATCCGATGAATACCCCACCAAAAACAAAACAAAACAACCCAAAACTGCCTCAATTAAAAAAGAAAACCAAGTAGTGGAAAACAAAGGATTAGAGAGTAGCAACAGAGCAATCCTGCTACTATCCCTCCCTTTCAGTGCTTTTAGTGAGCTGGGGCCTTGAGCATGTCAACAGTCTCTTCCATTAAGCTATGTCCCAAGCCCTCATCTTTTATTAAAGAATGAATGAATGAAAGACAATGCATTCTGCTTTACGTTTGTGAGTGCACAGTTATGATCCATCAGCTGAAGGCAGTGATCAACCTGGAACAGACACTGGTGGGTGTAGGTCACAATATGAATGTTTTCCTTCCTTTGTCATCTGCAGGTTTATGATGAGGGTAATTTATTTTTATTTATTTACTTTTTTGAGATAGATGAGGAACCTGCCTGACCCCATTTTAAAGGCAGGAGCTAGTAAAAATGTTTCTATTTACTGTGAAAATTGAGTTGCTGTTTCCTGGAACCTGACCTACCCCAACCATGACTTTGATTTGTTTTGAGAATACCCTAACTCTCCCTGACCCTCCTGACCATAGGATGTTCTTTACTACTTTTTTTTAATGTTTCCTTATTGCCCCAGTGTGTCCCTTCTGTAAAACTAATGATTTTACTCCTTGAAAGGGGTCCAAGAGTTGCATTCAGGGCTGCTCTCTTTAACCCAATTTAGGAGGCAGTCGCTGGCCAGCTCTTGGTACATCCCAATAAAAACCAAGCTTGTTTAAAATTTGGCTCAAATTGTAGTGGTCTTATTCTCATTGTTGGGATTAACACAGGATCTTAGTACATAGCTCAAGTGGCCTGGAACTCATATGGTAACCAGCAAGCATGGCCTTGAATTCTCCAAGATCTTTGAGACTGTAAGTACGTGCTACCATGCCCACCTAGTGACAGAGCACTTATCCAGCAGGGAAAAGGTCTTGGTCCTTTAGAACTCTAGCACTGCAAAATTAATTAATTATTTTCTTCCTTAGCCATACAGCTACTCAGGTACAGCAAACTAACTTTACAGAATCCTAACTACATTTCAAACAAAATGCATAAAGGCTTACAGGCCACTGTTCTTCAGTTGGTGTACCCAAAGTTTCAAATATTCTTGTTAGTTGATCAAGGTCTGAATCTCCAGGCAAAAAAGGAACCTGAAATTAAGAAATAGACATTTCAAATAGACATTTATTGAGAGTAGTTACATAAATAATGCTACAAAAAGTTATAATAAAAAAAATAAACTCAGGTTTGGAGAGATGGCTCAGAGGTAAAGAGCACTGGCTGCTCTTCCAAAGGTTCTTAGTTCAATTCCCAGCAACCACATGGTGGTTCACAACCATCTGTAAGGGGATCTGACGTCCTCTTCTGTCATGCATACAGCATTGATATATAGAATACACCAGTAAATAAATCTAAACAAATTACCAAAACACAAAAAGCTAAACTCTGCAACAATTAAAAACTTACTTCAACAGGGTTGGAAAGAGCTAAAACAGCTTTTAAAAGCTGTTAAAAGTTGATTTCCACATCAACTTATTCCTTTGCAGTCCAAACTCACCTTCTCCCTCTCTGTAAAAGGCAGAGCTGGGCAGTTTCTAGCAGGTACACCTAGACACACACTTTCCCTCAGCACCCTAGAACAGATTTCCAATCTATTCCAAACAGCAGATTTTTAAAAATTCCTTTTATTCTTCTCTATGTGTAAGCGTGTGCTTGTTGTATGTATGTCTGTGTAACACGTTCATGCCTGATACCTTCAGAGGCTAGAAGAGGGTGTCAGAGTCCCTCCCTGGAAGTGGAGTTACAGGTGATTGTGAGCTACCATGCACCAGGTGCTGGGTCCTGGGTCCTTTTAAGTGCTAAGCCATCAGTCTAGCCCTCCAAAAGATTTTTGGAAGTTACCAGAAGAGACGCAAAGCAACTTTTCTGCCATCCAATTCTCAGCTGTGCCTTTGAACAGTGTCTATCTAGATTCCATCCCTGGAATTCTTTCCTGGATGATCTCAGTGGTGGGCAATTGAGACTGGTGCTTATATCTGATATTCCTAGGATTAATTCACTTATTTATTAGTCAACCCTTCACTGTCCCCATCCCACTACAGCTGTGAGTGAGGAAAAAGGGTAGGGGTTGGGTGGAAGAGTCTCACTCGCAGGCTAACTTTAAACCAAAGGTGATTCTCCCTGCCTCAGCCTCCAAGTGCTGGGATTACAGGTCTAAGCCACACCTTATATATTCTTAAATGTTCCTGAACAAATTATCATGTGGTTTGTTTTCTTTCTTTCTTTTTGGTTTTTTGAGACAGGGTTTCTCCGTGTGGTTTTGGTGCCTGTCCTGGCTCTTGCTCTGTAGACCAGGCTGGCCTTGAACTCACAGAGAACCGCCTGGCTCTGCCTCCCAAGTGCTGGGATTAATGGCGTTTGTTTCCTAACTGGGCCCAGAGTTGGTACAAACTCTAGTAGAAGGAATTCAGAAATGTCTCATGCTTGTGCAGAAAACATTTTAGCAAATGATTTATTTTTCCAGCCTCTGTGATGGTTAATCTCGTCTCTAAGGTAACTCTAAGGGAGTTTCTTATAGAGTGAAAAGGGTCAAAGAAAAACACCCTGACCCTAACTTGACCCCAGGATCTGGGCTTGAAATCCTTCCAATCCCTGATCTTGCCCCCAAAATCCAACAATTCCAAACCACCCTGGAGAGCTCCCCCACCCCACCCCATGTAAGCTCTGTACTCTGTTCAGTTTGCTGCTGCTTCTCACCCTAGAGGCAGCCACCCTCCTCCTGGATTCTGCCTTCCCAATAAATCCCGAGTGAGGTTTGTTTTATGGTGTGACACACCAAAGCAGAGCCCAGCTGTAACAACTCTCACCAGAGCAGAGCAGAGCAGATTAGGGCTGTAACACTCGGACGGGAAGTTCCCGCTGGTGGAGTTGTTCCACTTCCGACCCAGCCGAGCATAACTGAGTGGAGCAGAGCTCGAACCCTCCCCCGCTCCCCTGCAGAGTTGTTGTTACACTTGCACTGGGGAGGGAAGACCCCCCCTAATGTGGGCGGCACCACTGTAGGGGCTGAAATCCTGGACTAAATAAAGAGAGTGGAGCACCAGCAGTCACCCCTCTGCTTGCTTCCTCACTGCAGATGGGATGTGACAGAGCCCCTCCAGCTTCCTTCCATGGCCATGACTTCTCTGCTAGAATGGACTATACACTCAGGCCAAGCTCCTCATTGTGAGTTGTCAGTATTTTGTCATAGCAATGTGAAAATACCTACACATGACTGGCCTCAAATTCTTAATTCTTCTGCTTCTTCCCAGTCACTGGGCTTGGTTTTGTGAGACAGAATTTTACTCTGTGATCCAGGTTAGTCTTGAACTCACATTGATCTTCTGCCTCAGCCTGCCACATCCTAGGATTATAATATGTACCATCATCACCTGTTGAAACTTTTCTTTAACAAGCTGACTTTGCTTATCCATTTCTTGCTGTAGGATTACGATGAAGAGATAATGCCTAGAAAATCATGGGACCTTTATTAACCATACTTAAGGGTGTACATGAATTTAGGACTTACCCTTAGAAGCAATTCTGCTAATATACAGCCAACAGCCCACATGTCCACACCCACACCATACATTCTAGCTCCAAACAATAACTCAGGGGCCCGGTACCATCTGGGGGAAAAAAATGAAATAATGTTATATGAGACTTCAATTATTAAGGCTTTATTTTATTTTATTCTTTTGAGACATGGTCTCAACTCAGTAGCTCTGATGATGTCCTGGAACTCACTACGTAGACCAGGCTGGCCTCCAAATCCCAAGTGCTAGGATTAAAGGGATGTGCTACCAAGCCCAGCAAGGCTAACTGTTAAAAGATGAACTATCATGTTTTTAGACCCAAACACTCACCATGAGTCCTGAAGCACCCTGCCTTGCCAGTTCTCAAGAACACTATTCTTGAAATACTCTCTACTTTCCCATTATAAATTCTTTTTTAAAAAATATTATTTTTTACTTTATTTGCATTGGTGCATTACCTGCACGTATATCTGTGTGAGCGTGTTAGATCTTAGAGTTACAGACAGTTGTTAGCTGCCATGTGGGTGCTGGGAATTGAACTCAGGTCCTCTGGAAGAGCAGTCAGTGCTCTTAATCACTGAGCCATCTCTCCAGCCCTCCCATTATAAATTCTTTGCTTTCTACTAGACTTTTACCATTAACATGCTAATATCACTTCTCTAAAATCTATTTGCACCCAATTTCCCTTCTCTTATTCTTCCCTAAATTTCCTGATTTTAATTTTTTTGTTTTTGTTTTTGAAATAGGATCTTAGGCAGCCCAAGCTGGTCTCAAGATCATATAGTTAAGGTACCCCTTGATCTATCTATCTATTTAATGTACATGAGTGCTCTATCTGTAGGTACATCTTTATGACAGAAGAGGGCACCAGATCCCACCATAGACTGAACCTCCATGAAGTTGCTGGGAACTGAACTCGGGACCTCTGGAAGAGCAGCCAGTGTTCTGATTCATTGAGTCCATCTCCCCAGCCCATACCTTGAATTCTTGATTCTCCTGCCTCTGCATACCAAGTGCTGGGATTTCAAGTGTGATAACACATCTGGCCCCTAAACTCTTTATTTATGTTAATCTTTTAAAGGTCTGATCATTTATCTGTTATGATTAAAGATTGATTTTTGAAGCCAGGCAGTGGTGGTGCATACCTTTAATCCCAGCGTTTGGGAGGCAGAAGTAGGTGGATCTGAGTTCCAGGACAGCCAGGGATACACAGAACAACCCTGCCCATGTCTCTTGGAGAGCTGGAGTCTTTGACATCCTTCATTCCCTTGGCCAAAAATTTATTCTGCAGCTTCCTTCTTATTTTTCTTAGTGTTGTTTATTCAGAGCAGTGCATTCGTGTTTATGCTGTAGGGCGTGTGGAGTAACAAAGACACTGAATCCTGGGTAACCTCGTTGGTCCTGGGATTTTCACCTTCACTGGGCTTTCAAACACTATGTTAGCAGACATCATCTTCTTCTTTAGAGAGACTAAAACGTTTTCAGAATCTGCTAGCTCTTTTGGGCTCCAACCTCAGAGGCACAGTAGTATCCTTCAAGTCCAGGAATATCCCCTTCCCTCCTCTTTTTGTTTTTACAATAAACCAAGTTGAAAACACTCAGACTGGCACCCACAATGTACCCTCAAATAGACCTGCCCTTCCTTCCTCTCTCCAGCTCTCCTTGGTCTCTACCAAGCACGCCCTTATTCAACAGTGGTGCACTCCGCCGTGCATCAGGACACCTTCTGTTGTTTCCATCCCTGATTCCGACCACACAACCCTTCGACTCTTCACCAGAGCATTACCAGCAACTTCTGTGGCCATGCGCTTCTTATACAAACTATGTTTTGTTCATCATCCACTTCAACGAGTTCCTGACAACCAATAGCTAGGAAGGAGATATTCAGCTTCATCTTGACACAGCCAACTGCCTAGGATGCCATGAAAAAGGGCCCCTGCCGGGCGGTGACGGCACACGCCTTTAATCCCAGCACTCAGGCGGATCTCTGTGAGTTCGAGGCCAGCCTGGTCTCCAAAGAGAGTTCCAGGAAAGGCACCAAAGCTACACAGAGAAACCCTGTCTCAAAAAACCAAAAGGGTCCCATAACCTTTACAAACAGGGTTTTTATCCCTACCACTATGTTTTGTCAACTTCATCACTCTGGTAATCCAACTCTTGAAATCTTTCCAGGACTCACAGGCCCTACTTTTTATTTGTGGGTGTGTAGTCAAGTAACTGATAGTCCTAAAACTTATTTGGAAGAAGGTAACAAAATAATTTATGGAAGAATCTGAAATTTTTCTCAGATCCTTGAAAATCTTAGGAATTAACAAATGCAGGCCAGGCCGTGCATAACTTTAGTTCCAGCACTTAGGAGGCAAAAGCAGGTGGATCTTAATTCGAGGCCAACCTGATCTACAGAGTGAGTTCCAGGACAGCCAGGGCTACACAGATAAACAGTTTCCAAAAAACAAAAACACAACAACAACAAAAAAAACCCAAACAAACAAAACAAAGGCAGACCAGATGTGATGACACACATCTATCATTCCAACTCGGGGTAGAAGTGGGTAGAGAGTTCAAAGTTATCCTTAAATAGAGCATTTGGGGCCTGCCTAGGGTTATAAGAGACCATTTCAAATGAAAAAAAGAAAAACAAAGGCACTATGACAAGAATTATAAAATCTGTAGTCCCTATTTAGTGTGATTTTTTTTTTTTTTTTTTTTGGTTTTTCAAGACAGGGTTTCTCTGTGTAGCTTTGCGCCTTTCCTGGAACTCACTTGGTAGCCCAGGCTGGCCTCGAACACACAGAGATCCGCCTGGCTCTGCCTGCCTCCCGAGTGCTGGGATTAAAGGCGTGCGCCGCCGACACCACCGCCCGGCTTATGTGATTTTTTTGTGTGCTGACATATCAAAAGTATGAACAAAAGCCACAATTTTTTATAATATAAAATGCAACTATTAATGCTTTGCATAGAGAATTTACATACACACAGAGACTATAGGATCAGATTGACAAATATAATAAACACAGGGCTAATAAATTTGAAATACAAGGCCACTGAAGTTGCAGCTTATCTAATTAAAATGCAAGAACAGAACAAATTCTTCTCAACCGTGTGTGTGGCTAAGATGTAGAGCAGTTGTGGGAGTGGGAAAGATGGCTCGGTTTATTTTCACTGCACACCCCACATAAGCATTAAGGCCTGAGGTTGATCCCAGCACACATGCAAAAAGGCCAGGGATGGTAGTCCATGCATTTAATTCCAAGGCTGGAAGGCAGAAACGGGAGGGGCCCTGGTATTCACTGGCCAGCAACTCTAGGCTAATCAGTGAGCCCAGATTCCAGTGAGAGACCTATCCCAAAGATCAAAGTGGAGGGGACAGCTCAGTGGGTCAAGTTGCTTGCTGTACCCGCATTACAACAGAACTCCGGACCCCCCATATGTGAATGCACACACGTACACACGTACGTGTACACACACACACACACACACACACACACACACACACACACACACACACACACAGGTAGATGGCTACATGGAACTACACTTGAAGACGTCTTTTTGGCCTCCAGATACATAGGTAGCCCCTCTCCTACATATGCAAAAGAAGTAAAACATTTGCTTAGGAAGCCCAAGACCCTGTGTTATATCCAGAGCGAGCTATTCAGTCACACCAAACAAAATAAAAAGTGGGCCAATGAAATGACACATCGGATAAACGTGCTTGCAATGCAAGCCTGTCAACTCGAATTTGGTCCCCATAACCCTAGATGGATGAAGAATGATTTCCAAGAGTTAACTCCAGACCACTATACCATGGCACAAGCATGCCCTCACTCATACATAGACATTCATATACGTACATATGCATTTAATATTCTCATTCATATTCTCTCTCTCTCTCTCTCTCTCTCTCTCTCTCTCTCTCTCTCTCTCTCTCTCTCTCTCTCTCTCTCGTTTTTCATGATAGGGTTTCTCTGTGTAGTCCCAGCTGTCCTAGAACTAGCTCTGTAGACCAGGCTGGCCTCAACTTGAGACCTGCCCTGACTGCCTCTGCCTCCTGAGTGCTGGGATTAAAGGAGCTTGACACCCATGTCCCACTTACAATTTTTTGAGTTAAAAAAGTTACTGTGAGAATCAAGATGTAGCTCAGTTAATCACTAGCTCATCAAAAGTATGTCTGAGGACTAAGTTAATTAGATTCTGTCTGAAAGAGCTGTGTGCTTTTCACTGTGGCAAAGTAGACTTAATATAAAAAGGGCTATATTTGAGATGATACCAATGGTGACTCACTCCTGAGTTCTACAAAGGTAGTTCAGAGAAACTAGCTGATGTTCATTAGTGGTCAACTATGAACATGAACTCTCAGTTTCTTAAGGTATCCTCACCTGGTCACAACTTGATGCGTATAAGCCCTATTAGGGCTCCCAAATGATTTGGCCAAGCCAAAATCTGCCAGTTTCAGAACTCCATTCTCATCCAACAACAAGTTGTTTGGTTTCAGATCCTGTGTCAAAACAAACAAAATCAAGCAGGATTAGAGGAAAACAACATAATGAGACATTTAGCTAGCCTGTGTATTTGAGACAGAGTCTTATGTAGCCCAGGCTGGCTTTGAATTCACTATGTAGTCAAAAAGGACAAGCTTGAATTTCTATTGCTTCCACCTTTACTCCCAGCAATTACTGTTGCTACTACCTTTACTGCTGGGGTTGCAATTTATGTAGCAAATATGGGGTTGAGGACTGAAAGCAGGGCTTCATGTATGTTGGGCATGAATTTTATCAACTGAGCTATGTCCCCAGCTCCAGTTAGTTTAACTTTAAAACAAGAAAACTGGGAGCTGGAGAGATGCTCAGAGGTTAAGAGCACTGGCTGTTCTTCCAGAGGTCCTGAGTTCAATTCCCAGCAACCACATGGTGGCTCACAACCATCTGTAATGAGATCTAGTGCCCTCTTCTGGTGTGCAGGCAGAACACTGTATACATAGTAAAAATAAATAAATCTTTAAAAAAAAAAAAAAAAAAGAGAAGAAAAGAAAAGAAAACTGGGCATACTGGCACACACTGCTAACCCCAGCACTTAGGAAACTTAAGACAAAGAAGGAACAATGAATATACAACAGGCCGTCTAGGTGTGGTGCTTTGAAAGAAAATGGCCCCCAAAGGGAGTGGCACTATCAGGAGGTGTGGCTTTGTTGAAGTAGGTGTAGCCTTGCTGGAGGAAGTATGTCACTGTGGGGTAGGCTTTGAGGTCTCTTTTGCTCAAGCTTCCCTCAGTGTAACATACAGACCAATTCCTGTTGCCTTCTGATCAAGATGTAGCCAGCACCATGTCCGCCTGCACACTGCCATGCTCCCTACCATGATAATGATGGACTGAACCTCTGAACTGCAAGTGAGCCACCCTCAATTAAATGTTTTCCTTATAAGAGATGCTGTAGTCATGGAGTTTCTTCACAGCAATAGAAACCCTAACTAAGATATTTAGCTACAGGGAAAGACTATCTTCAAAACAAAACCCATCAACTGAACTGGCAAGGTAAGAGCTATTTGCAGTAAACTTAAGGACCTAAATTTTATTCTTAGAACCTGGAGTGGCAGGAGAGAAGTGACCCCTGGGAACTATCATCTGGCTTCCACATATATACCGTGCACACACCCTCCTCCAGTCATGTACCTGCACTCACATACACAGACACATGCACTGAAAATACATAAAATAGAAACCTGAACTGACCAATGACAAAAAGTTTGCCTAAACTTAAGCAGCAACATTAAAAGTCAGGTGTGGTGAAACACATCTACAATCCCAGCAATCAGGAGTCAGAAGAATCAAGAATTTGAGGCGACCCTGGGCACCATCCTGGAATACAAAGCAAGACCTCTCCCTCTCATGGATGGATGGATGATTACTTAAAATCTTACCCTGTGTAGAATCCAATGCTGATGTAAATACTCTAAGCCCTGAAGAGTCATCAACATGTAGGCTTTAATGTGGGATGGCGTCAACACAAGACTATTATCCTTTATTATAACCTACAAAGTAGACAAGCAACATACAGGTTCATTTCTTTATTCCAAATGAACTCTAAGACATATAAAAATATAGATTTAAAATGAATGTATCCATACACAAGTATTTCTATGAGTGAGAGACTATTCAACTTCACTTTACAAGGTATCACATAAATTTCCAAAATTCGATGGTTAAAAAGCATCATCGATTTTGAGAAAAAGCAATACTGTGTACCCTACAACTCTGGTTTAGAAGTATTGCGTATTGGGGCTGGAAGGAGAGCTCAGAGGTTAAGATTACTGGCTGCTCTTCCAGAGGATCCAAGTTCAATTTCCAGGACCCACATGACAGTTCACAATTGTCTGTAACTCTAGTTCCAGGGGATCTAACACGCTCACAGATATACATGCAGATAAAATACCAATGAACATAAATACATCCTTAAAAAAAGAAAAAAGTATTGAATGTCTGTCAGTTTTGTTTGCCCCTTCTGATAAATACATTCAGTATTACTTTGGGAAATCAATTCATGCCAGCTCAGGTTACACATGGTAAAAGAAAGACTGACCTAACCTCTACCTGAGACTTCCACACTGAGGCCTCTTGGCCAAGAGACAGGCTGCTTAAGAACAAACACATGACCTATGACCTAAAACCTAACACTATTAAAGAAACCCAAACAATGACAGGTGGTGGTGGTGGTGGCTCACACCTTTAGTCCCAGCACTCAGGAGGCACAGGTTGGCAGATCTGAGTTCAAAGCCAGCCTGGTCTACAGAGCGAGTTCCAGAATGGCCAGGACTACACAAAACAAAACAAAACAACAAACAAACAAACAAAATCAAAGGAAACCAAGCATTTCCTTACAAGGGTAATTAAACTAAGACTATCAGACTTGGAATTGCCTGGGAAAGTAGAGTGGAAATATGTGCCCGTGACTGAAAGCTACACAGAGGAAAAGAGGACTGACTCCAATGAGATTACTGTAAGCTCTGCCACAGCCAGTTTATGGTTGAACTTTGGTTCCTTTTTATTCCTGGGTACTGTTTTCTTGTATGGGTGACTAATCTGTTTAAACATCCACTAGATGAAGCACGTTTTAGCTGTTTCCAATTTTAGTGAACACTCATATACCAAGTGATTTCTGTGTTGGCAATGTTTTTCTCTTGGATAAATAGCAATCAGTGGTCGATAGATTGCATTATTATTACTAATGACTGCAATATTACTGATACTATTATACATAATATAATACTGGTGAATTAGTGGTACTCATGCTAGGCCCTATAATAAGATATAGCATTGGGATGGCATCACTGGGAACCTGAACAGCCAGCCGAGTGTGTTTTGCAGTTTTGACAATGGCCAAGAACAAATTAAAAAGGCAGAAGTTCAGGAATGTATTTCACATAGCTAGCCAAAAAAACCTTCAAAGCTAAAACCAAGGCAAAACCAGTTACTACTAATCTTTTTTTTTTTTTTTCCAGAGCTGAGGAACAAACCCAGGGCCTTGAGCTTTCTAGGCAAGCGCTCTACCATTGAGCTAAATCTCCAACTCCTAGTTATCTTAAGTTGTTATCTTAACTACTAATCTTAAGAAGATAAACATTATGAATGATGAAAAAATCAACAGAATGAACACAGCTTTTGTAAACATACAGAAAGAACTTGCAAACTTTTCCAAAAGCCTTTCTCTTCAATCTGTGCAGAAAGAGCTGAAGCCCCGTGAAAAAGAACCAGCTAATGTTGATGAAGTGATAAGACTAATGGCTCAGTTGTAACACAGTGACAGTATTATCACATTCCCCCAAAGATCAATAAACTGAATGCTCATACAACTTAAAAAAAAAAGATACAGCATTGTCACCAGCCTGCATACTTAGTGAATTCCTTTTACTCTTTGATGCTGTGTTATAAAAATTCCTAAACAAGCCGGCGGTGGTGGTGCACGCCTTTAATCCCAGCACTCGGGAGGCAGAGGCAGGTGGATCTCTGTGAGTTCGAGGCCAGCCTGGGCTACCAAGTGAGTTCCATGAAAGGCGCAAAGCTACACAGATAAACCCTGTCTCGAAAAAGAAAAAAACAAAAAATAAATAAAAACAAAAATTCCTAAACAAAAAGGCCAGGCGGTGGTGGCACACACCTTTAATCCTAGCACTTGGGAGGCAGAAGCAGGTGGATCTTTGTGAGTTTGAGGCTAACCTGAGCTACAGAGTGAGTTCTAGGAAAGGTGAAAAGCTACACAGAGAAACCCTGTCTCAAAAAAAAACAACAACAAAAAAAAAATTCTTTTACCTTTGAACTGATAGTAAATGTATCTTTGATAACAAACTGTCCTATTTTCCAAAGTTACTATTATATATTACACTTATATAGAAATATATAAAAATATTATATATAATAAATATATATAATATATATTGCACACACACACACACACACACAAAACTATTGGATTCAAACCAGCAATGTATGAGGATCCTAGTTGTTTTAAAACCTTGGATTGTCAGTTTTTCTGAGATTCAATTAATGAAAAGCATGAGACTTTAAAAAATCTGAATCTCTACACTAGAAATACAGCAAATGTACAGAAATCAGCGATCTTTTTGACTTCTGCAAAAGTAAGCTAGTTTTTGTGGGTCAGGTTTTTTTCTCACTGAGTGTGGAGAGTCTCTAGGAACCCTACCCTTACCTCCAGGTCAGTTTCCATGAAATCAAAGACAAGGCTAATGTTAGATTTATGTCCAAACGCATCAAGGAGCTGCAAAGCAAAGCAATTAAATTGTTATTTTCTATTTAATGTTGGAATTTATCACTGAAGTAATTTTAAAGTTATTTGCCCCCCTCTACCCACAAAGTGAGCTGGCTAGGCAAGTGTTCTACCACAAAGATACATCCCCTAGTCCTTGGTCTTTTGAGACCACATTATCACTACGTAACTCAGGCTGACCTAGAAGTTGCTACGTAGTTCAGACTAGCCTGAACTCATAATCCTCCTGTCTCTGCCTCTACCTCTCATGTAATTATAATACAAATGTGCACTACCTGGCTTAAATTTTTAAACGGCTGGTAATTTCCTGTAAACCTGAAAGTCCTTTATTAAATTTAACATTTGCCCCATTTTTTCAACAGGAGTTAGTTTTCTCAGGCACAAAATATTAAACCTTATTTAACAAATTCACTAAAAACTTAAAGACTCCTCTCCTTAAACCCCAAAATTAGAATAAATAAGTTAATGAAAATTTCACAGCCCTGGTGGTGGTGGTGGTGGTGGTGGTGCTTGCACATGCCTTAATACCAGCACTCAGGAGGCAGAGGCAGGTGGATTTCTGAGTTTGAGGCCAGCCTGATCTACAGAGAGAGTTCTAAGACAGGCTACACAGAAAAACCCTGTCTCAAAAACCAAACCAAACCAACAAACCAAACCAAACAAACAAACAAAAAAAAACAAAAAAAAAAAAAAAAAAGAAGAAGAAGATAAAATTTCACCTTGCTATCTAGTTGGAAAAATCCCTGAGACTGGGGATATGGCTCAGCAGTTAAAGCCCTTGCCATACAAACTTGAGGACTGGAGCAGAGCTCAGATTTCAGACCCATGTAAAGTCAGGTAAGAAAGGTGTGCCTGCAATTCCAGCTTTGGAAGGTGAAGACAGGCTTTCCCAGAGCAAGTCAGCTAACAAAAATACCCAAACCACTGAGTTCTGGTTTTGAGTGAGATTCTGCCTCAATGCATAAGATAGAAAAGTAATAGAAAATGACATCCTATATAAACCTCAGACCTCCAAATACACATGCACAGACAAAACATGGGTAAATACACATGCACACACACCACACACTCAAAATGTGAGAAAAGAAAAACATTCTTAATTTTTATAATTTTTTTTTCCAGGCATGGTGGCATATGCCTTTAATCCCAGCACTCAGGAGGCAGAGGCAAATAGATCTCTGAGTCAGAGGATACAGAGTGAATTCTAGGATAGGCAGGGCTACACAGAGAAACCCTGTTTCAAAAAAACAAATAAAAATATCTAAGCAAAATGCTTAAGAAAATTCCTGCCAAGTACAGCAATATACCTTGTAGTTCCAGTACGGTAATTACAGTAACTAACTGTAACAGGCCCCACACCTTAGCACAACTGACTCCATGATGGAAGTACCATTCAGGTCATAAAACTCAGCATGTAGGCAGTACCACCTGCCAAATGAAAACAAAGACCTAATCCATCAAAGTCCATAGCTCTGGGAAAATGCACTAACCTTCTTTTTTGGCTTCTGTAGTTCCAATTTTGGCTAACTGTTCTTGTTAACTGAAGAATGTCGACCCAGAATGCGGTTTTTGTGCTTAAAAGCTCACCTTGAGAACAGCTTGGTGCTACACTGGGTTCCAAACACTCAGTGTACTTGCCAGCCAGTCAGTAAGACTGTCTATTGGTTTAAGCCAAGCCTAAACTGTCTTCTCTGGTGGATACCACACAAACACTAATTACTTGGGAGACAAGACAGAAGAAGCACCTGAGCCCATGAGTTCAAAGCTACACTACACAAAAGGCTGCCAAACAAAACAACACAAGGACAAAGAGTATCTTCTAAATAGCATCTGCCATCCTTTGAATGTGTGATTGTCCATGGCAGGCCCCACTACAGACACCATAGATGTTTTCAATTGGCTAGCCTGAAAACATCAAAAGAACACACTCCAGCCCTCATGCACGCAAAAAGAAAGGTTCTGTATTTGAATGTAAGTTGCTTACTTTTAACCCTGTGGCTACAGCTCTCTAGGATTCAATATCATCTCTGACAAAATTAGCCTGTTTGGCAACATTTGATTCATTTCATCAGTTATATTCACAATGCTAATGATACTACTTATAGCAAAAATGGGACAGAAAATACATTTTAGCGGGATGGTGGTAGTGCACACCTTTAATCCCAGCAACTGGGAGGCAGAGACAGGCGGATGTCAGTGAGTTTGAGGCCAGCCTGGTCTACAAAGCAAGTTCCAAGATAGCCAGGACTGTTGCACAGAGAAAACCTGTCTCAGAAAAAAAAAAAAAAAAAAAGATTTTCAAGCTGATCAACTTTCAAGGCTTATCTCCTGCTGAGCTTCTGATCAATATTCATCATATTCAGAATATGGAAATCCCCAAAAGCAAACTTAGATCATACTCACACCAATTATATTTGGATGACTTAGCTCCTGTAACAATTTTATCTCTCTTAAGGCTGTTCTATTTATACCTATGGAAAAAGAATGCAAAAAGTGAACAATAATTCTGAAATCTCAAATCTTTTACAATTTTTTTTTTTTTTAAGGAAAGGTCACTTCAAGAAATAAACATTTCACACACAAAAATGAATTAATTTTTACTATTTGTACGAGAAAGTTCTTTTTCTCATGTTGTTTTAAAGTAGCTTAACATATGGGGCTGGAGAGATGGCTCAGAGGTTAAGAGCACTGGCTGCTTCCAGAGGTCCTGAGTTCAATTCCCAGCAACCAGATAGTGGTTCACAACTATCTATAATTTGATCTGGTGCCCTCTTCTGGCAAGTAGGCAGAACACTGTATACATAATAAATCTTTTTTTAAAAAAGCAGCTTAACATAGTCTATGAAAAATGAAGAAAATACTTGTTTCTATATAATTCTGAAAATCATTACAACATATACAGACATGTGGTAATAGCGTCTTTTCTCTTGTCCTATAAACTAGAGGAAGACTATATGTGCTAATTAATAGCAAATTGGCACTAAGGATACCTTTTTTCAATACAAATGATAGAAATCAAAATTAAAACCCAATGCTGGCACTTTCATAGATGATGACATTTTCACAGTAACTATTATTTGATAAACAGGACCCGACACTCTAAGAGGCTTGAGAATAAGAAGTAAATGTTTCCCCAATGTGTCCATTCCAGAGGAACTTTGTGATCTTCTGTGAAGATGTATCCCTGAATCTCTCAAAGCAATTAGCAAACCAGGAATGCAAAAGGCAATGACTAACACGGCCCAAGCAGTACGGAGGGCATCCAGACAAGGGCCCACAACCTCACTCGCCTCCACTTACACGATCTGAATCCTTGCAATGCACAAATGTTGTTTCTGACGGGACACTTTACTCTCTAGACCAGTGGTTCTCAACCTTCCTAATGCTGTGCCTTTTAACACAGTTCATGTTGTAATGACCCCAACTATAAATTTTTGTTGCTACTTCACAACTGTAATTTTGCTACTGTTATGAATCATAATGTAAATACCTGATCAAGATATCTGATATGCCACCCCTGTGAAACGGATGTTTGATCTCCAAAGGAGTCAAGACCCAGAGGTCGAGAGCCACTGTGATAAATGCTACAGAGTTATTATCGGCTCTAATTGATATTTCCTCATCTCCTCAGATCAGAATAAACACATCTCTTATTTGATTAAATTATATTTAATACTTACCATCTTTCGCTTCTGACCTGTGTCCAAGTTTGATCTGGGAGAGCAGGGGAGGGGGGGGAGAAAACAAAACATATACATTAACAATGTGTTTAGGATGGAGATGGTTCATGGGCTGAGAACACTCATGGGCTGATTCCAAAGAATCTAGCTTCAATTCTCAGTGCCCACACAACAGCTCACAACCGCCAGTCCCAGTGGGATCTAATGCCCGCTTCCGACCTTGGACAGAACTAGGCACACAAGTGGTGCACAGAGGCACGTGAAAGTAAAACACCGATACACATAAAATAACAACAGTTTAGAAAGAAGACCAAGAAAGAACTCCCCATGGGTCACTATATAACCTACATGCGCAAAGGACAGACATGGCGGTGCACTCCTGTCCTGCACTCTCAGTACTTGAGAGGCAGAGCCTGGGCTCCATGCAAGACTCTGCTTCAAATCAATCAAACAGCTGGGACTGGAGGTGCAGTCCTTTAATCTCAGCACTCATACTGAGTTCTAGACACTGTCTTAAAAAATGAGCCACAGGTGAAACCTCTGTAGTGAACTTCTGCCCTCTGGGGTTCTCCCATTGTGCTATAAGCCTGTATTTAAGACCTCTTCCCTCCTTCAATAAACAGCATTCGGCATTAAAAAAAAGAAAAGAGAAAAAAAGAAAGAAAGGCTAGGTTGTGGTGGTGTACGCCTTTAGTCCCAGCAACTGGGAGGCAAAGGCTGGTGCATCTCTGAGTTTCAGGCTAACCTGGTCTACGGAGAGAGTCCCAGCACAGCCAGAGCTATACAGAGAAACCCTGTCTTGAAAGGAAGGAGGGAGGGAGGGAGGGAGGGAGGGAAGGAAGGGGGGGAAGAGAGAGAAAGAGAGAGAAAGAGAGAGAGAGAGAGAGAGAGAGAGAGAGAGAGAGAGAGAGAGAGAGAAGAAAGAAAGAAAGACTGGGAATGTAGCTCAGCAGAGTGTTTGCCTAGTATTTAGGAAGATTCTGAATCCCCAACACCGCAAAAAACCCATAATCTCACCACTTGGGAAGTGGAGGGAGAAGGATCAGGAATTCAAGAGCATCCTTGGCTACTTAGTAAGTTAAAGGCTAACCTGGGCTACAAGAGACCCTTTCTCAAAAAGCGACAGGAAAGGGTAAAACAACCCAGATATCCTTCAAGGCGTGAACAGCTAGACAAGACCATAACACAGACTACTTCTCCACAGTGAAAAAAATTAACTGCGGTGTATTCCTGAAATGACACAAATAAAGGAGTGAGAGCAGGTTAGTGCTTGTCAAGGGCAAAGAAGGGAGAGGGGTGGGAAGAAGGGCTGGGCCATCAGAGGGCAGAGTGAGGGCTCCTCCGGGTGTTGTGGGTGTTACTGTCTCCGCTGCACGACCATGGATGTCTTGGATGTGTTGCTGTGTTAAAATTTACAGGATAGCAACACTGGGGACAATAGCCAAAGGTATCTGGGATCTTGAGATACCATTTCTTATAACTCATGTCAATCTCCAGCTTTCTCAAAATTAAAGCATTTATTTTATCTACTTCTGGGATATCTGTGTAGCTCTGGTTGTCCTGGAACTCGCTTTGTAGATCAGTATGGCTTTGAACTCACAGAGACTGGCCTGCCTCTGCCTCCCAAGTGCTGGGATTGAAATTGTGCACCACCACAAAAAAAAAAAAAAAAAAAGTTAATTAAAAAAAAAAAAAGGGCCACAGTAAAAGCATGTAGTTACAATATGTAGCTCATGAGAACAATCGGAAATCCAAAGGCTGAAGGTATTGCTCAGGAGCAGAGTCATAACGCGTCGCGTCGAAGGCAGCGTTTGAGCTCCAGCACAGCAGGACCAAAGTGAATCAATCATCTACTTTAAGTTTCTGAATTACACACTTAAGCAATTGAACTCAACAAGGCTCTTCTGATACTCTACAATCTGAGGTTAATCCCCTGGACCCACAATGTGCAAGGGAAGAACTCCCACAAGCTGCTCTGACTTTCAGAGCATGCCGTGGTACATGGGAACACTCACAAGTAGTAACTGACTCCTTCATGCTTGCCTTTTTTGCTTTTTGGGTGTTTTTTGAGACGGGGTTTCTCTATGTAGCCCTGGCTGTCCTGGAACTCACTCTGTAGACCAGGCTGGCCTCAAACTCACATTGACCTACCTGCCTGCCTCTTACGTTTAAGTTTCTGTTTATTTTGCTTTGTTTTTGAGAAAGCATCTTGCTGTATGTAGTTCAAGGTGGCCCTAACTTTCAAATCTGCATTTCAGCCTCTGAAATGCTAGGATTACATGTGTTAATCATCACACCCAGACTTCCTTTCATCTTTTCAAGTTAAATACAGACTGGATAACTGAGAGCATGCTAATTTATTTCCCCCAAATTACTTCTATTTAGTATACTTGAGAGAAAAAAGTAACATAAAAAGAAAACACATATGTCTAATAATCCTATGTTTTTCACAAAGCAAACTTACAAAATGTGATAGATGTAAGAAATGGTTAACACTGACTAAGCATAACATATCATGTTAGGAAATTTAGTCTTTTGTTGCTGGTTTTTTTTTTTTTTTTTTTTTCCCCAGAGACAGGGTTTCTCTGTGTAGCTTTGTGCCTTTCCTGGAACTCACTCTGTAGGCCAGGCTGGCCTCGAACTCAGAGATCTGCCTGCCTCTGCCTCCCGAGTGCTGGGATTAAAGGCGTGCGCCACCACCGCTAGGACCAGGTCAAAGAGTATTCTGCTCCTTACTACTTTATACAAGAGTTGTCAATCACTGAAAGGATTACCTCTGGAAAACACTTACTCTTCCTTTAAAAATGTTCCTAATGTATGCTACAAAGAGAACCTTCTATTTAAAAGTAAGCCATGTATTATAGCTCAAATATATATAAGACACCGGGAACTGACAAACTGATTATGAAATTTATATGGGAAAATACTCAAATAGACACACAATAAAAATAGAATAATCTCAGGGACTAGAGAGATAGTTCAGTGGTTAAGGGCACTGGCTGTTCTTCCAGTTTCCAGGTTCAATTCCTGGCACCCACATATCAGCTCACAACTGTCTTTAACTCCAGTTCCAGGGTACCTGACACCCTCATGTAGGTAAAACACACGCACATAAATTTAAAAAAAAGAAAAGAAAAAGAAAAATCTCAAATTGGGTGGTGGCGAAAAGAAAAGAAAAAGAAAAATCTCAAATTGGGTGGTGGCGGCACACACCTTTAATCCCAGCACTTGGAAGGCAGAGGCAAGTGGATCTCTGTGAATTTGAGGCCAGCCTGGTCTGCAAAGGGAGTTCTAAGACAGCTAGGGCTACACAGAGAAACACTCTCTCAAAAACAAAAAAACAAAACCAAAAAAAAAAAAAAAAAAAAAAAACCAGAAACAAACAAACAAGAATAATCTCATGATTATCCTTTATCACCAAGATTTAAGTGATTATTATTTTGCTACGCTTAAGTCAGCTAAAATTTTAAAACAACTCTAAGACTTCACTCCATGCCCCCTTATACACTGACACACATGTCCTCTAATAGAGCAGCATGTGCTCTCACCCACAGAAATACAGAGACAAACACAAAATACTTAAAAATTAAAAAATAAAACTCAATAATACAGGCTAGGAATGTGGCTCAATGACAAAGCACTTGCCTAGAATGCTCAAGGCCCTGGGCTCAATCTACATATACACTCATGTAGGCACACATGCATATATATAAATAAAATTTTAAGGGGGAGAGGAATCCTGGAATTAGTTCAGTGGGTAATACTGGCTCCACAAGCATGAGGATGTGAATTCAAGTCCCCAGCACCCAGGTAAAAGGCCAGCCGTGGCTATGTATGCATCAAGTCCCATCACTGGACAGAAAGATTCGAGAGAGCTTGCTGGTGAGCCAGCCAGCCAGCCTGCCTTGCTAGCCAAACCAAAATAGCAAGCATCTGCTTTTATTGAGAGACCTTGTTTCAAAGGCAATTAAAGCAAAGAACAATGGAGGAAGTCATCAGCTGTCCTACTCCAGCGGCCTGTGCACGGGGAGACCTCAAAAATCATGTGCCTGCACCACACACACCTCTAAGCCGCACTTATACAGCAATATACACACAGATAATGAAATGACCCAAAAGCCGCAGGACAAACTGGCTAAGTCAGGCTGGGAAACAGAAAACACACAGCAATGCCACGTCACTTTTTTAAAAAATATTTATTTTATGTGTATGGGTGGTTTGCCTGCACGTATGTCTGTGGACCACATGCATGCCTTGACCTGTGGAGGACAGAAGGTGTTGGCTCTCCTGGAACAGGAGTAGCAGACAGTTGTTAGTCACCACATGAGTTCTGGGAACCAAACTTGGGTCTTCTATAAGAACAGCCAGTGCTCCTAACTGCTAAGTCACATCAGCAGTATTTTAAGAAGTCCAAGTCATAATAAATGCAAAAGCAGTTTAATGAGTCTTTTTTTGGTAAAATCAAAGAGGGTGTTAACAAGTGAACACGAATAGAAATTATGAGTGTTGGAAAAGGAAGGCTCACAGCACTAAATCCTCAATGTTCACAGAAGAAAGTACAAATGCTGTCCAAGGTGGGGAGGGGAGACCCACAAACAAGCTACTCCAGATGTTCTGGAGATAAGTATCAGTTAAAGAAACTGAAAAAACAAAACAAGAGATGGTATAGCATGTTAAAAGCCTTTGCTTATTAGTAACTTTTAAAACCACAAAAATGAATTATTTGAAATGAAATAAAAAGAGCATTTAAGTCACCTTCAAGGAGGAACCATTTTGTAATGACACAGGATACCTAGCACAGGGACAAGGCAGGAGTTTAAGATCATTCTCTCCTACACAGTAACTTTGGAGTCAGGTCATAGGGCTTTTTAAAAAGGAGAAACAAGTTGGATTCTAAATCCTAATGAATGTTAAAAGCAGACAAGAAAACCCACTTGTACTTACAATTACAAAACCCAGTATGTCAACCATGTGAAAAGACTACCAGTCAACTCAAGGTCTTCTTTGTTTTAGATACAGAGTGCACTGTTTGCCCAGGCTGGATTGAACTCCGAGACTCAGATGACCCTCCTGTATGTCTCCTAAGAACACACTCCACTGTATCCAGGTAAGTCAGGACAGGTGAGGGGGCTCGGTGAGTAAGAGCACTGGCTGCTCTTCCAGAGGACCTGGGTTTGACTCCCACTGCCCATATGGTAGCTCACAATCATCTAGAACACCAGTCTCAGGATAAGACACTCTTTTGGCCTCTATACATAGTTATACAGACAAACATGCAGGCAAAACACCACAAACATAATAAACAAAAGCCTACAAATGTGCTCACCACAGTCCAGGTGTAATGTGAATAGATTTGTGTGGGCAATGAACTCAGATGGAAGGATTTCAGATTATGATAATGACATGAAGATGATATAGAATGAAGAACTGCAAAGAACAGGGGAGGAAAGTGGAACACAGAGAGGGAGAGAAACCTAAATAATAAGAATTCAGCCACACCAAGTTCTAGAGAGAAAACCTTGAAAGAGAAAATACAACGATCTGGTGACTAGAACAAATTTAACATGCCCGGGCTGGAGAGATGGCTCAGTGGTTAAGAGCACTAACTACTCTTCTAGAGGACCTGGGTTCAATTCCCAGCACCCACATGGCAGCTCACAACTGTCTGTAATTCCAAGATCTGCCACTCTCACAAAGACATACATGCAGGCAAAACACCAGAGTACATGAAATTAAAGTAAATTATTTAAAAAAAAATTTAATATGTCCAAAGGAATACAAAGGTCAGTATGGCTGGGATAAGGTGACCCAGAAGTAGACCTGAAGATGACAAAGCTATTATCAGAGTTAAGAGGGGATGATGGACAGTGGCTCATACAATAATATCATTTGAGAGCCCAGGTCTGCCTGGGCTATATAAAGAGTTCCAGGCCAACCTACGCTACAGAGTTCCCATCTTTTGTTTTTGTTTTTATTTTTCGAGACAAGGTTTCTCTGTATAGCTTTTCCTGGATCTTGCTCTGCATATCAGGCTGGCCTGGAACTCAGAGATCCGCCTGGCTCTGATACCCTGGAACTAAGGGCGTGTGCCACCACTGCCCGGCCAGAGTTCCCATCTCATGAAAAGAGATATTTAAGAGGTTTTTGATGTTTTGTTTGCTATTGTTTGTTTTTCAAAGCAGTGGGCCTCACACATACTAGGCAAATACTCTACCACTGAGCCCAGGCCTCCCTTTACTTTTTATTTTGGGACAGGGTCTTACTAATTTGCCTATGCTGGCCTTGAAAATCACTCTTTAGCCCAGGCAGGTTATTGAATTTTATGTGTGTATGTATATTTGCGTTTGTGGAGGCCAGAGGATAGCTCAGCCGTCCTTCCTTAGAAACTGTCCATCTTGTTTTTTTTAGACAGTGTCTCTCACTGAAATTCACCAAATAGGGGAGGCTGCATGGAGCCAGCCTTGGGGATTTGCCTATCTGCGCCTCCCCAGTACTGTGCCTTTTGTGCCTTTTGATTAACCTTTGGAGTAGTGAAACATGGAAGTAGAGCACAAGCTGGAAAACAAGAATATGAGAAGTGAAAAAATGAAACAGGGGCCAGCAAGATGGCTCACTGGGTGACGGCACTTGCTGCCAAGCTGCAGTTCAATCCCCGGAACCTACAGATGGAAAGAGAACCAGCTCCGCAGTTGTCCTCTGAGTTCTACACACGCAGTGGCTCACACACCCCGTCCAGAATTATTTATTTATTTATACAAGAGTAATTTCTTAAAACAAAGATAACAATAGCAGAAACACCTGAAAGGAAGACAGCAAGCCACGTACTAAGTAGTGAGTGAAAGGGAGTACCTGGGAGGTTGGAAGATGGAAGCCTGACCATCCACACTTCAAGCGAGTAATGAGTTTACAAAGGAGGAAACATTCAAAGTAGCACAGGAAGACGGAGGTCAACGACACCAACAGGCCCTGAGGTCTGTGAGGAAAAACAGAGTGGCCCTGAGATGGCTACAGGTTTCAGCAGTGTGAGAAAGAGCAGCCAACTTCACTCTAGTCCTGGCCTCAGCAATTACTAGCTGTGTGATCGCGAAGTCATCCACCTAGCCTCAGGGACCGCGAGGAGGAGACAAGGACACCTTTCCCTATTACAGGCTGTGTGGAGGGTGAGGCTGGGGGGAAAATCAAAGTGTCTGGCACACAGGAAACTATGTCAGAAGTGTTGTCAATGAATTTAAGCTTAAAAATCACTTCAATCATTTTAGAAAGGGCACTGCATCTGTGTTGTTAATGCCGATAAAAAAATTTCTGTACAGATAACATAGACATAACAACCTGCGGACTGGAAAGATCACGGCATCCAAAAGAATTGAGGAGACAGTAGTACTTGCCTCCTTGGCCAACAACCAATTTTTTATTTTATTTATTTATTTATTTTTATTTTTTGGTTTTCTTTGAGACAGGGTTTCTCTGTGTAGCTTTGCGCCTTTCCTGGCACTCACTCTGTAGCCCAGGCTGGCCGAACTCACAGAGATCCGCCTGCCTCTGCCTCCTGAGTGCTGGAATTAAAGGCGTACGCCACCACCGCCGGGCAACAACCAACTTTTATGGAACAAAAAGTTCTAGTTTTTATTGTTTCAACAAAAACTGGTTCAGCTCGAGTTCTATCTTAAAACACAATACACTAATAAATACTACCGTCTCTAGAAATCATGTAACTTCCACAACCAGGGCGTATTAAAATGAAGCCAAACGTAGTTAGTGCGCATCTTCAATCCCAGGACTCGGCAAGTAGAGGCAGGGGGATTTCCTCGGGTTGGGGACCAACCTGGGCCACAGGGCAAGATTGTCTCAACCACAATCAACCAACCAACCAACCAACTAATAATGCACAAATATTTTAAGAGTTGCTTGCCTGGCGTGGCGGCGCACGCCTGCGAACCCGACACTTGCAGGGCAGAAGCGGCAGGCTAGCTAGCAGCAAGCTGTGGGCCAGTCGGGTCCGAATGAGCCAGCTCAGTGCCAGCGAGGGCGACGTGGCAGGCAGAAGACTGGGAGAGGAAACAAGGTTAACTCACTTTCTTAATGGCGACAATCTGGTTGGTGTTCTTATCTCTGGCCTTGTAGACCGTCGCAAACTAGAAAGAAACACAGAACCACAGGTTCGTGAGAGGTCTCGGCGGGATGGCGGTTGGTTCGGGGTGTCCTCCCCTACCCCTCTCTTTTTGTTAAAAACCCGGGTTCTGGAGCGGACTCGCCGCGGCTTGCTGGGGAGGGAGGCGGTCGGGCGGCCTCTTCTCCCGAAGGGAGGAAGGCTCCGGAGGTTCGGGGCAGCGGGGCTCCGGAGGTTCGGGGCAGCGGGGCTCGGGACGGGGGCAGCGGGGCTCCGGAGGTTCGGGACCAGCCATCGCCAAGGAGAGCCCGCCGCGGCCGGGCCCCGGCCTGCGCGAGAACGGCCTCACCTGTCCCTCCCCGAGGAAGTCCAGCTTCTCATAGCGCTTCGCTCGAGACTTCACGTCCACAGCCATGCGAGCGCGAAGCCAGACCCCAGCCCAAAAGCCAAGGCCGCCGCCCCCGCAGGAATTTAAAGCGTCGGGACGCTCCCAACAGCTACTTCCGCTCGCGGAACGCACACTAGCGCCCGTAGCGGAAGTGTGGGCGGGGGCCGGACCTACGGAAGCCGGACTGGGCTGGGAGCGGTGCCCACCCCCACCCCACCCCCGCTGCCACGTGCGCACCGTGACCAGAAGCGACGTGTTTTCGATGGCTGTTAATTTGTGCATGGTTTTTTTTTTTTTGGTTTTTTTTTTGTTTTTTGTTTTTTTTTTGTCTTCGTCTTTTCGCTGGGATTTGCTTCACTTCCGAGGATAGGTCAGCGTTCTGGCATGGTGGTTCCGAGTTAGGAAGTTAGCTCGGGCTTGGCCTTGCACAGGTCTTGCTTTGCGTTGTCCTGGCTCCTCAGTCGCTATGGACGCCAAACCCCTCCTTCTTAAGGAGAGCCAAGTTCTTAAAGACTCATTTATAAAGAAACAGGCCTAGAGCAGCAAAACCCAACCCTACTGAACATTGTTATGGAATAGGTCTTTTGTCTTCCATAAAATCCAAACTAATGAATTAAGAGAAACATACAGAGCGTTTAAACATAGTCACAGTGTCCGCTGTGCCATTAGTAATTCCGCTTCAAGCCTATCTATCTGTCAATTACTGGCTCCAGCAATGGATTCCGTTTGAGTCATAGTTTTGTTTTCACATCGCTCCAGTTTGCAGGGTGGAGGGTGGAGAGAGGTTTTGCTGAGACCTCAATTCCCTGGTGGAATTAAGAATTGATTTTCACATTGTTGAGCTTTTTTCTCACGAGGAAACAAATGAAGCCGAAATTACATTCTAAGGCAAGAACCACACGTTCTAATACCTTTGCTTTTAACTTTTATTTTATGCGTATGGGTGTTTTGCCCGCATGTGTGTCTGTGAATCATATGTGTACATTGCCCATGGAGGTCAAGAGAAGGCATTGAATCCTGGGGAACTGGAGTTACAGATGGCTATGAGCCACCATGTGGGTGCTGAGAACTGAACATGGGTCCTCTGGAAGAACAGCCAGTGTTCTTAAGAGCTGAACCATCTGTAAGGCCCTTAATAACCTCTGTTAATAAAATCTGTGAGATCATTCGTGTTGAATTGAGCTTCTACTCAGAGTTCACCAGATGAAGCCAAAAGGGAGTCAAGCATCCTTAAGTTCCACAGTAAGCAGAAACTAAGTTACTTATCTGGCTTTCCAAGAAACTAGCAGCAAGATCTCCCAAACTGGCCCATTTTTGGTGACATAAAGAAGTGCTTTAACCCTTACGAAAAAGTAAAGTCAGCTCATTTAACCAATCAGATTCCCCCCTGCCGTTCCTGGTTCTTTTGTTTCTGTTTTTCGAGACAGGGTTTCTCTGTGTAGCTTTACGCCTTTCCTGGGACTCACTTGGTAGCCCAGACTGGCCTCAAACTCACAGAGATCCGCCTGGCTCTGCCTCCTGAGTGCTGGGATTAAAGGCGTGCGCCACAACCTCCCGGCCCGTTCCTGGTTCTTGTTCCATCCTCAGACATCCCTTGCTCCGCCAGGCATGGCAGGGTGCTTAAGTAGTCTGGAAGTGGAGGCAGGAATCTTGCAATTTCCAAGAGAGCCTGGGCTATAAACAACAAAAACATGTTTTGCTATTGTTCATTGGGAGCTCTTTCTATAATTCTGTAATGAATTCTACCCAATTCATGAATCACAAAATTGTGCAACAACACCATAACCAACCTGGTTGTGATTAGAATCCAACTTCTTAGTTAACATTAATCATGCTACAATAAAAAACTCATTTAAGATGCATTCGTACCTTTAATGCCAGCATCCCCTTGTAGTGGAAGATTAAAAGATAATCGGGTCCAACTATCCAGGTCTACACAGTGAGATCCCGTCTCAGAAAAAAAAAAAAAAAAAAAAAGTTAACTGTGAGGCATGATGAAAGGGATTGAGACAGCTGGTGCTTGCAGTTCTAAATATGGCAGTACAAGAAATATGTCACTGAAAATCCACTGGACTTCAACAATAGAATCAGGCTAATTTTTTATTCCATTTTATTTATTGTCATTATGGCGGGGGTGCCACGGTACACATTTGAAGGTCAGGTCTTCAGGCTTGATGGTGGGAGCCTTTTTTCCCTGCGGGTCCATCTCTCTGGTCCCAGATGATGTTTTAAAAGGTTTGCTCTGCTGCTAAGAGACTTATAGACTGAAAGGGCAAGGAAAACCAAGACGACCTGTTGGAGAATTATTGTGGTCAAACAGATGACTTTGCTAGAGTGATATTAAAATTTTGATTCCTAGACCATAGGATCTACTAACAGGCTAATTCCAAAGTTCTGAGCTGGAGCAGCTGTCAAAATGGCATCCCCCGCCCCCCTTTCTTAGCAATTGATGTTTCTAAAAACCAGCCATCTTAATTTTTAGGGACATGTTGGAGATAGCAACAGTGTACAAAGACTAGCAATTGAGATGCCAGTGTAGTGTAGCAGTGGCTCTGGATCCATTCACCTTTGAATACTGGCCAACCAGCATTCAGTCACTAGGTGAATGACTTACCTTCTCTATAATAGGACCTACTCAAACACCAAACGTTAAATGACTTTGCCTGGGTAAAGCAAATGTCTGGCAAGTGGTTAGGTAGCTATTATTGCTTCAGTTCTCTGTCACCACTTAGGACCAAGTAAAACACGTACAGACTGCAGAAAACCATCTTTTTGTTTTGAAGCCATGGGATTGAATCTAAGGCCTTGTGAATGCCAGGCGGGAGCTCACGGAACTATCCACAGCCCCAAAGTAATTTGTGTGTTTTTGTGTGGTGTATGCATGTATTTAGGGGGGGCGTTTGCAGCAGCCAGAGGTCAGTGTTGGGTGTCTTCTTCAACCATTCCATCTGTGTTTCTGAGTCTCTAAGCCCAGGGCTCACCAATTCAGCTTGTCTGGCTGGCCACAGTTCCAGGGTCCTGCCTTTCTTCCTTCCCAGAAGGAAGATTCCAAGTACATAGCAACTCCCAGCTTTGTACGTGGGTGCTGAGGCCCTCAGGACCGCTTGGCAAGCACTCTACTGATAGAGTCATATCCTCACCCCTAAATAATTTTATTTGGGAAAAAATATGTAACTGGGCATGTCAGTTAATGCCTTTAATCCCAGCACTGCAGAAGCAGGGATTTCTATGCGTTTGAAGCCACCCAGGTCTATGTAGTGCATTCCAGGTTAGCCAAACTACATAATAAGACCCCGTCAAAAACAAAAACAAGGGCTGGAGAAATGGCTCAGTGGTTAAGAGCACTGGCTGCTCTTCCAGAGGTCCTGAGTTCAATTCCCAGCAACCACATGGTGGCTCACAACCATCTGTTATGGGATCTGATCCCCTCTTCTGGTGTGCATGAAGACAGGTCACTTGCATACATAAAATAAATATTTAAAAAAAAAAAGATCTTAAAAAAAAAAGATGAACTATATACTTTCCATGTTACCAGAATAGCTTACTGCTAACATCAAATATAAACCCTTATTGCTCATCAGGGCAACATTCATAGCACAGAACTTTTAAGAAAAACAAATCAACTCTGGAATGATAAAGATTAGCCCACAGGTGATTGAACAAAAGTAGAAAACAACACAATTCTAGTGTCCATTCATCATGGGTTACTCATTATGGATGCCTTCTTTATAAAGTATATTCTAGAAATCATTACAAGTATGGAAGAGGATTTAGTCAGCTTTGTGAAGACTAGCAGGGGAACCTATTATAGTTTCATTGGTTGCCTAGTAAGTTGGATTTTGAGACTCTCAGACATTAAGATAGTCAAAGTTATTGGGATTTGCAAATATGATCAAAAACAGTAAGATAAATGAAAATCTTCCCATAGTAATTTTTAGTGAAATATTTGTTCCTATGTTATATTCATCTTACCTATTATTATTTATACATTGTGGCAACCCATTGGGCTTGGATTCTGGAACCCTGACTAGGCACAGTGACTGAATGAAGAAATGATACACAGCCACACATACATTAACGCTGGGGTTCTCCCACTGCTCCTAAAACCTCAGCCTGTGTATCAGTACAGCACACAGGGGCAGGGAGTGTGGCGGGGTGGGGGCAGTGTTTAGCTAGTCTGGGTACGGGTCTCTGTAGGACAGCAATCTCAGGCTGGAGAAACATCTGGGAGGAAGAAGCTGCAGCTGCTAGTTTCCACACACACTGACCGATCATTCATAAACACCAATACTCCCGTCCCTCTGAGCCTATCCAGGTAAGGCGTTACCATTCCTGAGTGGCCTAAGCCTTGGAGTCCTGGACATGGCCATGCTCATGTTAACATTCACTCAGGACTTCACTCAGTTGCTGATGCTCCCTACAATACAGATACTTTTTCTGAATATAGGTACAAATAATCTTTTATATTATCTTCGTAGTCTTAATTCCACTGCCAGCTTTTATTGAAATTACATTTTTATTACTTAGAATAAGGTATGATTACATCAGTTATACTCAGATAACCTTGTGAATGAAAAAAACCAGATAATAATAGTGGAAATATCTCACTGCTCCTCATCTAATTTCAGGGAAAAAAAAAACTTCCTTATAGCAGGAATTGTTTTTCATAAATTATCTTTATGTCTAAACAAACAGAAAAGAGAAAATTTGATCATTTACTAGATACTGTGTGCTTATAATAGCTCATCGCTGGTAACACTTCATAATCAAGAGTAAGTTAACAGGCTAACATGTAAAAATGTGACTTTAATAGGTATGCAGGCCAGCTTGCAGAGAAGCTGACCAAGATACACAGAGGAGATACAAGTGGCCATCTAGAGTTTCCATACTCCACTCTTTGCAGAATATTTATTAAGGTTGTTTAATATACGATTTTTATTTGACATTTCCGAAGTCCAGTACTGTAAAGATAATCCTTTTGTCTGACAGCAAACAGCAAGCACAGTGGTCACTCTGGGCCTCCACGCTGAAAAGAGAAGCATAAAGGAATGAGATAAAGTCAAAAATTGACCATAATTTATATAATAAAAATGGTCTTCAGGCTGTGGCTGGTTTTTTGAGACAATGTCTCACTCTGTAACCCAGGCTGGCCTAGAAATATAAAGCTCAGACTGGCCTCTAAGAAATCATGGCACGCTGGGCGGTGGTGGCGCACGCCTTTAATCACAGCACTCGGGAGGCAGAGGCAGGCAGATCTCTGTGAGTTCGAGGCCAGCCTGGGCTACAGAGCAAGATCCAGGACAGGCACCAAAACTACACAGAGAAACCCTGTCTCGAAAAACTAAAAACAACAAAATCAAAACAAAACAAAACTTCAGGGTTTTGCAGAGTTTGGAGGCATTTACAGTAAATGTTATAAATTCAGACCTAGAAAGGATTCAATCTTGATGACAGAGCTAGGTGTAATGGTGGATTCTTTAATCCCAGCACGCGGGAGGAAAAGGCAGGTGAGTTTGAGGCCAGCCTGGTCTACACAGAAATTTCCAGGACAGCCAGGGCTGCATAGAAAGACCCTGTCTCGGGCTAGAGAGGTAGCTCAGGGGTTAAGCGCGCACTGGCTGCTCTTCCAGAGGTCCTGAGTTCAATTCTCAGCAACCACATGGTGGCTCACAACCATCTGTAATGAGATCTGGCGCCCTCTTCTGGTGTGCGGGCATACATGCAGCAGAACACTGTACACATAATAAATAGATCTTTAAAAAAAAAAAAAAAAGACCCTGTCTCAAAAAAAAGATTGATGAATGATGACATGAGCTAGCCTCAAATTTCCCTGAGGTCTTAGAATGTTATTAGCCCCTCACTCAAAGAGCTTTTTTTTTTTTAGATGGTTTGATGTTTTGTTGGGACTGAACCCAGAGTTCGACACACTGTTGGCAGGAGTTCTACTAATGAGCCACGTCCCCAGCCCTCTGTATGGTTTTATGTCTTCGTATGTCATGCATGCTACTGAGGATCCCAACAGTGATTTGTGTCTCACTGCTCTGGCCTCTCCCTTCCTCTCCCTTGGCTATAACCCCATTTCACAAACAAAGGGAAGAACACGTAAACCAGCAAATGACCACTGCAAAGCCAAGATGTCCTGGCACTCTGCACAATCTTGTGCTAAAGGGCAACCGCCTACCTGGATAAATTCCATTTCTTCTTGAGATATAGGTTTCCTTCTGTATTTCTGAGGTAATGTTTTTATTATCTCTGCAGTGTCTGGTGGCCCTGGATGCATCAGCGAATCTGGGGATGTATTTCCTTTAGAAGTCTGTGAAATTATAGATGAGTGCGAGGGTAGCCCAGCAGATCTCAAAGCTTCTGAGGCTGACAGTAAAAAAACGAAAACACTAATTAGACAAATTATCCAGGTGTCTTTAAATGTTATTTTTTTTTTTTAATTATCTACTACTGAATAGTCAAGCTGTCCTTTAAAACAGGTCACTGGGGCTGGTGAGATAGCACTTGGCTTTTCCAGAGGACCTAGGTTTAATTCCCAGCACCCACAGAGGCAATCAAGCTGTCTGTAACTCCAGTTCCAGAGGATCTGACTCCCTCTTCTGGCCTCTGTAGGTACCAGGTGTGCATATGGTACACAGGCATGCATGCAGACAAAACACCTATACACATTAAATAAGTAAATCATGTCATTCTTCAATTTGCTTGTAGCAATCCTCCTCCTCCACCTTCTGAGTGCTAAAATTATAGGTATACACCACTATATATGGTTTCTTGAACACACACACACACACACACACACACACACACACACACACGTAATGTTCTTTTTGAAAGAAATAGTACTCTCTTTTTTGTTTTGACAGGGTTTCTCTGTGTAGCCCTGGCTGTTCTGGAACTTTCTCTGTAAACCAGGTTGGCCTCAAACTCACAAGTATTCACCTGCCTCTCTGCCTCCCAAGTGCTGGGATTTAAGGTGTGTCACCACTCAGCCTTTTTCTCTCTTTCTTTTTTTGAATAGTAGTCTTTGTTTTGGGTTAGAAGTGCTGGGGTTGGACGCAGGTTCTTGTACAAGCTAAGCAAATAATCACTGAGTCACGTCTTTTTTTTTTTTTTTTTTTTTTGTATGATAAGGTCTCACTATGTTTGAATTCCTGGGTTCAACTGATCCTCTGCTTCAACTTCTTCAGTAACTAGGACTACAGGTGTTCGACTCCATGCATACCTAGCAAAGTAGTTTAAAGAAAGTAAATTAGGACTGAAGAGATGGTTCAGAAGATAAAGGTACCTGGCACCAAGCCTGATGACCTTAGGTTTATCCCTGGCACAGCACTCACGTGTAGAAGGAGAGCACTCACTCCTGCAAGCTGTCCTGACTTCATACATGCACTGTGACAAGTGCACACTTGAAAGCTCACACACACACACACACACACACACACACACACACACACACACACACAGAGGATAAATACAGTGAAAACAGTTTTAAAAGAAGTAAGTTACTAGGCCAGGTATAGTGGTACACACTCTTGTAATTCTAGCACTTGGGAGGCAGAGGCAGGAGAATCACTGGGATTAAGAGACCAGCCTCAGGCCGGAGAGATGGCTCAGCCGTTAAAGGCTAGGCTCACAAACAAAAAAATAAGAGACTAGACTGGTCTACATAGTGAGTTTTAGGCCAGGCAGAACTATCTAGCAAGACCCTGACTCAAAAGAGCAAATGGCTCTTGAGCTGAAGAGACAGCTCAGGAGCCATTAGAAGTTCACACTTACCCTCTAAAGGGTTCACATCATCAAAGCCTGTTGCCCCAGACTCCCTTTAGGGACCAGGAGACAGCTCAGTGATTAATGGCACTTGTGCTAAGTCTGGAGATCTGTGTTCAATTCCCAGGTCCCACTTGGTGACTCAAAACTATCCATAACTCCAGTTCTAGAGGATCTGATGTCCTCTTAGGACCTCTGTGGACACCAGGCAGGCATGTTGTACACATACATACAAGCAGAAAAAACATTGATACACATAACATGTTTTTTAATTTATTAAAAAAATACAATAAGGGCTGGAGAGATGGCTCAGAGGTTAAGAGCACTGACTGTTATTCCAGAGGTTCTGAGTTCAATTCCCAGCAACCACATGGTGGCTCACAATCATCTATGATGAGTTCTGGTGCCTTCTTCTGGCCATGCAGACACAGCACTGTATACATAATAAATAAATAAATCTTTTAAAAAATACAATAAAATAAAGTTTATTACTAGCTGGGTGTGGTGGTATATACTTTTAACCCCAGCACTCTGAGGGGCAGAAGAGCTCTGTGAGTTCAAAGCCAGCCTGGTCTACATATCAAGTTCCAGGTAAGCCAGAGTTACTTAGATCCTATATAAAAATAAATAAATAAATAAATAAATAAATAAATAAATAAATAAATTTTAAAAGTTAATTACTTGGGTACCATTTTGATCTAAAATACAACAACCTACCTTATTATAAAGTGAGGAATACTGCCATTATATTAACTTCTAAATATGAAGGTGCACATTTAAAAAATATATCTAAATGAAATACAACTCACCACTGAGTTTAGGATTGTCTCTTCTGTCAGGAAACCTTATTAATGGAGAATGTGGTTTCACTACCTGAAGGAAAATAAGACACATGGGGAAAAAAATGACCTCATTAGAAGCAACAACCTAGTCCTTGAACCTACATCAGGGCAGCTCACAACTGCCTGTACCTCCAGGGGCATGTGATACCTCTGGCCTCCTTGGGGATGCTACCTCTGGCAGCCTCCACTCACACACATACACGTCCTCAAAAATAAAAGCACTTGCCAAGCAAGCCTGACAGACAAGGTGGAACCCAGAAGGAGAGAATGGACTCCCAAAAGCTGTCCTCTGACCTCCATAGGCACGTGTGCTCCATATACATCACAATAATAAACAAAACAAAAAACCACAGTGAAGGGGCTAGAGAGATGTTGCTCAGCGCTCAAGACCACTTTCTGCTTTTGCAAAGGACCAGAGTTCAGTTCCCAGCAACCAAAGCAGGCAGCTCACAAGTGCCTTTAACTCCAGTTCCAGGGCATCTGATACCTACTCTGGGCTCATACACACAAACATATATACATAAAAATAAAAATTAGAAAAAAAATAAACTTAAATAATAAAAACAATGAAGATGATGTGACCTTGTGTTTTGAAAGCCTTACAGACTGATAAGGAAAGAACTGGAAATGTCCTGGTTTGTATCAAGTACTTAGCAATTCAGAACAGGACAAACAATCAATCAAACACCAGGCAATTATAAACACCTGCCCTATGTTGGACAGTGGTAGCATAAGCCTTTAATCCTAGTGCTCTGGAGACGAGGCACGTGGATCTTTGTGAGTTCAAGGCCAACCTGGTCTAGAGGCGTTCAGGACAGCCGGAATTATAAAGAGAGACCCTGTATCAAAAAATAAATAAAGTGAAATAAAAAATTGCTCTATTTGCTGTCCAGATTTTTTTTTAATAAAAATTTCAATTTGTAGATGAGTAAAGGCAATAAAAATCAATGACTGCCATATTATTCTAAGTTATAGCTTACACTCTGCTCCTGATCAAAGAATAAATAAAAGTTTACAGAGTGAAAAGAAATCCATGAATGAAATAAAAAAGAATGCCAACGAGAGTTGTGACTATCTTTAATCCCACACTCGGGAGGCAGAAGCAGGCGGATCTCTGTGAGTTCGAGGCCAGCCTGGGCTACAGAGTGAGTTCCAGGAAAGGCGCAAAGCTACACAGAGAAACCCTGTCCCGAAAAAGAAAAGAGAGAGAAAAAAAATAAGGGGGGGTGGGGTGGGGAGGAGTGTAAGTTGAAATGTTAGCTCGGTAGTGGTGGTGATGAATACCTTTTTTTTGTTATATATATATATATATACATATATATATGTATATATATATATAACATATATTTATTTATATTTATTTATTTATAACAAATAATTGAAAAGCCAAATATAGAGAGTTTCTCTATTTAGCCCTGGCTGTCCTAGAACTCACTCTGTAGACCAGGCTGGCCTGGAACTCACAGAAATCTGCCTGCCTCTGCCTCCCAAGTGCTGAGATTAAAGGTGTGCACCACCACCACCACCACCACCACCACCACCACCACCACCACCACCACCACCACCCCCCCCCATCTGTCTTATATTTTGAGACAGACTCTCCCTGAACCCAGGACTCACTCATTTTGCTACTCTAGCCAGCCAGCAAGCTCTGGAGATTCATCTATCTGTCTACACCTCCCATTCCCCAAGGCCGGGGTTATAGCCAATTTCTACATGGGTGCTGGGGGGTCTGATCTTAGACCACTGTATTACAGAAAGCACTTGAACTCTCCTCGATCTTCCATGAACATTCCCAGATAAGTCTTTTTGTAGGTAGAGACACTCATGTCTCCTGGATTACTCCACATTAGTAGTAAAATGCTTTTTACTTTAATGACTAGAAACTGACAGTTTTCCAGAGTGGTCCAATACTTTTTATACAATGCTTTGAGTTTCAGGTGCTCCTGCCTGTGTCAGCACTGGGTCATGTCAATCTTTTCATAACCAGGGCTGTGTCGGGGAGGTGGTGGTGCACATCTTTAATACCTGCACTCCCAGAGGCTGGAAGATCACTGAGAGTTGGAGGCCAGCCTGGTCTACAAAGCGAGTTCCAGGACAGCCAGGGTTACACAGAGAAGACCCTATCTTGAAAAACAAAACAAAACGCATGGCTGTGTGTAGCTCAGTCAGGGTGCATGTAATGAGGCCCTGGGTTCAAATCCCAGCAACAAAAAATAGGTTTTAGTTATTTGGTGAATGTGTTATACCTTCTGGTTTGAATTTGTATCTTCTTGGCCATCAAGAATTTCTAAGCATCTTTTTTTCTTTCTTTCTTTCTTTTTTTTCCTTTTGCTGGTAGGTTTTTTTTTTTAACATTTTTTTCCCTTTTATTTTATCTTACAATACCATTCAGTTCTACATATCAGCCACGGATTCCCCTGTTCTCCCCCCTCCCAGCCCTTACCCCCAGCCCACCCCCCATTCCCACCTCCTCCAGGACAAGTCCTCCCCCGAGGACTGCGATCAACCTGGTAGACTCAGTCCAGGCAGGTCCAGTCCCCTCCTCCCAGACTGAGCCGAGTGTCCCTGCATAAGCTCCAGGTTTCAAACAGCCAACTCCTTCAATGAGCACAGGACTTGGTCCCACTGCCTAGTTGCCTCCCAAACTGATCAAGCCAATCAACTGTCTCACCTATTCAGAGGGCCTGATCCAGCTGGGGGCCCCTCAGCCTTTGGTTCATAGTTCATGTGTTTCCATTCATTTGGCTATTTTTTTTCAATAATTGAGTAAAACCGAAATTTATTATAAGCCACAGTCGTCCTAGGGACCTCTATGCTATATATATAGCCTCCATGGTTCTATAGGTTGTGGTCTGATTGTTCTTTATTTTATATCTAGAATCCACTTATGAGTGGCATCTTTTTTTCATGTTTACACACCAGTGGGTTTCTTCTTCTGTTGTATCAATTCCTTCTCTCTCTCTCTCTCTCTTTCTTCTCTCTCTCTCACACACACACACTCACCCCAACTTTTTTTTGAGACGTGGTTTTACTATGTATACACACATACACACACACACACACACACACACACACACACACACACACACTCACCCCAACTTTTTTTTTTTTTTTTTTTGAGACATGGTTTTACTATGCAGGTCTGGCTTTAACTGGCTCTGTGGACCAGGCTGGCCTGGCCTCTACCTCAGAAATATCTGTCTGCCTCTGCTTCCTGTGTGCTGGGATTAATGGTGTGTGCCAACAAGCCCGCTCCTATACTCATTTCAGACTGAGTTATATGTGCATTATTGATGCATGGGGTTATATGGTATGGATGGCAGACTTTCGTAGGCTTTCCGGCTATTCCGTACTTGCAGAATCCTCGATGCTCAGTGCCCACCAACTGAACAAGTGACTGAAGATCAGTCATTGCGATGGTACCAAAGGTCACCACCATTCAGACAACTTCAGGGAAAAGGTCTTTAATCAGATGTGTTCGTGCAAAGGAAAATGTCCTTACGACAAAAGTGAAAGTTAATCAGAAAATACTCCATATTCCGAATTTTAAAAACTCTCTCATTACAAAAGGCTGTGTCTACAGAGTCATGAATTTTACCTCTCCTGTTAAGTTAGAGGCCACAGCTGGGGAAGCAGATACAAAAAGCTGTCAGGAGTTAGTAACTGATGGGTGGATTAGCAATGCTACTCTAGCAGCCTATCTAAGCACAATGGGAAAAGGCTTGGCAAACCAACCCTGAAACACACACACACACTAGTCGGTAATAAACTTAACTAGCATGACATTTCACACATTTCCACATCTGCGGCCAGGCGCCCCGAAGAGATCGGATCTGACCAGGTTCAAGGTGGGGGAGCAGACAGCCCAAGAGGCCAGGTATCCGGCCATTCCCAAGTCCTTGAAGGGACACCAGGTCAGAACTAGGATTTGCTTCCTTGCCCCGCCCCGCTACGGCCTTCCTTCGGATTGGCCGACTGAGGGGAAATCACGGACAGTTTTAAACGGCGATTGGCTAAACTGATGGAGGGCAGCGTAAGTCCGCGGACTCCTAGGGCTAATGAAGTGCTGGGGAATCCAGAGACCTCGGACGAGCGCGAGCCTGCACTCCCAGAAGCTACCCTCCCGGCGCGCGGCTCGAACCCTCGGCGCCAGGCTCCACTTAACTCCCGGGCACCTGGAGCCCGACCGAGGTCCCATCCTCAAGACACAACACCCGCTGGCCCTGCTCAGGGCCGCGGTCACAGCGCGTTCTCTGCCACCGCCTCTCCTCCTCGCCTCCGGGCGCTGCTGCTGCATCTGCACCCTCCCTCTCTCCCTCCCTCCCTTCCTCCCACGCGCGGGAGTGGCCCAGGCTTTACCTGCACGACCCTGGTGGCGGAAGCCATCTTGCTGCCCATCGTGACCCCCGACCAGGGGCAGCTTCCGGGGCGCCGGCGAGCCGCACAAGTATCGGGAGTGGGCAGCGCGGGGCGGAGCCTGTGTGATGTCACTGAGGAGCTATAAGAGCCAGCTCCACCCCCTCCGCGCCCGGCCCCGCCCCTCTTCCCTCCTAGGCGCTCAGCCCCGGCCGTTTCTATTGTAGCGTTTTTTGCAGCCACCGGTTCAACTATCTGCTTCACCAACCCAAGGTATCTAGGGCCATGTCTCCCTCCCCCACAGATAGCTAGTTTCTAATTTCAGTACAGTTCCAGATTTAATCTGAAACATAAGTCATACAATCTCCTGTGGCTTCCTAACAAATAATTTTAATAAAACTTGGAAGTTGCCGGGCAGTGGTGGCGCACGCCTTTAATCCCAGCCCTGGGGAGGCAGAGGCAGGTGGATCTCTGTGAGTTCGAGGCCAGTTTGGCCTACAGAGTGAGTTCCAGGACAGCCAGGACTGTTTCACAGAGAAACCCTGTCTCACAAACAAACAAAACAAAAACCTTTGAAGTTACATAGATCCCTGCCTTGCTCAGCCATCATTAGAGAAGTCTCCTCCTGCTGCAGATAGGAACAAATACCGAGACCTACAGCCAGACAACATGCATCATGAAAGACCTTGGAATATTCAGACCTTAAAAGGATGTCTCTATCAAATCCCTCCCCTCAGGGGTCAGGGAACTCTGCAGAAGAGGAGGCCAGAGGACACCGAAGAATACAACAGGGCCTTCTAGATCCAACAGGGCTGGCACACAGATGAACTCACAAGACAGTGGCAGCATGTGTAGGTTATGCACCAGATGGGGATCTAGAGCTGAAAAGGAGAAATGGATCTCTGCCACCATTCCTAACCCAGAGCCTATCTCCTATGAATAGCCACTTGGAAATGAAAAATTAATTTTCTCCAAGGGCGTCTCACTGGGGAAATAAACCACTCTTAAGGGTAGGCACTGTGCCAGACAGCAGATGGCCAACACCAAATGAACTCAACAGCGTCTTTGGAGGTCCTTTGTCTAATAATGTTAAGTCAGGACACTTTTATTTAAACCTTACAGGTCCTTTGCATATATATTATGGCTTCCGGTTTTGTGTTTTTATGGGATTCCTGTGTGTGTGAGCCTATGTGTTTTTGCATATTTATGCATTTCTTGTACTTTTTCTTTGGCTGTCTATTTGTATATGCATGTGAGTACAGTTGCCCAAGGAGCTAGAGGCATCCAATTCCCTGCAATGACAGGCAGCTGTGAGCTTCCTGATCTAGGTGCTGGGAACCGAACTCTGATCTTCTGCAAAAGCAGTTTTACTTTCTCAGCAGCTGAGCTATTTCTCCAGCCTCTCAGTTATCAATTTTTTTCATAAGATTTATTTTCAATTATGTGTATGGGGGTTGTACAAATGAATGCAGATGTCCTTGGAGCTGAGAGGCACTGGATCTCCCTATACCTGGAGTTATTGCTGATTGTGAACCATCAACATGTATACGGGAACTGAACTCTGTCCTATTATTTTGTCCTATTCCAATTCATTTGTTTTTGTTTTATCTTATTGTATTTTATTATTATTCCTTAGATGCCTGTTTGTTTTCTAACCAGAGACAGAAAGGGTGTGGATCTGGATGGGAGGGAGGTGAGCTGGGTAGAAACTAAGAGGAGTAGGGGGAGGAAAAATAATAATCAGAATATGTATGAAAAAATTGTAATGAAAGGAAAAAAAACCCTCTTTGGATTTACCTAGAGCACAAAAGGTAGGGTCAGTTCTGATTGAATGGGGCCAAGCCCTCTTCCCTTGCTGGTGGGCGTTGCTTGGTTTCAGTTTATTTCTGTTTTCTATAACTCACTATTCCTGATAATTAACTACAGTTTTTCCCAGTTTGAGAGTATTCAAAAGTTTCACGGTCTAATTTTTTTTTTTTTTTTTTTGAGACAGAGTCTCTCTACATATCCCTGGCTGTCCTGGAACTCACTCTGTAGACCAGGCTGGTCTCAGACTCAGAGACCCTGCCTCCCGAGCGCTGGGACAAAAGGCGTGCACCACTACTCCTGGGTCATAGTCTAAATGTGAAACATAGTCAGCCATCTCAAAGTGTTATAGTCACATCTGTTTTATTCATGCATATAGGTGAAGCATGAGGGTTGCATGTTTGAGGCCAGCTAGGGCAACAGCATGGGCCCATCTTGATATGTAAGGGATAGGGATATAACCCATAAGACACATATGTAGTACATGTAAGCCCCTGAGTTTAATTCTTAGTACCACAAGAATACAAAAATATGTGCATATAAACGTATGTATATGCTTACATGTATAAATATATATAGGCTTACATGTATAAATGTATATATATGCTTACATGTATAAACATATATATGCTTATCTCACTATAACAGATGTGGCCATTTTAACATAACTTTGTAAGTAATATAGCTTTAAACGGCTGTAAATATTGAGAGTTACCAATTAATTTTGCTGGTAAAGATTAATGATTCTGAACTATGAACCAAAGGCTGAGGGGCCCCCAGCTGGATCAGGCCCTCTGAATAGGTGAGACAGTTGATTGGCTTGATCAGTTTGGGAGGCAACTAGGCAGTGGGACCAAGTCCTGTGCTCATTGCATGAGTTGGCTGTTTGAAACCTGGAGCTTATGCAGGGACGCTTGGCTCAGTCTGGGAGGAAGGGACTGGACCTGCCTGGACTGAGTCTACCAGGTTGATCGCAGTCCTCGGGGGAGGACTTGTCCTGGAGGAGGTGGGAATGGGGGGTAGGCTGGGGGTAAGGGAGGGGGTGGGAGGGGGGAGAATAGGGGAACCCATGGCTGATATGTAGAACTGAATGGTATTGTAAAATAATATATATATATATATATATATATATATATATATATAAAAGATTAATGATTCGTGATTCCCAAATCTGTCCATCTTTTTAGAAATGCAAGTTACTGATCTCAAATCTGGGATATTGGTACACAAGAGAGAAGCCCACACAACAGAAGCCTGGACTATAAGGCACTGGGTGGTGAGGCAACAGGGAGAAAGGTAAATACCATCAGAGCTCGGAAAAACAACCGTTTCACCAGGTAAAAGCCATCTGCTCTGCTAACTGGAGAGTAGAGGCCAGTGGCACCTGGACCAGCATCTCAGGTAAGAAGCTGGAAAAGGGCACTGAAGTCAAGTTCTGCCTCTTTGCCCTCCTAAATCCAAAGGCTTTCAGAGTTGGTCAGCTGATTGCTTCTTAGCTTCTAAGTGCCAGAGACAAGAAATTTTTCAGTTTTTTTTTTGTTTTGTTTTGTTTTTGTTTTTCGAGACAGGGTTTCTCTGTGTCATTTTGGTGCCTGTCCTGGATCTCGCTCTGTAGTCCAGGCTGGCCTCGAACTCACAGAGATCCTCCTGGCTCTGCCTCCTGAGTGCTGGGATTAAAAACATGCGCCGCCGCCGCCGCCGCCGCCGCCGCCGCCACCACCACCACCACCCGGCCCAGTTATCATTTTTTAAAATCATTTTATGTTTATATGTGTGCATCTATTTGTATATGCATGTGAGTACAGTTGCCCGAGGAGCTAGAGGCATCCAATTCCCTGCAATGACAGGCAGCTGTGAGCTTCCTGATCTAGGTGCTGGGAACCGAACTCTGATCTTCTGCAAAAGCAGTTTTACTTTCTCAGCAGCTGAGCTATTTCTCCAGCCTCTCAGTTATCAATTTTTTCATAAGATTTATTTTCAATTACGTGTATGGGGGTTGTACAAATGAATGTAGACGTCCTCGGAGCTGAGAGGCACTGGATCTCCCTATACCTGGAGCTATTGCTGACTGTGAACCATCAACATGTATACGGGAACTGAACTCTGGTCCTCTGCAAGAGCAGTATGTGCTCTTAACCACAGAGCTGTCTCTTCAGTCACCTGGTTACCATTTTTTTATGTTAAGAAAAGTATAGAGTAATATGCAACTGTAAGATATAAATGTCAGGGCTGGGAAGGTACAGGGTGGTGCGGTGGTACTGAGCAAGCATGAGGACCTGAGTTTGGGTCCCCAAAACCCATGTAAATAGTTGAGCATGGCCCCACTCACCCCTGTAGCCACAGTGCTGTGTAGGGGTGGAGATAGAAGAATCAGATCATTGGGGATAGTTGGCCCCGCATCTAGCTCAGGTTCAGTGAGAGTTCTTGCTCAGAGGAATGAGGCAGAGAGTGATAGAACAAACACACAAATCCTCCTCTGGCCTCAGCAGGAATACATGGGCACGCACGCGCGCGCGCGCGCGCGCGCGCACACACACACACACACATGCAACATATGCATACGCCACAAACTTTTGCAACACACAAGCCAGGCACAAGGGCTTGAATCTGTAACCTCATTGCTGGAGGGGAAAGACAGATGGATCCCAAGGGCTTACTAATCAGCTAGTCTAACTGAAATAGCAAGCTCCAGGTTCAAGAAGACACCCTGTCTTAGAAAAATAAGGTGGAGGCGCTTGTAGAGACGACTCAATGGGTAAGCACGCTGTCTGCTCTTCAGAAGGCCCAGGTTCAAGTCCCAGTACACACACGACAGTTCACAACCTCCCCCGTCTCTGTGTGTATGTGTGTATACACCCACACACTAACCAACACCCCCACACTAACCAAACCAAAAAGACAGTCAAGAATGTGTTTGGGGGGCTGGAGAGATGGCTCAGTAGTTAAGAGCACTGGCTGCTCTTCCAGAGGACCTGAGTTCAATTCCCAGCAACCACGTGGTGGCTCACAACCATCTATAATAGGATCTGATGCCCTCTTCTGGCATGGAGAGAACTCATACATAAAATATGAATTAAGGGGAAAAAAAGAATGTATTTAGAGGCTCTTAAGAACAAGAGTATGGGGTTGGGGATTTAGCTCAGTGGTAGAGTGCTTGCCTAGCAAGCACAAGGCCCTGGGTTCGGTCCTCAGCTCTGTTAAAAAAAAAAAAAAAAGAATAAGAGTACTAGCTTAGAGCTTTTATAGAGTCATGTTTACATAAATTAACTAAGGATTAGGATGCTTTTTCATCAGGAGTGGCGGAATATATGTCTTCTAAAATATATTTATATGCTGGACAGTGGTGGCACATGCCTTTAATGCTAGTACTCGGGAGGCAGAGCCAGGTGGATCTCTGTGAGTTCGAGTCCAACCTGGTCTAGAGAGTGAGATCCAGGACAGGCACCAAAACTACACAGAGAAACCCTGTCTCGAAAAATAAATAAAAAATTAAATTTATATTTAATTTTTATTTTGTGTATGTGAGTGTTTTGCATACATGCATGTATGTACATCATGTGCCTGCTGTGCCAGTGGACATCAGAAGAGAGCATGAGATCTCCTGGAGCTGGAAAATAGTCATGAGCTACCATGTGTGTGCTGGGCACTAAATCAGAGTCCCCTGAAGTAAGTGCCCTTAACTTCTGCAACATCTCCCTAGCTCACATGCCACTGTCTTAAAAACATCCTACTGTGTTGGAAGAGTCTTTCTGTGTATCCCTAGCTGGCCTGGAACATGCTCTGTAGACCAGCTAGCCTTAAATGCACAGAGGTCCATTTGTCTCAGTCTCCTGAGTTCTAGGATTAAAGGCATGCACCACCACCACCACCACCACCACCACCACCACCACCACCACCACCACCACCACCACACCCAGCATAGAAATATTTTATAAGTACTTAATAAGCAAAGAGCCTTGAAGGAAAAATAGTTTAAATTGGGTGTAGTGATGCAAGCCTATGAACCCCAGCATTCAGAATGTTACAGCAGGAATGAGATCTTGAATTCAAAGCCAGTCTGGACAATATAGTGAGACTCTGTTGGTGGGCGGGGCGTTTAAAGTGATGCAATTTCCACCAGCATATTTGAGATGGTCTTTGTGAGGACTGCATGAAAATGCAGATAGCAGGTACATCCTAAATGCTGCCTTTACCACCTCTCGTGACTCAGAAATGGAGGCTAAAATGTCAAGAGCTATGTCTCCAAATACTTCTGGTGTCCTAAGTTCTATAATAAAACCAGGAGAGTGTTGATCCATCTGTGAGGCAGCCACTCAAATGTATTTCCAGGGGTTAGAAGAGATGGCTCAGCAGTTACGAGCACTGGCTGCTCTTCCAGAGGACCTGGGTTTGATCTCCAGTACCACCTGGTGGCTCACACTGTCTTTATTCTTCTGGCCCCTGAGGCACTGGGCACAAACATGGTGCACAGACACACATGCAGGCAAAACACCCACACACATAAAATAAAAATAAGTTTAAAAAAATTTAAAAATAAAAGTAAATAACATTTTTAAAAATATCTATTTCCAAGGCCGGGAAGTACTTGCTGTGCAAGCTCGAAAACTCAAGTTCAGTTCCCGAAACTCATTAAAAGACCAGGCGTGGTGGTGTGCGCATGTAATCCCAGTGTTGGAAGGTGGAAACAAGCCAGTCTAACCAATCAGGTGAGTTCCAGGTTAGTGAGAGACCCTGTCTCCAAAGTAAAGTGGATTCCAGAGGAATGCCCCATGAAGTTGACCTCTGGCACTGGCACACACACACACACACCACACACACTTTAGCGAGAGGACTAAGGACAGGCCCTCTGGCCTGCAAGAAGGGCTGGAGCTTGGCAGAGCCTCCCTTACTGGAGGTTTGGGAGGGCATGAGCCGTTGGCTCGTCCAGCTGGATTGTATGAGTAGAGCTGAACTGAGCCCAGCATTGGCAGATCTCACACACACTCAACCTGGACTCCGCCTTGCCCTTTGGCCCAGTTAGTTCTGTGTTAGACCACATGCTTCCTAGGGGAGAACAGTGCTTCCTAGATATGGCAGTGGAACTCTGCTGGAAAAGATCTGAGATCTGAGTTGTGCAGTTTTGTTTTTTCTTGAGACAGTGTCAAGCTACATAGCCCAGACAGACCTGGGCCTCACTCTGTAGACCAGGCTGGTGTAAACTAGTGATCTGCCTGCCACTGAGTGATGGAAGTGCAGATGTGCTCTGCCGCCACAGCTGCACTCTTGAGAGGTAAGAAAGGAGAAAGCAAAGAGTAAAGGAGTAGAAGAAGATCAGTGGAGTCCACTTCACATTCCCTTTTATTTGTTTGTTTGTTTTTTAAAGGTCTCGAGCAGCCCACGCTGATCTCATGTAGCCAAGGATGACTTTGAACTTCTGATCTTCCTTCTTTCGCCTTCCAAGTTCTGGGATTACAGGTGTGCATGACCACACAGGGCAAACCACTCGTGTTCTTTTTAGCATGCTCAATTAAGCTGAAGTTTCCTAGAGCCGCATTTATGTTGAAGGTTCTGCAGTTTGATTGACACCAGGACTTCATGACGATGGAGAAATGGAATGCTGCAGATCGAGAGCCCAAATCATCCAGGGCTCTCTATTCCCGTAGCAGCCATTTACTACTTACTGTTTGTAGCAGTGGTTCTCACCCTTCCTAACGCTGCGCCCCTTTAATACCGTTCCTCATGATGTGGTGATCCCCCCAACCATAAAATTATCTTTGTTGCTACTTCATAACCGTAATTTTTTTTTTTTTTTTTTTTTTTTTTTTTTTTTTGGTTTTTCGAGACAGGGTTTCTCTGTGTAGCTTTGCGCCTTTCCTGGAGCTCACTTGGTAGCCCAGGCTGGCCTCGAACTCACAGAGATCCGCCTGGCTCTGCCTCCCGAGTGCTGGGATTAAAGGCGTGCGCCACCAACGCCCGGCCATAACCGTAATTTTGCTACTGTTATGAGTGGTAATGTAAATATTTTTGGAGATAGAGGTTTGGCAGGGGGTCACAACCCACAGATTGAGAATCGCTGGTTTATAGAGGAGTCTATAGTTTCCTGTGGTCTCTACCCAGCATCAGTCTGGGTTGTTATGCTCCTGAATTCAGATGGGACCCAGTAGTAGAGGAAGTGTCAAGAATTCAGTTAGAACTACCATGAGGTATGGTACTTGCCACCAAACCCGATGACCTGGGTTCAATCCAATCCCCAGGACCTATGTTTTGTGGAAGAATTGTTGTCTTCTGATTCTGAAGGCATGCTGTGACCTGTGTACATGCATGCACATATGTACATACATAAAAAATAAATAAATGTACCCTCCCATCCAAAAAAAAAAAAGGTAGGCTAAGCCAGGCGGCAACAGCCTCCACCCTGGCAGCCATGGGGTTCATATTCCTCTTCTCCACTCTGTTCCCCTCCTGCCCTAGGCTGGTTCTTCAGGAAGAAGGGTATGCTTTTCTCAGAAGCCTTTTAACCCAGAATTCAGCCTATTTTATACAAATATATGAAATTCAAGAATATGCACAGGGTTTAAGTACACCTAAAGCTGAAGATTTTACCAGGGGAAGGGACGGCTGTCAGCACATGGGAGATCTTAAAGCGCCTTCCGTCTTGCCTAGCTAGCATGGGCCTGCCTGCTAGCTTTTTTCCTGGCCTGAGCTGGCCTATCTATCTCCATTTGACTGTTCGCTATCTTTATATCTCAGCCACCAGCCAACCACCACCATTGTCTCTGCACCCTGTTTCAAGGCCTTTAGCTGGCCCACCCAGTAAGTGAGAGAGAGAGAGAGAGAGAGAGAGAGAGAGAGAGAGAGAGAGAGAGAGAGAGAGAGAGTATGTGTGTGTGTGAGTCCGACCCATCTTTGGTGCCCTGTTGGTCGGTCCCGCCCAGAGCTAACCTCCTGCATAACATTACCAACCTCTGTATCTGAGGGAACATTTTTCGGCTAAGAGAAGAAGAGTCTTGGGACATACTAATCCAGAACACCAGTAGCTTCCACCAAGCTAAGAATGTCATCAGGTAGCACCAGAAACCCGAGGTAAAGTTTTCTGCTTTGCAGGAACTGCCTCCCTGATGTTCCCTCCACTGTATTTGATAAGAGCTTTGTGACTTTCTTTTGCCCGGTGACTACAGACGTTCACGTGACCTCTCCACCATGGAACACATCATTCCGGGCAACCTGAATCGGTGTTCTCCGGGCTTGGTTACTGACGTTTGGCTCAGAACAAGAGACCTCTTACTCCCTTTGGCGGAAGACACTGGAGGTTAACCATGAAGGTCGTGTTGCGTTCTGGTTTGGAAACCAAACACCCGAGAAGTAGCGATCCTCTCTTTAGGAACTGAACTATTCCAAGACTGCCCCTTGGTCATTGTCCGGCCCGTCTTGTGTACAGACAATTTGAGCTAAAATGAACGTTTGATATTTTTCTCCTGATGAAACGTTAGGAGACACCGTGGCCCCTTCAGTCCAGTAGACATTTCCCTGTGTGTTGTCTGGTTGAGCTGCTGGTGGCCGTGGGGATTTGTCTTAGGACTGGCCCTTCACTTTTTGCCTGGAAGACTCGGTATCGTTCAATGAGCCCTTTAACCCAGAGCTCTTCGGTTTTACACCTGTGTGGTAGGTGGATCCATCCATCTCAGCAGGGAGGGAGGGACCTGTGATGATGCGGCTTGCGAGACCGGCTGAGTGAGGATATATTCCCTGCCCGCTTCACCTCCTTGCCGGTCATCCCTGTGGGGAGCCAACCAGAGTCAAGGGAGACCAGGTCTGTCCAGGGCAGAAGTGGGACATGGGGCAAGGCACCGCCTGGTCCTATCAGACGTGGTGCCTGAAGCTGTGGCTCACATCCCTCCAGGCTTCAGGCACAGCCCAGGTCTAGGATCCTGTGTCACCTGCATCTGGAGTCCCTGGGGGCACTGCCCTTCCACCTGGTTTTTGAGATCTTTCCAGGTGCTTAATTGACAGTGTTGCCCCACCTCGTGTACTTAATTGCTCGTTTCTTGGTACGATGTCTCATATCTTTTCACATTTCCTCCTTCCCTCCCTTTCTTCCTGTCTTTCCAGGGTCTTGCTGTGGAGCTTATACTGATCTTGGACCTTCCTGTATCGCTAGTCTTCTAAGAACTGGGATTACAGGGCACATCCACCTTTCTCACTGTATTTTCTTGCCTCAGTAAGCATGTTCTCACTGGGCATGGTGAGGCACACCTTTAATCACTGCACTCAGGAGGCAGAGGTGGGTGGATCTCTCCGAGTTAGAAGCCACCTGGGCTACATGGTGAGTTCCAGGCCAGCTGAGGCGACACAGTGAGACCCTGTCTCAAACAGCATATTTTCTCCAGTAGGCCCATTTCCTTGAACGTTTGAAACATTAAAAAAAAATCTGAGTGTTGTGAGGTATTCAACAGAGAAGACCACTTGGACACGGTTCAAGCCAATAGAGAGTCTTTATTAGCTGGCTGGTGGCTACACTAGGTTTTGAAGGCCTGAGTGCAGTCCTGAGCCGAGTTTCTCAGGGTGAGCTTTCAAGCACAAAACCATATCCTGGTTGACATACCTCAATTAGCAAGAACAGTTTGAAAAGGAACTACAGAAATCAAAAGCAAGGTTAGAACATTTAGGAACTTTCCCTGAACTATGGACTTTGATGGATCAGGTTTTTGTTCTCGTGGTTTTTGTTTATTTGTTTGTTTGTTTATTTTATTTTGTCAGGTGGTGCTGCCTACATGCTGGGTTCCAAGACCTAAATAGCACTTCATGGTGTCAGGTGTGCTAAGGTCAGGGCGCCTGTTGCATGTGATCCACTTGTGTGCATCAGGTCCTCCTAGAATTGGAGTTAGAGATGGTTGTGGGCTGGAAATCACATCCAGGCCTCCTAGAAGAACAGCTAGTGCTTAACTGAACTACCTCTCCAAGCCCTCCCTGGGCTTTGTTTTAGACAGGGTCTCATGTAGCCTGGGTTGGTCTCAAACTTGCTACAAAGGTAAGTGAGCATGGCTTTCATCTTCTGATTCCTGATCCTTCTGCCTGCTCCCCTTGAGTGCTGGGATGACAGGCATGTACCATAAATCCTGGTTTACACGGTACTAGGGATTGATCTGAGGGCCTCGTGAAGACACTCTACATCCCTAGCATTCTCTAGGCCAGTGCTTCTCAACCTTCCCAATGCTGCCCTTTAATACAGTTCCTCATGTTGCTCCCCATTCAGTTCCCCAACCACAAAATTATTTTCATTGCTACTGTATAACTGTAATTTTGATATGTATTTGTATTTTGTTATGAATAATACTGTAAATATCTGATATCCAGGACATCTAATATGTGACCTTGCGAAAGGGTCGTGCAGCCCACAGACTGAGGACCACTTCTCTTGGCTTTTCAATCCCTTCTTCCACATTTGCTACAGCAATCCAGGTGCTTTAGTTTAGCTCAGTGTTGGATAATTTCTTTGGGCATCTAGAAGCCACTGTATCAGTAAGTGTGCACAAAACCTTGGGGTCTTTGGCAGAGAGTGTTAGAGCTTGTATTTCAAGGCAGCTACCCACACAGACCACCTTTTGATCCAATCTCATGGCAAGGCTTCTCTAAATAAAGCATCCTTAAAATCCAGTCCCATAGGCGTCTCCTGCCTTCCCCCTGTGTCTATCAGCTAACCCTTACTGCTCCTTAGAGCATTCTCCCCTTTTCCCATCTGGGCCGTGATGCAACAGTAGTCTTGTTATCAGACTGGCTGCAGGGTTGGGTGGCATGTCGGATTAAGTGGCTTCTGGCCAGCTGTGTGCTGAAAGGAAGGATAAAGAAAGGGCATTGGCTTTTAAAGGGACAGCTGCTTTCTAGGCTGAGAGTTCTGAGGTCTGAGAAGTCAGGTCTTTTTTTTGTTTTGTTTTGTTTTTTTGTGTGTGTGTTTTTCGAGACAGGGTTTCTCTGTGTAGCTTTGTGCCTTTCCTGGAACTCACTTTATAGCCCAGGCTGGCCTTGAATTCACAGAGATCTGCCTGCCTCTTTCTCCCAAGTGCTGGGATTAAAGGCGTGCGCCACCACCATCCGGCGAGAAGTCAGGTCTTTAAACCTCTGGAAGCATCCACCTAGATGTTCCATCTCAGGTATGAACTGAAGTCTCCTGCAAAAGTCATACTATGTTCAAGATTCTGCAGGCTGGTTGACCAGAGCCTGCATGGTTTGTGGAGAGTTGGAATGCTGCAGATCAAGAGCGAAAATGATCTGAGGCTATCTTTAGTCCTAGCAATAGCCATTATCACCCACTTCTGTGTCTGAAATATCATATTTTTAACTACTAGGTAAATCTTTGGAATGCATTCATTAAATTACTGGACCACTAGCTACCACCAATCCTAAAGCTAAAAATGCCAGCAGATAGCATCTATATTAGTTGTTTTTCTTGTTGCTCTGACCAAATACCTGGCAAGAATTAAGGAAGGTTTCATTTGTTTGAGGGAATATGGTTCATGCTGGCAGGGCAGGCATAGAGGCAGGACTGTGAGGTATGTGGTACCACAACATCTGCAGCCAGGAACCAGAGAACCCGGAGGAAGTAGGGGCAGACTATTAAATCTCAAAGCTGGTTCTGTGACTCAGGTCCTCCATGACATTGTACCTCTTGAAAATGCCACAACTTAGGGCTGGAGAATGGCTGAGTGGCTATGAGCACTGGCTGTTATTGCAGAGGACTTGAGTTTATTTCCCAGCATCCACATAGTAGTTCAGAACCATCCATAATTCCAGTTCCAGGGGATCTGATGACATCTTCTGAACTTCAGGGCATCAGGCATACCTGTGGTGCACATACGTACACATGCAGGCAAGGCACTCATACACATTAAATCTAAAAAAAGTATTTAAAATAAATAAATTAAAATTCCACAACCTTCCAAAACATAGAGGCACCAGCTGGCGATCAAATGTACAAATACGCCGGGTGGTGGCACACTCCTTTAATCCCAGCACTTAGGAGGCAGAGGCAGGGGAATGTCTGTGAGTTTGAGGCCAACCTGCTCTACAAAGCAAGTTCCAGGACAGCCATGGCTGTGCAGAGAAACCTTGTCTTGAAAAAACAAAAACAAAACAAACAAACAAACAAAAAACACAAAGAAACAGCTTCTCATCCTGAAGTCGTTTGAAAGGCACTGTCTTGAGTAACCTTCTACATAAACTGGCTAGGCACGGTGGCTCATTCTTGAAATCTCATCACTCTTGGGTATAGAGCAGGAAGAACACATGTTTGAGGCCAGCCTGAGCTAACTACACCGTGAACTCCAGGTGAGTGTGGGCTGCACTATGAGACCCTATCCCAAAAGAACCTCAAAATTGATTCAAATTAGCTTTGCTTTTTTTTTTTTTTTTTTTTTTTTTTTTTTGGTTTTTCGAGACAGGGTTTCTCTGTGTAGCTTTGCGCCTTTCCTGGAACTCACTTGGTAGCCCAGGCTGGCCTCGAACTCACAGAGATCTGCCTGGCTCTGCCTCCCAAGTGCTGGGATTAAAGGCATGCGCCACCACCACCCGGCTCAAATTAGCTTTGCTTTTTAAATGACTGTAAGGAGAACAAAATGAGGCAGGAGCATCCTGGAACAGAGTTTACACACAAATAAACCCTACGAGTCTCTAATCCCAAGAAGTCTCCTGGGAGTAACAAATGATGACATCAGAAAGTCAGAAATGCAACAAAAGCATGGATTTTCTTTCTTTCTTTCTTTCTTTCTTTCTTTCTTTCTTTCTTTCTTTCTTTCTTTCTTTCTTTCCTTTCTCTCTCTCTCTCTCTCTCTCTCTCTCTCTCTCTCTCTCTCTCTCTTTCTTTATTGTTAAAACAAAGCCTCTGTATGTAGTTCTGGCTGTCCTGGAACTCACTATATAGACCATGCTGGCATTGAATTCACAGAGATCCACTTGCCTTCCAAGTGCTGAGATTAAAGGTATGAGCCACCAACATCCAGCTCTTTATTTTTTTATTTTTATTTTATGTGTATAGATATTTTGTCTACGTTCATGTTAGGTGCGTGCCTAGTGCCCATGGGAGCCAGAAGAAGGCACTAGATCCCTTGGAAATGGAATGACACAGTTGTGAGCCACCATGTGGACACTGGGAATTGAACCTAGGTCCTCCGAAAGAGCAGCCAGTGCTCTTAATTACTGAGCCATCTTTCTAGTTAGTTGGGGTAATCTTCTTGTACACTCTGTGAAGATGTGTCTCTGTCTTTCCTCACCTGCCTAAAGCACCTTCTGATTGGTTTAATAAAGAGCTGAAAGGCCAATAACTAGGCAGGGGAAGATAGGTGGGACTTCCAGGGAGAGATAGGAACTGTGGGAAAGAATCTGAGGCACAGGAGATTCGCCTGCCAGACACAGAGGAACTCAGACATACGGTACTGAGGAGAGGTAATGAACTACTTGGCAGAACATAGATTAACATAAATGCATTAATTACATTATAAGAGCTAGTTGGGAACAAGCCTAAGCTAAGGCCAAGCTTTCATAATTAATAAAAAAATCTCCATGTCATTTTTTGGGAGCTGGTGGTCCAAAGAAAGACTCACAACATTTGGCGCTCTATTGAGAACAGAGAGGTCATGCCAGCCCAGCTGGTACTGCTGCTGCTGCCGCTCTTGGGTACTCGGAAAAGCGGCTCACTTCTGGAAATCATGGAAGGGGCCCAAGTTTGCCACCTATGCCTCTGCAGACAAACTAAAAAGTCAGTAGATTTGGTAAGACATTTGGAAAATCCTTTAGGAGAGAGTTAAATAATATTAAAAAGAAAAATCCTTCCCACATTAAGGATGGGAAATATCATAATACAGGGTGTTACAACACTGTATGGTGCTACTATGGATGGCTTAAAAATGGAAGCAGTATATGAAGAGATAAACAACTTTGCTGGGATTGACATAATGCCAATTGTAACTATGAGTCTGGTTAATTCACATTGTATCCTTAATAGCCACAGTGTCCTTTTGTGCCATATATAAAATGTGGTTTGATAATTGTGCTAAATATGAATGTTGACTGATAGGATACAAGTCTTAGAAAGACTTATTAATGAAAATAAGAAAAACACTCAGACACAGACAAGAATTTAGACAAGAACCTACCACATCACTGCATGATGAAACTGAAGAAGGGCAGCCCAAAGTTATTAGAACCAAATTTAGGTTATGAAGAAGTTAAATGGAATCCTATAGAAATATTAGATTTGAGGAGATCTAAGGAAGTGGTCATTTCATATGGTATGCATTCACCCTATGTGAAGCAGATATTAAACTCTTGGGCAACTCAGAATAGAATTAGCCCCCAAGACTGGAAAGATTTGGCATAAACAATGTTGGAAGCTGGTCCTCAGTTACAATGGAGAACATGGTAGAAAGGGGGAAGCTAGGGCCATAGAACAATGAAGTAGGGCTAGAGGTATTAATATTTCCCAGGATCAGTTGCTAGGTGGAGGCCAGTATGCTGAATTGCAAAGGCAATTTGAATTTGATGACCACACCTTGGTGGTATGTTGTTCAGCAACCTTAAATGCTTGGGATAAGTTTGAAGAATCAGGAAAGAGGTCTGAGTCATTTACTAAAATTATACAAGCCCCTCCCCAAAAAGCTGTCATTGATTTTATGCAAAGATTGACTTCAGCTGTAAATAGAATAGTATCAGATCCAGAAGTCAGACAAATATTAATCAAATCTTTGGCTTTTGAAATGCTAATTCTGAATGCAAAAAGGTGATCAAGCCTCTAAAGGCAAGATCAGTACCAACAGATGAATGTATCAGAAATATGACTCACACTGTATCTCATACTAATGATGCAACTTTAATAAGAGAAGTAATCTGAAGGTTTTAAGGAAAGCCAACCTGTCAAATGTGTTGGCTTTGGCAAGCAAGATGATTTCAAAAGGGATTGTAGACAAGGCATTCCTAGAAATAATGTTTTTTCAAGAGATAATTTAAAAAGAAGGCCACAGTGTAGCAGGAATCTTAAAGAGTCTTATTAATAAAATCAAATCTGAGGCCAGTTATTGGGGTGAATACTGGAAGATCAGAGAGACAGAACATGCCATAGCTAACCTCACCTGGCCAACTTCTCAGCTGGTCCTATTTTCTCAGACTGGAAGCTTCTGTGTCCTCATCCTAATGGCTCTCAGCTGAAATGCTGCTCGAAATCCTGAAGCTTAACCAGCTAAAAGCCTCTCATTTCTGGTCCTCACGCCTTATATATCTTTCTGCTTTCTACCACCACTCCCTGGGATTAAAGGCTCGCTTTCTGGGATTAAAGGTGTGAGTCACCATGCTTGGCTGTATCCTTGAACAGATGGATTTCTGCCTCTGGAATGCTAGGATTAAAGGCGTGTGCTACCACCGCCTATCCTCTATGTTTAATATTGTGGCCTTTCTGTTCTCTGACCCCAGATAAGTTTATTAGGATACACAATATTCTGGGGAACACAATACCACTACAACCCAGCCTACTGGAGTATGCAGAGGTGTGCCAAAGGCTGGCATTGGGCTAATGAATGCAGATCAACCAGGGAAAACGAGACAGTTCTTTACATATTACAACATAAAGCATACTACAGGCATACCACACAATCCTACAGAACAAGCAGTTGTAGAAAGATCTAATCATACTGTCCAGAGATGCTTAATAAACAGGAAGGGGTAACAAAGACCCCCAGAGAGAGATTAATAGTGCTTTATTAACTTTACATTTTAAAATGCTAATGAGCAAAAAAATAAACAACAGCTGAGGAGAGACATTGGATTGTGGAAAAAATTGCTGATTTAAACCAGCCTATATATTTTAAGGATTTCTTAACTTCAGAATGGAATTAAGGAAATGTGTTGCATTGTGGGAGAGATTATGCCTTTGTTTCAATAGGAAATGAAAAGCTATGGATTCCTTTAAAATTAATAAAGATCATATTTGACTGGGAAAGGCCTCCTGAATATCTTGGCTGCAGACATGAAGGAAGAAACCAAGAAAAACTACAAGACAGTGATGTATAAGCTGATCCCTCTACATGGGAACAACTCTGAGACTGGATCAGACATGATCAATCTTGTTGGCTACAGAGTCCTCATGACTTATTATTACAAGTTATCCTTTCATATGGCATGGATGGAGATTTATGTTACAGTTTTGTTATGCAGTCCAAATGGATTTATAAAGTTGACAGATACCTTTTACCTGCTCAAACACAGAGTAGAGATTCATCTTTACCTGATTTGGGCACATCACACATTCCATACTTATGTTAATGCAGATATGTATGTTATCTTTAAAAGTTTGTGTGCTTTCAGAACAAAAGGACCAGACACCAATGAAGACAAGTCTGGGAGACCAGCTCCCACCTTTTCAAGTTCTTATGAGGAGAGAGGGATAAGAAAATATTAAATAAAAAGATAGCAAAGAGGAGACAGACAGAAACACATGATAGCTTCGGGAGGACCTGGGTCAATACCCAACAGCCTTTTCCATTCATTCAAAGGGGATTTTTATAACAATGCCAAGGGGTGGGCAAAAGACCTCCCCCTTGTAAGATCAAAGCACATTATTGCACAGCCAAGTGTAGACCCTTCCAAACAACTGGTAACCATGCCTGTGGTCAAATCATCCCCTTATGCAGCCCTGCTGGGTAAAGTAAGCTCAGATTCTCTGACCCTCAGTAATTTGGGCCTCCACAGACAAGTAGCCTAGGTGATCCAGCCTCTCACAATGCCTATGTTGCTGTTTCCTCAAAAATCAGCATTCAGGACAACTTTAAAGTGGCTAGCTAAGATGGCTCAGCCTCAGACTACTCCAGCCAGGACTTCAGTTAATCCCTGAACCTTCCCATCACACAGAGACAAAACAATGAATGATACAGCTAGTTTTCCTAGGACTTGACCATTATCTTAATTTTCTCAGGGTCCCCTAAAGATGACATTACTTCCAGACAGCAGGAAGCAATTTTAAGAACAAGACACCCACGTTCCCAAGAGGAGGTTTTTTGAGGTTTGATGGGTTATGGATATTTGTTGTTGTTTAGGGGGGTTAGTTGCAAGTTGTTATTGGTCATGGTCAGGGAGGAAATTAAGCAAAGGAGGTTAGATTAAGGAATCTCTTTCTTCTGTCCTTTCTCTTCTATAAAGTGTTGGGGGAGAAAGGGAGATGAGGGATGAAAAGAAAAAGGGAAGAAATATAAAAATGATAGGATAAAAGGGTAGATTATTGAATCTACTTTTAAACTAAAAGGCAACTACTAGTCTCAAATATTTTACATTGGTATGGATTTTTGTATATTGATACAAATTTAAGGTGATTTTTGTTCCAACATAATGTATATGTTTTTACTCTTGGTTAATGTCTTGTACCTATGCAACTCATTTAAAAATGTAATGTGGCCAGGCGGTGGTGGCGCACGCCTTTAGTCCAAGCACTCGGGAGGCAGAGGCAGGCAGATCTCTGTGAGTTCGAGGCCAGCCTGGTCTTCAAAGTGAGTTCCAGGAAAGGTGAAAAGCTACACAGAGAAACCCTGTCTTGAAAAACAAAAACAAAAACAAACAAACAAAAAAATGTAATGTAAAGTCCTAGTCTTTGAAAGCCAGGCGGTGGTGATGCACGCCTTTAATCCCAGCACTTGGGACAGAGCCAGGTGGATCTCTGTGAGTTCAAGGCCAGCCTGGTCTACAGAGCAAGATCCAGGACAGGCACCAAAAATACACAGAGAAACCCTGTCTCAACCCCCCCCCCAAAAAAAAAAGTTCTAGTCCTTGAAAGCTACTATTACAAACTGGTGGGGGCTGGAGAGATGGTTCAGAGGTTAAGAACACTGGCTGCTCTTCCAGAGGTCCTGAGTTCAATTCCCAGCAACCACATGGTGACTCACAACCATTTATAATGAGATCTAGTGCCCTCTTCTGGTGTACAGACATCCATGCAGGAAGAACACTGTATATATAATAACAAATTATTAGCCAGGCAGTGGTGGCACATGCCTTTAATCCTAGCTCTTGGGAGGCAGAGGCAGGTGGATCTCTGTGAGTTTGAGCCCAGCCTGGTCTACAGAGTTAGTTCCAGGACAGCGAGGGCTACACAAAGAAATCCTGTCTCAAAAAACCAAAACAAACAAACAAACAAACAAAACAAAAAACTGTTTAGGATAATTAGGAAATTCAAGTTAGTAGTCACCTATAAAAGTCAAACTTATAGTCATGTTAGTTATGTTTTCAAAGTTAAACAGAGATATATTTGAGATAAACAGATGGTCTTCAAACACTTCAGAGATCTACAGAATATGGCATTTAAGTTGTTTTAATAACATAATGCTTTTCATGACAGTGAGATACGTCTACTCCTGGCAGCACCAATCTACTTCAAAGAAGATGATAGGCACCAAAGAACCCCCATATGGAGTTTGCTTTAAATGTGGCAAAGTTAGCCACTGGGCAAGAAACTGCCCTTGTCTCAACTGCTGACAGTATGCTGTCCAAATTGGACAAGTAGGACACAAAGGAAGTCAACTGCTAAACTTCGCCAAGACAAGAGAGGACAGTCCTTCAAAATTCTGGCTTCACAGAAAAGTCTGTCAGATATTCTGGGCTTGTAGGCTGAAGATGGATGCTCCAGTGTTGCAGAGGAACCTCGAGTGACTCGACTGTCCAGGTAGCCAGCTGTCTCTGTCATTTCTTAGTTTTGGAAGTTGTTTGGAAGAGGTAATATTACATCCTTCTCAGGTCTTTGATGGGGTTGAAGACTAGATAGTTATAGTTTTACAGTTTTCCTTGTTACCAAATTCAGAGAAGAAACTCACAAAAAGAGATTTAAAGTTTATAAAGGTTGAGAGACATAAAAGCTTAAATTGTTTATCTAAGAAAATGTTTTAAGATCTAAAAAGAATTTTTAGGTTGGTAATGCAAGTTATGATAGAAAGTGATTTAGGTACAAAACTCACCAAGATAAGATAGATAATAGACCGCTTTATCCAAACTTGCCAAATATAAATGGACTGGACATTGTGAATGTAATCCTTACCTGAGAATTGTTCTTATAGTATATAGTTTATTGATGTTAGTGAAAAGCCTTTTGTTGGACTAAAAGGGGGAAATGTTGGGATAATCTTTTTGTGCACTGCATGAAAATATGTCTCTGTCCTTTCTTATCTTCTGATTGGTTTAATAAAGAGCTGAATGGCCAATAGCTAGGCAGGAGAGGATAGGCAGGACTTCCGAAGAGGGATAGGAACTCTGGGAAAGAATCTGAGGCACAGGAGATTCACTTGCCAAACACAGAGGAAGTCAGATGTATAGTACTGAGGAGAGATAATGAGCCACTTGGCAGAACATAGATAAATATAAACACATTAATTAAGTTATAAGAGCTAGTTGGGAACAAGCCTAAGGTAAGGTCAAGCTTTCATAATCAATAAAAAGTCTCCATGTCATTATTTGGGAACTGGTGGTCCAAAGAAAGACCTGTCATATCAGCTTCAGTTTCTTTTCTTTCTTTCTTTCCTCCTTTCTTTCTTCCTTCCTTCCTTCCTTCCTTCCTTTCTCTCTCTCTCTCTCTCTCTCTCTCTCTCTCTCTCTCTCTCTCCCTTCCTTTTTTTTTTTTTGAGACAGGGTTTCTCTGTGTAGCTTTGGTGCCTGTCCTAGATCTTGCTCTATAGACCAGCCTAGCCTCGAACTCACAGAGATCTGCCTGCCTCTGCCTCCCAAGTGCTGGGATTAAAGGTGTGAACCACCACATCCCGGCCCAGTTTTTTATTTTTAAAAAAGATTTATTTTAAGCCAGACATGGTGGCACACACTTTTAATCCCAGCACTCAGGAGGCAGATGCAGATAGATCTCTGTGAGTTCGAGGCCAGCCTGGTCTACAAAGTGAGATCCAGGACAAGCAGGGCTGTTACACAGAGAAACCACATTTTGAAAACAAACACGCCCCCCAAATGATTTATTTTTATTTATGTGTTATGTGTGTGTATATGTGTGCATATGCATGCAGTGTCCTTGGGGGCCAAGAGAATGTGAGGCTCTCTGGAACTGGAGTTACAGCCTGTTGTGATCTTCCATGTTGTTGATGCTGGAACCTGAACTTGGGTCCTCTGAAAGAGCAGTAAGTGCTTTCAGTCACCGAGCAATTTCTCTGACCCCTTGGCTCCTATTTGGAAAAAAAAATATGTGTGGACATGTATATATGTATATGTGTGTGTTTATATGATTAGTGTGGGTGTGTGCCTTAGCATGTGTCAAGGTCAGAGGACAACTTTGGGAGTCAGTCCTTACCTTCCACCTCAAGACAGGACTTCTTGTTCACTCCTGTATCTACCAGGCTAGCTGGTTCCCAGTTTCTGAGGACTCTCCCATCTATGCCTCTGATCTCAGCATAGGAGCTCTGAGATCCCAGGTGTGCATGCTACCATGTCCAGCTTTATGTGGGTCCTGGGGGTCTGAACTCAGGCCCTCAGACTTGCCCAGCAAGCATTTACCCACTGAGGTATCTCCCTAGTCCCTCTGATGGCTTCTGAGTGAGTATCTGCACTCACATGCCTTCATGAATTCTGCCCCTTCTGTAACGCAAACAATAATAGGTCCAGCCTATATTGTTTGCTCCCAGAGTCCATGGAAGAGTCGACCAACCAGCTGAGGATTCTAATCTGAGGGATGTTCAATGAATCTATGCACACTGAGTTCTTTAGTCCATTCACTTTATTCTTCCATGGCGATTCTATCTGCACAGTTTCTTTTCTGCTCTCTTAGCTCCTCTCGGTCCCTCCTGCTCTCAGTCCCTCCTGCTCTTCTCTCATCATTCTACCTAGTTCTTTCCATCTCCGTCCTTATCTTTGTTCTCCATCCATCCTCTCTGTGCTCTCAGAGAGCCAGTATATATACACACACACAGCAATTCTTTGGCAAAGCAGCATGAGGCTTGAAGTTTTCAGGATCACAGAGAGGTGATAAAGACCCACTCATAAAGCAATTAGTTGTCAGCTTCCAATTACAACCCAAAAGGGGAGTGACTAAAGAGGAGTTCTCTGGTAGGGTCAACTAAAGGCTAAGATCAATTAGGGAATTTATGTGCTCAAACTATCATCTAGAAATGGCTAGATAGAATGTTAGGGGTCAGTAAGTCACAAGAAAGTAAACTGTCTTTGGTGCCGCTTTTCCCGCTCATCCCAGCTGCAGCTGCTTTCTGATAGGGAGGGGGACATATGCTAGGTGGCTAAGCAACCTATGTCAGAGCATGTAGTATTTGGTTAGTAAAAGCACTTTCCGCTCAGAGTCATTGCTGAGGAGAAAATCTAGGAATAGCGCCTGGCTGAGGAGGAATAAAAACTTAATTTGCACAAGAAAGAAGCTGGGCACCTATTGCCTGCCTGGCCTGGAGGCAATCTCCTTGGGTCAGTGGGAAGTAACTGTCTTAACTCAGTAACTAGCAAATGGCTAAAACATCATTCCAGGAATGTGAGCAGTAAATCTCTTAAGTTAGGGTCTTGTGTAAATAACCCAGGGTGAAGGTAAGGGTTTGAGGATTTAATTGTTAGTGGTTCTTTTCTCTATCTGTGAGTGAGATGAGCTAATGTTTATCTATGTGCAGTTTTGTCCTTGGAAAAAAGGTATCTTTGCTGAAATACTTTTGTCTGGAGAATGGCCCTGGCCAGATTTATGTTAATGAAAAATAAACACAGCTGGGGACAGTTGTCCAGTTACCCCAAATGTATAGGGAAAGTTGTGCCCAAGATTGAGATGCAATCGTGAGATTACATGTACATGTAACATGGAGATGCATGGTAAATGGGGAGACTCATAGCTGCCATTGCACAAGAAGTTTACAACAAGAGACAGCCAGTTCATTCAAAAGGCAGGAATTCCATAACGCCTTGTGTGATGGTTTCCTCTAACAGAACCCTTAGTTCTGATAGGTTGACCTTCTGAACTCTAGTTGTCACTGCTGTATACTCTCAGGGACTTTCGCTTCCAGCGGCTCTCAATACTTCTGGACTAGTTTTCTCTAGCGTGGAACCCATGGAAGTTGCTGAAGCTAAAGAGTGAACTGCCTCAGTCCACAAATCCTATCTTCATCTCCCGTTCCAGGGACCCAGCCTCTGGCTGTCATCAGGTGATGTAATGACCGACCCTCGGCTGTGGTTTTGTTGTTTTTTAAACATGCCACCTGACTGTAGCTCTTATACTCTGTCCTCTCACTGTTCCTCAGTCTTTGACTCCTTTCTGAATGTCTTGTTCCATGCCCTTTCTCTGACAGTGACTATGAATGGCAGATCTCAGTGTATGATGGGATATAATGTACCCAGTCTAGCTTGCTTTTCTGTTGTTGATGATACCAGGTCTCACTACATAGCCCAGGCTGGCCTCCAGCTCTCAATTATCCTCCTCAGCTTTCCTCCAAGTGATGGAATTACAGACACAAGACTTGCTGAATTTCACTGATTAAAAAGAGAAGGGGGGCTATAGATAGCTTAGTGGTTAAGAACACTGGCTGCTCTTCCAAAGAAAGAGCTTCTCTGTGTAGCCCTGGTTGTCCTGGAACTAGCTCTGCAGACCAGGCTGGCCTCGAACTCAAAATATCTACTTGCCTCTGCCTCCAAGTGCTGGGATTAAAGGTGTGCTCACAGTAAAGGCGCGGTCTATCATGCTGGGGACGTCCGGCATTGGGGTCTGAAGCAGCAAGTCCAACATCAAGACCGCAGTGATTGCATGCTGCTGCTCAAGTCCCTTTCTCTACTTATACCTCCCAGGAGCCCAGGCAGTAAACGGGGCCACCCACAGCAGGCAGGTCTTCTCAGTGTAATGAAGGCAGTCAAGACAATCCCCAACAGGCGTGCCACGGACCCATCTCCCGATGACTGCAGATTTTGTCAGGCAGGTAATTAACACTGACCAGCACAACCTCCAAATAGTCAAGAGTTATCCAAAAATAGAACACAGAGTCTATTAGATGTCAAGTTTTAATTCTTTTAAAGATTTGTTTTTTATATGTATGTGTGTTCTGCCTGCACGTATATGCATGCTCCACATGTATGCCTGGTACCTGGCTGGGGCCAGAAGATGATGTCAGAGTCCCTGACATCTTACAGAGGGTTGTGAGCCACGTGGGTGCTGGGAACTGAATCTGGGTCCTCTGCAACAAGAGCAGCCAGAGATCTTAACCACTGCAAATTTTCTTTTTTAATTAATAAGAGAGTAACAATGAATTTTTTTTTTTTTTTTTTTTTTTTTTCCCGGAGCTGAGGACCAAACCCAGGGCCTTGTGCTTGCTAGGCAAGCACTCTACCACTGAGCTAAATCCCCAACCCAACACTGATTCTTTTTATTCATTAACTTATAAAAATAAAATGCTTGCTAAATAGAGAAGGGGAAAGAAGAAAAGGTCACAACCCGCAAGCTTACTTAAACAATCAACGAACCTTTACACTGTGGATGCTTTTCTAATGTGCTGGTTGACAAACCAATGCACAGATACATCCTGAAAGACACTACAGGGAAAACGGTTGTGAAGACGTCCACATTCTGTGACAGCTGGACCATACAGATGCCTTTTTTCCAAGACTACAGTGTTCAGACTCCTGCAGAGCATGCCAGTCACTTTAGTGATCATATTACAAATAAAAGATTTCATGTCGTATCATCAACTCAAGCCCTCAGAACTGAAGCATCAGAACAGTTCCAAAACCACTTCTTACATTTCCCACGAACTCCACTATTTAAATGACAGACTAGGCACAAAAACAATGTTCAAATGCCAAAGCAGGATTCTTATTAGATGGTGGTGAGATTCTTCTCCAGCTGCAACACAATTTCCCTGAGGGCAGGATCCTCTGCCCAGTTGATTTTACTCCCCAAAATAAGGCCCTGCAATTAAAAGAAAATTAAGTACTTAATTTAACAAGATTTTAACAAATCTTTCCTGATTTTTTCCCCTGGACAGGTTCCATGTAGCCCCAGGTTGGCACCAAACTTACTGTGCATTAACTATACAGCTGAGGATGACTTTGAACTTCTGGCCCTCCTGCCTCCACTCACTCAGTGCTGGGATTATAAGTCTCTGCCAATATGTCCAGGCCACATGGGCTGGGGACCAAACCCAGCTTTGTGGCTGCCAGGTGAACACTCTATCAACTGAGAGATATCCCAGCGGCCTTGGACTATCTCAATTAATGTATACTGAGCATCTAGTGGTATGCAGCACTCTGATCAGGAGGAAAAACAGTACCATACCCTCAGTTTCCCACTGCAACGGTGGCATCCCCACATTGCATAACACTGGATGGTATGGATTCCAGAGTTGACCTGTGGGTTCCCTGGATAGCTTTTACCCATTAGGAACACTTGTAGAGCTCCCCAGACTACAGGGAAGGGCTGTCGCCTGGGGTCAGGCTAACTTTGCACTGCCCGTGTGCACTCTCATCCCTCTCTGGTGAAAGAGGAACCATAACTAATGCATTTTCTTTTCAAAAGAGAAAAAAAAGTTTAGTTCATTAACGTTTCAAACCTTTAAGAACAGTGAAAAACATTTTTATGGCAGACAATGAGTAGACAATGAAGAAATGATTAGGATCATAATGAGAATTCTGGTCATTACCTTTTGATAAACAATGGCTCTGTGATAGTAAAATTATTGATTGCAATAACGTTTAGACAGATTTTGGAAAGTGTTATAATGTATTGTACAAAAATATTAAGAATTTTGGCCTATAGAAGGGACATTCTTGACAGGTGGTAGGGACACATACCTTTAATCCTAGTACTTGGGAGGCAGAGGCAGGTGGATCTCTGTGAATTTGAGGCCAATCTGGTCTACAGATCGAGTTTCAGGACAGCCTCTGATACACAGAGAAACCCTGTCTCAAAAAACCAACAAACAACAACAACAAAAACCCCTTTTGTTTCTATATGTATGGATTTTTTTTTTTTTTTAATCTACATGCCTATCTGCTCATCAGGGCTATTGCCTGGAGGCCAGAAGAGGAGATCAGATCCCTTGGGACTAGAGTTACACATAGTTATGAATTGAACCTGAGTCCTTTGGAGAAGCAGCCTGTGTTCCTATCTAATGACCAACTCTCCAGCCCATTTCTGTTTTTTTTTGAGTCATGGCCTTGAATTCCTGATTCTCCTGCTTTTCTCTCCCAAGTGTTCAGATTATAGGTGTGTGCCCCATGTCCAGCTACCTCTGTTCTTAATTTATATGAATGTTACCTGGAATACATGTTGAATAACTGTGGTAATCTTTATCTCCGTCTGTAGCTTCTTTTGCATGGTCTTTATCATTTCCGAATTTTCCATGTTGTCCAACTCCTCTTTCTGTTTGCTCTTCTCAGTTTGTATTTCTAAAAGCTTGCTTCTTGAAGTTTGTTTTAATTCTGTTAGGTTAAACATAAAACAATATTATATAGCCTGCCTCTGCCTCACTGTACTGGGATTGAAGGTGTGTGCCACCACCACCGGGCATGTTTTGGTTATTTTTGTTTTTTTGAGACAAGGTTTCTCTGTGTAACAGTCCGGGCTGTCCTGGAACTCACTTTGCAGACCAGGCCGGCCTCAAACTCACAGTGATCCGACTGTCTCTACCTCCCAAAAGATGGGAGGAAAGTCGTGTGCCACCATTGCCCAGCATGTTTTGTTTTGTTTTAAAGACAGGGTCTCTCAAAAAGACAGCCAACAGATTGGGAAAAGATCTTCACCAACCCCACATCTGACAAAGGATTGATCTCCATAATATATAAAGAACTCAAGAAACTAGACATCAAAGCCCTGAACAGTCCAATTAAAAAATGGGCTAAAGAGCTAAACAGAGAATTCACAAAACAAGAACTACAAATGGCTGAAAGACATTTAAAGAAATGCTCAACATCCTTAATCATCAGAGAAATGCAAATCAAAACGACTCTGAGATACCACTTTACACCTGTTAGAATGGCTACGATCAAAAACACCAATGACAACCAATGTTGGAGAGGATGTGGAGCAAAGGGAACACTCCTCCACTGTTGGTGGGAATGTAAACTTGTACAACCACTGTGGAAATCAGTATGGCGGTTTCTCAGAAAATTAGGAATCGAACTACCTCAAGACCCAGCCATCCCACTCTTGGGCATCTACCCAAGGAATGCTGATTTATACCATAAAGATACATGCTCAGCTATGTTCATAGCAGCACTATTTGTAATAGCCAGAACCTGGAAACAGCCTAGATGCCCATCAACGGAAGAATGGATGAAAAAAATGTGGTACATATACACAATCGAGTACTACTCAGCAGAGAAAAACAATGAAAGCATGAAATTTGCAGGCAAATGGATGGAACTAGAAAAAAATCATCCTGAGTGAGGTAACCCAAACCCAGAAAGACAGTTATGGTATGTACTCACTCATTGGTGGATTCTAGATATAAAATAAAGAACAATCAGACCACAACCCATAGAACCATAGAGGCTATATATATATAGCATGGAGGTCCCTAGGACGACTGTGGCATATAATAAATTTCAGTTTTACTCAATTATTGAAAAAAAATAGCCAAATGAATGGAAACACATGAACTATGAACCAAAGGCTGAGGGGCTCCCAGCTGGATCAGGCCCTCTGAATAGGTGAGACAGTTGATTGGCTTGATCAGTTTGGGAGGCATCTAGGCAGTGGGACCAAGTCCTGTGCTCATTGCATGAGTTGGCTGTCTGAAACCTGGAACTTATGCAGGGACACTTGGCTTAGTCTGGGAGGAAGGGACTGGACCTCCCTGGACTGAGTCTACCAGGTTGATCGCAGTCCTCGGGGGAGGACTTGTCCTGGAGGAGGTGGGAATGGAGGGTGGGCTGGGGGTAAGGGGAGGGCATGGGAGGGGGGAGAATAGGGGAACCCATGGCTGATATGTAGAACTGAATGATACTGTAAAATAAAAAATATATATCACAAAAAAAAAAAAAAAAAAAAAAAAAGACAGGGTCTCTCTCTATTGTCCTGGCTGGCCTGGAACTCACTATGTAGAGTTACCTACTTAAAGGCATGTGTTCCCATGACCCATAGGACAACTTAATAAACAAGTAACTAATGAGACAGCCTGTACATGTAACCCCAGTCTAGAGTCTGCCTGAGACCTCCACACCAATGAACATAAATCCCTGCCCTAGGAGGAAGGATTGTAGGGGCCAGAGGGATCAAGGACACAAGAAAACCTGAATCAACTAACCTGGGCTCACAGGGGCTCACAGAGACTGAACCGCCAACCAGGGAGCCTGCATAGCCCTCTACATATAAGTTACAGTTGTGTAACGTGGTCTTCTTGTGGGACTCCTAACAGTGGGAGCAAGGGGCTGTCTGTGACTCTGTTACCTCCTTCTAGGACCCTTTCCTCCTCCTGGGTTGCCTCATCCAGCCTCAACAGGAGAGGAGGTGCCTAGTCTTACTGCAACTTGATATACCATGGCTGGCCTGCCCTTTTCTGAAGAGAAACCCAGGAGTGGGTGGGGGAGGGAAAAAGGGAGGGGAAAATGCGGCCTGGACATAAAAACAAAAACAAGGCCGGGTGGTGGTGTGCATGCCTTTAATCCCAGCACTCGGCAGACAGAGCCGGGCAGATCTCTGTGAGTTCGAGGACAGCCTGGTCTACAGAGCAAGATCCAGGACAGGCTCCAAAACAACACAGAGAAACCCTCTCGAAAAAGAAACAAACAACAAAAAAGGAAATATACATTTCAATAGTTTCAATTAAAAGGAACCTCATGCCATATATTTGTACATATATATACACACACATATACATACATATATTTAAATATATATATATTTTAAAAAGTCTTGCTATAAATTCCTGTCTAGCCTGCTGTACACTATGTAGCCCAGGCTGGCTTTTGAACAAGTGATGAACCTCTGTCCTTTCGAGTGCCAGTACAATTACGTTGTAATAAATTAGGTGGTAAGACCGTGGAAACATCTATAATGATAACTGGGAAATTATGTACACTATAAATATGTTCCTACGGAAAGACTCTACAATGACATACACTAACTGAAGTCGCAAAGAGAGGGGGGAATGACTTCTTACTATATGTTCTCTATCGTTTGATTCTTCACTGAGAGAATGTACTCATACTGTAATTTTTTTATTTTTATTTTGAGACAGGCTCTCATGTAGTCCCGGCTGGCCTTGAACTCACTATAAAGTAGAACATGACCTGACTTTCCTGATCCTTGTGTCTAAGCTTTCAGAGTGCCGGCTTTATGGCATGTGCCACCACAGCTGACTGTGGTTTAAAGCTCTAAAACGACAAAACCTAAGCAAAATGCATCTCACACCCAACTTCCTTAACTGCCACGTTCAGAAATTTTGAAAATTAAATTTATCAGTTGCTGAGAAATCTGTCCCTGTGAAAAGCTAAAGTAGGTAAAAATGTGTTCCACAAGTAATTAAATAATTAAAAGGGCCAGTGAGGCCAGGTGGCAGTAGTGCACGCCTTTAATCCCAGCACTCAGAGGCAGAGGCAGACCTCTGTGAGTTCAATGCCCGCCTGGTCTACAGAGAGAGTTCTAGGTAAGCCAGGATTACACAGAGAAAACCTGTCTGGAAAACCAAAAACAAGGGCTAGTGAGACGGACCAGTGAGGAAGGGCCCTTGCTCCCAACCTGAGACCTGACGCGGCAGAAGGAAAGACTCTTAAGGGTTGTCACCGACCTCCCCGTGAGCGTCTCAGGGGATATGCATATGTTTGGGCACACACACACACTCACAAATACAACTGCAAGAAAATTTTAAACATAGTCTACATACGAAGTCTCTTCTTCCTAACATCAAGCAGCTTTTCCTCTAATTCTGAAGACTCCTGTTTATCAAAATGAAATTAAAACATGTCACTTAATGATAAACCGATAATACATCACTTAGTTTCACATAGTCTGATTTTCTTAAGCTCCAATTTCCCCCTTTTTCTTTATCTTTATTTTTGTTTGTGCTTTATTTTGAAACAAATCTCCTATATAGCTGGCCTTGAACTTACTCTGCATGCTGGGATTAGGCAAAGGCATGTCCCACTACACCCAGCTATCTCTCAAATAGCCCAGGCTAGCCTCAACTCACTATGGAATCAAGAAAGACTGAATTGATCCCGGTCTCTGCCTCCTCAGTGCTAGGATCATAGGCTATGCATTAACACTTGCCCTGAAGCTGAGATTTTCAATTCCCCTATTTCCACAAAGCCAAAGGAAGGAAATAGTCACTTAAATTATGTTGATAATTTGTAACATCAGTAACAAGTAAGCTCTATGATAAAACAACAAATAAGGAAAGCGATGTGCAGATACACAGTCCCACTGAATATCTCAGTCTTGTGTCATACAGTTAGCAGCAAGATGTCATCCAAATTATGAAAACACACAAGCACCCACCCCATGTGCCAGCTCACCTCCTGTGACTTCATTATCAACTTCTGTAGCTTTAATATGTGCTTCATGTCATCAGTGAGCACACTGCAAAGGGAACAAAAATATGACTTCTTTACTTAAGCTAAAACTAATAAATCTCAGGGCTGAAGAGGTAGGTCAGTGGTTAAGAGTACTTACTGCTCTTGCCCAAGATCCAGTTTGGGTTCCCAGCTACCACATAATAGCTCACACAATAGTCCAGTTGTACCTCCAGTCCCAGGGATCTGATGCCCTCTTCTGGCCTCTGCAGGCACTGCATGGATGTGGTGCACATACATACATACCCACAAACACTTATACATATCAAGTAATAAAAGTAAATCTTGGGGCAGGGAATGTAGCTTGGTTGGCAGACTGCCTGCCTAGAATGAACACATTTGAATGAACCATGGTCTAGATTTAATCCCTGACTGCATACATGGGCATAGTGGCCAAAGCCAGGAATTCCTGTACTCGGGAGGGTAAGGCAGGATTTGAGTTTGAAGCCAGCCTGTACCACATAATTAATTCAAGGCCAGCCCGGGCTACATGGAAAGGTCTATCTCAAAATCAAAGAAAGAACACAAGAAAACCAAACACAAAACAATAAAAAAAAATCACCCACAATTTAATGAGCTATTTGAGCGGCCTGGACCTGGGCTTGGGGCACCCCAGGCTCCAGCAGTTGAGTGGTTTTCTAGAGCCAGGGGACAGCGGAGGGACTTCTGTAACATATTTACTGAAGCCAAAGAAACATTTGGCTGGCTAGCGATGAGATGAGTGTCTAATTAAGAGCTTGCAGGTGGTTTTACTGTTTACACTGGGCTCCAGCTTGCTCACACGGGAATCTAAGGCACAACAACCCAGGAGCGAGAGAGAGATGGCCACACTAAAAATGGCCCTATTCAAGTTACTGTTAACAGCTGTAAACTCGAAAACACGCTACAGACCCTGCTTGGCCTTATCTGAACTTTGTGTTTTCATGAGGTGTCCGGTATGTATGGTGAGTCTAACTTGCACTTTGTTCTTTTAACATAAAACTGTTTTGTTTTTAAAAATTGATGCAGGAGAGCCGGGCGGTGGTGGTGCACGCCTTTAATCCCAGCACTCGGGAGGCAGAGCCAGGCGGATCTCTGTGAGTTCGAGGCCAGCCTGGGCTACCAAGTGAGCTCCAGGAAAGGCGCAAAGCTACGCAGAGAAACCCTGTCTTGAAAAACAAAACAAAACAAAACAAAAAAAAAAAAAAAAAAAAAAAAAAAATTGATGCAGGCAAGCCAGGCGGTGGTAGCACACACCTTTAATCCCAGCACTTGGGAGGCAGAGGTAGGCGGATCTCTGTGAGTTCGAGGCCAGCCTGGACTAAAGAGTGAGTTCCAGAAAAGGTGCAAAGCTACACAGAGGAACCCTGTCTCAAAACCTCCCCCCCCCCCAAAAAAATGATGCAGGCATCTACATGCATCAGCTGCACATAAAGTCATGTAGGTATACACATAATACATAAATGAATAAATAACAATGATAAAAAACACTAATGACAATCAATGTTGGAGAGAATGCGGAGCAAAGGGAACACTCCTCCACTGTTGGTGGGAATGCAAGCTTGTACAACCACTGTGGAAATCAGTATGGCGGTTTCTCAGAAAATTGAGAATTGATCTACCAAGACCCAGCCATACCACTCTTGGGCATATACCCAAGGAACGCTGATTCATACCATAAAGATACATGCTTAACTATGTTCAAAGCAGCACTATTTGTAATAGCCAGGACCTGGAAACAATCTAGATGCCCGTCAACTGAAGAATGGATTAAGAAAATGTGGTACATATACACAATGGAGTACTACTCAGCAGAGAAAAACAATGACAGCATGAAATTTGAAGGCAAATGGATGGAACTAGAAAATATCATCCTGAGTGAGGTAACCCAAACCAAGAAGGACATGGTATATAATTCCATAAGTGGACTCTAGATATAAAGCAAAGAACAATCAGACTGCAACCCACAGAACCAGGGAGGGTATATAGCAGGGGGGACCCTAGGATGACTGTGGCTTAGAATAAGTTTTGGTTTTACTCAAAATAAATAAATAAATAAATAAATAAATAAATAAATAAATAAATAAATAAATAAATGACAAAAAATAAAATTATTATTTTTTTATGTGTATGGGTGTTTTACCTGCATGTATGTGCGTGCATCAAATGTGCACAGTGCCCTCAGAGGCCAGAAAATGGCATTGGATTCCCTAGAACTGGAGTTACAGATGGTTGTAAGCTGTCATGTGGGTGCTGGGAATCGAACCTGGGTCCTCTGGTAGAGCAGCTAGATCTAACTGCTGAGTCATCTCTCCAGCTTCACTACGAGAGTGTTTAAAGGCTTTGTGAGAGGGCTGAGTAAGGGTGCCTGCTGCCAAGCCTAATGAGCCAAGTGTGACCCCTAGACCCCAACGGTGGAGAGATGTCACTCTGGCAAGTTGTCCTCTGATCTCGAAGGGGGTGCCATACCCACTCCTCCCCACACAGGTGGATAAATAAATGTTTTAAAAAATATTTTTTTTTGAGACAGGGTTTCAAGAGAGTCAAGACTAGCTTCAAAATCACAAAGATCTGCCAATCTCTGCCTCCCAAGAGCTGATCTTAAGGTGTGTGTCTCCACACCTGGCTCTGAAACTTCAGAGTTTAGGATCTGTAATCTGAGTCAGCAGGAATATCAAGAGGTTACAAATCAGCCTGAATGAAGGCATCCAGAGGGGAGAGGTGCTCAGATCCATCCCAGAGCTCTGGTGCTCATGGGAGTGTATATTAGATCATAAGATTTTGAGAGCCTTGGGAAGATCGCAGATGTGGCCTGAGGGGAGACTCTTAGGATTGCTAGAACTTTTATTTACACTTCTTAACAAACTCTAACCAGAACCAGCATCTAATGTCCTTCCCTCTTCTGTCCCTCCCCGCTTTCCAGTACTGTGACTGAACTTGGCATCATATGTGCTGGCTAAGTGATCTACCACTGAGCTACATCCCAGACCTTCCTTTTTTTTTTCTTTTTAAACTTTTTATTTTGAGACAGGGTCTCATTAAGTGGTTCAGGCTACCCTTGAACTCACCCTGTAGCCCAGGCAGGTAAAACAAGCTCATTTCTACCAATGAAAAACAAGGCGTGTCCTATTTCATTAAGTTGTTACTGGAGGACCTGAGTTCAATTCCCAGGACCCATATGTCAAGAGAAAGCTGAGTGGTTCCTTCACGTTGTCCTCACACACATACATACGCACACACGTTTTTTGGTCTAAGTTTTTTGAGACAGGGTCTCTCTCTATATAGCCCTGGTTGTCCTGGATCTCACTAAATAGACCAGACTGGCCTCAAACTCACAGAGGTCCTCCTGCCTCTGCCTCCCAGTGCTGGGATTAAAGCGATGTACCACTACTGGCTCATGCACATTTTTTTAAAAATATATTTTATTTTATTTTTATGTGCAATTGTGTTTTTGCCATGTATGTCAGGGTCCTCTGAAACTGAAGTTACAGACAGGTGTGAACTGCCATGTGGGTACTGGGAATTGAACTCAGGTCCTCCGGAAGAAGAGTCAGTGCTCTTAACCTCTGAGCCATCTCTCCAGCCCATCATTCACATTTTTTTATTTTTATTTTTATTTTTTTTTATTTTTTATTTTTTTTGGTTTTTCGAGACAGGGTTTCTCTGTGTAGCTTTGCGCCTTTCCTGGAGTTCACTTGGTAGCCCAGGCTGGCCTCGAACTCACAGAGATCCACCTGGCTCTGCCTCCCGAGTGCTGGGATTAAAGGCGTGCGCCACCAACGCCCGGCTTCATTCACATTTTTTTAAAGTCACAATCTAAAATCATTTGCATACCTCCCTTATTGTTCCCATTCTTTCCAAATCCAGGAAAAAGTAAAAAGTCATACCTACTCTCAACGCCCACCTTTTCCATGTTATTTTTAAGCGCAGCTGAAAGTTTCATCCTAAAAAACAAGAAAAAGAAATCATTAAATAACAAAAAAGAAAATGACATCTTAGAGAAACAGCTTGTATTTTACAGAACAAGTAACATTTATAAGGCATTAAAATTTTCTAGAACAAGATTGATTCCCCTTCAAATATACACAAAACAGTATGTTTTAAAACAGTATTGCATAGGAAATACTCTTTTTTAAAAAAATATATTTATTATCATTTATTTAAGTATACATGTATATGTTTGCACATGAGTAAAGAGGACAGAGGGGTGTCAGATTGCCTAGAGCAGGAGTTGCAAGCAGCTGTGAGCTGCCAGATATGGGTGCTGGGAATTGAACTCAGGTCCTGCTAGGAACTGAATGCAAGTCCTCCGCAAGAAGGGCATGTGCTTTTAAGCACTGAGCCATCACTCCAACCCCAGGGAATATTCTAAAATAAGGAATTAAGTCACGGAAATAAGAAAGAGCAGCCAAGCCTTGTGGACATCAGCATGGGCCTGCTGAGGAGATGCAGGGGGTATGGCTGGAAATGAAATGTTACACCCTTTTCCCCATCTGACACAAGGTCTCATGTAGCCTAGACTGGCCTCAAACTCTTTTTCAGCTGAGGATGACCTTGAACTTCTGACCCTCCTGCCTCTCCATGGGCGTGCACCCTCACACCAGCTTGACCATGAATGTCAAAGCACGCCACTTTAAGCTGGCAGAGTGAGCTATGCAAGATTGGACTTCATCTCCACCACCACCACACACACAAAGGGCACAGCTAGGCATAGTGGATATCCGCCGATGGTGCCTACCATTCAGGAGGACCCAGAGTTGGAGGCAAACTTGAACTGGGTGAGAGAATGGGCAATTACGTGCACTGGTAGCAGAGTTACTTCTTCCTTTCCTTTCTACATAACTAGTTAAAATAGCTTAAATTACTTTTTTTTTTATGTATTTCTGGTTGTGTGTGTGTGTGTATGGTGCACATGCCAGGGCACACAGGTGAAGGTCGAAGAACAACCTGTAGGAGCTGATTCTCTCTGTCCACCCATGCTGGTTCTAGGGGTCAAGCTCAGGTCAGACTCATCAGCTAGCCCCTTTAGAACTAAAAGTCATCTGGAAAGGTCAAAACTACCAAGTAGTCGTTATAAGAGTCATTCATTTTCAATTACTAAATCACAAGCCTGTAAGTGGTCATGTTTGTCTATTAATATACATCACCATAAAGAGACATGCTAAGACATGCGTCATTTGCCACCTGATCACTATAAGAATATAATAGAAGGTATACAAAGTGGCCACAGCATCACTAGATGACAGAATTTTAGGGAATTACTTTCATATATGCAGTCTTGTTACTGACAGAAAATTCCTACAACAGCGCATGGACATTGTACTTAGCACAGAGCTTATGATATTATATTTATATTCATACCCCTATTCAAATATACTTAAAAATACCAATATAGAGCTAGCCACAATCGATATGCCTATAATCCCAGAACTCAGGAGGAGAAAGGAGGTTTTATGAATTCCAGGCCCAGGCACTTATCTCTAAATACAACACAACACAAAATAACCCAAACCTAACAAAAATGAAAACCCCAAATGCAAAACCAGTAATTAAAGCATATTTAAACTTTATAACAAGGGAAGTGGCCCTCTCCAGTCATCTCAGAATGCGGACGGCTGAGGCAGGAGGACTGCTATAAATTTTAGGTCAATTTGAACTGCATCCCAATTTCCAGGCTAGCCTGGGCTATATATAGAGTGAGACCCTGTCTCAAAACAACTTTATGACAAGTCTATGTATTAACAGTTACTGAAATAAATGGATCTATGCAATGCTTTTAAACACCAATGTGTTTGAAATTCTCCGCTAACTTCATGAAGACTCCTTATCATCCCTATCCTACATACCTTCTTCCAAGGAAGATACTAATGAATAATGGAATTCTCTCAGGGTTAGAAGTTTCTGTAACGTTACCTAATCATCTTTTTTTGTCCCTCTCTGTCCTCTTCCTGTGCCCTTCCTTTTTTTGGAGATAGGATTTCACTACTTAGTCATGGCTGTCCTGGAACTTGCTATGTAGACCAGGCTGACCTTGAACTCAAAAGGATCCACCTGCCCCTGCCTTCAGAGTGCTGGGATTAAAGATATACACTTCTAAACACTCCCAGTTTTCCCTCCCTCTCCACCCTCCACTTAAAGATAGGCCCTCCCTGTGTAGCCAACGTTGGCTTTGAACTCCAGCTTCAGCCTCTTGAGTGCTGAGATCACAGGTTATGGCTGGCTTCTAATCATCATTTGATTCAGCTTAGTTAAAAAATCCCCTCAAACGTCTATCCATGCTCATTTTTGCATTTACTTCACAATTCTTAGTAGTATTAAGGTAAAAGTTACCTGTTTAGCGCAAGATTTTTTATTTCAAAATTACTTTTTACATCTTCAATTTCATTTTCCAGGTCTTCGATTTTACTGTTAAAGAAACATGAACCAAAGAAAAACCAAAGTCAAAGTCGTTACTGAAATTCGTATTAAGTAAATACAAATTTAAAAGGTTGGAGAAAATGTTGAATACCTCTATTTGAACAGAAGAAAACTACAGGCTCACCATACAGGAGCCTATCTACACAGCTGGTGAGCTGATGGCTGGCTTCCTTCGCTAAGCTGGATCTAGACAGGGTCGGGGGATGCCAGACAGCAGAGAAGCAACCGCCCCCTAGCACCAGTACTCCACTGCCAATCAACCACCTCCCAACAAAGGCATGACTTACTCATTTGGAATCACAAAGGAAAAGAAAGACAGCACTGTAACATGCACCGTATGATCAAATATTAGTAAAAGCCTCAGATAAAATATTAAAATATGACGTACAATTCCATTTGTTTTTCTTGCATGATCTGTTCTGGAGTTTTGTCTTCATCTACAAGTAAAAAGTTTTCTAAGTCAGCAACAATTTTATTTAAATAAATATTTAATGTGTGCGTGCATATGAGGGAACACATAACGATAGTCAGAGAACATCTTGTCAGTCAGTTCTCCCCTCACCACATGGGTGCTAGGCATTGAACCCAGGCGTCAGCTTATCTGGCAAGCACTTTAACTGCTGAGCCATCTTGCTGCAAACCCCACCGACCTCCTCTGCCCCCATTTCATAAGTATCTTGCATATTTCTTTGTTTACCTGGTTTGCTACACAGAATGTAGTACACAAACTACTTGTTTTTCTCTTGAGACAGCATCTCTCGGTGTAGCTCAGGCTAGACCAGAACTCAATGTGGAAATTAGGCTAGCCTCAAACTTACAGAGATCCGACTCTCTCTACCTCTTGAATGCTGGAATTAAAGGCATGAGTCACCATGCCTGAGGAAAAACAACTTTTTGTAAAGCTGATTTTCTTCCCAAGGATACCACTCACACTGGCTGCTCTTGTAGAGGATCTGGGTTCAATTTCCCACTGCCCAGATGGTGGCTCACAACCTCTGCAACTCCAGTTCCAGGGGACCCAATACCCTCTTTAGCTTTATGGTACAGATATACAGCAGGCAAAACAGATGCACATGTAATAAAAATAAATAATTTTTAAAACCAATAACACTCATCAGCAAACTCAAAAAACTTACTTGAAAATGAAACTACTACTGAGCTGGGTGGTAGCGGCAGCAGCGCACGCCTTTAATCTCAGTACTCAGGAGACAGAACCAGGCGGATCTTTGTGAGTTTGAGGCCAGTCTGGTCTACAGAGCAAGATCCAGGAAAGGCGCAAAGCTACCTGTCTTGAAAAAACCAAAAAAAACCAAAAAAAAAAAACCAAAAAAAAAAAAAAAAAAAAGAAAAGAAAAGAAAGAAAGAAAGAAAATGGAACTACTTACTTGCATCAATCATCGACTTGTATTCTAAGAGTTGTTGTTTAGTCTGTGCCCTCAGCCTGCAAATTGAAAGACAGGAAAGTGTTCATGGATGGCGGTTACAATCATTATGTAATACATGAAACTTGACACTGACGTCTTCGCCTTTAGCCTCATAAAAAGGAATAGAGTGGGAAAAGGGCATGTTGGAGAAAAAAGTTAAAAATGTAATTCTTACACACATTAATAGGCCAGACCAAAATGTACTTAATGAAAACTGCTATAGATAGGTAACCAAAAGTGAGGACACCCCCAAACTCTATTAGTGTGACATACAGACTGTAATATTTTCAGGAGGGGCTGGAAAGATGGCTCAGCCATTAAGTGGATACTGCTCTTGTAAAAGGACATAAGTTTGGTTCTGATCACCAACACCAGCTGTTCATAATCAGCTGCAAATCCAGCTCCAGGAGGAATTTGCCACCTCTGACCTCCAAGGGCAGGCAGACAGACAGGCACACGCACACACTCCTAACTAAAAATAATGAAAATAATTTTTTTCTTTTTTCCTTTTCTTTCTTTCTTTCCTTTTTTTTTTTTTTTTTTTTAGAGACAGGTTTCTCTGTGTATCCCTGGCTGTCCTGGAACTCACTCTATAGATCAGGCTGGCCTCTAACTTAGAGATCAGCCTGCCTCTGCCTCCCAAATGTTAATATTAAAGGCATGTGCCACCACCCCCAGTTTTGAAAATACATCTTAAAAAAAAAAATCATAAAATCTTACAAAGCATTTTCAGTAAATACAAAAAAGGGAACAAAAACGTAACTTGTGGAGAGGTAAGTAATTAATGTTTAGTAGTTTTTTTTTTTAGTTCTATTATTCCTAATCCAAGACCCAACACAAAATAATAGGAAAAAAGCCGAGGATGGTAACACATGCTTCCAGGGCCAGCTGCACAGTCCTGAGACGCTCTTCAGAGACCCACCGCAACACCTAAGAAACATCTGACAGATGATGAAAGCTTATGCCACAGCAAGTTCTTTAAGTTACAAAGTTCTAAATGAAAACAATTTCACACCGGGTACCAGGATAGTCATCCCAGTGACCTGGAGGGCTGAGGGAGGCGGACAGAGCCAGTGCAGGCCTGTGGGCTTCAGACCAGTCTTGGCAACCTATCAATCTCAAAGTAAAAAGTCAAAAGGACTGAGGATGTGGCTCAGTCTTAGAGTGCTTGCCTAATATGCTTCAGGCCCTAGGTTCAATCATTACTACTGCCAAAAACAACCCCACCTCCGACTAGTTATTACAGATTAAAGTAGAAGTGTTGTATCGATACACTCAAAAGAGTTTCTTCAGCTGAAATGGGAAGAAGTTGTCATGGTTATAGGCAGACAGACAGACAGATAGACAATGTGGTGCAGGATATTTGATCACACTAAGAACCCCAAGGTTGCATTATTTACTGGAAAAACCCGTTTCTAGCTGTGATGTGGCTCAGCCCTGGCATACATCATTAATCCAAGAGCTTTCTGCTTGAATATTGTAAACAGGATTAAATAAAGCCAAACACAGGTCAAGAGGCAGAGGAAGCAACCAGTTGACAGGAGGTGAACATAGGAAAAAAAAAACCAAGAGGGAGTTGGGATGACGGATAGAGAGACACACAGGAAGAGAAGGGAGGAACATTCAGTCTGGGGAGTCTTGTTTGAGACGGCATAGGAGAAATTGAAGGTTTCTGGGACCTCCGATGAGGAGGAAGGTCAGCTGGGTGCTTTCTCCACCTCTCTGAGCTAGCAGGCTTTCACCCCAGCATCTGGCTCCCAAGTGTTTATTGGTAAAATCAGACAATTGAGATTTTGTTAAAAACAGATAGGCTTTTTGTATGGCTAGGCATGGTGGCTAATGCCTATAATTCTATCACCCTGAAGGCAGAGGCAGGAGGATTACTCCAAATTCAAGGTTAGCCTGGTATATATAGTTATAGCCTGCCAGTGCTACACAGCAAGACTCTGTCTCAAAAATTCAAACAAGTATCTTTGTTAAAGTCTGCAAAACACTTTATATATTTTTTTTTCCTATAAAGAACCTGATAGCAAATAACTTAGGATTTGGGAGCCATACAGTCTGTTTTAACTACTTATTCTGCCCCTGTAGCAGAAAACTATGTCCCAATAAAACTTTATGAGCATTACATTTGGATTTCATGTGTTATGAAATATTTTTGGCTCCCATCCTTATTTAAACATGGAAGAACTACGCTGAAGCCCAGTGGTACAGCATTTGCTACGCATACACCAGACGCTGGGTCCCATCTCCAGTACCAAAAGACAGCTTTTCTTAGAAGAGCAGCAGAGTGGATTTGGTCCACCTTAGGCTGAGTCAGCTCCATGACATCAAATTTCCCCTAGAAACTGCTGAGTGGAGAGCACATTAAACACCATCCTAGTAGAATGATAAACAAACGAAGCTTCTGGACGTAAAGGGTGTTAGCCATAAAAGGTGGGTTGGGCTGGGTGGTGGTGGCGGCACACGCCTTAATCCCAGCACTCAGGAGGCAGAGACAGGGGAATCTCAGTGAGTTCGAGGCCAGCCTGGTCTACGGAGTGAGTTCCAGGACAGCCAGGGCTACACAGAGAAACCCTGTCTTGAAAAACCAAAAGAAAAAAACAAAAAACTGCCCCCGCCCCTTCCTGTAGCTTGGCTTGGATGTGCGGCTCAACCAGCCGGGACCACAGGGGCAAGATAGGACTGGAGGACAGGTTCGAAGCCTAGCTAAGGACGGAGCACGGCGCTAAGCATTTCCTCACAATGTCTCGCCTAACCCTCGCCCCCAGCGGCTCTGCACGCAGGGTATCCTTCGCTGCCCCCTTCCCCCACCGTCGAGCTTAAAGCGGTTAAACTGACAGTGCAGTCAGGCTCGACGCCCTAAGAGTCAGCCAGTGAGTCTGAATTTGAACCCTGGGCCTCCTGAGCAAGGAGGAGATGCCGAGCGGGATGCCGGGCGGGAGCACCTGAGCAGCAGGCGGATGCGGTCCTCGATGTTGTCCTCCGCGGCCTGGGGCGCACCCCTCACCGCTCCGCAGTCCTCAACCCCGGCCGCAGCCCCCGGCTGCTCCATTGCAGAGGCCATTATGTCTGATCTCTACCGGAACATCCGAGCGTTTATTCCCGCCACGAAATTGACACCCGGAAGGACCCGTTTCGTCCCGCCCCCTTCCGCCCTAAAGCCCCACCTTCTGCCGCTCCCTGCGTCGGGTTGCCGTGGTTACTGCGCGGCGTTCTTTTCTCGGGTTTCCCTGGAGAAATAGATTCGATTCCCCTAACCTCTCACCGACACACGCGGTCGATTCGAAGCCTTTGGAGAGGGAGCTTAGTGGTAGAGCGCTTACCTAGCAAGTATAATTCCCTGGGATCGAGCCAGCGGCGGTGATCCGGGAATAATTTAACTCAAACTACGAGTGGCCCGGAGGGAGAGAAGCTCTGGCCTAAACAGATGTCAGTAGTCGTCTACTGGTGCTGTCATTGTCCCTCCTGCTACTGGGTTTGGAGGATGAGCATGCCCCGCAGAATGGGATGTGTGAACCGGCTGATTGTAGGTGGCTGCAGAGGCCAGGAGGCATCAGATTCCCTCCAGAACTGGAGTCACCGGCGGTTTGTGAGCCACTTGATGTGGGTGCTGAGAATTGAACCTGGGTCTCTCCAGCTTCTGCTCTCCCCTCCTCCTGTAATTTTTTGAGAGTGGATCTGATGAAGCTCAGAACTGGTCTTGAACTCCCCAATCTCCAGCCTCCACCTTCCAAGTGCTGAGTGAGAATGACGTGGAATCAGTCTCTTGCAGTATTGTATTGGAAAAACAAAAAACAAAAAACCTTCTCTTGCAGTGCTGGGAACAATCTAGGGTCCCTCAGTTAGGGAACTTCATCCCCAGTCCCTATTAGACCTTTGTTCATTGGACCTGGCCCTAAGGGCCATATCTCTGGTTTAGTGAAGAAATGAATGCCTCACAGAGGCAGACCTGGCACATGGCCCCCAGAGTCCCCACGGCCACACCCACGATCTTTCCATTCCTTGCATTGGAACTCCATTCAGCTACCACTGAGATTCCCAGCAGAAAGAAGGGAGGAAGCCTGCAATCCCAGATCTGGGGAGGCTGAGGCAAGAAGATTGCAACGAGTTCAAGACCAGCCTGGGATACACAGTAAGTACCTGGACAGAGTACATGGCAAGATTCTGTTTGCAGGATGGGGGGTATGGTTGAAATTGGAAATCATTGGGAATTGGGTGTCTGACTTGACAGGCTACAATTGAGCCTTGAAGTCGAGGAATGGAGAAAATGCTGGACCTATATAAATGATCGATTGACTTGTAAGTTTTTCATGGTCACATAAGGTATACTGCCTTGCTGAACAAATACAGCAGCTTTTTGAAGGGCTGGATGACCCTTCATACTATTCCCTAAGTTGATCACACCATGCTTGTCCAGTTATCAACGTATTATAATTCCTGTCTAAAGTGTACTCCTTTAATCTCAGCACTCAGGAGGTGGAGGCGGGTGCATCTCTGTGATTTCAAGGCCAGGCTGGTCTACAGAGCGAGTTCCAGGATAGCCAGGACTACAGAGAAACCCCAGGGGATGGAGTGGTGGTGGTGTATAGAATAAAGTTAAAACTTAGACCCCAGGACACAAAGTTGAGTTGGAAGGGAAGGGGGTGGATTTGAGAAGACGGGGTGTGTGCGTATGTGTCAAATAGGACCTTATACCAAAATCTCAAAAATTAGATTTAAAATCTCTACTGGGCAGTGGTTAAGTGTAGCTCAACTTGTTACAAGCATGTGTGGGGCCTGAGTTAGACCCCCACTACCACCTCCATACCAACAGAAACAAACCCAAAGCAGGCAGTAAAATATACTGTAACTCCAGCATTTAGGAGGGTGAGGAAGGATTGAGACCCAGGCCAGCTGGAAACAGCTCAGTTACAAGTACCACATTCTAAATATTTATCCTTATACCCACAGAAAATCACAAACCATCAAGATTTAGAGCGGGTTATCTTGTAGTGCCCCACCCCAACTGATCAACCCCTGCATTTAAGGCTTCAGGAACACTGAAGAGGGGCATAAATATTGCTAAGAGCCGAGGAACAGGAAGACTGAGACTCTCCTTGAAATGTTAGGGAAGCTCCATCCATTAAGGTATCGGCAACATGGCTGCTTAAACAAGACTTCAACAAGGAAACCAACAGACATGCTAACATAGAAGGGGGACATTCATGGGCCTCAACAAATGGTTGTGGTGGTATTGTGTTCCCCAAAATATTGTGTACTCTAATAAATTTATCTGGGGTCAGAGAACAGACAGCCACTAGATACAAAGGCTAGAAAATGGTGGCACTCACACCTTTAATCCTAGCATTCCAGAGATAGAAATCCCTCTGGATCTCTGAGTTCAAGGCCACATTGGAAATAGCCAAGCCTGGTGACACACACCTTTAATCCCAGAAAGCAAGCCTTTTAATCCCAGGGAGTGGTGGTAGAAAGCAGAAAGGTATATAAGGCATGAGGACCAGAAACTAGAGGCATTTGGCTGGTTAAGCATTTGGCTAGTTAAGCATGTGGCTGGTTAAGCTTCAGGCTTTCGAGCAGCACAGTTCAGCTGAGATTCATTCTGGATGAGGACACAGAAGCTTCCAGTCTGAGGAAACAGGACCAGCTGAGGAATTGGCAAGGTGAGATAGCTGTGGCTTGTTCTGTCTCTCTGATCTACCAGCATTGACCCCAATAACTGGCCTCGGGCTTGATTTTATTAATAAGAACTTTTAAGATTCCTGCTACAAATGGTAGTCTTCCCTATGAAGTTCTCTAATTGATCTCTAGTACCAAAGTGGTTGGTGCTGAAATTATATGTTATTCATACAAGTAACATTATAGACTAAGCAGATTGTATTTATGAACAAACATATCACAATAACAGGCCATGAATTTGATAATGTAAGGGGAGGGTTATATGGCAGAGGTTGAAGAAATGTAAATTATGTAATTATATTCTAATAAAAAATAGTAAAATCTTTTCACAAGTGAAGAGCCCAGCACTAAGCTAAGGAACCTCAGGACTACATAGACTCAACAAGAAGTTTCTAAGTAGGAAGATACATGCCCATCCACTCCAAGCTAGTATAGTACACAGGTAAAACCTTGTACTGGCAACTAAGCATAATCTCACAGTTCATGTGGCAAATATTTGATAATGCCAAGCACTTGTAAACGGTCAAGCCATATCTGGCCCTACAAACTCCTAAAACTCAGTATAAAAATCATCCTATTATCACAGGGGGAAGAACCGTTTAGATCAGAGGACAATGAATGTTCACTTGAGATGTTTTATCCCGGTGATATAAATGGGTGTTCATCTCGAAGACTTCCACATCACTGACGGAATACACACCTAGGAGAAAGCCATTTAGAAAAATTGAGATAGGTCTGGCCTGGAACTCACAAATGTTGGCTTGTCTCTGCCTCCCTTGTACTGGGATTAAAGATGTGCCCACTTCCTAGTTGTTGATCTTAAGACTGAAAACCCATAACTAAGCCTGGTGGTGGTGTCCCATGCCTTTAATCCCAGTGCTAGGGAGGCAGAGCCAGGGGAATCTCTGTGAGTTTGAGGCCAGCTTGATCTACAAAGTTCCAGGACAGGCTCCAAAGCTACACAGAGAAACCTTGTCTCGAAAAACCAAAAAGGAAAAAAAAAGAAAATCTAGAACTACAAGATGTTTATTAGCAACATGAAGCTTCTATACAGCAAAAGATAACATTAAACAGTCAAAAGGGCAAATGAAAAATTGGGAAAGCTTCCCACTAATAAAATTTTATTCCACTTGACATCAGATGTATAAATTAAAACAGGATATTTGCCACACAATACAGGAGAAAGAGAAGATGGCACCTCGGTATAGTGGACAGCAAGTCTCACCTGGCTTTGTCAGAATTTAAAGCATACCCTCCCTCCTGGGAAAGCTACTATGCATAAATAAAGCCAAGCAAGGTACAAAACAGCATTTTAGCAAGCAGTATTGTGTATAGAGGCAACGAGAGAACGCAGTTTGAATGTCATTAAAGGGATGATTACATTACATACAGTATGAAATGCACACTATGAAATGCAATACAGGCGTTGAAAGGAATGTCGAAAGGAATATTGAAAAAAATGAACCTATATAAAAATATCTCTTTAAAAACATATGCATGATTACATTCGTACAGGACATTGAGATTGAGGGGCAAATTCTTTTTAAAAGTTTAATTTTAAACATCCTATTTTCCAAGCCAATTAAGAACAAATAAATAATTACACAAGAAAACTGGGTTTCAGATCTGAAAGTCCATAGCTCAAGAGAGGTGAAGGGCAGCAACCACCTGAAGAAGTAGAAAGTAGAAGGAAGGACAAGACAAGCTGGTAGATCTGTAGTTTAAACCAGAGCAAGGCAGAGGACTTTACTTTGCAGGACGACTTAAGATACAATCAGGACACAAAAAGTGAAGAAGTATATAAACAAAAAGGCTACAATTATATACATTAGTTGGATCCCATTAAACTAAAAGCAGTTTTTAAAATGTTCCTAAATGTTTCAGACAACTTGTTATCCTAGAGTCAGAAGCGACCACATTCAAATGAGGTAAGCTTTGAAAGTAAAAAACGTCAACCTTTATTGAAGAGCAAGTAAACACTGTATACTATGTACACGTGGCACATGGTGCCAATTTGCAGATGTAGTAGTCCACGTGAGTTATGCCTTTGTCACGGCCTTGGACAAATTTTGAACTAGTGTACAATTCAGCTGTGCCAGAGTGCTGATCTTAGCATGCTTGGATGTTGCATACTTATTCTTGATAGTCTGTAAGAGAAAAAAAGCACTGTAATCAAGGAAGAAAACAAACCATCCCACTGTGGTGTATAGTATACATTGGGAAGGATTGGGGGGGGGGAGAAGAGAGTGAAATGATGTAATTATATTTTAACTTAAAAAAGAAAAACCAAACAAAACCAAATCTCTCCATGTAGCCCTGGCTGGCCTCTCCTGCCTCTAGAGTGCTGGGATTAAAGGACTTGAACCAGCCACGAAGTTTCAGTCGACTCACCATGTGCTTTGTAAGGCCACGGTTCACCATGACTACGTTCTTAGCCAGGTGCTGCATAACAGGCAGAAGGGATTCCTCAGTGTAGGATAGGTAGTGCTGCAGAGTTGGTGTCTAAGACAACAAAAACATGTTAAAACACCAGCTTTCTAGGTGCTATTCAAGAGTCGGGCAGAGGACTGTGTATGGCAATCACAACTGAAATCTAAGTCATCTCTGCCCAGGTATGCTTTTCCAAGAGCCTGTGATCTAATCTAACCCCAGCATTACAGCTGCTGGCTTCTCAACCCCAAGGTCAGGACAGCATCTGGTACAAAAGAATGTGAATGGGTTTCTTAGACCATTTGGTGTAGCTTCCATGTGTGCAAAGGTTAATAGACTCCAAAAGGGTGTTATCATAAAGATTAGAAGCCTAAGAAATGGAAGCATGCATTTCACATTCCTATTTAGGAAGCAGGAGAAGAGTCAGTTTTAAGGGCTGAATGGTGCATTCAAAGGCTGTTTACAGTGGAAACGCTTGGTGGTTTGCAGATGGCTTACCCATTCACCGTTGTCGAGAATTTTCAGTGCTAAGCAGAAAGCTCCAGCTGCAATTTGCGAAGGAGCAAAGTGCACCATGTCGTAGTCCAGCATAGTGAGCTCCATGAGGTATTTGGCCAAAGTATGCTGTTCAACGTCAACCTGGAATAGATCCATACACACTGAGCTCTTTTGCAGAATTTTACTTTGGCAATAACTTACATAGAAAGCCCTATCTATGACTATAAACTCTAATACAATGGTCCAAAGACGGCCTTAAGAGTAACTGTGTTGCCAGGCAGTGGTGGTGCATGCCTTTAATCCCAGCACTTGGGAGGCAGAAGCAGGTGGATGGATCTCTGTGAGTTCGAGGCCAGCCTGGACAACAGAGTGAGTTCCAGGAAAGGCACAAAGCGACGCAGAGAAGCCCTGACTCGAAAAACCAAATTAAAAAAAAGAGTAACCATGTAATATGCAGCCTGATTTAAGAGACAGCCCTATTAGGAGATCTCCATGAGTAAACTGGGGAAGGAGAGGGGCAAGAGAGGGAAGGAGATGAGGGATGAGAACATGAGGGAATTAGATGGCCAAGCTGGGGGAGGAACAGAGTTTGAGAACAATGAAAGAGATATCTTGATAGAAGGAGACATTATGGGGTTAGGGAGAAACCTGGTGCAAGAGAAATTCCCAGGAACCCACAAGGACAACCCCAGATTAGACTACTAGCAATAGTGGTGAGGGTGCCTGAACTGGCCTACCCTCGTAATCAGATTGGTAAATACCCTAAACTGTCATCATAGAGCCTTCATCCAGTAACTGATAGAAGCAGATGCAAAGGTCCACAACCAAGCACCAGTCTGGGAAGAGGGATTATAAGGGTGTGTGTGTGTGTGTGTGTGTGTGTGTGTGTGTGTGTGTGTGAAGATCATGAAGGGGAAATCTATATAGACAACTGACCCAAGCTCATGGAACTCACGAACTTTAGACTGACAGCTGTGGAACCTGCATGGGACTGGGCCAGAACCTCTGTATACAGCAAATAGCTGTGTAGCTTTTTCTATTTGAGGGGCCCCTGGTAGTGGAATTAGGATCTATCCCTGGTGCATGAACTTGCTTTCGGGATCCCATTACCTATGGTGGGATGCCTTGCTCACGCTTGATGCAGTGGGGAGGAGCTTGGTCCTGCCTCAACTGAATGTAACCCCATGGGAGTCCTTATCCTTCTGGAGGAGGGGATTGGGGGTGGGTAGGTGGAGGAGGAGGCAGTGGAGAGGGGGATCTGTGGTTGGCATATAAAATACATATTTTTAAATAAAAAATATAGCAAAACAAAAATTTCAAGTAATGTGTACCTCTCCAATTTTTGACGCTCTACGGAGGAAGTGCAGAGGCAGAGGGCGACCCAAACTGAAGTTTAGAACTCTAAGAATCTTCATTTCCATCTGTCTGATTTGGTGCTTAGTGTAAGTATTGTTAGTCACAAAAGCGAAGTCACCTATTTCTGGAGGGTACATTTCTTCATATTTGCTGGCAATAAACATGGCAGTCACACCAACCAGCTGCAGCATCTTCTTGGGCACACAATTATCCTGCGATTGGAATTTCAGTCAACAACATGTACTTCAGCATCTCCCTGGAGAGATGTTAGTTTCAGGCTCAGTGGTTAAGGTACCTGCCGACCATGTGTGGGACCCTGGATTCAGCTGTCAGTGTCCCTTCCCCTCCTCCAAGGTTCTCACAGAACTCACCAATAGAGAACTCTCAATTACTGGATTACACATACCTGCATGAACCGGTCAATAATGGAGACAGTCATGTACATGGTCTCCTGCAGCAGCCTAAATTTCATCTGAACCTGTATCAGCCAGTCAATTAGGATGGCTCTCATGTTTCCAGTGATTTCACGGCCCATTAGGTATTTTGGTCTGACTGACTGTTCTTCCTGCAAAAGAAAATGTCAGTTATCCATTTGTGACTATAAAGACCAGTTTAACTAACAGTTAACAGCTCTGGGGCAAAACTTCACTAAGAGAGCAAGGATCAGAATAGCATGACAGGCCTTTCGTACTGTTAGGATATTGTGACATGCCATTAACCAGTGGTACTACAGGCCCACAGCCTGCACCTATCACCATCTCGGATCAATATAGACCTTATTAATCTCCACTCGAGATTAATAATATAGAACCTGAGCTTTGTGATATAGAAAAAATAGTTTTAGATCATCTAGAATCTTGCTCCAAGTTATAAACTCAAAACACCAACATGGCTTGAAGAAAAGAATAAGGACGACTATGTTCAACTACCATACTCAGTTCTGCAGTTAGAAAAAAACCCAAAACCTAAAGTATTAACAAGATTTAAACAGCAGACAGCCTGCCTGGACAGATATCTTACTGAAGACTCCTTTAGAAAACACAGTTGTCAAAAGGAAGGGGAGCCAGCAAGATGGCTGACTTTCTCTTCAACCCCCAGAACCCATGTAAAGGTGGAAGGAGAACCAATCTTGAAAGTTGTCCTCTGACCCCACCCCCCCATGCACACCCACACCACCCAGTCACAGAGGACAAAGTTAACCCGAGAAGACAGCGCTGAGGACATAGTTCAGTGGGAAAGTACCCGCTTAGCATGCACAAGGTTTTTGTTCCCGGGACGCTGGGTGGCAATCCAATAAAACTACATTAAAGAACTGTCTTGTTTAAAGAATTGAAAGGGAAATAAAGTTTCCCAAGTGGGCCAAGTTGACAAAACCAACAACTTCCATTTTTCTGAGTGTGCTCCTTTTGGGCACAAACACTGACAAAAATGCCTAGTGCTGGGACAGCTGTAGTGCTTTATTTAGCATTCTCATCTACCTCCTCCTTCACCCCCGAGTCTGGGACTTTTCCCATCTGTGATGTGTGTGTGTCTACTCTACAAGAGTCATGGTAGCATCTCCCCAACACAAATTTTGTATTCAATGTGGCAAGTCCACTTCATGGAGTTAGTAACTATTTCTAGTGTTTCAAAACAGAACTTCAAGTGTTATCTATTGTCAAGAAATGTCATGTGTGCTGTTGATAACAATATCTGAGTTTAATTGCTAAGTTGGTGGTGCACAACTTTTTGAACCTAGCCTGGTCTACAGAGTCAGTTCCAGGACAGCCAGGGGCACACAGGAAAACTGGGTCTCAAAAACAAAAAAACGGTTTTTAATAAACCTGGCTGCATTTAGTACAAGCAGACTGTAGCAATAATACTGACCTCCAGTTGTCTGAGGTAGGCGTATATGTCTTTCACATATTCGCTGCAGAGGTTTGGATCAGCTCCATCATCTGCATCCACATCACTCACGGCAAGAATTACATCAGAGAAAGCCTGACACAGATATTCTTCTGCAGGGGCACATCCAGATGTTTCCATTGGGCTTGGAGAGGTGTTATCAACCTTAAAAAAAGAGAGACCCCATGAAACAAAGAGAAGCCCATGCTACAGTCTGGGAAGGAAAGTCAGTATTGGTATCCTCACAGTCCAAGAAACCATTCTGAATAAATGTAATTCATTTTATTAATGAAAAAGCAGTTCAGATCTTTCTTCAAATTTCATTTTGGAAAATGATTAATATTAAAAGTAAATACTGGGGGGCTGGAGAGATGGTTCAGTGGTTAAGAACACCGAATATTCTTCCAGAAGTCCTGAGTTCAATTCCCAGCAACCACATGGTGGCTCACAACCACTTGTAATGAGATCTGGTGCCCTTTTCTGGCCTGCAGGCAGAATACTGTATACATAATAAATAAATATATCTTAAAAAAAAAAAAAAGTAAATACTGGGCTGGAGAGATAGCTTAGCTGTAAAGAGCACTTGCTTTTGCCAAGGGCTGGAGTCCAGTTTCTATGCAGGAACCAGGTGACTCACAATTCCAACTCCAGGATAAGACTCCCTCTTCTGGTCTCCTTGGGTGCTGCACTCAAGTGCAAATCCCAGCCCAGCCCATGAAAAATACATCTTGCCTGGGCAAGTAATCTCATTACTCAGGAGGCAGAGAGAGGCAGATCTCTGAGTTCCAGGCCAGCCTGGTTTACAGAGCTAGTTCCAGGACAGCTAGGGCTGTTACACAGAGAAACATTGTCTCAAAAACAACAAAACAAAAAAGAAAAATAAATCTTTTTTTTTTTTTTTTCCCCTGGAGCTGAGGATGGAACCCAGCCAGGGCCTTAAGTGCTCTACCACTGAGCTAAATCTCAAACTTAAAAAAACATAAATCTTAAAAAAAAAAAAAAAAAGGATACTTGGGAGTCCCAGCACTTGGGAGGCAGCGTTCTGTGCATTGAAGCCAGCCAGGGATGCATAGTGAGATCTGGACTCATAAAAAAAAGTTAAATTTCAATTTAGACTAAGCCAATTTAAAATAGACCTGGGCAAGACCGGTAAAGGTGCCTGTTTGCCAAGCCTAACAACTTGAGTTCAACTCCCAGGACCCACGTTATGGAAGAGCTGATTCAAAAGGTGTCTTCTGACTTCAAGTATGCACTCACACACAAAATACCATGTTAAAAAAAAAATTGGGGGGGGGGGGTCCTTGGGGGCTGGAGATGCTCAGCTATTGAAGAGCTCTTGCTGCTCCATCATGAGGACCAGAGTTCAGATACTAGTACCCACACTGGGTGACGGTGACACCCACACCCACACCCACGTGAAGAAAGTCAAAGGAAAAATGGATAGGTAATAAAACTCTTCATCAGCATCAGGTGGAGTTAATTCAAACAATGACAAGTCTTTAATCTTTCTTCAGGTGAATACAAGCTCTTATCACAAACATCAGAGGAAGTGACATATAAACTGATAGAGCTGTGCTATTTATTAGCTCAGGCCGGCCCTTTGAAGACTCCCGCTAGGACTCCAAACATGCACCATCTCACCTAGTAGTAAAATTTGGTGAGCAGGTGTGCGCACTCAAGGACTTAATGAACTGGGGGCCTCCTATGTACAGAACAGGCTCTAACAGACAGAGCTGGACAATCCCAGCCAAAACTTTATTTTTAGGCTTAAAGCGGTAACCCACCATTTCTTTTTTTCCTTTTGAAACAGGGTCTCACTATATATATTGCTCTGGCTGGCCTGGACCATGCCATGTAGACCAGTCTGGCCTTGAACTCAAGAGTTCCATCTGTCTCTGCTCCAGAGTGCAGGAACTAGAGGCTGCACCACCACACACGCTGTTTAACTCATCTTATTTTCTGTCTGGAAAGACTCCTTTTACTCTTTTAACAGGCTTATTAATTTAGTGGCCATATTAGGGAGTAGAAGATTCATTCATGAACACATCTATGTTTCATTCAGTTAATTCCAGAGTTAGAATTACAGAACTACCACAAAAATCTGCTTCAGGAAGCTTCACATAAGAAAGCAATGAAAAAACCTGGCCTGGTCGCACCATCCCATCCCAGCATGGAGAGGTGGGGGGGGGGGGCAGAGCAATCTCAAGTTCAGTGTCATCGTAGGCAACAGTGACACAAAAGGGGAAAAGGATGGTGCCCACCTTTCTCAGGAGGCAGTCAAACCCGAGTTCCAGGCCAGCCAGGAACTGTGAGACCCTGTCTGTGCGTGCGCACGGACACACACACAGACACACTTATCCTCTACCATCTGAATTACAGCTACCCCAGAGTGTGTTCATGCACATAAAAGGGTTTTGCTAAGCACTCAATAAATACCAGATAGATACTCAAACACTACTGTGTCCATCAGAGTGAAATGAGGTCAGAGAAGAAATAAGACTTTTTTAAATGCTAGGTTTACCAAAATAGGTTCAGGAGAAAGCTTTCCTTCCATAACAGGTTCAGGCTCGGGCTCAGGCTCGGCAAGTTCCACTTCTGGCTCACTCACAGGCACCTTCTCCAGAAGTTTTGGTGGGATTTTAGCTGACACCTTCCCAGCAACTGAAGTTTTTAGTTCCTGTGGACGGAATGGAGGAAATACGATGTTTTTTCCAAGGCTGACAGCTGGAAGACGGGCTCTTGCAGGGTCGATGGGCCAGGAAGATAGTTTACCTTTTTCAGAGGCACTCTCGCCTGTACCTGTTCGCTGACTTTGTTACCAATATCTCCGAGCGCGGTTCTAGGTCTCAGCCCGGGCTTGGAGGCCGCAGCAATTGCCACAGGCACACGCTTGGCGCCTGCCATGCTGACCTTGGCCTTATTCTCTGTGTTAATTTTCGTGTTCTGAAAAAAGTTAAGACCACTTGAGAGAGGATCCACGGCGGCTCCAGGAAGTCAAGGGTTAAGGCGGGACCCAACTGAGGCTCCCAGTAGGAAAGCCAGGGCTCTAGGGTCTAGCCTCCGGCCATGACACGCCAAGTTCCCACCCAGATTTTCCACATTCACCTATTATCCAACTTCCTAAGCGATCCCGAAGACCGTGAATTTACATCGGAAAGGAAACCACGAAAGCCTCGGTTGTAGACAGCTCTCTGGGAAGGCGAAGTGCTCGCCCCGGGGGCCTTCATCACTAAAGTACACCCTCCATCCCTCCCCAGTCCTTCGGCCCAGATCACTTCGGAGGTCTTTCTCACCATCCAGCCGGTCCTCAGCTCCCCGACCTCGCCCGGGGCCCCCCGGGACCCCCCTCCCCCGCCCGGCCGCCGCGGTCGGCTCCCGCAGCGACGACGGCAGCACCCGCCCGGCTCACCCTAGTGACCCTGAGCGCCATGGCTCCTCCTGGAGAAGAGGCTCGCTCGGCGATCGGAAGCAAAGACCCCGGCCTCTGGCTGGCCACGGGCAGGCACCAACAGCCGTTCCTCCGCAGCACGCCGGGAGGAGCCTGCCGGGCCTGGGTTTAAACCCCGGGCCGCCCCCTCCTCATTGGTCCGTTCGTGGCACTCGCTCCCTTCCCATTGGCGCTGCGAGTTCCCGCAGAATGCGTTTCCTGGGCGATCCCGCGACCACGTTCGGCCGGGGGCGGGGCCAGGGCGAGGCCGCGCCACGCAGCACCGCCCCTCCCTCGCGAGCTCCGGCTCCGCGCCTGCGCACTCGCTGCTGTGAGGCCACCTGCCTTAGGTAGGCATGGCGTGCATTGCCCTCTTGTGTGCAGTGTGGGGCTAGCCTGGGAGACTCCTTTGGGCCTCAGGGAAATGACTGTGGGGCCCCCACGGTTCAGGAGCACGTGGAACATTTTGGCTCCTCATCCTCTTTTACAAAAGTGCCGATACTTAGAATTCCTGAAAGGCTTTGATACAGAGACCGTCTTAATTATTTGTTGGAATATTTGATTGTGCCAACAGCTATCTGGGATGGATATTTGAGATTTACACCATGAAGTTATAGGACATAGATACATAGTAAATAGTTATTATAATTAAACAGGTTAACATATCGATCGTCCTAAAAGTTACTGCCCCAGTGATGAAAGAAAATGTACCTTCTGCTTAGTTTTGCTGTAAGGTTAAGATTCTCCAGCTTTCCTACCGTGAGCTGTCTGTCACCTGACCTCCGGTGGGCCTTGGTGATGCAGCTGTTTTTGAGTCATTTCTGCTCCTGTAACTCCAATAAAACTCATTGGTTCATCAAGTTAGACTTTGGTGGTATTCGTACTTCGGTCGGTCATGACCTCCCTATCTGGGTGAGCAGATGTGTGTTTTGTCTGCCCGTGAAAAGCTTTGTCACATGACAGGTGTGATGTAAAACGACTCTCAAGAATTCATTGCAGCTATGGTTACCTGCACAAAACCCAGCCTGTCAGCATTTCATCATGGATGAGGGAGAGGCTTATGAAGCCCCGTTCCTCCCTCGGACCACTGGGAGTCTGAGACAGGACGAACATAGGTCAGCCTGAGCAATATCGTGAGATGAGTGGGGAGGTGTCTTCAGCTACATAGTAAAGTCAAAAACTATAAGGCCCTTCCTCAAAGAAAAAATAGAGAAGAAAAGATCCAGGGATCTTTGATGTAGACAATGGACCCACACAGTAAGTTCACCTGAAACAAAAATCCCACTTGAGTGTACTGTTTTGGTTTTTATTTTTGACAGTTTCGTACATGTACATGATAAATCTTAGTAATTTTTAACCCCCATTATTCTCCCTCATCCCTATCCCTCCTCCATTAAAACTCTTCTTCCTGATGGATGGAACTAGAAAATATCCTGAGTGAGGTAACCCAGACTCAGAAGGACAAACATGGTATGTACTCACTCATAAGTGGATACTAGGTATAAAGCAAAGGACAATCAGACTGCAACCCACAGATCCAGGGAGGCTACCTAGCAGGGGGGACCCTAGGATGACTGTGGCGTATAATAATAAGCTTTGGTTTGGCCCAATAACTGGGCAAGCTTTAGTGAAACATTTCACTATTAGGATAAGAATTTGTACCGTATCAAGCTGATGAAAGAAAATGCTGGATTATGGATTAGCCTATAGAAAAATGTCTGCCATAAATCAAACAGTGAAAGGAAATATGAATAGGAATCTTGCTTACACAACTTAAGTAAAACATAGTTCTCTGAACAGATGAAGATAGGTTTCTTCTGTATCCCAGAATCTAATCAATATTTATATGTATAATTCAGCTATCGTTTGGCTAAAGGACTTATTGGGAAATGTTATCATTTATATTATTTTGTACAAAGAAAATATTTACTGTTTAAAATAACCCTGAACTTTTGAATTATAACCTATTTTTATGTTAACAAAACAAAACAAAACAAACAAACAAAAAAAAAACCCCTTCTTCCTACCAAGCAGTTCTGTTCAACTTTTTGTTTGTATTTTGCTTTTTGAGACAGGGTTTTTCTGTGTAGCCCTGGCTGTCCTGGAACTCACTCTGGAGACCAGGCTGGCCTTGAACTCACAGAGATCCGCCTGCCTCTGCCTCCCGAGTGCTGGGATTAAAGGCGTGCGCCACCACAGGCCAAACAGCTGGGTGTTGTGGCGTGCTTTTTTCTCCCCCTCTTTCGTGTCTGTTTTGTGTGTGCCTCAGTGAGCTGAATTAGGGTTGCTTGCATAGCATGGGCAGGGTGTTATTTACTGAAGTATGGGCACCTTTTTGGTGGCTACACCACAACGAACAAATAAACATTAAACCAACCCCCTCTCTCCCAGCAACCATTAACTGCCAATGGTCCCCATAGGTATCAAACGCAGGTCGTTATGCTTAGTGGTAGGTGCCTTTTCCCACTGAACCACCTGCTGGCTGTCCCTTTCTTTTGAAAAGCTGGGACTGGCCAGGCGGTGGTGGCGCACGCCTTTAATCCCAGCACTCGGGATCTCTGTGAGTTCGAGGCCAGCCTGGTCTCCAAAGCGAGTTCCAGGAAAGGCTCAAAGCTACACAGAGAAACCCTGTCTCGAAAAACCAAAAAAAAAAAAAAAAAAAAAAAAAAAAAAAAAAGAAAAGAAAAGCTTGGACTGGCCTGACTACACCTCAAACTTAGTGCAAGTGCAATCCTCCTGCCTCTGCCTCCTGAGTGCTAGGATTAGTATATATGGCTCCATGCACGTCATTTTCCATTTCCATGTCCATGCAACAAACAAGAGTTCCTGTTGCTTCGAATCCTTGTCATTTGATGGTAAAGTTTTCAACGTCAGCCATTGTGCCGAGTGTGTAGTATTTTGACTTAGTTGTTTTCATTTGTTTTTTTGGTGCTGGGGATGGACCCATGTCAGATTAAATAACTCAAGAAACCATATTGAGTTTGCCCTTTGGCAATTTCATATATGAAGAAAGCACATTCTTACCCTCTCTACTGTCCCTATCTTAGTTACTTTCTCCCTCAAAGCCCTCACATCCTTGACTTTTTTGGTTGTTACAGATTTTTTTGTTGTTTAAACTGGGTGTGGTGGCGCACGCCTTTAATCCTAGCACTAGGGAGGCAGAGGCAGGTGGATCCCTGTGAGTTCAAGGCTAGCCTGGTCTACAGAGTGAGTTTGAGGACAGCTAGGACTGTTACACAGAGAAATTCTGTGTTGGAAAAAAAAAAAGAAAGGGGAGCAGCACCCCCCCCAGCAGTGTATTTTGATCCTATGAACCCCTCATTACCCTGTTGAATTCCTTACTTTCTTGGCCTTTTCAGTAACAGCAAAGATCACTTCACTGTGTAAGAGAAAATAAAAACAAGGTTTCCTTAGCATTTCCAAGGCTTAAGGATGAGAACAGAACATGCTCCCGTTTTCATATCACAGTACCTGTGTGGAGGTTAGAGGATAGTTTGGTTTTTTCCTATGTGGTTGCTGGGAATTGAACGCAGGACCTCTGGAAGAGCAGCCAGTGCTCTTAACCACTGAGCCATTTCTCAGCCCTGTTAGAAGACAGTTTGCTGGAGTTGGCTCTCTCCTTCCCCCATGTCAGTTCCAGGGGTTGAACTAAGGCTGTCAGACTTAGCAGCAAGCACCTTTACCTGCTAAGCTGTCTCTAAGGCCCAGGAGTGAGTGAGTGAGTTAGTTAGTTCGACAGGTTATTATGTAGTCCAGGCTGGTCTGGAACTTGCAATGTACCCTTGATCCTTCTGCTTCATCCTCCCTAGTGCTGAATGACAGGCTGCTCCAAAACCAGGTTATATTGTGTCAAAAAGTTCAAGCCAGAGCTAAGAATGTTGCATGTGCTTCTGTGTGCACAACACAGATTCGGGGCTCAATCCCCACCACAAACAAACAGAAAAGGACAAAAACAAAAGCTGTCTCTATCAAATATGGTGGTAATCTCAGCACTTGGAAGGCTGAGGCAAGAAGCTTACACATGTTCAAGTCTAGTCTGGGCTGCAGAGTAAGATCCTGCCTCAAAACAACAGGGCTGGAGAGATAGCCCAGTGGGTAAGAACACTTGATGTTCTTCCAGAGGTCCTGAGTTCAGTTGGTAACAGGTCCCCAGACCTTAGCACCACTGACTCCATGATGGGAGTACCATTCAGACTGTAAAGCTCCGCAAGTAGACAAAACAAAACCGAGACCTACCATTCAGACTGTAAAGCTCCGCAAGTAGACAAAACAAAACCGAGACCTAATCCATCAAAGTCCATGTAGCTCTGGGAAGTTCTCTAAATGTCCTAACCTGGCTTTGTAGCTTCTGTAGTTCTACTTCCAGCTAACTGTTCTTATTAACTGAAGTATGTCAACACGACATATGCTGTCGGCAGAGCCTGTACTCAGCAGCCACTGTGACCAGGTCAGCCTCGGTGAGTGGAAGTTCATGTTGTGGAGACCACGAATAACCCCCATCTCTACCACCATCGCCACTTTGTTCATGGGCCCATTGGGTGGTGACAGGGATGGTTGGAGGGAAAGGGCTGACTGTCCTCAGAAGTCTTCCTTTCTATTTGACTATTGAACTCCTCTTCAACTGAAGTTAGACTTTGATGAGCATTTATCCAGGACACAAGTATCTTCACATCCTTTGCCCATTTGGAGAGATCTGTCCACATACTTATTCTCCAGATGTCTTTCTCATCAATTTTCCAATAATGTTTGTCTTAGTTTGGGTTTCTCTTGCTGTGAAGAGACACCATGACCACAGCAACGCTCTTTTTTTTTTTTTTTTAGACAAATTTGAAGCAAGCTTTATTAAATACTGACCAGGACCATGGACACTGGTCAGGTCCATGCCTGGGATTCCCAGAGAATGGCCCCGAATCATATTAGACAGAGCCTTATAAAGGCAAAATGCACAAGGCTATGTACGTCACACCTTCATCCAATCAGCACCAAGTACACATCCTATCTATACATGATCAAGCACATCCTGTGCTGTTGGGGCCACCAACCATGTTTACTGAAGTGAAAACACATGGCTTGTTATCTTACATAACACAGCAACTCTTTTTTTTTTAAATTTTATTCTATTTTACAATACCATTCAGTTCTACATATCAGCCACAGGTTCCCCTATTCTCCCCTTCCCACCCCCTCCCCTTACCCCCAGCCTACCCCCCATTCCCACCTCCTCCAGGGCAAATCCTCCTCCGAGGACTGCGCTCAACCTGGTAGACTCAGTCCAGGCAGGACCAGTCCCTTCCTCCCAGACTGAGCCAAGTGTCCCTGCATAAGCTCCAGGTTTCAAACAGCCAACTCATGCAATGAGCACAGTACTTGGTCCCACTGCCTAGTTGCCTCCCAAACTGATCAAGCCAATCAACTGTCTCACCTATTCAGAGGGCTTGATCCAGTTGGGGGCCCCTCAGCCTTTGGTTCATAGTTCATGTGTTTCCATTCATTTGGCTATTTTTTTTCAATAATTGAGTAAAACTGAAATTTATTATAAGCCACAGTCATCCTAGGGACCTCCATGCTATATATATAGCCTTCATGGTTCTATGGGTTGTGGTCTGATTGTTCTTTATTTTACATCTAGAATCCATTTATGAGTGAGTACATACCATGATTGTCTTTCTGGGTTTGGGTTACCTCACTCAGGATGGCTTTTTCTAGTTCCATCCATTTGCCTGCAAATTTCATGCTTTCATTGTTTTTCTCTGCTGAGTAGTACTCCATTGTGTATATGTACCACATTTTTTCCATCCATTCTTCCATTGATGGGCATCTAGGTTGTTTCCAGGTTCTGGCTATTACAAATAGTGCTGCTATGAACATAGCTGAGCATGTATCTTTATGGTATGAATCAGCATTCCTTGGGTATATGCCCAAGAGTGGGATGGCTGGGTCTTGAGGTAGTTCGATTCCTAATTTTCTGAGAAACCGCCATACTGATTTCCACAGTGGTTGTACAAGTTTACATTCCCACCAACAGTGGAGGAGTGTTCCCTTTGCTCCACATCCTCTCCAACATTGACTGTCATTGGTGTTTTTGATCGTAGCCATTCTGACAGGTGTAAGGTGGTATCTCAGAGTCGTTTTGATTTGCATTTCTCTGATGATTAAGGATGTTGAGCATTTCTTTTTTTTTTTTTTTTTTTTTTTTTTTTTTGGTTTTTCGAGACAGGGTTTCTCTGTGTAGCTTTGCGCCTTTCCTGGAACTCACTTGGTAGTCCAGGCTGGCCTCGAACTCACAGAGATCCGCCTGGCTCTGCCTCCCGAGTGCTGGGATTAAAGGCGTGCGCCACCACCGCCCGGCGAGCATTTCTTTAAATGTCTTTCAGCCATTTGTGATTCTTGTTTTGTGAATTCTCTGTTTAGCTCTTTAGCCCATCTTTAAATTGGACTGTTCAGTATTTTGATGTCTAGTTTCTTGAGTTCTTTATATACTGTGGAGATCAATCCTCTGTCAGATGTGGGGTTGGTGAAGATCTTTTCCCATTCTGTTGGCTGTCTTTTTGTCTTATTGAGTGTGTCTTTTGCCCTGCAGAAGCTTCTCAGTTTTGAGAGGTCCCATTTATTAATTGTTGTGTTCAGGGTCTGTGCTGTTGGTGTTTTATTTAGGAAATGGTCTCCGGTGCCAATGCATTTAAGAGTGCTTCCTACTTTCTTTTTTATTAAGTTTAGTGTAACTGGATTTATGTTCAGGTCTTTGATCCACTTGGACTTGAGTTTTGTGCATGGTGACAGATATGGATCTATTTGTAATCTTTTACATATTGACATCCAGTTATGCCAGCACCATTTGTTGAAGATACTTTCTTTTTTCCATTGTATAGTTTTGGCTCCTTTGTCAAAAACCAGGTGTTCATATGTGCATGGATTAATGTCAGGGTCTTCAATTCGATTCCATTGGTCCGTATGTCGGTTTTTATACCAGTACCAAGCTGTTTTTATTACTATAGCTCTATAGTAGAGTTTGAGGTCAGGCATGGTGATGCCTCCAAAGGCACAGCAACTCTTTTAGAGGAAAACATTTCACTGGGGCTAGCCTACAGTTCGGAGGTTTAGTCCATTATCATCATGGCAGGTGGCATGGTGGCATGCAGGCAGACATGGTGCTGGAGAGGAGCTGAGAATTCTACATCTGGATCCATGGGCAGCAGAAGCAACTGTGTGCCACATTGAGATCTTGAGCATAGGAGACCTCAAAGCCCTCCCCAGACAGTGACACACTTTCTCCAACAAGGCCACACCCACTCCAACAAAGCCACACCTCCTAATAGTGCCACTCCTTATGGGGGCCATTTTCCGTCCTTTTTTTCTTTTTCTTTTTTTTTTTTTTTTTTTTTTTTTTTTTTTTTTTTTTTTTTTTTTTTTTGTCGGAGCTGAGGACCAAACCCAGGGCCTTGCACTTGCTAAGCAAGCGCTCTACCACTGAGCTAAATCTCCAACCCCTGGTGGCCATTTTCTTTCACACCACCACAATGCTCTTTCCAAGTCCCTGGCCCATCCAACCAATTCCTTGGCTACAGCACATGACTCAGTGAACAATCTCACATTTGACCACTTCTCCTTCCAAACAAAATGTATGCCATGTATATTACTCAAAGTTCTGCCCACCACGAAGATTTCTCTTCATAGGTGTTCTTCAGCATTGTCCTAGGAAGGGGTTGTAATGCTGCAGTAGTAAACTTCCGGGTGGGGTCTCCATAATATGCAGAACCATCAGTAAACTAGGTCCTAGTCTTCTTCTCCTCAGTCTTCTGATGATAGGGCATACCCCATGAGGCTATAGGTGCTTGGCAGCAGACAGCATTGTAACAGGAGTAGACACCATAGGCATTTGGACAACTTCTTCATGTAACTTGCCTGTGCCTTCAGAACCTGCTCAGGCTCAATCTCATATATACCACTTCCATTTGATAATAGATTGCTGCTGTGCACATCCTACTTTATGACTTGGTGAGTCAGATAACACCCAGCTCATGATGGGCAGCTCAGGTTGAATGGTAACTTGGTGGCCCATTGTCAAATGTTTTTTGGGCATAGGAGGGCCTTTCCACTGATGCCCAATAGCAGGTCAAGAGGTGTCTTTTAGTGGGAGAACAGTTGTCCGAAGATGATGGTAGAGCCTTGCTCCAAATTTCCAAAGGTCTCTTCTGTGATTCACCTATGGGGACCTGCCAAAGACCCCAAACAGCATCCCTATCTGCCACTGACACCTCAGCTACCATCGGGTCTGCTGGATCAGATGGACCAAGTGGTGGAGCCACCTGCACAGCAGCCTGGGGCTGCTGAAGAGCCTCCTCCTGTTCCAGGCCTCACACAAAGCTAGCAGCTTTCTGAGTCACTTGGTGTGGGCTAGAGTAACACATTCAAGTATGGAATGTGCTGTCTCCCGAATCCAAATACGCCTATCAAATATATTTTTTTCTTGGGAGTGGGCAGAGGGGAGAGGCAGCTGCAATAACTTATCCTTCACCTTAGAAGGAATATCTCTGCATGCCCCACACCACTGAACTCTTAAGAATTTCACTGAGGTAGAAGGTGCTTGAGTTTTGGTTGGCTTTATGTCCCATCCTCTGATGTGCATATAGGGTTACTATATAGTCCAAAGTGGTTGCTACCTCTGACTCTCTTGGTATAATCAGCAGAATGTCATCAACATAGTGGACCAATGTGATATTTTTTTGTGGAAAAGACAGTCAATCAAGATCTCTTCTAAGTTATGACAGAGGGCAGGAGAGTTAATCTAGCCTTGAGGTAAAATAGTAAAGATAGACTGCTGGCCTTACCAACTGAAAGCAAATTGTGTCTGGTGGTCCTTATGGACGGGTACCGAGAAAAAGGCATTTGCTAGATCAATAGCTGCATACCATGTACCTGGAGATGCGTTAGTCTGCTCAAGGAAGGACACCATTTCTGACACAAGCAGCTGCAATCAGGATGACTACTTGAGTTCCTGATGGTCAACTGTCATCTCCATGATCCATCTATCTCCAGTATTGGCCAGACAAGGAGAGCTAACGGGAGATGTGGGGGGAACCTCTGCATCTTTCAAGTCCTTGATGGTGGCACTAATTTCTGCAATTCCTCTGGGAATGTGATACTGGCTTTGAGGGCAGAGGCAACTCTGAAGGCTTCCATTTTGCTTTTTCAATCATAATAGCCCCCACCCCAAAGGTCAGGGAGGCAGTGTGAGAATTCTGCCAACTTCCAAGTGTATCTATCCCAATCATACATTATAGGACTGGGGAAATAACCACAGGATGAGTTCTGGGACCACTGGGCCTACTGTGAGTCAGGATTCAGACAAAACTCCATCAATCACCTGACCTCCACAAGCGGCCCCCCCCCTTTTTTTTTGTCCTGGAACTCTGGAACTCGTTCTGTAGACCAGGCTGGCCTCAAACTCACCTGTGTCTCCCTCTTGAGTGTTGGGATTAAAGGCGTGCATCACTACGGCCCGGCAACAAGCCCCTATTTTAACTGAAGGATCACAGTGTTTCTTGGGATATCCCAGAATCGGTGTCAATTCAGAACCAGTATCCAATGGACCCTGGAAAGTCTGACCGTTTCCTTTTCTTCTATACACAGATGCCCTTGCAAAGGCCATAGGTCCCTCTGAGCAAGGACTGGGGAAAGGCTAATAGTAAAACTCTTAGGTATTTCATTAAGGCCCTTCCTCAGGGGGACCTAGCCAACCCTTCATTCAAGGGGTTCTGGGTCTGCAAACTGGCTCAAGTCCAGAAATTGGCTCATGGGCTGAGCCTTTTGCCATGATCCAATGTAAGCTTTCTTTCATTTGTTTAAGAACTTCCTTTTATCAGCAAAAATTCAGTAGGCTTCTTATCTGTTTCATGCCTGGAAACACCCTGCTTGATTAGCCAGCACCAAAGGCCCATAGAGTCAGGCCACCATACAAATTACGTTGCCTGTGCTGACTATGACGGGTCAGGCCATCATGGACATTGCTTTGTCTGTGCTGCCCATTATGATAACTTCAATCACCTTGCCTTTGGCAATTCAATGCTGCCACCCGGCACCTGCTGCCTCAAGGCCCAATTAAACCCAATGCATTTAATCCATCCAACTGAGCTGCAGCGTCTCCAACCCTAAGGTCTGGCACAAGGAACAGGGCAGCAGCAAACAGCTCTTCAAATGTTCTGATGGTGCCCCTCCCACCATTTTGTGTCTTATAGGCTCAGTGAAGGGCTTGTCTTCCCGGCCTTCCCATTGTGGAGGATTAGATTTTACCCAGCACACCCACTCTAGCATTGTACTTTCCCCGAGCCTTAACCTCCCTTCACCAACACTAAGCCAAGGGAGATCAGGCATCTCCAACTCCTCAGGAGGTCGTCTTTTGACAAATGCTCCAGCCAACCATTCAAGCATACTTTTTTTTGTTTGTTTTTTTGCATACTTTTGTTTTGTTTTGTTTTTTTGAGACAGGGTTTCTCTGTGTAGTTTTGGAACTCACTCTGTAGCCAAGGCTGGCCTCGAACTCACAGAGATCCGCCTGGCTCTGTCTCCCGAGTGCTGGGATTAAAAGCATGTGCCACCACCGCCCGGCTCGATCCAGTTTTCTGTTCCTCCCACCATTATCTCACATGCTTGAAATCCATTCCCACACATATCCCTCAGACTTCTGCTTGAATGAATTAGCAAACTCATTAAGCTCTTTAGTAATGTAGCACACCTCCTCATGGACTACACTTTCTATCTCCTCTCTAGGGGCCTGCTTAGCTTAAAGTCTGGTTATAGGTCTAGAAGCAACTATTGGTGGGTCCTGCAGGACATTAGTATTATCTTTCTCTTTCTTTCTTTCTTTCTTCTTTCTTTCTTTCTTTCTTTCTTTCTTTCTTTCTTTCTTTCTTTCTTTCTTTCTTTCTTTCTTTCTCTCTTTCTTTCTTTCTTTCTTTTCTTTAAGATTTATTTAGTGTATGCATAAATACAATGTATGCCTGCAGGCCAGAAGAGGGCACCGGATCTCATTATAGATCATTATGAGCCACCATGTGGTTGCTGGGAATTGAACTCAGGACCTTTGGAAGAACAGCCAGTGCGCTTAACCTCTGAGCCATCTCTCCAGCCCCCTCCCAACCCCCCCCCCCATTAGTATTGTCTTATTCGGCATCTCCTTCAGAGAAAGTCACTGCTGGGTTAGCAGACAATGAAGGGTTACTTTCCTCAGTCAATGGTGAAAAGGGCAATGCTTCAGGGGTGGGGGTGTCAGCACAGTACAACATCTGCTGAGGGCAGAGATTACTCCCTCAGGTGAGATAAACTCTTGAGAATTCCCTCCTATCCTGCTACCAATTTCTGTCCTACTTAGGGTTACTATGGATTTGACGAAGCACCGTGACCAAAAGCAAGTTGGGGAGGAAAGGGTTTATGTGGCTTACGCTTTCACATCAGAGTCCATCCCTGAAGGACGTCAGGACAGGAACGCAAGCAGGGGCTGATACAAAGGAGGCGTGCTGCTCACAGGCTTGCTCAGCTTGCTTCGCTGTAGAAGCCCAGGATAGCCCCACCCACAATGGGCTGGACACTCTTCCATCAATCAGTTTTTTTTTTCTTTTTGTAATAGTTTAATTTCTATTTTCTAAACAGAACAGAGAAAACCCTTTAGGACAGACTGCTTTAGTCTTTGGCTCACAAAGTGTACCCTGAATGCTACATGGTGTAGAAAATGCATAGTCTTCTATGTGATGAGTGACAGAGCCTTTCCCCAATCATCACAGTCATGAAGATGAAATACAAAGAACTCAGGTATAGGGAAATAATTCCAATTGTCAGTGTGAAAGGTTCTTTCACTTATTTATTTATTTATTTCAACATAATATTTTCATTGATCATTTGGGAATTTCATACCCTGATCATACTTCCTTTCTAGTTCTCCCAGGTCTACCTTCCTACTCTTGTGGCACTGCTCAGCCCAAATACACCAAGAAGGAAAAAAATACACCAAGTCCAATTTGTGTTGCCCATATACTCACTGGAGCACGGTCAAACTCCCAACGGCCAACCCTTTAAAGATAACTGAATTCTTCCCCTCCCCACACCTGCAGGAAGCCATCAACTGTGAAAGACTACACTTCAGCATCCCTATCAAAAAATTTTTTTTTCTTCTGAGACCAGGTTTCTCTGTGTGTAGCCCTGGCTATCCTGGAACTTGCTCTGTAGACCAGACTGGCTCTGAACTCACTGAGATCCGCCTGCCTTTGCCTCCCCAGTGCTAGGATTAAAGGCACGCACCACCACTGTCCAGCTGCCCTATAACAATTTTTAAGGGCTTTCTTCAATGGTTTCCTGTCTGGACTGTCTCTTTGTGTGGGTGAAGGGGAGAGGTTGTCACCAAAGTCTTCAATGTCTCTCATTCTCAACTGTGAGTCTGCAGTCGTCATACCGTTGCAGAGGAAGCTTCCTTGCTTGTCACAGCACAGACTGTGGGCATCCACATGGTCTCTAGAGGTAGCACAGACCACAGACATTTACAGCTAGATCTTATGGAAGCATTCTCTCAATTGAGGTTCTCTCCTTTCCAGAAACTCTACCTTATATCAAGTTGACATTAAACTGCCCAGTGTAGCAAGAATCTTAAATAGTCTTAATAATAAAAGCAAACCTGGAGCCAGGTATTGGGGTGAATGCTGGAAGATCAGAGAAGCAGAACAGGCCACAGCCACCTCACCTTGCCAATTCCTCAGTTGATCCTGTTTCCTCAAACTGGAAGCCTCTGAGTCCTCATCCAAATAGATCTCAGCTGAACTGCTGCTCAAAGGCCTAAAAGCTTAACCAGCTCTAGTTCCTGGTACTCACACCTTATATACCTTTCTGCTTCCTGCCATCACTTCCTGGGATTAAAGGTGTGAGTCACCATGCCTGGCTGTTTCCAGTGTGGCTTTAAACTTACAGAGATCCTGATGGATCTCTGCCTCCCAAGTGATAGGATTAAAGTCGTGTGTGCCATCATTTTCTGGTCTCTATGTCTATCTAGTGGCTGTTCTGTTCTCTGACCCCAGATAAGTTTATTAGAGTGCACAATATTTTGGGGAACACAATACCACCACAAACCAGCACGCCAACCATTGATCTAGCCAGCAGTCTGGTGTGAAGGTACAGACACAGAAGGAGAATCAGGAGTGGGCTTCTCTCTCTGCCAAAACTTCCCCTTTTGTGTCTCAGGTTGCTTAGCTGAGACTTTCCCAATCCTTCCCTTTTCCTAAAAGCTCTTACATTCTGGGCTTCCTTAGACACAGCTCTTGATCAGGTCTTTAGGAGTCTAGCTTTACCAGAAGCTCTCGGTTGAGAACACTTGGTCTGGAGCTCTGGAGTTACCAGTGAGGACTGTGAATGTAAACCTGGACACAGGGTCTGGAGGTTGAACCATGCATGGCACACCACCAGCGCTCAGGAATGTCAAGTTCTTAGAAGACTTCCAGGTTGCTCCTAATACATGCTGCAGTTACAGCTAGGATAGTAAGACAAGATGAGGCTCTGGGGAGCCACTCAGATCACTGTCTTTCAAGCACAGTGCCTGTCACACAGTCTGAGACAGTGAGTTTGAGGCCTCATACCACCTCTAGAGAGTAAGCACCTTTTCTGTGGGCAGCCAAGTCAACTGTCATCAGCCAAGAAATATTTGTGTTAGAATTTCAGGCCTGTGTCTTCTTTATCCATCTGATGCTTCCCATGCTCTCCAGGTAGAGACAGGCTAGAAAAGCTCATCTAAACCATAACTAGTCTAAGCCTCGGCTCCAAAGTTGGTTCTGCTACTGAACTGAAGTCTTTGTCTGCTGTCAAAGTGATCTCCAACTGCCTTTGGAATTATTTGGTCTCTGGAAGGTGTACAAAGTCACATGGACAGACTAGGGGGCATCCGGCAAGAGAAGGAGACTTGGGCTGGAGAGATGGCTCAGAGGTTAAGAGCACTGGCTGCTCTTCCAGAGGTTCTGAGTTCATTCCCGGCAACCACATGGTGGCTCACAACCATCTATAATGAGATCTAGCGCTCTCTTCTGGTCTGTGTGCATACATGCAGACAAAACACTATACATAATAAATAAATAAATCTTAAAAAAAAAAAAAGAAAGAAAAGGAGACTCCTCACTCAGCTCTGCTGATCCCCCCCCCCCTTTGGAGACAAAGCTTCTCTGTGTAGCCCTGGCCATCCTGGAACTTACTCTTGTAGGCCAGGCTGCCTTCGAACTCACAGAGATCTGCCTGCTCCTGCCTCCTAAGTGCTAGGATCATAGGTGTGAGCCACCCCCCCCCCCCAGCTCCTGCTAACATTTTAATAGCACTTAAAGGAATGGTCCTTTTGGAATCCATCATGTTTGCCAGGACATGCATGGCTTTGGGACTGACCCGATGGGATCACAGATAATGAATCAACAACAGAAATATGTTCAGAAAAGCTGGGATCTGGTGGAATGTAGGCTCTTAGGGTGATGCACCTGCAGCAGCCAGAAAACTCAGCCGGTCTATTCGATGCATCAGGATAAGGAGGCAGGTTAGGTAATCTTGGTGAGGGTCCCTGTAGGGGAGGAAGTCTCAGGCTGCAGTCATCCTGGGATGGGAAGCTGCAGACGATACTTTCTACACACATTCTCAGAACTAGTGTCTCAAACCAGGTGGAAGGCCTTGCCATTTCAGAGTCCTATCCAAGGAAGATTAAGGCTGTCACTGAATACTAGGATAAGGACAGCCCAGGTATCGATATACCTTTCCAGGGTCACTTCTTTATATAACCCAGGAGATTTTGAGTTTTTCTTAAAATCTTCCCACAGGCCAAAATGACTGTGGATGCTGTCTGGACCAGATCTTATCCGCTTGGTCAAGACGCAAAGACGCATGCTCTGTTATCATGGGGTCACCTGTCCAGAGTCAAGAGAACTTCATACCCGAAGCTCAAATGTCCTTTTACAACTCTCTTGGAGACCTGTCTTTTCTTTCTTTCTTTCTCTCTCTCTCTCGATGAAACTGTGTGAAACATCTTTTTTTTTAAATAAATGAGCCCTCTTATTCATTCGTTCATTCATTCAATTATTTATTTATTTATATTTTATGTATTAGTGCTCTGCATGTATACCTGCATGCCAGAAGAAGGCATTAGATCCTATTATAGATGGTTGTGAGACACTATATGGATGCTGGGAATTGAACTCAGGACCTGTGGAAGAGCAGCCAGTGCTCTTAACTGCTGAGCCCTCTTTCCAGCCCCCCTGAAACTTATCTTTAAATACCTCCCCCAACAAGTAGCCAGAGCCTGGGGTATTTGCTTACATTGAGTCATGAACCCCATGTTTACTCCCTTCCTGTAACATTGCTGGGCCCTCGACTGGACGGACCGCGTTCCTTCTCAACCTCATAGTCACTACTGCCATGCTCACTGGTCTTCTTGAAATCACTTCTAGCCACTGTGACTGCTTTACTCTTAGACTCATTTAGACTCTTGTTTGAAATTTGCCAAGTGTCTCTGACCCTGTCTTACTCAGCTTTCTGTTGACTGGGATCTTCTAGAACGCAGGCCCTTAACATACAGATAGCCTTGTGACAGGATATCAACCACTGCCATCTACACCAAACTGTACCTCACACCACTGAGGACATCCGGACCTCGGAGTGTTATCTCAATCTGGCCTCCAACCTCCTATAATAATGACCTCTACCCTCTCTAAGATGTGGGGTGGAGCTGAGGGTAGATGATAACTTTCTTCAGGTGAGATCGAGCCTTGAGAACCTGAGGGTTCAAAGTTCTCAGCTTCAGTAGGGCCCTCCCACACACTTCCATCCCAAGTTACTGGATCCCAGGCTGGCCTCGAACTCAGAGATCCTCCTGGCTCTGCCTCCCGAGTGCTAGGATTAAAGGCGTGCGCCACCACCGTCCAGCATATAAATATTTTATTTTTCCCAAATTTTTTGTTTTGGTTTTTTGAGACAGGGTTTCTCTGTGTAGCTTTGTGCCTTTCCACCTCCACAAAAAGAAACAGTCCAGATGGGGAGCTATTGAAGACAGTCCTTAAAAACTGTGATAAACATGTGAAATGTAGCTCTTCACAGTTGATGGCTTCTGGCAGGAGTGGGGTGGGGAAGGATTCAGTTATCTTTAAGAGGCTGGCCACTGGGAGTTTGACTATGCTCCATTGGTAGTATATGGGGAACACAAATTGGACTTGGTGTATTTTTTTCTTGGGGGGGGCACAAGGGTGGGCTGGGGAGGAATGAGAAGTGAGTGTGATTGGGTACATTGTATGAAATTCTCAAATAAACCAAAAAATTAATATGTAATTATTTTTCCATCACTCAAGACTTCTTTAACTTAAAATTTTTTTTGCTAGGTGGTGGTGGCACTTGCCTTTAATTCCAGCACTCTGGAGGCAGAGGCAGGTGATCTCTGAGTTCCTGTCCAGCCTTACCTACAGAGTTCAATGCCAGCCAGGGCTACACCAAGAAATCCTGTTTTTAGAAAACAATCTCTCTCATCTGTCTGTCTGATCTGTCTATCAATGTATCCATGAATGTATCTATGTATCTGTGCATGGATGTTTTGCCAGCACGTGTCTCAGTGTATCACATGCATACAGTGTCCTAGGAAACAAAAGAGGGCATTGGCCCCCCTCGGACTGGAGTTAGGGATGGATGTGAGCTACTGTGTAGGATGCTGGCCAGGTCCTTTGGAAGAACAGCTGGTACTCTTAACTGCTAAGACATCTCTCCAGCCCCACCACTTAAGATTTTAATATGTGCTGAAAATTCTGGACCAAAACACATAAAGAGAAGAGTACCAAAGTAACTTATAACAAATTTCTAAAACCCCTCATATATTAAAATTGGTAACACAAAATATGGTTTAAAATGTTTGCCATCATGATAGGAAAACAGTACCTATTCTAAATCATCCTACTTAATCAAAATTCCTACTGTAATGAAAATATTCAAAAGTTTGCACTGGACAACATTCTTTGGTAGTCATAAAACTGCACATATTTATCATGTTTCTTTAGCTTATACATCCAGTTAAAAACTGGAAATTCTCCTCCTACTGGGTTGTCTTGTCCAGTCTTGATAAGATGGTATGTGCCTAGTCTTATTGTAACTTAAACTTTTTTTTTTTTTTTGGTTTTTCAAGCCAGGGTTTCTCTGTGTAGCTTTGGAACCTGTCCTGGAACTTGCTCTGCAGACCAGGCTGGCCTCGAACTCAGATCTGCCTGCCTCTGTTTCCCGAGAGCTGTGATTAAGGGTGTGTCCCACCATCTGGTACTTATAACTTGTTATGCCATGTTTGGTTGTATCCCTGGAAAGTCTGCTCTCTTCTGAAGAGAAATAGGTGGGGTTCTAGGGGAGAGAAGAGGTGGGGGAAGAGGGGACCTGCAGCCAAGATGTAATATATAAGAGAAGAATAAATAAAAAAGGGGAAAAAATAGAAATGAAAATATGGTAGACATACTATAGAAAGTAATTATAGAATATTTTGCTTTCATAGTGACCAAAAGCCATGTGCAAGTTTCATTTAAAATCTTGAAAGAACTACCCTGTTATTTTTTACATGTGTAAATTTCCCCAGAAATTAGAAAATTATTATAACCACAGAGGGAGAACGCGATGCTGAACTGGTAATTATGTCCCGTTGCGCAACTGCGGGCCAAGGGGCAGGAAGCCTGAGAGTGTCCTGGGAGACCAGATGCATACAAGATGACAGGATATTCTACTCCGGAAGTGCAAGAGAACAGCGAACAACACGACAGCTTAGTGTACATTCTTTACCATAGTCAATTACTCATCTGCAAATACTACCAAAATAAAAAAGATTTATTTAACGGAGTGGTTAAGTCTTGTAATACATCAAGAACTATGTTATAGTTCTCTATTCTCATTGTATCTCAAACCAGTGGTTTAAATTTCTCTTGAATAATTTACATTTCAAGTGGAAATACAGCTTTACTTAATGGACTTAAGTTATAATTAGAAACCAGTTTTATATACAGAAAATCCATAAATATAGAATTTTATTCCCATTTTGTCCTTCAGATATGCAAAAAATCGACTAAAAACTTCATCTGGGTCTTTGTAATAAACATGTAAATACATATTTACAGTAGAGTTGCTTTCTGATAGAAAGTAAATGCACAGAAAAAATTTTGGTCTTCACCAGAATCCATCATTATGTGTCCATTTCTGAAGATGATGTGATACAATTACATCATGTTCATTCATATTTAAGATTCTTATATACATAATTCAAACAGTAACAAATAGTTTTCTTGTACAATTAATGCTTCATTCTGCATTTCAATTTTCTTTAAAAAAAGACTCCTCAATCCAACAGTAGGGAGCTTTAAAAGGTTTTGTACAATTATGTGCAACTTCCGTTCTGTCTGTAAACTCTGCCATTCACCTCCACGGTCGTGGCACATGGGCACACGTCACATGATGTAAGTACCATCTTTACAGTATTTCATGGACTCCATTTGCTTTGTCATGGCCAGAACATCATGAAACCCAGTACTTAGGCCAGACATATGTTGAAAGTATGCCTCCTTTTCCACTTGGATTGTTAAGTTGTTTACTCCAGCATCTTTAAGTATTCCTGTAACCTGTTAAAAAATTCAGAAAATTAAAGAATTTAGAATAATGTAGTTAGTACATTTCTTCTTGAGACAGGGTTTTGAGATGCTGGCCTGGAACTCATGGAGTTCTGCCTGCTTCTGCGTCCCTGAGTGTTGGGACTAAAGGCAAGCACCATCATGTCCAGCAAGATTGATAATTTAAAAGAGTAAGTGACTACTAAGCCATATAGTGTATAAAATTTTATAAATGAATTATCAAAAACAAAAATTACCTGCTGTACAATCCTTTGTTCCAGCACATCAGAGGTCACCTGTATATGAATTGTTCCTGCTATAATATTGGCAGAGTGGCGCCAAAAATGAGGGTCTCGGTATGATATTAATCCTTCAATTTTCTGTATCTGTGAAGTAGGTGGAGAGGTGGTACAAATGAGGTTTATAAAGTATATACAGGTTACTTGATCTAGGAATCATGGTGAGGCCAGAGAAATAAAAAGGATACAGACAGTTTGTAATAAGCTATTCACGACATAGAGAACCTATTTCGCCTATTTTAAACATTAACTGAGCATATTTATTGAACTATAGCTTCCTTTACACTGATAACAGGTACACATACACACTGTTACAAAGATAACGGATTTAAAAGATAGCGCCAGTTTTCAACAACAGAGGGTTGGCTAAATTATCAACTACAGAAAACTGGCTCACTAAACGTAATATTGCATTGCCATTAAAATGCATAAAATGTAGCTGGGCGTGGTGGCACATGTCTTTGATCCCAGCACTCAGGAAGCAGAGGTAGGTGGATCTCTGTGAGTTTGAGGCCAGCCTGGTCTACAAAGTGAGTTCCAGGACAGCCAGGGCTATTACACAGAGAAACTCTGTCTTGAAACACCACCCTCGCCCAAAAATGCATAAATGTTTCTTCAATATATTAAGTGGGGAAAGCTTATCAAACATTTTAGTTATTTTAACTTTTAAAGTATTTATTTTTGTTTTTCTTTTATATGCATGGGTGTTTTGCCTGCATGTATCTGTGCACCACGTGGTGTTCAGAGGACAGAAGAGGGTGTTGGATCCTCTGAAACTGAAGTTACACAGACCATTGGGAGCAGCCATGTGGATGCTGGGAATTGAACCTGGGTCCTCTGGAAAAGCAGCCAGTGCTCTTAACTGCTGAGCCATCTTTCCAAGCCCTTCAAGTTTTTATTTTGTTGTTAATAACTTATTTTTATTTCATCTGCATTTATGTTTTGTCTGCATGTATATCATGTGAAGGTGTCAGATCCCCTAAAACTGAAGGGAAGATTCATCTCCCCAGCTTCCTGCTTCTTTCTTTTGAAACAGGGTCGTGTAGCTCAAGATAGCCTTGAACTTCTGATCCTCCTCCCTCAAGTGCTGGGATCACATCTTCCACCATTCCCTGCTCATGTATGCTAAGTAATGTTGAATAGAGACAAGAAGAAACCACAAACAAAATTCTAACGACAAACAAGTGGACTGAGATCACACAGAATCTTTCCATTTCTTCTCTTCCTGACTGTGTTCTCTCACCCCTTTTTCCTTCTCCCTCTCTCCCCTCCCCCTTTCCTGTAGTCCTGGGTTGAATTTAGAGTCTGGGTATGTAGGCATGTACTCTATCACTGGACTATATATATCCTCAGCTCTTTTTATTTTCTGACAGTCTCACTTAAGTTACCCAGGCTGGCCTTAATGGTCATCTTATCACACTCTCCAGGGCAACTGAGATTACAAACTTAAGCCACTAAGTTTTTAAGCCCCGATCTATTTTACTTATGTTCTTTAAGCTAAACTGTGTTATATTCATTTATATCTTGCTTATTACTTGCTAGAGCAATTTATTCAACTTTAAGTGCTATTTTTAAAGGATAAAGTAGTGAGGAAATTACCTTTTCTAAAGCAATATGTAGTTCTTTTTCATATTCAGGTGGTAGTCTCAGAAGTAAGACTTGACAGGCGTCTTTAATCAGTGGGATAACACTGAGAAATATTAACACAGCAATAAAAAGAGAACACAGGGGATCGGCAATAAACCATCCAAACTGCTCTATAAGAACTGTGGAAACAATCACACCAATGCTGCCCAGTGTGTCTGCCAAAACATGGAGAAATACACCTACAAATAAAATGTTAAGGACGTAAGCAACGAAAGTTCATCTAGTTTAGCTCTTTTACCCATTCTAACAGTACTGCTGATCCCTATCCGTACCAGGCATCTTGCTAGCAGCTGGCTGGCCCTTCAGTGACTAAAGCATGGATACTATCAAGGAATGAGAGGACAGACACGTAAGGAGGCAGGCAAGGACCACAGTACTGTGCTAGGTCTTAACACAGGACTTGTCGTGAAGGCTTCCTAAACCATCCTTGAAGCAAGTTTGTTACTCTTCCTCCTGCACGCAGGGCCTATCATGCGGTGGCAGGAGCTGTACTGATGAGCTCCCCCCCCTTTTTTTTAATTTTATCTATTGCCAGGCATGGCAGCTGATACCTTTAATCCCAGCACTCAAGAGGGAAAGGTAAGGCAGGTCTTTGAGAGCTCAGGACAGTCAGAGCTACATAGTTAGACCCTGTCTTTAAAATATATGTATATATTTCAAAGCTATCTTATGTTACACAGTAAGATCTTGTCTTTAAAAAAGTAATATAACTAGTTAAAAAACAACAACAACTATTTTTAGTGCTGGGCGGTGGTGGCACAAGCCTTCAGTCTGAGCACTTGTGGGGGCAGAGGCTGGTGGAGTTTACAATTCACAAAGTGAGTTCCAGAACAGTCAGGGCTACACAGAGAAACCCTGTCTCAAACCCCTTCCCTACCCCTCACCAAAAAAACCCCCCAAAAACCAAAAAAACCAAAACCAAAACCCCATCAAACAACCAAACACTAAAACAAAACTGAGTTTTTTTTTTTGGAGACAGGGTTTCTCCGTGTAGTTTTGGTGCCTGTCCTGGATCTCACTCTGTAGACCAGGCTGGCCTCGAACTCACAGAGATCCTCCTGCCTTTGCCTCCTGAGTGCTGGGATTAAAGGCCTGTGCCACTACCACCACCTGGCTTGAGCCAAGTTTTGACATTATCCAAATTACTAACTGGCATAAACAATTCAATACCAAAAGAGATTATTAATACAACCCAATTATTTTTATAGTACAACAAACATTTCTTGCTTTGTCAGTCATGAAAGTTTATTAATGGAATACTTAAGTGTTTCCCTTGCCACCAAAATATTCTTCTATATGAAAGACTATAACTACAGCAATCTATTTAAACATGGACATTTATGCAGTGTATTTCCTGTTTGGTTCTATGGTGCTGATAAGCAAAGGCTGTATGTATGGTAGGCAACTAAATGCTATACAACTGAGACACATCTCTCCAGCCTTTCATTTTCGTTTTTTAAACGGCTTTATTGTGGAATGAACACAACACAAGATTGGTCCTCTTCCCTACGCTTCATTGTATAATACATTATTGTACCTACAGGTACAGGTTTCATAGACTGTGGATCTTCAGAACGACTCACTAATGGAACCTTAGGCCGAATGACCAATAACTGTCCTTACATTCCTCCCTAGCTACCACTCCACGATGAGTCTATGAGCTCCATTATGTATAAGCAGAACTTTGAGAAAACTGTCTTTCTGTGATGAACTTATTCCACTGAGCATCATGCCCTCCAGGTTTATCTACACTGTTGCATTTTATAGTCCCTGCTTCCCTCCTCCTGTAGTGTTGGGAGCCTTGGGTATGCTAGCAAAGTATCCTTTACTGAGCTATACTCTTAGCATTCTCCTTTTAAAAAAAATCCTGAATAAACCAGGCAGTGGTGGCTTATGCCTTTAATCCTGGCACTTGGGAGGGAGAGGCAGGCCACCCTGTCTACAGAGTAAGTTCCAGGACAGCCAAGCTACTCAGAGAAACCCTGTCTCCCAAAACAAAACAAACAAACAAAACAATAAAAATCCTAAGTAATAATTGCACCATAATTTCAAAATGTGGTCCATGAATGGGGTTGTGTGACGAGAATTCTGAATGTTTCTGAGAAAACTCAAAGAAAACAAGACAATGGGCTGGAGAAATGGCTCAGAGGTTAAGAGCACTGGCTGTTCTTCCAGAGGTCCTGAGTTCAATTTCCAGCAACCACATGGTGGCTCACAACCATCTATAATTAGATCTGGTGTGAAGGCATACATACATACAGAATACTGCATACATAATAAATAAATAAATCTTAAAAAAAAAAAGACAAAAAAAGTCCTTTAACCTCAGTTTCTTCAAAACTTAGACTTGTTTTTTATTGTTTTATTTATATATAAATATATATATTGTGTCAATCTCTTCATGTATCTGTGTTCCTGAAGGGCATTCTAATACTTGTTCATCTCTCTCTCTCTCTCTCTCTCTCTCTCTCTCTCTCTCTCTCTCTCTCTCTCGCTCTCTCTCTCTCTCTTCTTTCAAAAAGATTTATTTATTATGTATACAGTGTTCTGTCTGTGTGTATCCCTGCAGGCCAGAAGAAGGGGGCAGATCTCATTACAGATGGTTGTGAGCCACCATGTGGTTGTTGGGAATTGAACTCAGGACCTTGGGAAGAGCAGCTAGTGCTCTTAACCACTGAGCCATCTCTCCAGCCCCCTAGACTTGTTTTTGTGTTCTTCCCAGGTGTAGGAGTGAGTTGACTTCAGATGACTCATTATTGCTTGCTGCTGTTATTCAATTAAACTATCCTTTACATGCCTCTATGGAAAGGCATGTTTTTGCCACGCGCGGCTTGTCCTTGTGATTGTCTACAGCTTGAACTCGTGAGAACTTCACTCATGTGACCTGTCTTAACCCTCAGAGTGTAAATTGTCTGGGCCTCATTACTGGCTCCATTTTCCCAGGTCCCACCACCTCCAGAGCGGTGACAACAGTAAAAGCAAGGAGCCAGGACTCCCTAAGGACTCACCCCTCATGTTTGCGTTCATGCCTCCGCCTGTGAAGCCGTGGCTGTGACCGTGATCGCCGTGTCCATGAGTGTGGTGGGAATGGCCGTGATCAGAGGAGTGGCAGTTTCCTGGAGAAGTGCCATGGCCATGGCTATGGGCATGGCTAAAGGCACAGATGCCAATAAGATTTACTATCAGCCCTCCAATGGAGACTGGCTAGGAAAAAGGAGAAAGGCAAGCTTGAATTTGAACCTTAGAAAACAAAGCTGCTACTTAGAAGTTATTACATAGCTGTTTATCTTTCTACTTACAGTTTAAAAATTTCATAGTAAACTTCATTATGTTCCCCGAGTAAAAAATTTTGGTAGGGCCGGGCGGTGGTGGGGCACGCCTTTAATCCCAGCACTCGGGAGGCAGAGGCAGGCGGATCTCTGTGAGTTCGAGGCCAGCCTGGGCTACCAAGTGAGTTCCAGGAAAGGCACAAAGCTACACAGAGAAACCCTGTCTCGAAAAACCAAAAAAAACAAAACAAAAAAAATTTTGGTAGGATCATTTTAATTTTCAAATACCAGAAAATACTGGTACAAGTATTTGAATTCACTCTAAAGTGATAGAGAATGGCAAATTCTGGCAGTACATGGTGGTGCACACCTTTAATCCCAGTACTCAGGAGGCAGAGGCCGGTGGATCTCTGTGAATTCCAGGTGAGCCAGGGCTACATTGTGAGATTCTGTCTCAAAACAGACAGACAGGCACATCCTTGGTACAAGTGAACCAAAACTCCAAACTGCTTTCAGTGATTTGAGATATAGATTTCTACTATAGGTCAGGTACCAGAGGGCTGGAGAGATGGCTTAGCAGTAAAGAGCACTGGCTGCTCTTCAGAAGACCTAGGTTTGTTTCCTAGCAGCTACTTGGCAGCTCACAACCATTTATAACTCCAGTTCTAGGGGTTCCTATGCTCTCTCTGGCCTCCAGGGCACTAGGTATGTTACATGGTACATAGATATACATTTGGGCAAAACACCCATACACATAATAAAACACTCAGTTGCCAGCATTAAAGAGTTAATGATACACAATTGAACATCTAAAACACATCTTAGTTGTGGAAGAATGACTGAACAGCAACCCCAGTCAGATGCTAACAGGAGAATGCATAAGGTCTAACAGGGATGCTGAGAGGGAGACCCTGGGAAACAGTAAGTGGAGGCCTGGGTTAAAGGAAAGCATCCTAACAGAAGAGACATGCCAGCAACGTCTCAAAGGAAACAGAAGGGCGGAGTGAAGGAGGGACGTGCCAGCTACAAAAAACAACATGCATAGGGCCGGGGTACAGGAAGAAGGAAAAGTTGTTACAACAGTCATATCCTCTATTGGGGAAGATCCGTACAATTTTTATTCTTCTGATTTTTATCTCTAACATTGTACCTTCAGGTGTTTAAAAATACAGTCCTGAAAGAAAACATTTATTAAGCTATAAAGAAACCTGTATGTTTTATAATATAACCTAATATTTGTCCAAGGTATTTGAGAAAAGGAAAAGGATTAATTTCCTTCCTTCCTTCTTTTTTTTTTTTTTTTGGTTTTTTGAGACAGGGTTTCTCTGTGTAATAGCCTGCCACCACCACCCAGAAGGATCAATTTCTAAAAGCCTGCAGTAATAATGTAAACACAATAGTCTTTGTTTATTGTTGGGGCATATGTTTTAAGACCTCAATGTGTGCCTGAAGCCATGGATGGTGCCAAATCCATCCACATATGCTGTGTTCTACCTATACATACTTATGATAAAGTATAAGTCAGGCACAGTAAGAGACTAACAACAACAGTGATAAAATAGAACTATTATAACAATGCAATGTAAGCCGGCGGTGGTGTCGTTATCCTTTAGTCCCAGCACTTGGGAGACACAGGCAGGTGGGTCTCTATGAGTTCAAGGCCAGCCTGCTCTACAAAGTGAGTTCCAGGACAGAGTTACCAAGGAGAAATCCTGTCTCAAAAAACCAAACCAAACTGAACCAAACCAAAAACAAACCAACAAAATGATGCAATGTGATGAAACAGCTAGGGTCCTCTTGACTATCTGTGAAGTGCTGGGATTAAAGGCCTGCATCACCATAGCTGCTTAAAAATGACTTAAAACTTACTTTAGGATTTATTTGTTTAAGAAATTTTTCATTTAATACACCATGGTAAAGCAGTTACCAAAAATCACAGAAAATGATGCTGGGCAGTGGTGGTACACTCCTTTAATCGCAGCACTTGGGAGACAGAGGCAGGTGGATCTCTGTGAGTTCAAGGCCAGCCCGAGGTCCATGACAGCCAGAGCCATTTACACAGAGAAACCCTGTCTCCATAAAACAAACAAACAACCCAAACAAATCACAGAAAATGAAGTAGTGCATAAGGGAGCCAATGTAGCAGAATGGACATTCTGTTGATTTAAACAAAATGAAAACTACCCTAGGTCAACAGCTACTAGTTAAGTCTTGGTGTGGAACAGCTGAGAAAAAGACTTACTGTCAACATGTTCGTGTCTAGTTCTGGAGGATCAATCAATCTAGCCACTGATTCCATAAACACAAAGAAAGCTATCACTATCAGGAAAAGTCCATTAATAAATCCAGAGAGGATTTCTATTCGGCCATACCTGAAAACACAGAATACTTTTTAGAAAAGAAAAACCAGTACGTTAAAAATATAAACATTATAAACTTGTAATAATAACTGAGGAAACAAGTTCAGGTTTTCACACTACTAAGTAAATAATAACGTAAGACTGTCAAAACTTAAAAAGATTATTTATGTTCAAAAGTCATTCCAAACTTGTATTTATTAAAATTTTGTATATACAAAACCCTTCTTACAAAAAGCCTTGTTTAATTTTGTAACAAATAATCTCTCCCTTTCTAAATTTCTGATGTGTTCCATATCTCTCACGACACACATTCTGTTCTGTACCAAAATTATTTGTGTATTTGGTTCATTCACTTTTCAACTGGGTCTGGAGAGATAGCTCAGAAGTTATGAGCACTTGGTGCTTTTGCAGAGGACCCAGGTTTGATTCCCAGAACCCACACAGCAGCTGCAAACTGTCTGTAAGTCCAGTTCCACAGCATCTGACTGCCTCTTCTGGCCTCTGTGGGCATCAGGCATGCGTATGGTACACACACATACAAGTAGCCAAACATTCAACACACACCAACACACACACACACACACACACACACACACACACACACACACACACACACACACACACTCCAAAATAAGCAATCAATAAGGGGTGGGTTTATTTAAAGTAGGTTTTTTTTTAAACCCTCCTTGAGACAGAGTTTCTTTGAGTTAACAGTGTGTGCCACCACCACCCAGCTACAGTAAGTCTTACTAAAACACCTTGTATGAAAAAGAGATGTTGACATTTGAACTATTGGCATAATGGGAGGATATTTTCATTATACTCACTTCAAATTTTAAATATCTTTTTAACAAAAAGATGTGAATGGCCATGAATATTTCATGCCCTCAAAGAAACACGCTGAATAGAAACACAAATGATTTAGGTGGTATTTTTTCCTCTTTGCTTCTAAACAGGTGTGTTAGGAAGAATAATACTGAGCTGACTGCCATTCAGTATTAATCAAATGTGTAGCTCCCATTCCCCATTAACTTCAAATGAAATAAAAGTGACTTCTGACATTATCTCTATTGGAAGTAATATAATTTTGTTTCTGAAATGGACTGCACCGCACCAAAGAAGCCGAGTGCTCTGATAGCATACCTACCCATAGGAGAAAATCCGGGTTGCTTTCCATCGACTCATCAGGGCAGCAAAGAGGCCCATGACCAAAGCTGAGCAGTCAAAGAGCATGTGGAATCCATCTGAGATCAGGCCTAGACTATTGGTTAACACGCCATAGAACAGCTCCACAAAGGTAAAAAGCTAAAAAGGTTTAAAACATTATGGGAGGAGTATGTTGAGAATACATTACAACAGGGAATTATGAGTTTTAATCATAAGAATTGAACCTTTAATCACCCAAACTGTCTTTGAAGATGTATCTAAAACTCTACCTAACTGTCACTTACACTGGAAACTGTATTTCGTAAGAACTAAGATACAGACATATCCATTTTATAAACTAGAAGGCACTATTCGACTTGCATGTCTGTGGGCAAGGCTCTAGAACGCCAGCATCAGTGGTATGCACTGACATCCTATGGAAGAGGAGGCAGCTCCACCTCTTACAAGCTACTGTAGGAGTGACTGAAAACAGCACACTAAACCAGCATTCCCACAGCACTGCAAAGACTGTTTGCCTCATCTGAATAGGATCCTTGCTACTAATAAGAAAAAAAATGTAAATTTTAGCCCATTTTTGTCAGAAACTTTAAAGTACTAAAATTATACATCCCTTCAAAATAAAAACATTGTGCTTTAAAAATATACCAGTAATATTTAAAAATCTTACCAGATTCAAGCACAAGAAGTAAAAGATCTGCCTAGAGTCACTCTCCTCCAGAATCTGTTTTAGTGATTCCTTAATAAACCTAGGGACGGACTGAGAGCTATGCTGAAAAGCATCACCCATGAAGTGATAGAGTGGTGTTCCTTCAGGAGAATATCCAATAAGGGTACCTTTCTGGCCTCTTTTAGAGGGAGATGACAGGATGTTGGCCGCTACAGAGAGAAAAAGAGAATATTACACAAGTTTTGAACACTGAAGCCACCAACCTGGCCACTGTAAGCAAGTACTAACCCACGTCTAAACTGAAGGTTTAGACGCCAGAAACCACAACAATAGATGAATGAAAACAGAAGCAAGGGCAAATGCTTACACAAAATGAAGAAGACAGCACTCACTACCACTCCTCCAGACAAGACATGCTCTGTGCTCTCCTGGTGTGCAGCTCTGTTGACAGCCCGGAGTTGGTCTGTTATTGGATGTGTCCAGAAATTTCCAAACAGGAGAGCACTAATAAAAATGGGAAAGGATCCATAACGAGCACACTTGGAAACGTCCATTTTGATGGAACAGAGGGAATCCATGTAGAAATCCAGGATCATGACAAAAAAGATAACTGTGGTGAAAGGCACGATGAGAGAGAACCAAGACTCCACTTTACTCTAGAAACAGAAACAACACAGCATACGGTCAGTATTCCACAGGGAGAAAGCTCAGATTTCACAAGATGTTTCTGTCAGTCATCTTATACATAAACAAATACTCATGACTCAGTATGATGCACAAAATGCCAACGTGTAAGAATCACAAAATATTAGTGCATTTCCCTAGTATTCTCCAGGGCACTAACAACAAAACCCCACTCCTGTTGAATTTTAGAAATACTAAGGAGCTAAAATCTTTGAGATCAAGACTACTGAGTTTTCTTCACGAATTCCTTTGGGCCATAGGAAGGTGAAGTATATGCAAATGTAACAGTACGACTTACATTTTTATAAACAATAAAATTAACTCAAACAAACAAACAAAACCCCAAAAACAAACAACAACAACAACAAAACCCTAAAGAAAAAGCAAGGCTAATTTAAGCCACTTTCACCTTCAAATCAATGTTTTCTTTTCACTCTTACCTCAGTTGTCACAGAAAGAACAATCACCCATGGGCACAAGAGAAACACAGAAACAAGCTGGGATAAGGCCTGAAGGCGTTTAGGTCCACCAACATCCATAGAGAGCTTTTTGGAAGCTGTATGAAAACCAACTTTACAACATAAAGCCAGCACCAGCAGGAGTACTCCACCCTATAAGCCAAACGAGAAAAGTCTCATTAACAACAGACATACTATCGTATTCAAAACTCCATAAAGATTTATAAATTTATTTACAAAATTTGAGACCATCTCTCCAGTCCTGAGATAAATTAGTTTAAATATATTTTTTGGGCAGTACTGATGACGTAGCCCAGGCTGGCCTTAAGCTGGAGATTCTCTTACCTCAGCCTCCTCAGTGCTAAGAGTAAAGGCATGTACTAAGTATAAATGAAATTTAAAAGTTATAATTTCTGTGGTGGCATATGCCTAAAGGTAGAGGTAGGAGAATCAAGAGTTCAAAGTCATCCTTGGCTACATATCAAGTTCTAGGATAGCCTGGGCTACATGAGGTCCTGTCTTCCCCGCCCCCCCCCCCCAAGTTACAGATGCTGTGACCTTTCAATCATATTTGTAACAAAGAGAAGAACATACCTTGTGATCTGCCACACCTAAGAAGGCAATGGCTGTATAAAGCATGTGAGTCAGAGCACTGTCATGATGTCCTTCAGCTAAAGAAACTGGAGTAAAGGAAAACACTTAAAATCTCAGCTCCCAAAGCTAAAGTTCTGTTGAAAGTTTAGCTACTTTAGTTTGTTTTGAAGACATTGGGTATGCCAATTCAACTACCCTTAGTAACATGGTACTAAAACAATTCAGTTTAATTCTTTAAAACACACACACACACACACACACACACAATAATATTTTATAAATTGGAATGGTCTATGGTTCTCTATTTTTCCTTCCCTTTCCCCCCACTCTTTTGACTTTTGAGCCAGAGCCTTCAAACACAGCCAAAGATGCCCTAACCTCCTGCCCTGCCTCCCTAGTGACAGGCTTTTAAGGGCGTGCTACCATGCCTGGCTTCTGTGCTATGCATACTGCTGCCCCCAACTATGACTGTGCTAAGACAGTGACTGCATTTTCTTTCTTAGCCTCCAAAAGATGCATGATTAGGCAAGGTATCTTCTTGGTCTCCTCCTGTCTGATGGAATTAAGGTTGCACCTTCGGGTCAGCCTGTAAAATCAGTCTGAACTTGTCTTCTTTATATCGCTGACCGCACATGGCCCAGCAAAGTGAGCAGCAGACAGGAGAAGATGTATCAGAAGCAATCTGGAGCTTTTTCTGCCCCCACCTCAGTGTAACAAAGTCAACTGTTGTTAGTTTACTAATGAACCTACTCAGGGAAACTGGTACTTTGAACACTGCAGAACAGAGTAGACAAAGGAGTGTGGCTGGAAAAGAACAAGGTACGGCACAGAGTAGAGAGGAGACACACTTGACTAGAGAGCTGGGTTCAAGAGAGAGAAGAGACTGAGCTGGCAAGAGTAATTCTGGGTAAGACAGTAAAAACTAGGGCAAAACAATTTAATGTTTTGTTGTCTTCTAGCATCAGGACATCCTAAAAATATGAACACTGTAGAAAAATACTGAGGATATCCTACAATATTCAACTTGGAGTAATGTTACTATTTTATTTGAATAGTGATTAATGATGTCAACATGAAATCAATGAAAGTGTCACTTGTGACCGATGAGTTTACTTCTTCCCTCCTTTTCCCACTCGGCCAGCTTTTGCTTTTCTCCCAGGCTTTGGAAACTCCAGTCTAGTGCAAAGGATACGGTGTTCAGCCATCTTAGCCATGAGATCGTCATTGTCGAAAAGCAGTAAACAGATCACAGCAATTATGAAAAAAGCAGCCCCCCTTGTCTGAAAGAGAAGAAATATACAAAGTTTTGCTTTTTTGGCTTTTTTAAAAGGTTAATTCTTAGAATGATAAACCACACAAATGCTAGAGGAAAAGGTTTTTTCCCTCTTATTTTTCTGAGACATGATCTCACTATGCAGCCCAGGCTGGTCTTGTACTCACAATCCTCCTGCCTCAGCCACCTGAGTGCTAGGTCACAGGCACTACCACCAAGCATGGTTTGACAAGAATGTTTAAAAAAAAATCTATCAACATTTAGTGAAAAATAACACTTGACACTACCATCTTTACCTAAGTTTATAGTATAATAAACAGTAAGCAACAGATATAAATTCTGCAGAGTATTTTTAGAGCATTTAAGACATAATGTTAGCAATGCATGTCCTTCTAAATGTGACTAGGCATATTAATATGAACAAACTATTAAGGTTTATAGACATAGCTTCTTAATTTTTGGTTGAAAAGCCCTAAGTAGCTAAGGAACAATAATTAGTAGGGTTGTATTGTATTCTGTAACATTTAAGAAACAGAACAGTCTAGCTAGCGTTCCTCTAGGGAGAAAGGTCCACGAAGCCATGTGAGAAGATCAAGTCGTTCCTACGACAGTGAGCGGTGCATGGTGAAGATGTGTATGGTGGATGTGTACTGACTGTGCGCCAGCAAGAGGAAGCCATTTGCTTTCGTTATTTCTACTGCTCTCCCTTGTTTAAACATTTTGTTTTTTTAACTATGTGCACGTGTGTGAGAACTGTACACATAAACGGAGGTGTCCTCAGAGACCAGAAGAGGGTGTCACATCCTCAGGAGTTGGAGCTCCAAGCAGTTGTAAGCCACCCAGAGGAGCTGCTGGAAACCAAACTCCAGTCCTCTTAACCACCGAGCAGTCTTTATCCCTCTACCCTATTTCTTGAGATAGGGTTTCTCAGTGATCCTGAAGTTGGCTGCTCTGACTAGGTGGGCTAGCCTGCCTACCCCAGGACCTACCTGTCTCTACCATACAACACTGTGTTTTAGGCACACACAGCCAGGCCTGGTTTTCACATGGGTGCTGGGGACCTGAACTCGGGTCCTTGCTTTCACAGCAAGTGCTCTTACCCACTCGGCCATATCTCCAATGCCCTGATAAAAACTTTTTTTTTTTAGTTTTTAGAGATAGGGTTTCTTCGTGTAGCCCTGGTTGTCCTCCAACTCAGAGATCCACCTGCTTCTGCCTCCTGAGTGCTGGGATTAAGCGTGCGCCATCATCACCCAGCTTCCTGACAACCTTTTTAAGTTAATGTTGTCATTGCAGGAAAAGGATTTGGATAAAAGAAAGTTATAGAGAAAATATATAAGCCTAGTTTATAGAAATATTCCAGAGTGTTAGATATTAAACCTCATATTCTTACAGTAATTTGTTATCTGGAAACTTAAAAGTATTTCTATGTAATATTTACACTTACATGTTCTATCTCATACATTTACATATAGGAATATCATGTATATACTTAGTAATGGAACTATAATACTTCCAGTAAATAAAAATTCTAAATGAAGATATTAGTCTATTCATTATATGATTATCATTGCACTTGATAAATTCTTAGTGTGGTGGCATTATGGCCAAAGGCAACATACATTAAAAAAAAAACTACACAATTAAAATTTTCCTTCCCCCTCTCTACTGCCCTTTCTTTTTGTTTTTAAAGACAGTCTCACTATGTAGTATAGGCCAGTCTCAAAGTCTCTCATATTTGTTAAAAATTATACTTACTTATTGTGTGTGGTGGGGAGGGGAAGGCAAGTGCTGTGGAATCAGAAGACAGTGTGGTACCATGCGTAGGAATATTTTAATTTGGTAGATGGAAACAGTGTAGTGTTAGCTCTAACATTTGGACGGTAGACTGACAACTCATTTTTCAAAAGCCAGTAATACTTAAATTACTTCTGATGGACAGGGATGACTCAGTAGCCCAAACATAGCAAGCTCACAGGCTTTTCCTACGAATGTAAGAATAAGGTAGAGAGGGCTGTGGGTACCACATGAAGGAGCTCTGTGTTGGAGACATGTCAGCTCTCCACCTTGGTTGTAGAGGTACTCACACAATCTGTGAGACACTGCTAAGATCTGAATAAAGGATTACAGCTGCTGTGGAATAATCAATCCTTCTGTACACTGTGAGTGTGCATTACTTTCAATGGTTAGTAAAAAGCTGACAGGCTGGTAGCTGGACAGGAAGTTAAGTGGGAAAGCCAAACTGAGAATGATGGGAAGGAGGGCGGAGTCATGGTAGTCACTAGGAGTCAGAGGGAGCAAGACATGCTGGAGGACAGGTAAAGTCATGAGTAACGTGGCAATACATATATGAATAGAGGTGGGTTAATTAAAATGTAAGTTAGTTAGTAACCAGCCTGAGCTATTGGCTGACCATTTGTAATTAATACAAACCTGTGAGTGATTCCTTGAGAGTGGCTGCAGGATGGGAAAACTCTACCTACATATATCACGGGTTATACTAATATCAACCTCTAAGGTTTCTTTGGGGAAAACTGACTACAAAGTACATCTCTGTACTATTTTTACAACTTCCTAAGAAACTATAATCACATCAAAATGAAATAAGAGCAGAAAAATATTTTTGTAAGAAAAATGTTGTTAGCATTAAGCTTCTTCAATATTATAAATGGTAAAAGATATGACTTGTTTTGGCTATGAACCACATTTAACACCTGCACTTTCAATTTCTAAGTAACAACGATGGAAAACCTACCTTTGCTGGTCCTCCTCCGGAGCTAGTGAACAAAACACTGAGCAGCGAGATGACGACAATATCACTGTGCTCAAACAGCAGCAAAGTCCTACAAAACACAACACCGCTCAGGAATGCACCTGACCTTGTCCAGGAAGCATGAATCCAGAGCAACAGAAAAGAAAAGCCCTAGGTTTCATAAAACATGAGGAAAGTAAATATGGACAATTCCCTTGAAAGATATTTTGGTATTAACTGTCTTAGAAAGAATGAGGTTATGAATATCCAGCGATAATAATCTTCAATCTTAGAATTATGTCATTTAATAAATACTGTATTTTGAAAATATAGGGGCTGGAGAGATGGCTCAGTGGGTAAGAGCATTGATCGTTGTTCTTCCAGAGGATCCAGGTTCAATTCCCAGCACCCACATGGCAGTTCACAACTGTCTGTAACTCCAGGTCCAAGGGACCAGATAGTCATACCAATGCACATAAAATAAAGTTAAATAAATTATTAAAAAAAAGAAATATATCATTGTTAAAAAGTTATTTATCATCACAGTTTGAGGGGCGGGAAGACAGGATGGAGGAAAACCTTCAGGACTGTTTTCTCCTCCCCTCAGGATCTGGAAATCCACCTCAGCATGCTAGGCCTGCACAGCATGTCCATTTCCTCTCTCAGTCATCCTGCTGGCCCAGATATATATTCATATATATCCACACAGATATATATGACTCTAGCTATCTTCCTCTATAGTTCTCAACATCATTATTTTGGATTTTTTTGAAGACAGGGTTTCTCTGTGTAGCCCTGGCTGCCCTAGAACTCGCAGGCAGGTCTCAAACTCAGAGAGATCCACCTGCCTCTGCCTCCTGAGTGCTGGGATTATAGGTGTGTGCTACCATGCCCAAGAAAAAGAAAGGCTTCCCAGATCAGGAACTGAATTATTATTTTTAAAATATATTTGTGTCAGGCTGCAGAGATGTCTCATTGGCTAAGTGAGCTTACTGCTCTTATAGATGACCTGGGTTCAAGCACCCACAAAACAGCACACAACCACCTGAAACTCCAGTTTCAGGGTATCTGACCCCTTCCTGACTTCGTCAGGCGCCCAAGTGCACGTGGTGCACTCACATGCACTCAGGTGCACACATTATATCTACAATAAAAACAAACAGGGGCTAGAAAGGCGGCTCAGCAGTTCAGGTCATTTGTTGCCCTTCGGAGGGCTCAGATTCAGTTCTAAGCACTCATGTCAGGTAGTTCCAGAGGAACTGACACCCTCATCTGGCCTCCATGAGCCCCTACATACACAAAAGTAAAAAATAAATTAAAACCTTTTCCGTCTATATTTACTGTATTTTATGTGGAAACCCTTCATTAAAAAATTAAGAGGTTGAGTGTGGTGGCACATGTCTTTAGTCACATCATTTGGGAGGCAGAGGGAGGTGGATTGATTGGAGTTTGAGGCTAGTCTAGTTTACAGAGTAAGCTCCAGGTCCATCAGTGAGAGCTACATAGTGAGACTCTGTAAAAACAAAACAAAACAAACAACAACGAAAAACCTCCAAACCAACCAACCAACCAACCAAACCAAACCAAACCAAAAAACCACCCCAACCAAACCAAACCCGACTCTTTTGGAGAGATACAGTTCAGCGGTAGAGACTGTCTAGATTCAATGCCCAGAACAGACCAAAACCAATGAAGTCCTAGAGATCTAAATGTTAACCCATTCCCAGCTCTGTTAAATGTTTCCTTTTTCTTCTTTCCCCAAGTCTGGAATGAAAATGCATGGATTATATATAACTTTAGTTTTGATCATCTTTGGAAGAGTCTAATTTAAGAAGTGAATGTATCAACATGGCAACACTCCCCTAAAGTAAGACACTCTGGAGCATCACTGTGCCCAGCTCTGAGCAGACACTTTAAAATGCACCCTGGGGTCCGTAAAAGACAGACAAGACAAGGGCAGTGTGGGTAGTGGGAAGGGGTACTAGGCAGGAGGCAGATGACCACAAAACCAGTATTTTCCCTTTCCATCCCTATCTTAGGACATAGGGACAGGGACTTAGTAATATGAACTAAAACACACTTTCCTGAATAAGAAGTTAAAATACAATGACTGGCAACAGCACTCAGTTAGCATCAAGCATACACTGACAAGGCTCCACTCAAGCTGAGAAATTCAGTCAACTTTCCCATCCCTCTACACATTGCGGCTGAAAAGCACGGGGCGAAAAGCCAAAAGGGACTGCACTCGCCACGAGAAGCCTTTCTTTCCTCTCTTTCTACACTGTCCACCTCGCTATTCTGATTGGGATCCTTTACAACTTCCTTCATTTCAGCCCTTATGGCTCCACACTTCTTCCGAACCAAAGGCAAAGCACCTTTTTCTTCTACTCTCTTGCTAATATCTTTTAGAGTATAAACAAACAAACAACAACAACAACCCCCCCCCAAAACAAAACAAATTCTCACGCTGAGCAGCACGTTGGAATACATTACTTTAAAGCACTTCCTCCCCAAACTGGCCCATATGCAGAGACCACGGTTCTAAGAGGAGACAAAGAAGCAGCCTACTTCACCTACCACACCGGCAATCTCATGGCCACACACTACTCTGAAGCCTGAGTTCATGAGGGCACTTGAAGGGTTAACAGGAAAACGAGCACTTTTCGAGACTCTCATCTTTACGGTTTATTTCATTTCCCATTTCAGATGTTTTAGGTTCTCTGAAATTTTTTGGATTCTAACAAATAAAATATCTATGCTAGATCATTAAGAACTATATTAATGGTATTTACCCAAGAACTACTCTACAGACTAAAACTGTTCTTCTATGTTGAAATGTATTCAATGCTATAAAGTGACAGAAACAATTGAGCAAGTAAGTCTTTGATGTAAAATAGGGAACAAGGGCCAGGGAGATGGCTCTGTGAGTAAAGATTTTGCTGCCAAGCCTGATCCCCAAGACCCACACGGTGGACAGAGGGAGCTGACTCCTGCCAGCCCTCTGACCTCCACATATGTGCACATACAAATTCTAGAAAGGAAATACAGAACAAAGGAGAAATGTAAACAAATGGTGAAAATACTATATTTACCTTAGTGGTCCACAAAGAGTAAGGCCAAAAAACCACAGAAGTGATATGATGCATCCGGCAACCGCATGTTTAAATATTTTGATCCACTACAGACAGAAACAAAAAGGGCAAACTTCAGTCATATCCATTTGCTGGTAAGTATCCCATGCTTAATAAAGCCTACATGAGGCAGCATACGGTGGAGCATGCCTTTGATTCCTGCACCCAGGACACAGAGGCAGGCAGACCTCCGATTTCAGGCCAACCTGGTCTACACAGTGAGACCCTATCTCAAAACAGGAACCAAACCAAACCCATAGGGAAAAGATGACAATGATATAACCAAAAGGTTAAATAATCACATACCACATAGTTTAACATTAAATAATAGAAAATGCCAAAATCCTCTGATTAGCTAGATTCACTTTCATTATCTATAATCTCATCTGTTAAGTTTCTTTTTGGCTGTCTATTTTTTTTTTTTGGAGAGTCTTACTATGTAGCTTTGGCTGGCCTCAAACTTACAGAGATCCATCAGTCTCTGCTTTCTGAGACCTGGCTGTCAGGCCTTAAATCTTTTTTCTTTGCAGTACAATTTTCCATTTTTTAAAAAATTAGTTTTCTAAGAATAATGATTGAGTTTTTTTGGAGACAAGGTCTCACTGTGCAGCTCAGGCTGGCCTTGAACTCATACTGTTTTCCTGTTTCTGATTCCATGGATGTCTTGAGTACATGTGTATACAATCATTTTGGCTTTCCATGAGGAATTTTTAAGCTGTAGTTGACAGTTAAAAAGATTAACTGTATTTAAAAATGTCTTGATCTCTAAAACAGAAGTACTTCAACTTGTCATGCTGAGAATACAGTAGTGGACCTTAACCACGACATGAAAGAGACACAGAGTAGAGCATAAGTGTTCCCAGTGAGGCTTCTGTAGGAGACAAGCACAATGAGGAACTTTTCTGGCATGAAGCCATCTGAAGGGAATTCCAAAGACGACCACGGTGATACACTGCATATGTACTGCACGCTCACACGTGAGGTACAATTAAAAAACCTACGTATAAATTAATTTATTCCTCACAAATATATGCAGAACATTGTTACCTCCACTTTATAAGCAAGGAAAATTAAGGCAAAAGAAATCATGTAAGTAGTACAGGACATGAATATGGATCATTTTAGGGGTCTCACTTCCAACTCCTGCACACATCTAGGCTCTCGGGCGTGACTCCATGTCTGACTTGTGTATCTTTCTGAATAAGGAGACTGTGTTAAAGACACTCGCTAAAATCTCTTCCCTTTTCTACATTTGAAACTATTCCATTACACTGAGATTTCAGAGTTTACTGTTGGAGCCTCAATTCTGAAAAGACAAGTCAGGAGGGAGTTAACTCTAGGACTGGGGATGTAGCTAGGTGGGTAGAATGCTTGCCCAGCACTCAGGAGTTCCAGCATCAGCTCTATATAAACTGGGAATGGTGGTGTGGGCCTGCAATAGCACCACTTGAGGAAGTAGAGGCAAAATGATCAGAGTGCAGCGTCATCCCATTATATCCCACATAACAAGTTTGAGGCCAGAATGGGCTATAGGAGATCCTGTCTCAAAACAAACAAACAAAAAAGCAGCAACAACAACAACAAAACAGGAAGCTTAAGTCTAATAATTTAAAAAACAGCACTTTATTCTGGACTAATGAAAGCGAAGCTGTTAGGAGGAAATGATTCTGTTGACAACTTACCTGATGTTTTGTAATAGTTTTCCCAGAAGAAAAAGGTTTTTGAAACAAAACCATAAAAAATGCAGTCCTGTAAACATTGAAAGAGTAACATATTAACATTAAATGTGAGGTGTAGTTTTAACAAATACACTAGAACTGGATGCTATCCTCTAGAGCAGAGCTTTTAAAATTCTTTCTGCACGTGGCCTCTTTCTACCTGACGTATTTTTATGCTATTGTGATATATAGGTATATAAAATACAAATGCAAATTAAACATTTACTGCTAACAAATCATAAAAAATTCTATCCTTAAAAATATATCTTAAATTCTTTGCTGTACATAGTTTTATTAGAGGTGAAAGCAAATTTGCATACTAATGAGATGGATGTGTTTACAATCCTTAGATACACTAATTTGATACAAACATTGAAATACGACACTAGGAAAATAGGAAAATATGAAGTCTTTGCTTTCTGTAATTAAACCATTAAGTTTCTCTAAGAGTAGGAAATTTTGTTTATAATGTAAAACACTAATTCAGAACCTAAGAGTGTGAATTAAGGTGATTCAGAAGTATTCTTTGGAACTGTGTGGCAAGATGACATGCTATGTGCAGAACCCAGACTGCAGCTCCGTCAGGCTGCAGAAGCTCCTCAGATTCTTTATGCATTTGATGCCGAATTAATTTTAGTTGCCAAATTTTTTCATGACTATCACATTTAAAGAAACTTTGCTCTAGGCTGGGTGTGGTATTGTACACCTTTACTCCAAGCACTTGGGAGGCCGAGGCAGGTGGGTCTCTGAGTTCAAGGCCAGCCAGGGATACACAGAGACCCACTTCAAGAGACATAAAACAACACAAGTGTAGTAGAAACTGCCATTATAGTGATGAGGCTTTATGGCAAAAATCTGGACCTTCCCTGGTAACTGTCCTCAGAACTATTCATAAACCACAGAAGTGGTAATGAGTCAAGTCAAGATTGACTGTTTTAGAGGCAGGTTCTCATGATGCAGTCCAGGCTGATTTTGAACTTGTGATTCTCTAGCCTGAGTGGTGGGATTACTGGCATGAGTCACTATGCTTAGCTTTAATACTTTCTTTTCTTTCTCTCTTCCTTTCTTTCTTTCTTTCTTTTTTTCCCCCCAAGACAGGGTTTCTCTGTGTAGCTTTGTGACTTTCCTGGAACTCACTCTATAGACCAGGCCTGCCTCTGCCTCCCAAGTGATGGGATTAAAGGCGTGTGCCACCACTGCCTGGCTACTTTAATACTTTCAATACCTTCAAACAGCACAGGAAGTAACTTATCTTCTCTTATATCCAACAGTAATGTAACAGCAACATGCCTCCATCTTTTTACTATGTTATATGAAAATGCTTAACTCTTCTAGTCAAGAATTTCTTTCCTAAACTGCCAAATTACACTCAAATGTCTTTGAAAAGACTTTTACTAACACACAGGGGGGTTACTATTAATCTCAAAGTCCAAAAATCTCTATTTAGGAAGAACACCGTACACAAACTATACAGTTTATAGAACACAGGGACCCTGCACTCTGATGGGCTATGTAGGGAACACAGCGCAGCACAATTTAACTTGCAAACATGGAATGTCTGTGCTGAGACAAGCCGTAGGAACATTTTTATAACTGTCTCAAGACTGAGCTACATCAGTGGGACAGTCTACAAATCCTGAGGGAAGTACAAAGTCAAAACTATTTTTTTTGTAAGATTTACTTTATTTTTAGTTTTTAAAATGTGTGTGTGTGTGTGTGTGTGTGTGTGTGTGTGTGTATGTGTGTGTATATGTCTGCATATGTGTGTACTGGTGCCCACAGAGGCCAGAGGAGTGTCAAATACGCAGCTGCATCATAGGCAGTTGTGAGCCACATAAGTAAATGTTGGCTCTAATTTAGGTCCTCTGTAAGAGCAGTAATTAACAGCTGAGCCATCTCTCCAGATTGTCAAAATTATTTTTTAATAAAAATATGACATATCTATCTTTTGTTCAGTTTTGTTTTGTTTTTTCAAGACAGGGTTTCTCTGTGTAGCTTTGGTGCCTGTCCTGGAACTCATTCTGTAGACCATGCTGGCCTCGAACTTACAGAGAACTGCCTGCCTCTGCCTCCTGAGTGCTGGGATTAAAGGTGTGTGCCTAGCTAACACATCTACCTTTCTACACTTGTTCTCAGAAGTGTTAAGGAGAGCCCTCCAGGACCCCCATGAGATTAAATGATACAAAAGATCACAAAAGACTGATTGCTAACAAAGATACGAACCGAAGTGTCTATTAAGTTAGGCATTAAAAGAGCTTTGCAAAAATCTTAGCAATACAAACTAAAAACCTACGTTTGGCAAGTCATAAGAATTCAACCATCTCCTTTTACTTTATTTTATTTTTGAGACAGAGTCTCACTGTGTAACTGGGGCTGGCCTCCAATTCATGATCCTCCTGACTCAACTTCCCCAGTGTTGGGATTACAGGCTGCTACATTCAGCTAAAACAACCCTTTTCTAATGGGTCTCTACTTCCACCTTATGTAAGTAAGCTTCTATTTAAAGAAAAACATTATCAAACAAGTTGTCAGAAGGAATAAACTTCACAGGTCACGTGGTAAAGATTTCTTAAAGATATTCAGTCTGAACAGGATCTTCAGAGAAATAAGAAACATTTTAAGGCTCTCTCCATACTCACCCCAGTTTTAATATAAAAATAAACTGAACAATGTGAACAGCTTTTAGGAGATCGTATGACTCAAAAAGTCCTACAGCCTTCAAACATTTGGTTAAACATAGTAACACAATGTATTTTGTTAATCTGAAAAATAAAAACAGAAACAATTTTTAATATAATTGAAATCACAGGATTGTTGTAATCTTGTTTTTTTCCCTTAATATATAAGTACAGGAGGGCATTAAAAAAACATGGAAATACACACAAACACACATAAAAATGATAAAAACCTTTCCCAAACAACTCATCATCCACATGTCAACTACTGTTTATATTTTGGTACATATATTCTTGGCTTATTTCAATACATATTAATGTCATATGTAATGTAATATTGAGGCAGGCGGGTAGGACATGCTGGTAATGACAGTTACCTGGGAAGATGGGTAGGAGGATTCCTTCCTTCCTTTTTTTCTTTTCTCTTCTCTTTCTCCTCCCTCCCCTCTCCCCTTCTCTTTTGACATAGGGTTTCACTATGTAGCCCTGGCTGGCCTGGAACTCACCACATAGACCAAGCTGCCCTTGGACTCACAAACAAAGTGTGTTTACGACCAGCACAGGCAACTCAGTGAGACCTGAACTTTAAAGAACACACAAATAAGAGGCTGAGGATGTAGCTCAGGGGTAGAATGATTGCCTACACTGTGGGAGGTCCTAGGTTCAATTCCCAGTGTCCCTTACTTAACCCCCACAGACAATCTAGTCCAGCAAAATTAACGGAATAATTTGAAATCTGCTTTACTTATTGTCCTTCAAAAACAAGGAGAGTTACAAAAACAAAACAGAAATGATGTTCTATATGTGAAGAGACTAGAAGATTACAACACACAGAAAGATGCATCTGTTCCTCCTCTGTCCTGCTAAATGACTGCATTGGTTAGAGTTGAAGTCAAGTGACTAGACCCAGAGTCCTGAAAGGGAGGGCTGGACATTCTTCATAAGGGCAGCAGGAAGCTGCAAAGTGGGGGCGGGAGGGCCTTCCACAGTTCTTCCAAGAAATCAGGCCCCAGACTCCTGGCTCCGTCTGGATGAACATTCCATGCTCGCTTTGTATGTGTTGGATGTTAGAAACCCACGGGGCCAAGGGAGATCTGGCCGGGCCGCTTCAGGGACAGCCCCTCTTCTTCCTCTAGACAGGGAAAGAAGCACCTTGAACTGGTCTACCTTCCTCCTACCTTAAAGGACCCCCCAACCCCCCGCATCTGAGACAGAGTCTTAGTACGTAGTCGAGACTGGTCTCAAAACTCACCACCCTCTTACATCATACCTAACTTACCTAAAACATATTTTTAGCTAAACCCAAAGTATATAAAAATAATTAAAAAAATTTAGCTAAAGATGCTGCATTCATTTTTTATGTCAGAGTATGAAAGTTAATATATTATACACAATAGGAGGGAAGAGACATAAGGAATTTGTCTCAGGGGGTATCATTGTGGGCTCTGGTTTCTTTTATGTGAGAGAATCCCTATTTGTTCAAGACTGTCCAGTTTCATGCTTCAACGAAATAACCAAGACACTAAACACAGCTAGCACTCTGCCCTCAAGGAGCTTCAGGTCTCCAGGAGAGACTAGGGAAACAGACAAACCCATGTCACCCAAATATACTGACAGAAGGTTCCAAAAGATGTGGGAGCATCTAACTCTAGAGAACTGAAAGGTATCTCCAGAGTTTGAGATATATGTGCACTGAAGCTAAGGAATTAAGTAAGAAAAGGAAGGGCTATGTCAGAGTAGAGTAGCATATGCAAAATGTAAGTGTTGGAAAGGAGACCTTGAAGATCCCACTGTATTCAAGTTTAGTCCAACCTAGTGATTGTTCAGTTTAATTTAGTTTAGCAATAGATTACCAATGACTGAAATCAAGGAAAAGGCAAATTATATTTAACATACTTACTTTACACAGATTATAGATAGATGACTTCCATATAAACACTAAAAGTTTCAAAAATTGGTACTTGAGTGATACAGATCATGTAAAATACTCATTGAAAATATACTAGTATTAGTAAACAAACTTTATTTTCATATACATATGCATGCACAGCACCCCAGAGGTTACAATGTTAATTCATGAATAGCTGATTATTGGAAAGGTTTTAAATCATTTCTAAGTTTCTCCTCACAGGTAACCAATTTAGATACAGTTTTACAAACCTTTTCATCTCTGTGTGTGTAAGCAAATATTATTTTATGCACATTTGCAATCGTACACATATTCTGACAGTGGACTCCTTCACACAATATACTCTGAAGATTTTTTCTGCTGTAATTATCAAATTAGGGAAATTATTTCCACATTTTAAACATTGTATTGACTTTAAAAAATTTCCCTTTATTACTTATATTTACTGTATTATTATTATTTATGTAAGAATGTGTGAGCATGTGCGCATGCACAGTCAGATGTAGGTCAGAGAACATGTAGAAGTTGGTTCTCCAGGGGGGTCAAACACAGGTCATCAGCCTTGGCAGCAAGGGCCTATACCTGCTGAGCCATCCTGCCAGCTCCTAAATTCTTTGATTTTTAAAGTTCCAGTTAATATATCTTCCTGCTAGACATCTCTGCAACAAGTTAAGGCTAAGTAACCACACCAAACAGGTGCAGCTCATGTTAAGAAGGGAAATGACTAGCAGGAGAAGGATGGGAGAAGAGGGAGGTTCTTGTAAAGGCCATGGAGCCTCAGGGCAATGCAGTGGCATTCAATCCAGCTCCCAACTTAGAAACCATTATTGGCTATTAAGTGATCTTATTAAATATAACTGGTCTTCTCTGTGGTTGGCCGTTTCTTTGGTTCTCTAAACTTGCATTATTAAAACTGGATATGGCTTTACAACTACTTGAACTCTGTTCACTGCTGCCACTCACAGCTCCATAGATTTTAAAAAAGAGGAGGGCATAAACATTTGTATGTATAAAAACTAAGACATTAAAATAAGCTGAGTGGTGGTGATGCACGCCTTTAATCCCAGCGCGAAGGAGGATCTCTGTGAGTTTGAGGCCAGCCTGGTCTATAGAGCTAGTTCCAGGACAGCCAGGGCTACACAGTGAAACCCTGTCTCGAAAACCCAAAAATAAATAAATAAACAAACAAACATAAGAGGGATGGGCAGATGGTGCAGTGGGTAAGAGCACCTGGTATGTCAGCATGAGGGCCTGAGTTTGAACCCCCAGTGTCTAGATAAAAGCCAGGGTGCTAATCAATCACCGCACTGTAGAGATAGGAGGATGGGTGAGGCTTGCTGGCTGCTGGGCTAGCTCCAGGTTCAGCGAGAGACCTTGTCTAAGAGCAGAAGGTAGTGATAGAGCAGGGTACCTAGAGACATAACACACACCTATATACACACAAAGCAGAGTGCTGACCAGGCAGTGTCTATGCCTGTAATCCTAGCACTTATGAGGCCGAGGAGGAAGCGGTCAGTCTGGACACCACAGCATGGTATCTTGTCTCGAAAAAGAAGTATGATGCATAACAATGACATAATATTAATGCTAGTGCAACTCACTGAATACACAGTCAAGTATCCAAAGGCCTGAGCAGAAGGCATGCATAATACAGGAGGTCTGAAACAATGACTCCCAGGTCATTCATTAGTTGTGTGCCCTTAGGCAACTCAATTTCCTGCCCTACCAAGGATACCAATACATTGCTTGTAGGGCAGTTGTAAAGATTAAAGGGAGGTGTCTACTAAGAGTCTTTGGGACATGGGAAGTGCTCAGCAAAAGCTGGCTGTGACCACAACGCTGGCTGTGACCACCGAAGAGTTCATGAAGCCACAACAGAAACCTTTATTTGAAACATCTGCGAACCCAGGCATAAAAATAGACACAATGGAAAGAGCTGATCAATTTTGTTGCAGTTAATGACCAGTACTTGAACATACTTAAAAAACTCTGGCAACCTGAAAATTTGGCCAGTCCCAAGTCAAAATTTAAATTCTGCAACAGACTGCAAAAGACATGCGGCTCTGCTAAGCAAACACCACAGGTAAGCTGGCAAGGGACGTTTGCCAATCCATACCAGTAGCCCCGTCCGCATTTAGCTCTTATGGGTCACTGGTTAACACGTGACAATGCTATACACGAATTGCTCAAAATACACAGAAAGCCAAATGTATGCTACAAACCCCGCTACTGGTTTAAATTCCACTCAGCATATGGTGTTCTTCTCACAAATAAAAGTTAGCTGGTAACTCTGTAACTACGTTCTAAGAACATTATCAAAGCAATCGCTAAATCTCAAGAGTACGTACTGATAATTAGGAAAACTGAGTCTCGTTAAGAGCGAAGGTAATAAATAAATACCAGTTTGAACGAAACTGCTGGGCTACATACAGTTTGTGTATCTTTAACACTACCTCAGAACTTGGCCAGGAAGGACACAACTGGCTAGTGCCACTCACTTCACTCAGTCCCAGCCGTTAGGCTAGAGGGAAGGGAAGGAATTTTCACTTCATCAATTCCTATACCGTATGACTTTAGGGGGAGGAGGTAACACACATTTTGTACTATTAAAACAAGCCCTCCACTCCTCCCCGCAAAAAACACGGCAAAGGAAACTCGAGCCCAGGGCTGCACTTTTGCTGCGCGGAACACCCAAGTTCATCGGCTTGTACTTTGGATTCTTCTTCGCGTGAGGGACGGTGACACCTTCCGCACATCCACTCGGGGAGGCGTGGGAGAGGGTCAGGAGCCCCGCGACCCCGTGGCTGGGAGGAAGGAACATCCACGATCGTCTCTCTAGGGACTGGAAACTGGCAGGCGCTGCGCCCGGAGCCCAGACTCCCGCCCGCCCGCCCGCTCGCTCGTCCGCCTGTTCGCCCGGGGATCTCAAGCCACCGACCGCAGAGGTGGCCGGCGGGGCCCGAGCCCGGCGGCGGGGGCAGCAGCTTGTCCACCCCGCCGCGGCTCGCTCCTTACCGGGCACTGGGCACGTCCACCGGCCCGAGGCCGCCGCCGGGCCCGGCCCGCGCGTCCCCGCCGTACTTCTCCTCCATGCCGGCTCAGGAGCCGCCGCTGCCCGCGCCGCGGGCTCTCCTCATGTCTCGCCGGCGCGACGGAAGCGCGGGCGCAGGCGCGTCACTCCCCCATGCCAGCCAGCGGCGCGCCGCGTCCCCGCAAGCCCAGCCGTCCCCGCCGCTCGCCCGGGCTCGGCAGGCAGGTACACGCGCGCTGGGCGGGACTAGGCCGCGGGCTGTTCCGGTAGCGCCGGTCTCCGGAGGCAGGACGGGCAGGGACGTTGCCGGGCCACGTCATCCGGCCCAGCAGCCCTCACTCCCGCGGGAGTGACCACTCCTGCGCCTGCGCGCCGCTGGACACGTGTCTGTCCCTCCGGCCGCAGGCTCCTCCCACCGCAGAGGAGGCTCGAATCGCCCCGCCCCTCTACGAGTGTCTCCTAGAGACGCCCTGGGCGCCCGTCCCCCGTCCCTGCAGCGCCACCTAAGGTCCATCTCGGGTACAGCGGGTTCTAGCGGTGCGTGGAAGAGGCCGTCCCTTGGAAAAGGCGCATTGGTTGTAACTCAACAGAGCTTGACGCTTTTAGCCGTTTGTGCTAGGGTTCTTCTTTTTCAAACAGCCTCCTCACTCTTGCAGCCCGGGTTGGCAAAGAACTCAGCATGTAGCTCAGGCTAGCCTCCAACATTCTGCAATATCTTGTTTCATACACCTGAGTATTGAATTTACAGGCGTGAGCCACGTCTAGGCACTGCTAACTCAAAGTATGTGTGAAGTCCATCAACTATGTTTTTAGTTATGAGAAAGCTAAAAGTCTTTTAAAGTGCCTGTGACTCGCGCGCAAAGATAACTATTTTTGGATCTCTGGTGATACTATAACATAGAAGGGGTGGGGAGGGGGCGGCCTGGGAGGATATGTCTAAAAGATGGAGAAAGGTAACCCAAAGTTTTGTGGGTTTTAGTTAATCGTTGGGGAGGAGTACTGGCGATATGCCTAGACAACTAACGTGTGTGAGAGTTCAACATGGAAGGAAGGGGCGTTGGGCATGCTATTGTAAACAGTTTTATCCCTTTTTTGAAAATATAGACTTTCAGCCAGGCAGTGGTGCCGCACACCTTTGATCCTTACACTTGGGAGGCAGAGGCAGGCAGATCTCTGAGTTCGAGGCCAGCCTGGGCTACAGAGTGAGTTCCAGGACGGGCTCCAAAGCTACACAGAGAAACCCTGTCTTAAAAAACAAAAAACAAACAAACAAACAAACAAAAAAAGACTTTCCTTCAAATCTGCCTTTGAAACTATACTACTTAATTGAAACACATCTATATAAAAGTTATTTTTCTATTGCCAGAGAGTTAAAAATACAGGCCTCCGTGTCTCTATTGGTCTGAATCTCAATGCTTAACAATTGTGGTTGCTTTAGTCAGCATGGTGGTGCATGCCTGTAATCCCAACTGTAGCCAGAGGCAGGAGGATTACCACAAGTGTTTGAGGCCAGCTTGACCTACGTATTTAGTTCTAAGCCAGCCAGGGCCATAAGATGAGACCCTGTCTCAGAAGGAACAAGCAGAGAAAGAAACAATTGTCATTTGATCTATCTGTTTAGTTTTCCTCCTCTTTCTTTTCTTTTCTTCTTTTTTTTTTTTTTTTTTTTTTGGTTTTTTCGAGACAGGGTTTCTCTGTGTAGCTTTGCGCCTTTCCTGGAACTCGCTTTGGAGACCAGGCTGGCCTCGAACTCACAGAGATCCGCCTGGCTCTGCCTCCCGAGTGCTGGGATTAAAGGCGTGCGCCACCACCGCCCGGCTTTTCTTCTTTTTTTTAATGTCAAGACAGGCTCTCATGTAGGCCAGGCTGGTCTCCACCTTGAAATGTAGCTAAGGATGGCCTGGAAGCCTGCTCCTCCTGCTTCTATCTTCCAAGGGCTGGCATTACAGGTATGCACGACCATTCCTGGAAAGTAGGGGTAGCAGTATCTATATAATAGGGCTGCTTGGAGGATTTTATAAGTTAATGTTCAGAATGTCCTGAAGAGTGAATGGTGTGTAGTATCACTCAATAAATGTTAACTATTATTACTCATGGGAAAGTTTGGGCTAGTGATTTGAGGAGGAAAATGGAGTTTTCATCAGGATAAATCATGGTGTTTTATCACAACAGAAAAATAACTAATACACATCTTGAGCTTCAACTCTGAATCCCTTTCTCAGGGAGTCTTTCTAAACCCTCTCTCTAGATCCTCTACACAGTGGTTTGCACGGTGCTGTGCTCCTCATCCTTTTCTTCTTCTCCCTCCTCTTTTTGCTTTAAGATATTTATTTTAAAAATATTTATTTTCATTGTATGTTTGTGAGTGATTGCCTGCATGTATCTGCACCATGTATGTGCTTTGTGCCTACAGAGGTCAGAAGAAGGCATTGGGTCTCTGAAACTGGAGTTTCACACACACTGGGAGCTCTCATGTGGGTCCTCTGCAAGAGCAACAGTGCTCTTAAGCACAGAGCCCTGCCTCTCCAGCCCCTCCTCTTCCTCCTCCTCCTCTTCTTTTGTTTGACACAGGTTCATACTATGTAGCCCAGGCTGGCCTCAAATTAATGACCTTCAGCCTCTTGAGTGATGAGGCTATTAGGCCCAGCTATTCCTTTTTTTCCACCCCCAGAGCTGAGGACCGAACCCAGGGCCTTAGCAAGCACTCTACCACTGTGCTAAATCCCCAACCCCGTCTTTTTTTCTTTTAAATCATATGATGACTTATTTATTGGATATTATTTACACACACACACACACACACACACACACACACACACACACACACACACACTTGGTTTTTTGAGACAGTGTTTCTCTGTGTGGCCCTGGCTTCCCTGGAACTTGCTTTGTAGACAGGGCTGGCCCCAAACTCAATGATCTGCTTGCCTCTGCCCCTCCCCCACAAGTGCTTGGACTAAATGTGTGTGCCACCATGCCCTTTATATATATCTCTATATCTATCTCTATCTATCTATCTATCTATCTATCTATCTATCTATCTATCTATCTATCTTAAATACACACACATATATAATACATATATATTAAAGACTTATTTATTTTTATTTATGGGTATTTTGCCTGCATATGTCTGTGCACCACATGTATACAGTGCCCACATAGAAGCCAGAATAGCTGTTGGATCCCCTGGAACTGGAGTTACAGACAGTACTGAGGCTCCATATGGGTGCTGAGAATCGAAGGTCCTCTGGAAGAGCACACAGTCCTCTTAACTGCCGAGCCATTGCTCCAGATACATTAGTTGATTAGTAGATTACTTGGCTGAATTCCATGAAGGAAGAGACAGAGAGCATCTTACCTTTTTCTTCTGTCTCTGCCATTGTGTAGTCTAGTGCTGGAAACAGCAGACATGTAATAATAGCAGCTCATAGAATGAGGAAGTGGGGAAAACAGAAGATATGTATACAGTTATTAATTCCAGAATATCTGTTCTTTGTGTCTTAGTTGGGGTTTCCATTGCTGTGAAGAGACACCATGACCACAGCAACTCTTATAAAGGAAAACATTTAACTGGGGTGGCTTACAGCTCAGAGGTTTAGTCCATTGTCATCATGGCAGGACATGGCAGCATGCAGGCAGACATGGTGCTGGAGAAATAGCTGAGAGTCCTACATCTTGATCTGCAGGCAACAGGAAGTGAACTGAGACATTGAGTGTGGCTTGAGCATATATGAGATCTTAAAGCCTACCTCCACTTTGACACACTTCCTCCAACGAGGTCATACCTACTCCAACAAAGCCATACCTCCAAATAGTGCCACTTTCTATGAACTTATAGGGAACAATTACATTCAAACTACCACATTCTACTCCTTGGCCCCCATAAGCTTATAAGAATATCATACTGCAAAATGCATTTAGTCCAACTTCAAAAGTCCCCATAGTCTATCACAGTCTCAACCATGTTTAAAAGTCCAAAGTTCAAAATCTCTTCTGAGAATCATGCAATCTCTTAACTGTAATCATCTGTAAAACTAAAAATTAAAAAACAGATCATATACTTCCAACGTATAATCACACAGAATATGCATAACTATTCCAAACCATAGGGAAGGGAGGATAGTGAAGAAATACTGGACCAAAGCAAGACCGAAATCCAGCTGGGCAAACTCCAAACTCTACATCTCATGTCTGATGTCAAAGTGCTCTTCAGATCTCCAACTCTTTTCAGCTTTGTTGACTGCAACACACTTCTTTCCCTTGGGCTGGTTCCACTCCCTGTTAGCAGCTCTCCTCAGCAGGTATCCCTCGGCTCTGGCATCTACAACATTTTGGAGTCTCCAAGGCAATCCAGGCTTCACTTTTACAGCTTCACACAATGTCCTCTCTAGATCTCCATTCAGGGACACACCTGCCACATATTGGCCTCAGCAGCTTTCCTTAGTCACAGAGGAAGATTCCATAACCTTTATTTCTTTTGTCTTTGACTCTAAAGCCAGAGCCGACTGGTTGAAGCTGCCAAGTTCTGCTGCTTGCTGGGGCTGGAACATGGCCCCCTTGTTCAATGACGTCTTCTCCAACTTTCTATTTTCAATGGTTTTCTTTGCTGCCTAAGGTTGGCTGTCCTGAAACTGTATCTGTCGACAATGAAGGTGTTAAGCTCCCCACTCACACAACTGAATTTAGGTTCCAGTTATCTGAGAGGGGCAAAACAGGTGTCTCTCACAACAAAGGGCCATTTATCCACAAAATCCTTGTATTCAGGGATGAGGGAAAGAGCACATACAAGACCTTAGTCAGATCCACAACCTCTTAAGGACAAATCTTGCAGCCCGATTCTGACTCATGTCCAGACTTGCCCAAGCTTGCTCCAGTACGTCCAAAAATGATAAGACTAAAGCTCAGACAGTTAAAGGTATACTAATGAAACTGCCGCTTGCTTAACCAATTACGTTTGAGATGACGTAACTGCTTCTGAAACTCCCCTAACCATGCTTCAAAGGACCTGTGTGCCTTTGTTCGTGGTCATCATTTTGTACAAGTGGCTGACCTGCATATGTTGGCTGTTTCTGCAGAATAAACGCTCGTTGCTTTTGCATATTATTTGAATCTGGGGTTTTCAGCCTTTTCTCAGCCCCTTACAACTAGGCTGGCCTCAAATTCATCAATTTTTTTCCTAACTCTGCCTCTGGAATGCTGGGATTAAAAGCACCCCCCCCCACACACACCTGGCTCTAAGCTTTTCTTTAATTCCTTTTCACAAGGTGGAAACTTAGCTGGGTGGATCTTGCTAGGAGGTCACCACGTCCTTTATTCCATTTTTTAAAAAAATCTGTTTATATCCTTGAACACAGGACTTAGCTCCATTCCACTTCCTGGTGCCTCTTTTCTCCTCAAATTATACATTTTATATCTCAAACTGTATATTTTATATTTTCCTTGCTCAGCTTACTCCTTTTCATTATATATGTTCACTAGAGTTAACACTAATAACCACACAACAGAGTCTATACTAGGCTGTCTTGAGATTTCCTCTGCCAATAGAACTAATCAAAATCTTTTCACTTTAGTGTCACAGACAGAGACTTTGGACAAGGACAAAAAGCAGCCACATTCTTTAACAAAATATCACAAGAATGATCTCCAGGCAGCATACTAAAATTCTTCTGCTCTGAAACCTCTTGAGCCAGGTCCCCACAGTTTAAATCTTCCATGCTCCTACTATTATGGCCCATTAAGCAGTATTTAAAGCATTCCACTGCTTTCCCAACTCAAAGAAGTCCCAATTCCTCCAAACAAAAACATGGTCAGGCCTATCACAGCAACACCCCACTCTTGGTACGAACTTCTGTCTTAGTTAGGGTTTCTATTGCCGTGAAGAGGCACCATGACCACAGCAACTCTTATAAAGGAAAACATTTCATTGGGGGTGACTTACAGTTTCAGAGGTTTAGTTCATTGTCATCGTGGCAGGACATGGCAGCACACTGGCAGACACGGTGCTGGAGCTGAGAGTTCTACATCTTGATCTGCAGGGACAGGAAGTCAACTCACTGTCGTACTGAGGGAAGCTTGAGCAAAAGAGACTTCAAAGCCCACCCTCATAGTGACACACTTCCTCCAACAAAGCCACACCTCCTAATAGTGCCACTCCCTTTGGGGGCCATTTTCTTTCAAACCACCACACTATTTTTGATAGAAAAAAAGTTTCTCATACTATGTAGACCTGGCTGGCTTAGAACTCAGTGATGTCTACTTGCCTCTGCCCTGAACCCCAAGTGACCATGCCCAGATACTCTCTTTTCTTTTCTTTTTTAAATTTTATTTTACAATACCATTCAGTTCTACATATCAGTCACGGGTTCCCCTATTCTCCCCCCTCCCACACCCTCCCCTTATTCCCAGTCTACCCCCATTCCCACCTCCTCCAGGGCAAATCCTCCCCCAAGGACTGCAATCAACCTAGTAGACTCAGTCCAGGCAGGTCCAGTCCCTTCCTCCCAGACTGAGCCAAGTGTCCCTGCATAAGCTCCAGGTTTCAAACAGCCAACTCATGCAATGAGCACAAGACTTGGTCCCACTGCCTCGTTGCCTCCCAAACTGATCAAGCCAATCAACTGTCTCACCTATTCAGAGGGCCTGATCCAGCTGGGGGCCCCTCAGCCTTTGGTTCATAGTTCATGTGTTTCCATTCATTTGGCTATTTTTTTTCAATAATTGAGTAAAACTGAAATTTATTATAAGCCACAGTCGTCCTAGGGACCTCCATACTATATATATATATATAGCCTCTATGCTTCTATGGGCTGTGATCTGATTGTTCTTTATTTTATATCTAGAATTCACTTATGAGTGAGTACATACCATGATTGTCTTTCTGGGTTTGGGTTACCTCATTCAGGATGATTTTTTCTAGTTCCATCCATTTGCCTGCAAATTTCATGCTTTCATTGTTTTTCTCTGCTGAGTGTATATGTACCACATTTTTTCCATCCATTCTTTCGTTGATGGGCATCTAGGTTGTTTCCAGATTCTGGCTATTACAAATAGTGCTGCTATGAACATAGCTGAGCATGTATCTTTATGGTATGAATCAGCATTCCTTGGGTATATGCCCAAGAGAGAGATGGCTGGGTGCTGTGGATATTGCTCTATATAAATAAAACACTGATGGCCAGTGACCAGGCAGGAAGTAGGTTGCCAGGCAGGAAGTAGGTGGGACAAGGAGAGAGGAGAATTCTGGGAAGCGGAAGGCTGAGGAGGGAGACACTGCAGCCACCGCCAGGATAAGCAGCATGTAAAGACTCTGGTAAGCCACCAGCCATGTGGCAAGGTATAGATTTATAAAAATGGGTTAATTTAAGATAAAAGAACAGTTAGCAAGAAGCCTGCCACAGCCATACAGTTTATAAGTGATATAAGCATCTGAGTGATTATTTTATAAGTGGATTGTGGGACTGTGGGGCTTGGGGAACCTGGAGAGAAGCCCTCCAGCAACAGCTGGGTCTTGAGGTAGTTCGATTCCTAATTTTCTGAAACCGCCATACTGATTTCCACAGTGGTTGTACAAGTTTACATTCCCACCAACAGTGGAGGAGTGTTCCCTTTGCTCCACATCCTCTCCAACATTGGCTGTCATTGGTGTTTTTGATCGTAGCCATTCTGACAGGTTGAAGGTGGTATCTCAGAGTCGTTTTGATTTGCATTTCTCTGATGATTAAGGATGTTGAGCATTTCTTTAAATGCCTTTCACCCATTTGTAGTTCTTGTTTTGTGAATTCTCTGTTTAGCTCTTTAGCCCATTTTTTAATTGGACTGTTCAGTATTTTGATGTCTAGTTCCTTGAGTTCTTTATATACTGTGGAGATCAATCCTCTGTCAGATGTGGGGTTGGTGAAGATCTTTTCCCATTCTGTTGGCTGTCTTTTTGTCTTATTGACTGTGTCTTTTGCCCTACAGAAGCTTCTCAATTTCGAGAGGTCCCATTTATTAATTGTGCTCAGGGTCTGTGCTGTTGGTGTTTTATTTAGGAAATGGTCTCCGGTGCCAATGCGTTCAAGGGTGCTTCCTGCTTTCTTTTCTATTAAGTTTAGTGTAACTGGATTTATGTTCAGGTCTTTGATCCACTTGGACTTGAGTTTTGTGCATGGTGACAGATATGGATCTATTTGTAATCTTTTACATATTGACATCCAGTTATGCCAGCACCATTTGTTGAAGATACTTTCTTTTTTCCATTGTATAGTTTTGACTCCTTTGTCAAAAACCAGGTGTTCATATGTGCATGGATTAATATCAGGGTCTTCAATTCGATTCCATTGGTCCGTATGTCGGTTTTTATACCAGTACCAAGCTGTTTTTATTACTATAGCTCTATAGTAGAGTTTGAGGTCAGGGATGGTGATGCCTCCAAAGGTTGTTTTATCATATAGGATTCTTTTAGCTATCCTAGGTCTTTTGTTTTTCCATATGAAGTTGAGTATTTTTCTTTCCAAGTCTGTGAAGAATTGTGTTGGGATTTTGATGGGGATTGCATTGAATCTGTAGATTGCTTTTGGTAAGATTGCCATTTTTACTATGTTAATCCTACCTACCCATGAGCATGGGAGATCCTTCCATTTTCTGATATCTTCTTCAATTTCTTTCTTTAGAGATTTAAAGTTCTTATCAAAAAGGTCCTTCACTTGTTTAGTTAGTGTTATCCCTAGGTATTTTATATTATTTGTGGCTATTGTAAAGGGTGATGTTTCTCTGACTTCTTTCTCGGCCCTTTTATCATTTGTGTATAGGAGGGCTACTGATTTTTTTGAGTTGATCTTGTATCCTGCCACTTTACTGAAGGAGTTTATCAGCTGTAGGAGTTCCCTGGTAGAGTTTTTGGGGTCACTTATGTATACTATCAAATCATCTGCAAATAGTGAAAGTTTGACTTCTTCCTTGCCAATTTGTATCCCTTTGATCTCCTTTTGTTGTCTTATTGCTCTAGCTAGAACTTCTAGTACTATATTGAATAAATATGGGGAGAGTGGACAGCGATACTCTCTTTTCTAAGCACAGTGTTTTGGTGTTTCAGTTTACATATTATCATACATGTATATATTGCATTCTTTTCTCCAGTTATGAAAGCCATATAGGCTAATAAATGATGTAACTGCATATGTTGAGCTCCCCAAATATGTGCAAATGCATTTTACTTGTTCATGTTCTAAGATGATGGTTTGGAAAATTGTAGATGTATCCAATCGTCTTTTTAAAATAAAAAACACAGAGCCAATGTAAAAGAGAGAAAGCCGAGAGGTCAGAGCTCAGAGATAAAATCTTACCTCCTGCAGTGCTCCTAACTTCCCCGAGAGAGAGCTACTTCCTGTTTGTCTGTGTTTAAATAGTCTTTCTGTTCTGCCTTCTCATTGGTTCTAAACCCAACCACATGACTGCCTCATCACTGCCTGTAAGTACCGCCCTCCAGGTCTTAAAGGCATATGTCTCCAATACTGGCTGTATCCCTGAACACACAGAAATCTACCTAGCTCTTCTAACCATCACGCTCTTGCTATGGCTCTAATAGCTCTGACCCCAGGGCAACTTTATTTATTAACATAAAATTAAAATTACATTTCAGTACAAATAAAATATCACCATAGAAAATGGATCGGTTCTCTGAAAAGCTGGTCATAGTCAGCATGAGTCATGAAGAGGTTATCTCTGTTGTAACCCCATACAGAAAATAGCTTTGGAATGACCACTCAGCTTTTTGTGGTCTGTGTCTGCTTCCCTCAGTCTTCCTGTCCACCATGCCAGCCTCCTCTCTTGCTCTGAGAAGACTTCTGTTTAACAGGATGAGATGTTTCAGATTCTAGCACTGGAAACAAAGGCTAATTTGATCTTTAACCAAAATTTGTTGTAAGTTTGTCTTTTGTTATGGGTTAAATAGACCTTTAGCAAATAGCAAAAAGAGTGGGCACACAATCCAGGTAAAAGACAACTTAACCCAGGTAGCTATAGACAAGGTGCTGAGCCTCATCCTTGGGGAAATGTCAATGGAAGCCCAGATGAAATACAATTCCATATTCTGTGAGTTGGCAAACCTCAGAAGTGTGTTGTTGTTTGTTTTTGCTCTTTTGGGGGGGCCCACCACCCAGCTCCCAAATAAATCACACAAGGAGGCTTATTCTTACTTATAAATGTCCGGCCTTAGCTTGGCTTGTTTCTTGCCAGCTTTCTTTCCTTAACTTAAATTATCCTGTTATCTTTTGCCTCTGGGCTTTTCCTTTTCTATTCTTGTACACCTTTCTTTGTTTCTTACTCTGTGGCTTGCTGTGTAGCTGGGTGACTGGCCCCTGGAGTCCTCCTCCTTCTCTCACTCCTTCTCCTTCCAGATTTCTCCTTCTTTATATTCTCTCTGCCTGCCAGCCCTGCCTATCCTTTCTCTTGCTCTTCTATTGGCTGTTCAGTTCTTTATTAGACCATCAGGTGCTTTAGACAGGCAAAGAGATCCGCCTGCCTCTGCCTCCTGAGTGTCACGGTGCCCCACTGTGTCAGTCTCTTCCTGAATCTGTGTCTTATTGATTGGGCTAGGTTGGCTGGTCAATGAGATCTGGGGGTCCACCTGTCTCTGATACCTTCAGGCTGCACCCAGATTTTATGAGGGTGTTGGGGATCCAAAATCCTTGTGCACTTTCCCAACAAAGTCATCTTCCAAGACTCCTCCTCCAGACTAGTCTCTCTTGCTTTTCTTATAACATTTTAAAAACAATTATTTATTTATTTGTGTGTGCATGTGCACATGTGTGTATGTGGGTGTTGGCATCCATGCATGTGTGTGCCACCAAGTGGAAGTTGGAGGACAATATGAGCGAATTAATTTCTCCATTTACCTTTGTGTGGATTCTGGGCTCAAACTCGGTTCATCAGGTTTGGCAGAAAGCACCTTGGCCTGCTGAGCCACCTTTCTGGGTCTCTTATTTTCTTTCAATGGAAAATCATTGTCTCTCTTGTTGACATTAAAAATATTCTTTGTATTCTAAGGTTATTTAGGAAATCTCTTTTATTCTAATACCATGTCTGAAATTCTTGTTTGTAGTACCTTAGGATGGTTTTAATAGTTTCAACACTTTAAAAAAATTTTTCTGACCCATCACTTATTGATATCCACTATATTTTTTTATCCTTTTTTGAAATTATAATATAATTGCATCACTTCCTTTTCCCTTTCCTCCCCCTATTTTATCCCATGAAACCCCCTTGTTCTCTCTCAAATTCATGGCTTTTTTCTTTAATTGTTGTAACACACATATTCCATATATATATATATATATATATATATATATATATATATATATATGTTCCTAAATACAAAAATACAACCTGCTCAATCTGTATAATATTTATCTGTATGTATATGGTATCAGGGCTGACCACTTGGTATTGGATAACCAACTGGGGCTCTTCTCCTGCTTCCAGAATTTCCCAGTTGTCTGTAGCTCTTTGTCTAGGGTTGAGGTCTTGTGGGTTCCCCCCTTTCATGTTAGCATATCTGTTGTTGTGGTGTTCAGGTCCTGTTTAGGCAGCCGTATTGAGGAAACTATGGGTGTAGCTTCTCTGACGTTCCTGGGAGTCAGAATCTCACAGCAAACTCCCTGATCCTCGGGCTCTTACAGTCATTCCGCCCTGTCTTCTGAGATGAACCCCGAGCCTTAGGTGCGGGAGCTGTGTTGTAGATGGATCAGTTGGATTCCTTGACCTTAACTTACTCATGGTGAATGGGTGATCGGCCACTGAGGATTAGGAGTGGAAGAAGACAGACCAACTCTCTCAGGTCTGGCCAGAGAAGGGTGGTCTGTGAGTTAGAGCTCGGATGTGATGCTGGCGTCTTTGCTACAGTCACTAAGACAGATCACAGTTTATCACGGTGTGCTACTCTGGGACATTTTGTGGCTTCCCAGTCGTCAGGCCGCATGAAGTCTCATCCTCTAAGTTCAGCTTGGTTCTGTCTTCCTTTCCCATCCAGTTCCATCACCATCTTTCCTGCTTTATTGCCTGAGGCTCAGGTATCTCAAAGAACAGAATTCTTGTGTGGCTCCTTATTTGGGGTAGGGGTTGTACATGTGATCAGAAGCACTTTAAAGCCTGACTCAATTTGCATTTTAATCTACAAATATTTAAAAACTTCATGAATAATACCCAACGCAGTAAAAACTAAAAAAGAAAATGTATCATGGAAGACACACAAGTGTGTGTCCCAGATCCATTTTCAAGGGACAGCTTGTCTAGCTGTCAGCTCCCAGCTCCCAGCTGCCAACTCCCAGCTCCTTGGGGCTTGCCACAGCTGTTCAGAGTGGTCCCAGACTATAGTGGTGGAGTTAGCAAGGCCTGGGTATTCTGCAATGCTCTGATAGATCTGATCTACTCCAGAGCATGTCCTGGGGCTGAGACTTGATTAGGCTCATGTCACGGTTAATCCTTTCTCTCTACTCCTTGTTTTTTTTTATTATTAATTTAATTTTTTATATGTTTGGAGTTTTTGTTTACATGTATACTTGTGCAGCAGGTGAGTACCTACCTGGGGCCACAGGGATCAGAAGAGGGTGGTAGATCTCACGGAACTAGAGTTATAGATGGTTGTGAATCACCATGTGGGTGCTAGGAATCAAACCCAGGTCCTTTAGAGTCAAGAAGCTCTCAAGCTGGGGGGTCACGATCTCTTCCGGGATCAAACAACCCTTTCACGGGAGTCACATATCAGATATCCTGCATATCAGGTATTTACATTACAATTCATAACAGTAGCAAAATTACAGCTGTGAAATAGCAACAAAAATAATTTCATGGCTGAGAGGTGGTGGTGCACCTTTAATCCCAGGACCTGGGAGGCAAAGGCAGGCAGATCTCTGAGTTTGAGACCCGCCTGGTCTTCAGAGTGAGTTCCAGGAGAGTCAGGGCTACACAATGAAATCGTGTCTTGAAAAAACAAACAAACAAAATACTAATTTTGTGTTTGGGGTCATGACAACATGAGGAACTGTATTAAAGGGTTGAGACATTGGGAAAATTGAGAACCAATGTTCCAGAAGAACAGCCAGCGCTCTTAAATGCTGAGCTCTCTCTCCAGCCTCTGTTCCCTGTTTTAAATGACTGTCTACTTCTTGTTTATTGGTAATAAATATATTATATCCAAATTCTAAATCAACATCTTCCCTTGTGGAACCCAAGTAGGGTTTGTTTCTGTTTTCAAACTTTCAAGTTCTCACAAATAAACTAGAAGGAATAGTGATGGAGGAATTATGGGTGATATAAATTGTTTCAACTTTTAAACATTTTATTAACATTATCTTATACTTTCAGTATTATTACTTTTGTAATTTGTAGAGCTACACTATGGAATTATGTTTAGAATAGCAGAAAACTAGAATCATTTTCCTAGGAGCCAAGTGCAGACAGGCATGCTTCTGTAGTTCCAGCACTCGAGAGTCAAAATGACCATGAGCTGGAGGTTAGAGTCCAAACAGTGAGTTGGAGGCTAGCCAGGGCTACAAAATGACATCCTGTCTCAAACAAAACTGAACAAAGCCAAACCCTCATCAAGCTATGGAACACACACACACACAAGCATGCATGAACGCACACGTGTGTACACACAGGCAGTGGGGGCTAGGGCTTAAACCCAGGGCCTTGTACATGCTCAGCAAGCATGCTGCTGCTACTCAGCACACCCCAGTCACAAAGTCCTTTTCTATCCCTTCCCAGGCAGTCTCTCTCCCACTCTCCTAGTCTGATTCGCTGGCCGTAATAATAAAGTTTTGTAATACCTTGGTGGGTTAATAAATAACGTGCATTTATTCTCCCACAGTTCTGGACACTGGAAAGTCCAAGGTTGGAGTGCAGATGTGGTGCTGTATGTAAGGGACCACTTCCTGTTTCATAGACACATCTTCTTGCTCTGTCCTTGTACAATGCAAAGGAGGTAGCTAACTCACTGAGCCTTTTATCATTTTTGATCCCAAAAATTCATCTGCTAATATTTGGCATTGATGATCATATTCAACATATGAATTTTGGAAAGACCATAGTACCCTCAAAATACAGGAAACAACTATTTTAATTTTTCTTTTCTTTTAAAAATTACTTAATTTTGAGATAGAGTCTAGAACTCACTATGTAGACCAGGTCGGCCTGAGTATCACAGAGATTTGCCTGTCTCTGCTTCCCGAGGGCTAGAATTAAAGGCATGTACCACCACACTTGCCCTATCCCACAAGATTTATTTTTATTTTTGTGTATGTGTGTGTGACTATGCCATATGTGTGCCAGTGCATGAGGAGGATAGAAGAGGGCACTGGATGCCCTGGAGCTGGAGTCACAGACAGTTGTGTGCTGTGGAACAATCCTTCTGTCCACTGTGAATATGTATTACTCTCCTTGGTTAATAAAGAACTGACTGGCCGTAAGCCACACAGGAAGTACAGACAGGACAACTAAACTAAGGATGCTGGGATGAACCAGGGAGGGGTGGGAGGAGTCACCAACAGATGCAGGGAGAGGTGAGATGAGCATGCTGAACTTAGAAAAGATACCAAGCAATGTGGCAGAATGTAGATAAGACATATGGGTTAATTGAAATATGAGTTAGCCAGTAACAAGCCTGAGCTATTGGCCGATCATTTGTCATTAATATAAATCTCAGTGTGTTTATTTGGGAGCTGCTGGTGGGACAGAAACTTCTGCCTACAGTTGTGAGCCTCCTGCTCCAGGTGGTGAGAACTGAACTCTGGTCTTCTGTAGGAAGAGCAGGTGCTCTCAACCTCTGCCCCATGTCTCTAGTCCTGTTATCTCTGCCATAGAGATTTGTCTTTTATAGAATGTCATATAAATGCAACTTAACAATATGTTCTCTTTTGAGTAGGTTTCTGTCAATTCACATAGTGTTCTGAAATTTCTTGCTGTTTCTGTGTGTATCCATATTTTTTTTTTGTTACTGTTTTGTTGGTTTTGATCCTATATAGATAAGTGACATTTTATTGGTTTTCTTCTTTGTAGATATCTGGGTTGTCTCCATTCTGCAATATAATAGATAAAGCATTACACAAGTTTTTGTGTTGACAAATGCTTTCCCCCCTTTGTGGTAAATATCTAGGAGTGAAATTGTCAGATCACAGGCAATCATTATTGTAAGCACTTTTGCCTTTATGAGAACATGTGGACCTTTCTCCAGAACGCCCGATAATTTTATAACCTATCAACAATGTTTGAGAGTTCTGATTGTTAACCTTTGGTGCTGTCAATCTTTTCAACTGAAAGACGTCCTGACAGATGTACACGTAATGGCATCTCTTTTAATCTACATTTCTCCAGTGACTAATAAAACAGTAAGTATTTTTTTTTAATGTCCCTGACATTTCAATGTCTTCTTTGGAAAAATGTCTTTAGTATTCCAGAAGTGTAAATTCAGCTTGCTAGGCCTGCAGCTATCTTGGGTTGTATACTGCCAAGAGTGTCCCAAAGGAGCCACAGTTGTGTTTTTTTCAAGTATATTATCCCCCAAAATTCTCTCTCTCCCTTTTTGTCTCTTTCTCTCTCTGTCTCCGTCTCTCTCTCAGTGTGTATGTGTGTGTGTGTGTGTGTGTGTGTGTATTTGTGTGTGTGCTTGCAATTGGTCTATGACACAAGGTTTCACTGTGTAGTTCAAGCTGGGTTGAAACTCACGGCGATTCTCCTGCTCCAGCCTTCCAAGTGCTGGGATTACAGGAGTTCACCACCACACTAAACCCTTAGCTAATTTTTCTTTCCACATGGCCCTTGATAAGTCTTTTATTTTATCTGACTAGTTGGCAACAAGTGAGTGTTTCTTCTAGTTTAAAACCCAATAACGTTTTTGTTCCCTGAAGCCAGAAGTAAGACCCTTGTCCTCAACCATGGTTTCAGTATGGACTGATGACATCAGTTCTGGTCCCTTTATTTTTCTGTGGTCTGTTGGCCATTGCGTGGTTTTCATACAGGAAGGAAAGACAAATGTCAAACACTGGAGGAGAATTATTTCAAAAGTGACTTCTTTCTTTCTTTCTTTTTTTTTTTAATACTTAAAGCTCTTTAATTATTCTTCTTTGTAGCACTTTGTGGCACTGATGGTATAGAATATGTGTGTATTCTGGTTTCTCCTCACACTATAAATATTTGGAGCGTGTGCTGACTAATTTTGACACAGGCTAGAGTCATCCGAGAGAAGGGGACCCCAGCTGAGCAAATGCTTCCTTAAGATTAGGCTGTAGGCAAGCCTGTAGAGCATTTTCTTAATAAGTGATTGATGGGAGAGGGCCCAGCCCATTGTAAGTGGGGCCACCCCTGGGCAGGTAGCCTTGGATTCTTTAAGAAATCAAGTGAATGTAAAAACAAACAAACAAAAAATGAAATAAAAACTAAAAAAAAAAAGGAAAGAAAAGAAATCAGGGTGAGCCAGTCACAGGGAGCGAGCCAGTAAGCAGCACCGCTCCATGGCCTCTGCATCAGCTCCTGCCTGCAGGTTCCTGCCCTGTTTGAGTTCCTGTCCTGACTTTAGTGCTGTGGAAGAGTAAGCCAAACACACCCTTTCCTGCCCTTGTTGCTCTGGTCACATTGTTTCATCAGTTCAGCAACTGAAACCCACACTGAGATAGAGGGCACGGGCATATTACATCTGTACCCCCTGTATCCCCCCAATTGATAATCAGTGAGTCTTATACACATAGAATAAAAACAAATCAAAAACCACCCTTGTTTAATAGATAATGTAAAACAAAACAAACCCAAGCCCCAGCCCCCCAAATCCCCACAATATATCAAGCTGAGACAAAAACTGATTAATAAGCCATAAGGTTACATCATTGCCTTGTTCAGGAAGTGAGGGAGTCATGACCGAGATGCCAGGGCCTTCTTTGGCATCCCTGGTAGGCACAGTATTTCGGAACAGAGATCACCTTTAAACACACTAACTGGCTGCACCTGCTGTCGATAGGAAACTTACAATCATCAGTTTTGGAGCTTTGTGCTCCTAGTCCTGGCCCCAGATTTACCCTGGGCTGCCCTGAGATTACACAAGAGTCTGCTTTAGCCAGCCCAGGCCGTTTACCAATGCACCATGGACAGTGCGGCTGAAACAACCAACATTTAGTCCTCATTGTTTTGGAGGGCAGAAAGCCCAAGATCGGGGTCTGGGGATGTGGCACAGTTGCTAGGGTGCTGGTCTGGCATGCCCAAAGCCCTGGGTTCAAGCTCTAGCCCTGCAGAAAGCGGGTGCGATGGTGCACACTTGCCATCCCTGCGCTTGGGAGGGAAGTGGAGGCAGGAGCATCACAAGTTCAAGGTCATCTTCAGCTACACAGTGAATTTAAGCTTGGCTAAATTAAGGGCCTGTTCCTCCTACCCTGGAATTCTTTTCCAAGCTCAGGGTGCTGGCGTGGTGTGTGTGTGTGTGTGTGTGTGTTTTGAGAAGCTCCATTCCCGGCTTCCCTGTGTGTAGCTGTCACCTCCCTGTGTCCTCACGCAGCAGAGCGGAAACTCTAATGTTTTCCTTTCCCCTTACATCAGTGGTTCTCAACCTGTGGGGTGCGACCCCTTTGGGCCCAAATAATCCTCTCACGGGGGTCACCTAAGACCCCTTGCGTATTAGATATTTACGTTGCGATTCATAACAGTGGCAAAATTACAGGTATGAAGTGGCAACAAAAAAGATTTTATGGTTGAGGGGGGTGGTCACTCCAACATGAGGAACTGTATTCCAGGGCTACAATATTAGGAAGGTTGAGCATCCCTGACGTAAGGACACAAATTTCAGCGAGGGCGGTCCTGCTTTCACAACTGAACATAAGCATTATTTCTCAAAGCCCTACTTCCAAATACTACCGCCTTTTTGATGAGGTTCCAACATAAAAGCTTTGGCGGCAGGGTACACAAAACATTCAGTCCAGCCAGATGTGATGGTACACACCTATAATCCTAGCCCCTGAAAGTAGGGGCTGGAGGGTCAGGAGTTCAAGGTCACCCTCTGACACATAGCAAATTTGAGGCTAGCCCGGGCTACATGAGATTGTTTCAACCACCCCCCCCACCCCAAAACCAAACCTTATTCACTCCATAGCAGAGGTAGTGGTATATTATATTATCTATTTTAAAGAAAACCACAGTGGCCTAAGCTACCTGAGCCTAAGCTGTTTTGAATGCTCAGTCTCCTGTGAAAACAGGCTCAGCATCTAGCCTCAGTCATCAGGTCGGAGGCATGTCATTCATTTCGGTTCGTTTGCTTGACGTTTGTTAGGTATAAAGAAAGCATTGTATGATCCAATGGAAGAATTCTGCCAGAAGAGAAAGAAGGGAGATAAGAAAGAACGTGAGGCCACTAGAGGACGATATAATACAACAATACAATGAATTCTGACAGTCCAAACACAGCCCCAAAGCTCAGCGGTGCGGGCAGGCAGAGCAGCCTCCAGAGACCGGGGAGGGAAGCCGGCCTTTAGCTAGCTTCCCCGTGTCTGCGGAAGAAAGACAATGCATATACTTTAGAGCATCCACACTGGAGGCTGACTGTGGATGAGCTTTATCAAAAGTCCAGCATGTGTTTGGCTCATTTTTTTCTGCCTCTAGCAGGTCTGATGAACCCCTTTTCCCTTTCAGAAATGCTCACTTCCAGAAAGGGGGTGTAGTTCAGTTGGCAGAGTGCTTGTTTTCCACGCACAAAGGCCTGGTTTCAATCCCCAGGACCCAGTAAAAAAAAAAAGGGCATGGTGGCACCTGCCTGTAACCCCCAACTCTTGGCAGTTGGGGACAGGAAGATCAGAAGTTAAGTTCAAAGCGGCAAGTTGGAGGCCTTCTTGGGTTACATGAGATCTTATTTTTAAAAAAAAAAAAAAAAATCGCTTACTTTTTTCAGTCCATTGAAAGCAGCTGGAGTTTGAGCACCCAGAGGCTAGCTGGTTTTCAGCCTGATATATTTTGGTTTCCCCAGTATTTGGAATACTGAGGAGTTTATTACTCATCCTTGAAAAAAATATTTATTTATTTAATCTTTTTTTTTTTTTTTTTGATTTTTCGAGACAGGGTTTCTCTGTGTAGCTTTGCGCCTTTCCTGGGACTCACTTGGTAGCCCAGGCTGGCCTTGAACTCACAGAGATCCGCCTGGCTCTGCCTCCCGAGTGCTGGGATTAAAGGCGTGCGCCACCACCGCCCGGCCCTATTTAATTAATCTTAAACAGAGTCTCACTATGTAGCTCTAGCTGATCTGGGATTCTTTCTGTAGCCCAGGCTGGTCTTGAACTCACAGAGATCCATCTGCCTTTGCCTCCCAAGTGCTGGGATTAAGGGTGCATTAAGGGTGAACCACCACACTTGGTTCAATAACTCTTTTATATCAAGTTCTTGATAAATAAATAGGCATATCTTTTATATAAAGTAGGTTTTTACTTGTTTCCTTAAGATGGGGTCTCATTAGATAGCCCAAGCTGGCATGGAAATCACTATGTAGCTGAGGCTGGCCTTGAACTCCTGATTCTCTGGCATGCTAGGATTATACAGCACCATTCCCAATTGAAGTGGTTATTTGGATGTGTTTTCTTCTTTTATCCTTCCACACTGCATTTCACAATATGATCTGAGTGGAGACTTTTGAGAATGTCTGTAGCTTTATTTTGATGAGTCTTTCTATTCAAAAAAAGCACCAGAATATTTACTTTGACTTTATGTTATCAAAATTACTTAGCAAAGTCCTCAGTTACTACAAGTTAAAGCTGTCTACTCTTGTATATCCAGTGCTTAGCACAATAAAGATGTGCCCAGTAAGTGCTAAGTAAAAGCACATCTTTAATCCCAGCACTTGAGAGGCAGAGCCAGCTGGATCTCTGTGAGTTTGAGGCCAGCCTGGCCTACAGAGTGAAATCCAGGACAGGCACCAAAACTACACAGATGAACCCTGTCTCAGAAACAAACAAACAAACAAAACAACCAAAAACAAACAAACAAACAAAAAACCCAAAAAAACTAAACCCAGCATTTCTCAGAAACCTTGGAAAGTGGGTTTCTGTTTGCCAGAAAAGCCATTATTTCCTTTATCCACTCCTACAGCTAACTACCTCGAGCAATGAGCAACAGGGGCACCTAGCTCCCTATTAAACACGCCTGCCACAGATCAAAGCCCCAGGCTCTCCTGGGCCACAGGCCATCTTCTACGACTCCCAGCTCTTCTTGCTCCTCGGCTCCCTTCCACTGCAGCCTGTCTCCTTAAACCTGGCACGGTTCCCGTCAGGTTTTTGCATATCTCTCTGTGCTCCATCTACAAGAGACAGCCCTGGCAGTTTGAACTACCCAATAAACCTTTATTTCTACCCATGGAGTGAGTGGTCTCGTTCATTGGTTTCACTGTGCCCTTGTTTACAAACATCACTTGGAAATTTGTTAGAAATGCCTATCATTGAACCCTGACTGGAGGTGTACTGAGTCAAATCTTTGGGGGGCAGCTTATGTTTTCATAAGCCTTCCGGGTCATTCTGTGCTCAAATAGGAGACACTGGGTCTAGCGGCTGATGAGATGGCCTATATATTACTAGCTAAATCTCAAGTGTTTATACTGACAGTTCATAAGTGTAAAGGTACGTAGATGGTAGTGGAAGCGGATCCAGAGTTGTCAGATGGGGGCCAGGACATGGATGACAAGAGGCTGTGGAAGTTAGAAGTTGTGTTAGCTGTGGGGCAAAGATACAGTGAGATGCTGGTTGATGGCAGATGAGCGGGACAAGCCGGATACCCGAGTTATCACCGTTGCGGCTTGTCAACGGACACGGCTGTGAAGGAAGAAAAGCATGGCGCCCGGGTTCCTTTGTTACCACTGCTGAAATGCTGCTAGCTCTGCAAGTCTGCTTGAGTAACTTGAAGTTATCTTGACACCCACACTCCAACCCTCCAACATGACCACACAGTCTGTCTCACTTGCATGGTGAGTTGACCTCATGTACAATCTATGTCAAATCCTTTGTGGTGTGTGTGTGTGTGTGTGTGTGTGTGTGTGTGTGTGTGTGTGTATGTATGTGTACCGGAAAAGTTTCTATAAATTGAAATAACAGAAGTTGAACTTTAGCTTTCATAGAGAAACAAAAATAAAAACAGTGGGTGGATTTCTTGTCTAGTGGTTTGGCTTTTTTTACAGAAGCAATAAAAAAAATACATTTATATGAAGGTTTCCATATTCTTTGTTTACCAAAGCCGGTCAGTAATGTGAAATACAATAAAATTGCACTTTGCTGTGGACTGGAATCATGGCTCTGGCAGCTCATAGATTGGAGCCCTACCTCCCGTGTGATGGTATTTGGAGATGGGGTCTCTGGGAGGTAATGAGGTTTAGATGAGGTCATAGTGGGATTATAAAAACACGACAGAGAGCCTGCTCTTTCCCTGCGGTGTGAAGACCCAGCAAGAAGGTAGCTGTCTACACGCACTGAGGCGAGCTCTTCCGTGAACCTGCCAAGTCCTCAAGCCTCCAAAACTGTGAGCAATTCAGTGTCCCAGCTGAGGGTACCTCGTTGTGATAAGTCAGATCTGGCAAAGATGCACTCCATGTGATATGATGTCACCAACTCCTGGCCTATGACATGTAAGTTGTTATAGTTATACTCAGGCCTTTAAATTTTTTTTTTTTTTACTAGATACATTAGACTATGAACACATTAATGGCCCCAAATTCCATAGGCTCCTTTGAGCTGACTTTTTCGAGACCTAGGACTTCCTCTCTGCAGGGGACTAGAGACCTAGCTGCTCTGGGACACTATTTCTGTAGCATGCTTTGGTTTTTACTTGTTTCCTCTGAATCTCACTGCAGGTTTTTGTGAAGCTCAAGCTGTTGCTTTCGTTGTTTTTAACCTTAGAAACAAAGCCCTCTATACTCTCTTGAGTCATGTTTTTATTTAATTTTTTTTTTTTTTTAGACAGAGTCTCAATATATAGCCTTACCTAGCTTGGTACTCACTCTGTAGACCAGGATGGCCTCAAACTCATAGAGATCCACCTACTTCTGCTTCCCAAGTGCTGGGATTAAAGGCGTGCGCTACACCTACCCATATATGTGCGGGTGTTTTGTCTACATATATTTTTCTGTTTACAGTGTGTGCAGTACTCAGAGGCCAGAAGATGGCATTAAGTTCCCTGAATCTGAAGTTATAGACAGCTGCTATGTGTGTGCTGGGAATCAAACTCAGGGCCTCTGGAAGATTAGCTAGTGCTCTTAACCACTGAGTCATCTCTAAAGCTCTCCTTGAGTTACTGTTACATCACCATGAGAGGCTTCTTCCTCATTTTGGTGTGAAGAACCCCGCCCCCATTTTTGAATCAAGGTCTCATATCAATCAGTCTGGCTTTGAACTTTCTAGGTAGCCAAGGGTGACCTCGAACTTCTGATCTTTCTACCTTTGTCTTCCAAGTGTTGGGATCATAAGCGTGTACCACCACGTCTGGGCACATCTGTATTTTGGACACAGCCTTCATGCACTTGGCTTGAATGGGGCTTGCATGCTAAGTTAGAATCCATCATGTTTAAACCTTCCTTTCCTTTTCTGTAAGCATTGCAATTTGCCTAGGGTAGTAGAATACAAGGACGGCTGCGCCTCCCCACCTCTGCAAGCAACTAAAGGGGTTATGTGTCATGATTATGAAAAGAAATGTAAATATATCTGTATTTGTATGTACACATGCAGGATATTTCTCTGTAAGTGTCCATTTCGTGATTTGGGTTGAGGTGGCTGTTGGCTTGTGTGGATGACGTTCAGACTCTGGAGAATGCATGTGAAGCTGCAGAAATGTTTTAATTGGAGGACAATTAACTTGAAGATGTTTCTGCAAGTCCTCTAAATGTTCTGTTTTCTATTTCCTTCTCAGAGAAGGAAAGAGATTGGGCCTAGAAAGTCGATACATGAATAAAATTAGATGGAGATAGGCATGAGGCCCAGAATACAGGAGGTTGAGGCAGAAGAATTGTAGATTCCAGGTCAGCCTGGGCTACATTTGGAGAGCTTGCCTCAGAAAAATCTAACCAACCATCCATCCATCCATCCATCCATCCATCCATCCATCCACCCACCCACACACCCACCCACCCACCCACCCACCCACCCACCCACCCACCCACCCATCCATCCATCCATCCATCCATCCATCCATCCATCCATCCATCCATCCATCCATCCAAAGGATTAGCATAGTGGGAAATATGAATACAGATCAAGTCAGCACAGAGGACATAAAAACAAAAGGCCCAAACAAAACAAAACTAAACCAAAAAACTCACAACACAACATAACAGAAACAGCAGCAACAACAACAAAGACCCAAAGAAACAAAACTAAAACAAAACCATCAGTGTGGGTCAGATATTAGAGGACCATGCTCGGAACTGACCAACATGGGCAAGAATGGTATCACTACAGCAAATACGGTCATGGAGAGGACGTGGTTTTTATTGTTTTGGACTGTGATGAAGGGATGGACGTTTTCCTTTTCAGCTTACTAACATGGCTTGTCAATTACACTGAACCCAAGACCTAAAAAAACGATTGTTCTGTTTTTTTTTTCCCCAGTGGACTACCTCATGTAAAAGAAAACACCTAGTAGGTTTAAAAACAAAACAAAACAAAACAAAAACAAAAACCTGAGAAGCAAGTTATTCCAGAAATTAGTGGATTTGTCTTATATCATTTTTATTGTTTGGGGCTTTCATACACATATATAATATGTTTTGTTCAAATTGTCCCCCTAGTAGTTGACATTTTATAGGTTCCTAATATTAGGATGTTTGCTTGGATTTGAGTCTTGAATGGAGGGGCAGGATTTTTGTAATCTATGGAGTTGATGGTGGCATTCCTTGGTGGGCTGCTTGAATTCTCCACAGCCCTTGTGGATCTCAGGCAGATGGGGGAATGGAGAAATTAATCTTACAGTCTGAGGAGTGGTGAGCTTTGTCTGGAAGAGCTAGATATCAAGTCACAAGCTTCGAAAGCAGTGTCTCTCAACCCACAAGGGGGCCGCCTATCAGATATTTACATTGTAATTCATAACAGTAGCAACATTACAGTTATGAAGTAGCAATAAAATAATTTTATGACTGGGGAGTCACCATGACATGAGGAACTGTATTAAAGGGTCACAGCCTTAGGAAGGTTGAGAACCACTGTTCTAAAGAATGAAGCCTAAGTCACCATTAGTTGTGGAAAAGGGGGCCACATTCAACCTTATTTGGGACACTGGTCTAAACTTGTGGGGGAATAACAGTTTATTTTGTTTTTATTTATTATTGTTTATTAATAATTCACAATGAAGCAGGACGCCTGGGATGTGACTGGGCCACAGCTTTGCCATTCAACTTATTTTGCTGTCCAAGACTGACCAAACGCATTGGTGCTGAGTACCATAGCTGAGGTATTTATTATGAGAAAGGCAGAAGGCAGAGGAACAGAATCGTGAAGAACTAAAAGACCAAGTGACTCATGTCTTTAGAACTATGATTTCTAGGTATACAGAATTTATATAGGCATATATGAGTCTGTGGATTTATATTTCTGATTTAAAGGAATTAGACTTATTCTCGGTTATGTATGGCTGGACACATTCATTGACATCTAGAAGGGGTGAAATAACAGCTTGTAGGCTCATTTTATACTACGGACCACTCCTGGGAATTACATTCATGAGTTAACCTACAGTAGTCCTTTGGTCACATGATATAAGCCTAAAATCTGGAATCACAGGATTTCAGAGGTTCTCGAACTGGTCAGCAAAGTCAAGTTTATCTCCAATTCCGGAGCCACTTTTCGCTTTGTAATTGAGACCAGAGCCGCAAACCTTGAGCTATATACCCAGCTCTCTCCTCCCACCGTGTGTGTGTGTGTGTGTGTGTGTGTGTGTGTGTGTGTGTGTGTTCACAAGAATATGGTGCCTGTGTGTGAACATCAGAGGGACAGCTTCAGATGTCGTCCCTCAGATGCCATGCACTATTTTTTTCTTTTTGAGACGGTGTCTTTCACTGGTGTGGACGTCTCTGGGACTGCTCTGGCTGTCCAGGGAACCCCAGCAATCTGCCGGTCTTCAAGTCCCCGGTGTTGGGATAACAACCGCGCACAACCATGCCTAGCACTTCTTACCCAGCTTCTGGAGAATAACCTCATGTCTTCATGCTTTCAAGACAGGCACTTCACTGACTAAAGTTATCCCCTCAGCTCCTTTTTTCCCTTTAATTTTTTTTTACTTGAGACAGGGTCTCTCACCAAGTTGCCTTGGTTGTATTTGAACTTGCTCTATAATTCAAGCAGGCTTTGAACTTGAAACTCCCTGCATTAGCTTTCTAAGGAGCTGGGATTGTAGGTGTGCCTGACCACACCCCGCTCCCGAGTCACTTTTCTTACACGTTTGGTTAGTCGTTGTCTGATTCTCCTCGGACCTCTTGGGTGAGCAGAAATAGCCCTGCTCAGCATCTTGTTCTATTACAGAAGTCCCTCTTGCCCCCAGGGGTCTATTCCAGGATTCCCAAGGGATGCCTGAAAGGGCAGATAGCAGCAGACCGTATTCATATTTACCCATCTTCTGCACACACAATGTTAATCCTCTTCTTGTCCTTTTCATTTGTTTGTGGTATATGCGTGGGTGTGTTCCTGCGTGTGCGGAGACCCCAGATCCATGTCAGGTGCCGTCCTCTGTCACTCTCACCTCACTTTTAGTGACAGAGTCGCTCACTGAACCTGGAGCTCACCTTTTTAGTTTGACTGGTTGGCTAGCAGTCCCAAGCATCGACCTGTCCCCATGTCCCAGTCCTGGGGGTGACAGACACCTGCTGCTGTGCCTTTTATATGAGTGTGGGGATCTGAACTCAGATTCTCATGCTTGTTCAACAAACCACTTTATACGCTGAGCCGTTTCCCTAGCCCCAACCTTTGTTTGCTTGTTTTGACTAAGCGTTTATCACACACGGGGGCCGTAATTCGTGCTGATTGAGTTGTGACAGCAAAAATAAAACACATCCCCCGTCCCCAATTTCAGAGAAAAAAAATTCACTCCTGCCATAACCAAACCTTCCTTCTCCTGTTGAGCACTTCGATCTCTTAGCTTGCAGGGGCAGTGGGAAACTGCCCCTCTAGCCTCTGAAGGGTCAGCGTGGACAACTGAAAAGGTCGCATTAAACGGTGAGAAAAGCTACATGGATTTAGTCCACGAGTAGAGGCAGTCACGCAGTGTTATCACCCGTGACCTCAAATGATTCAGAGTGGGGAGCACAGGTATTTTGAGAAGTGATATGTTGTTTTGGGGGTAACTCAGTGGATTTGGAGATCATACAATGGCCTGGGCAGTCCACATCGCTGGCAGAACAGACAATAGTATGGATGCCATTCTTTTTTGAGTATTGAATGGGACTAAAATCGAAGACGATATCATGAGACAAGTGTTCAAGTATGTTGGAAAAACTCCAGTCTTCCTTCCTTTATATGATCTGATACCTAGATGGCTACTGTGTGACTAGGGATGGCAACTGTGTAGGTGGTATGGCTACCAGGGGTAAGTTGCTTCCTAGACAGGATGGAGCAAGATGGGGCATGGTATTCAAGACAGCGTGCAATTAAAACTTGATGAGCTCTAACTGGGCGGTGGTGGCGCTTGCCTTCAATCCCAGCACTTAGGAGGCAGAGCCAGGCAGATCTCTGTGAGTCTGAGGCAAGCCTGGTCTACAGAGTGAGATCCAGGGCAGGCTCCAAAACTACATAGAGAAACCCTGTCTTGAAAAAAAACCCTGAAAACTATGAGTTCTTTATTTTTGGAGTTTTTCATTGTCATGTTGTTGGACCAAAATTAGCTGCAGGGAACTGAGACCCCTAAAAACAGAAACAGGAATAAGGGGGTGTGTGCTGTTACAGGATGTCCACCCACATTTGCTGTTCATCTTGCTCCAACACTCTCTTCTGCAGTATGTGAGGAGAACCTAGTCTGGGTCCTGCCAGGACCCCTGGGCATGAGTTGACCATTCTTATCCCAGTTCCTGTTCTTAGGCATTGATTTTGGAGATGGGTTTTGCCAGCTTAGTTATTAGGTACTTTCTGAGTTCCAGAGTGCTCATATCTCTTGTTCCATATGCTTTTTTTTTTCTCATACTCCTTATTCTTATAAATTTACACACTTTCTTTCTCTAAGAAAATCCACCTGTTGTCTACTTGGTAGGTTTCTGGAAGACAGAAAAAAAAATAGAAGCAAAAAATTAACCCCTCCCAGTTGAATTAGAGCTTGGTCATTTCTTCTTAATAACTTTATTCTTATGCATGAAAACTTTTAAGTGTTGTACTTTTATGTTAATTTCAATGAAAAGTTTTGTGAAGTTTGGCTTATTGTTATAGCCCCTGGATCTTTATGCTCCCATTGATATCTTGGCTCCTTTTCTTAGCCATCCAAAAATGAATAAGGAGGCTGGGTGGTGGTGGCGCGCACCTTTAATCCCAGCACTTGGGAGGCAGAGTTTGAGACCAGCCTGGTCGATAGAGTGAGATCCAGGACAGGCACACAAACAACACAGAGAAACCCTGTGTCGGAAACAAACAAACAAACAAACAAACAAACTCCTCCCAGATCTTTTCTGTCAGGATTTGGGGGTGTAGCCAAGAGAAAGGGATGAGCTTCATGAAAAGTGGAATTTAAACCATTGATTTAAAAAAAATCATTCTAAAAACTCGTGTTTCCTGTAGGTTGGGGTCGTTAAAGAACAAGACATTTAACATTAACTCGGGTGGCTGAGTGTTTTAAATTGTAATGTTCCAGATTCCCATGATGTTTCCCCTATGACAGTCTCGGGGCTTTTACCATCCTACCTCTGCTCTGACCCTAGTTACTTACTGGGGTGGGGTTTGTGGAGAAGCATGGCCAGCTGCGACCCCAGGGTTCTCTGGGTCTTAATGGGATTTCAGTCTAGGAAGCATGTTGACGACCTGTATTCTCTGTAGCTCTTGGCGTATCCCCACTGTCTAGGCTGGGTCCCCTCTGCAGTTTGAAGCTTTTTATTTTTTTATTTTTTATTTATCATTGTAACATTATGCTGTTCTTCGATTGTGTTTATGGATGTATTTCTTCTCCCTTCTACTGGACAGTTTTGATCTTTTTTTTTTTTTGGTTTTTCGAGACAGGGTTTCTCTGTGTATCTTTGCGCCTTTCCTGGGACTCACTTGGTAACCCAGGTTGGCCTCGAACTCACAGAGATCTGCCTGCCTCTGCCTCCCAAGTGCTGGGATTAAAGGCGTGCACCACCACCTCCCGGCCAGTCCTGATCTTTATTAAGTAACTTTTTATTGGGTTGGGAGATTGTAGTGTCGGCTTTGTAAGGTTTCGAGTGGAGTTCTCGCTTTGCAAGCCATAGATTAAACTTACATGTAGGAAGGAAGAAAAATATTTGCCCAGGGTTTCAGCGTTTCCTTAAATTACCTGCTTTGACTAGATGGGGGTGAGATCTGATGTAACTTGGCCACACTAGGGTGTTGGGTGGCTTCATTTTGCCCTTCTAGATCATTTCTCATCTCTGGAAGGGACGCTGCGTGGACATCAAAGCTACCTGTGTTCTCTGGCTTTCAGCAGGACATGAAAGGACGGAGGGACGCTGGGAGGTGGCCACGGGCTCCGTGTCTCTCAGCAGCCAGTGCCCTTGCCTAGGAAGCTCACTCCATTTTCCCTTCTGTCTCTAGTGACAGTCAGCCTTCTCGGCCCTTTGGGGATGGTGACAGACCATTGCCACGATTTCTTCCTACTGCTCACACCCTTTCCCTCGATGTCTTCCAAATTTCCCATCTTGTATGTTCCATTTGTTATGTTCTTTGATGTGTGTGTGTGAAGGCTTTGACTGATATGGAAAGTTTAAAATTCGGAAGGAAAACGTCCTATCTACTGTTTTAAGTTTGAAGGAATTATGTGACGAAACAGTCTTGGGCCCTCAAGGAGCTGAGTAGGCTTTTGGGTACGAAGTCTAGAAAAAGGATCAAAGATAAAACATATTTAATCATTTTTTTCCATGTAAAATTTATTTTGGTGATGGGCTTGACCCCAGCACCTCATGCGTGCTTAGCAGGAGCTGTTCCATTGAACTCGGTGTCTTGAGTGCATAACTATATTTTAGCTTGGAAAATCAAGAGAAAACTTTTTTTTTCTTTCAAGAATATTTCTTTCACCGAATGTTACACTTCAAAAAGGGTTACTGATATCTAACAGTTTTTAAAGTGTTGGTGTCTCAGGGTTTCTGTTGCTATGATAAACAACACGTGACCAAGGCAATGTGGGGATGAAAAGATTTATTACATATTATAACTCTCAGGTCACAATCCATCACTGTGGGAAATCAGAGTGGGAACTCAAGGCACCAGGCCATTGAGAAATGCTGCTTATTGGCTTTCTCAGATTGCTTTCTTATATAAGTTAAGAATCACCTGCCCTGGGAGTTGCACCATGAGCTGGACCCTCACACATCAATCATTAACCAAGACAATGCCCCATAGACTTGCCTACAGTCAGTCTTATGGAGGCATTTCCTCAATTAAAATTCCCTCTTCTTAGATGATTCTAGCTTATGTCAAGATGGAACACAGAAAACAAAACAAAACAAAACAAAACAAACAAAAAACCAACTACCAGGACAGTTGGTAAAATTCTCCTCCCACCTCTTCTTCTTCTTCTTTTTTTTTTTTGATAAACCATCTGTCTGTCTACCTACCTCCTATCTATCTATCTATCTATCTATCTATCTATCTATCTATCTATCTATCTATCTATCTATCTATCGCTTGCATGCCTATACACACATACCATGGCATTTGTGGCATTCAGGGCATTCATGCCATCATGTGCATGTGGAGGTCAGGGAGTTGGTTTCTCCTTCCTGTATGAATTCTGGAGACCAAATGCTTGCTAAGCCATCTTTCAGCCCTCTGCTGACATCTCAAACAAATGAATAGTTTCTAGAATATATAATGGACTCCTATAAACAATATATGAGAGAGAGAGAGAGAGAGAGAGAGAGAGAGAGAGAGAGAGAGAGAGAGAGAGAGGCGCAAAGGTATAAATAGTCAAGTCACAGATGGAAAGTGTCTATGAGAAGATGCTCAACCTAGGAACGTGGAAAATACAAACTAAACAAGATAATGCTTCATATTCATTAAAATGGCAAAAAAGTCATATAATAGTCTGGGTGGGTGGGTGGAAGTGTGAATTGGCACAACCACTTTGGAAAGTAATTTAGCAATATTTTGTAAAGCTAAAAGTAAGCATAATAAAGAATTCAACAATTCTATTTCTAGGTATCCATTGGTTGTGGAATGCTGTTTTGCGTATTTACACCGGGGAACACTTAAAGATGTATATTGCAGTAGTATTTGTGAAGGAGAAAAATTAGAAATAAGCCAATTATCCATCAAAAGAAGAATGTTAAATTATTATACTGTGTTAATATGATAGAATGATGTGGAGTGAACAAGGGCAATATATTAATCAGCAAACAACAAGTGTTTTAAACAGCAAGTTGTAGAAATACATATATATATATATATATAATATTATATGTATATAGTATTAGCTCCAATTTCTCGTGTGTGTGTGTGTGTGTGTGTGTGTGTGTGTGTGTGTGTGTGTACATATGTACACCAATGTGCAGGTGTGAGTGGAGGCTGGAAGATAATCTTGGGTGTCATTCCTTAGGTATTACTTACCCTTTATTTTAAAGTATTTATTTATTTTGGTTTTTCAAGACAGGGTTTCACTGTGTAGCTCTGGCTGTCTTGGAACTCACTTTGTAGACCAGGCTGGCCTCGAACTCACAGAAATCCACCTACCTCTGCCTCCTGAGTGCTGGGATTAAAGGCGTGCACCATCACTGCCCTGCTTGGATTTATTTTTATTTTGTGTGTATGTGTGTGCCTGCTTGTATGTCTATACACCACATGTGTGCCTGATGTGTAAGGAAGCCAGAAAAGGCTGTTGCATCCTCTAGAACTGGAGTTACAGATGGCTGTGTGCTGCCACGAGGGTACTGGGAACCAAATCTGGGTTCTCTGCAAGAGCTCTTAACTGCTGAGCCATCTCCTCAGCTCCAGAATATTTTCCGTCTTATTATTTTTTTTCTGAGATAATGTCTCACTATGTATCCCTGGCCTGGAACTCACTGTAGAGACTGGGCTGGCCTCAAACCTACATAGAGCTGTCGGCCTCTGCCCGCGGAGTGTTGTGAGTACCACCAAGCTCAGCCCGTACTAGGTCTTCTATGTAAAAGTACACAGACAATCTCCATTGTTTGCGGACAGGCATATGCTGTTTACAGATATCTACAGTCTTTCGGAACTCAGATCCAAAGACCGAGCCTACTTAATGACAGAGGAGTCTGGCAGGAGTTTGAGATGAATGAAAGAATAAAAGAACCACACTGTTGGATCCTTCCCATTCCTGGGTGCTGGTCCCTCTGTGTTTACCCACAGTCTCCTTCCACAGCAAGGTTTACCTGTTCTTCTCCAATGCTAAATCCCCCATCAGGAACCATCTTCTCACAAGGCAGGCCCAAGTGTGAGCACAGAGCCAATCCTTCTCCAGTTGAATCCACTTTTCTTTTCTTTCCTTTTTCTTTTCCATCTCATTTTCATCTGTACTACCATCTTCCCATATTGTTACTAAAACTTTATGTCTTACATCTTATATTTAATAGCTTTTAAAGATATCTATTTTATTTCATGTATGTGTGAGTTGTATGGGCAATGCATGCATCCCTGGGGCATGAGGAGGGGAGAGGAGAGTGTCAGATCACCTGGAACTGGAATTATAGGTGATTATAACTAGCCACGGGGCTGCTAGGAACTGAACCCAGCTTCTCGGCAAGAGTAGCAAGTGCCCTTAACCTTTGGGCTGTCTCTCCAGCCCCGTATTTAATAACTCTTCATTTCCCATCGACCAAGGAGAAGAAATAAATCTTTCATTTCCACTTTTCTGTGTGTGTGTGTGTGTGTGTGTGTGTGTGTGTGTGTGTGTGTGTGTGTGTGTTGGTAGTGTGTGTCACAAGGCATATGTGGAGGTTAGAGGACAACTTTTGGGAGTGAGTGTGTGATTATGCTCCATCCACCATTTTGGACAGGATCTCTGTGTCTTGCGTATTCCAGCCTAGTTGGCCCACGAGCCTTCAGGTAACTCTCCTGTGTTTCCCTTCTGTCTCTCTGTAGGAGTGGTGAGCTTACAGTTGTGAGCACCACATCTGTTTTTACCTGAGTGGTCAGACAAGGGTCTTTTATTGCTGAGCCATATTCCTGGCCTTTCTTTCCCAAAGTGATAATTCTTTAATTTACACTTGAGAGAGTGCTGAATCTAACCACTAGATCACCAGGGACAGGGTTTAGTTGACATATGAAATTCTATCTCTTCTTATGCTGACTAAGGATGTCTTATTTTTTGTCCATTTCTTATCTCGTGAGTTTTGGGTTGTCTCTGCTGCAGGTCTACATTGCTAAAGAGAGTCTGTAGACGGCTAAAAATCTCGGAGTTAATTGCCTGCCCTGAGAAAGAAAAGGGGTTTATTCAAGAGTAAAACATTCTTTTAGTGAGGGACACGAAGAGTCTTTGCAATTTTTCCCCCAGTGTCTAGGAAGTTACCCACAAGCCCACTGATGGGAGGAAGGAAGGAGAACATCTTCCTGTAACTAGAGTTTTCCTGCCTGGCCCACAGTCAGGACAAATCTCTGTCACCTGCCAGTCCCACAGCCGCTCAGACCCAACTAAGTAAACACAGAGACTTATATTGCTTACAAACAGTATGACCATGGCAGGCTTCTTGATAACTGTTCTTATATCTTAAATTAATCCATTTTTATAAATCTATACCTTGCCACATGGCTCTTGACTTACTGGCATCTTCACATGCTGCTTGTCATGGCGGCGGCTGGCAGTGTCTCCCTCCACCTCCCTGTTCTTTCTTTTCTCCTCTCTGTTAGTCCCTCCTGTACTTCCTGCCTGGCCACTGGCCAATCAGTGTTTTATTTTTTGACCAATCAGAGCATTTGACATACAGACCATCCCACAGCATCTTCCACTGGCCAAGAGGGCACCGAGAGATTCGTCCCTTATTATGCCAGCACACTGTCATCCAGTTAGCCTTTTTCATAATGAATTTCAGGGTTTGCACCCTCATAATGTTAATTCTGACATTCGCCTGAGAAAACCCAGTCTCACCATCTTGGCCAAATTAAAACAAGCTTTTATTAAAATATTAAATATTAACCAAGACGGAATTTGGTCAGGTCCATCCTCCTCAGGTGAATGGCCCGAGGCACATGTTGTCAGGGCTTATGTGGCCAAAACCCATAGGGCACAGTACTTTCCCAAGAGGCTTTGTTGTTATTTTCCCAGAACTACAACTCCCAGAATCCTAGGGAGTTACCCGAACCTTGGGCAGGTGGGGCAGGCGGGGCTTACAGGTTAATTTAGAGTCAAACAATAACTCAACATGTCTGCTGCTTCCTGTATGAATCCTCCATGATTCTTTTAAATAGCAACCGATTCCAATTCCCAGTTCTCAGAATAGGCAGGCGCCACAGGACCTGTCTCGCCCATCACCGATGTCATCATCACAGGGCTCCTGAAACAATATACACGGTGCCTCTTGGTAGAGGCTAGAAGCACCATAGGCTGGGGCTTTGTTTTGCTAATCATAAAGAGCCTGTTATTTGGCTCTCCCAATGCATCCTTCTTTGTGAGTGACATTTCTTCTGGTCCATCTCAACAAGGGGTTGCAGTGGGTAGCTGTTCCAGCTTTGACCTCAAAGCACTGCCCCTAGTGTGGCAGTAAGTAACTGCCACACCTGCCTATGACCTGCCCCTAGGGCGTGGCTGAGACAGGTCCCTTTAAGACCCAAGAGGCGAACATGCTTGGCTTTCTTCGCTACCTTTTGGTCTTGGATGCTGGTGCCGATCAGGCAGAGCTCTCTAGAGAACAGCGCTGGACAGTGCCTCAATCACTATGTCCTGTATTGTGAGTTTCTTGTATCATAAATTAACCCCCCCCCCCTCCGAAAAATTCCTACAATCATTAAGCTATTTCTGTTGATTGGTGACGATTTAATCGCAACAGGTTGTGTTCAAAAAACAAAACAAAACAAAACAAAAGTTCCTTGTCTGCCGACTGCTAGTTTAGTTTGTAGCTTCAGAACTGGGCTCTTTCTCCCCTCCATGTTGAACCAGATCTCTAAGTTCGAATGTCTCTCTTAATTTCTTTTCTCTTTGAGCTTGCAGGCCACTTGGTTGCGATAAGGGAATCCATAGCCAAGTTCATGATTCTGTCTGGCTTCAGAACCATGAATCTTAGAGCTGAACAATGCCTTTGCTTAACTTTCTGATTCTGAAGAACAGAGAGACCCAGGGACATTAGGAGATTTCTCCAGGAACTACCGTATTATTTTTAAAGCATATAGCTCACAAGTGCCACTGTCTTAACTTTTACACAACAGATGTATGATCAGAGATGACACAGCTGGTCCAGAGCAGCACAGAGAGCTGGGACCAGAGCTGAGGTATGGAGCCTGATCTCCTGTTTTCCAACTTGGTGCTTCTTATGGATACCACGTGGCTTCTGGGCAAAGTGAGGAATTTAGAAATGGCTTGTCTACTCTCTAGCAATCCCTTTTACTTTTCTGTCTATCTGTGGTGACCTAACACCCCACTGCCAGAGCATACACATTCATAAAATTTAATTGTATTTGCTAGTTGAGAAAACACATGGTGTAATACTAAAAAGGGCACCAAGGTGTGTATGCTGGGAATAAAAGTCTCCTTCATCCTCCTGTCCTTCAGCTCTCTGGTTTATTCTCTGTTGGTCTGTCTGTCTCTCTGTTGCTCCCACTATCCGAATCTCTTGCATGTTGTCTGGTTAAGATGTGCCAAGAGAAGCCAACACACATGCCTATGTGCTCTTCTAATGAAAAGAGGGAAGCCTGCTGTGTTTGCATCCTAGCCTGCTTTTTAATCGGCTTAGATGTTGATGGGATAGCCATTCTTACCAATAAACATAGAAGTGACCCCTTCATCAGCAGGGAGACATGCCTGGAGGGTCTAAGTTAAGCCCTCGCAGGCCTTACATCCAGTTGAGAATGGAAATTGGCCCCGAATCTGATGTTCTGAGGTCGGGACTGTAAAGACAGAGATCCAGAGGCCAGGGGGGCAGCTGAGACTTCACAGCTTGTCACATACAAAGATAAATTGCTTTGGGAGCAGAGCTATATTCCCAGAGATAGCAAGGTACTCAAGTTTTGTAGCTCATGCGATTGATGAAAGGCTCACTAGCAACTAACTACGTAGTTAAAATGTGGGAAGGCAGTAATTGCATTTAAATGTGTAAAAATGAGATTCTGAAGTTTCCAGAGAGGAACTATTGAAAATGTCTGTGCTGGAAATGTGCTACATTAGTTATGGTCAAACCATAAATGGAACAGTACAAGGCTGTTAAATGAATGCATTGGATCCATATACACAGACGTGGAATCCTTCCCAGGAAGTCAATAAATGGGAAACCCAAGCTAAGGGACAGTGAGTAAGTGTCTTAGCTTGAGATCTCTGGAAGCAAAAATAGACATTGTAGGAGAGGATTCTCCAGGAGGAGTGGGAGCAGGATAGCATATGGGATTCTTTACAGCAGCAAGGAACCATGTCTCACCCCTTAGTAAAACTCCTAGAGGCTGAGAGCAGAGCACACTAGCTAGGGATGGGTTGAACAGTCTTGACAGCAGCCACTGCAGAAGGCATACCTCATGTGACTGCCCCGTGTGTACATCCATCTGCTTGCACAGGCTGGAAACCCTAAGAGTAGAACTTCCAGCTCCATATCCTGGAGGCCTCCAGTCCCTAAGGGCTCAATGATAGAACTATCTTGCCATATAACTGATTTCCTTTGTAATTCTTTGTATTTTTGTTTGCACATTTTCAAACATTCTTCTAAGAGGGGGAGCCGTAGACTTTATCAGACATCTAAGGGGTCTGCGGAATGTACAAAAATAATGAGAAGACAGTGGTAGCTTGTCGCAGTCTTTCTTGGACCGCCAACCCCCAAATCATGACATGGAGACTTATTATTAATCATGAATGCTCAGCCTTAGCTTAGGCTTGTTTCTAGGTAGCTTAAAAAAAAACGTAAATTAACCCATTTCTATTAATCGATGTGCTGCCCTGAGGCTCATTTACCTCACGTACATACTGTCCATCCTGCTTTCCTGCTTCCTCTGTGTCTGGCTGGCGGGCTTTGCTTTTCTCTCTGCCTGACAGCCCCGCCTTTTCCTCCTCTGCCTAGCTATTGGTTGTTCAGCTTTTTATTAGACCAATCAGGTACCTTAGGCAAGCAGGGTGAAACAGCAACACATCTTTACATAGTTAAATAAATGCAACACAAACAAATGCAACACATTTTTACATAGTTAAACAATTATTCTGCAGCACAAATAAATGCAACACATCTTTGCATAGTTAAATAGATATTCTGTCCCACAACAGCAGTTATACTTGGCCTTGAATTTTAGGGATGAGAGAGGTAGATTCTAGGTGTTTGGAGTGATAAGTAGGAAAAGATTTCCACATTTTGTGTGCACATGTACAAGTGTGTGGGGGCTAGACATCAACATTAAATGTCACACCACCCTTTTTGTGTGTGGAGATTCACACACATGTGCTATGGAATGCATGTGGAGATCAGAGAACAACCTTGCCATCCATTTTGTTTGAGATGAGGTCTCTGATTCTCAGCTCCATATGCCAGGCTCCTGCCTTGGGCTTCTGGGGATTCTCCTGTATCCATCTCCTATCCTGCACAGGAGCACTGGGATCACAGGTTCATGCACTGCTGTGCACTGAATGCAAGTCCTCATACTTGTATAGCAAGCACATTATCCACTGAGCCTTTTCCCAGTTCCCCTGACTTCCACATTCTTCCCTCCCTCCCTCCCTCCCTCCCTCCTTCCTTCCTTCCTTCCTCTGTCCCTCACTTTCTTTTTTCTTTTCTTTTCTTTTCTTTTCTTTTCTTTTCTTTTCTTTTCTTTTCTTTTCTTTTCTTTTCTTTTCTTTTCTTTTCTTTTCTTTTCTTTTCTTTCTTTCTTTCTTTCTTTCTTTCTTTCTTTCTTTCTTTCTTTCTTTCTTTCTTTCTTTCTTTCTTTCTGAGATAGCGTTTCTCTATGTAACAACCCTGGCTGCCTGCCAGGAACTCACAGACAAGGCTGGCCTCAAAATCACAGAGATCCACCTGTCTCTTCTTCCTGAGTGCTGGGATTAAAGGCGTGTGCCACCACTGCCCAGCTTTTCTTTCTTTCTTTTCCTTCCTTCCTTCCTTCCTTCCTTCCTTCCTTCCTTCCTTCCTTCCTTCCTTCCTTCCTTCCTTTTCTTTTGAGACAGGATCTCACTATATAGCTCTGGTGGTCTTGGAACTCACTGTGTAGACCAAGCTAGCCTCGAAATCACAGAGATCCACCTGCCTCTGTCTCCTAAGTGCTGAGATTTAAGGCGTGCACCATTGCCACACCCAGCCCCATTTTGTTTTTTGAGTCAGAGTCTTTCACTGGGACCTGGGACTCACCGGGTGGGCAAAGCTGGGTGGCCAGTGAGCCCTAGTTGTCTACCTCCTCTACTTCCCCAGTGCTGGGACTATCACTATGTGTCACCACACCTGGTCTATTTTTATGTGGGTGTTGGGAATTGAACTTGGGCCCTGATGCTTGTGTGAAAAATACTTTATGACTAAGCTACCATCAGATTTTCAAAAAAAAAAAAAAAACCCAAAAAAACCAAACCCTTTTAAAGATTCCTTTTAAAAATTATTTTATTTTATGTGTACAAATGCTTTGTGTGAATGTATGTGCAGCTTGTGCAGGCCTGGTGCCCACAGAAGACGGAAGAGGGTGTTGGGCCCCCTGGAACTGGAGTTACACATGGTTGCAAGTCGTCATTTGGGTGCTGGGAATTGTCCTCTGCAAGAGCAGCCAGTGCCCTTCACCGCTCAGTCATCTTTCCAGTCTCCAAATAAATAAACCTTTCAAAATATGTGCATGAACTACATTCTGAAAAGATTAAAAATTTATTTTTTTGTGTGTGAGCATGTGTGCAGGTGTCTACCTTTTCTTTTCTTTCTTTCTTCTTTTTCTTTTTGAGACAGGATCTCATCTACCTGGAACTCACAAGTAGAATAGGCTGGCTGGCCTGGGGGCCCTAGGGATCTGTCTGACTCCACCTTAGCAGCATAGGGAATACAAGCTTGTGCCACCATCCATGGGTTCTGAAAACGAGGGGTCTGGGGATAGAACTTAGCTCTTGGTGTCTAACTGTCTCCCCAGCTCAATGTATTTTTAAAACACTGCTCAACTGCTCTGAAGAACCGGGGAGGGAAGAAAGAGGAGACTGTGCTGGGCAGTTTTCTGTCAACTTGACACAAGCTAGAGTCATTAGAGAGCGGGAGCCTCAGTTGAGAAGACGACTCAAACCGTAAGACTGGGCTGCAGACAAGCCTGTGGGGCATTTTCTTAACCAGTGATTGATGGGGAGGGCCCAGCCCATGGTGAGTGGTGTCATCCCAGGGCTGGTGGTCCTGGATTTTATAGGAAAGCAGGCTGAGCAAGCTATGAGTGCAAGCTAGTAAGCAGCACCCCTCCATAGGTTCTGTATCAGCTCCTGCCTCCAGATTCCTGCCCTGCTTGAGTTCCTGTCCTGACTTCCTTGGTGATGGACAAATAAACCCTTTCCTTCCCAGGTTTCTTTGGTCATGGTGACGACCTTGACTAGGACAGAGAGCAAATGTGAGGGAGTGTACCTGATTCTTCCTGGGTTGCTTTTTCTGTTTTGTACCATGTCTCTGAGTGCTTGGCCTTTCTTTTCAGAAAGTCCTTTCCGATCTCTCTGCTGTCTGCATTTGATTTTGAATCTGTTTTTAGCACACTTGGACAGAACCCTGTATAATGATCTTTTACTAATTTTGCCCTGATTCTTTATCAAATGATCATAGCACAGAGTTACTTTTTAGGATATCCATATATGCTTGCAGTAGAAACTGCTTTAATTTGCAATGCTATTGTGAATCAAAGTATGCTTTTAAATGAGGAAAATGTTTTTATAATGTGAATAAAATTTGGGGGGTTGCTTTAAACTTGGACTCTTGAAGGTTTTTTAATCAGAACAAGCTTGAGGACATTTGATGTCTCTCCATTATTCACAGTACATTTATAAAACGGATTTACGAAATTCTTCCTCCTGGGATTCGAAATGGATGTTCACTCCCTACCATTTTTGTTGCCAAGGGAGCGCACATCTGCCCTGGAAAACCTTCCTGTGGAGTAATGTCAGCAAAGATAGATGAATGAGAGTACACACGGTTCTGGAATAATAGTGCAATTTCGCTAAAGGATGACGTCATCTCTTTGCTGTTGTATCTGCCATCCTAAGGAGCCCAAAATCCACCCAGGCTAGAAAATGAATTACAAGGACATCATGCTGGCAAGGTGAGATGAAATTAAAAAACAGACAGTAAAATTTAATTTAAAAGGAGGAGAGCTTTGAAAAGATCCAGTTTGCAATGTATTTTTCTCAAGTAAGGTCTTGATCTAATTACCATATCATAATTTGCCATCATTTTGGATTAGCAGGAAAGATGCAAAGCTTATTCTTAATAACTGGATGGCTATAGGTATGCAAGTATACCACCAGACTATAATTAGGCACGTTGTAATTGATTTCAGTCTTTAAAGGGCACATTTAAATGCCAGCAAATAAAGATGCCTTTATCGGTTAAACCCACGCACTACGATGCCACGTGCCTCCGGGTGACACTGGGGGAAAGTGTGCTGGGTTTTCTTTGGATACTAAGAAAAGAACGGTTTGTGACTGTGTACTGGTTTTTGGAGGTCAGCATTTTTTTTTTTAATTTTTATTTAAGAAAAATTTTTATTCATTTTACATACCAACCACAGATCCCCCTCTCTTCCCTTCTCCCACTACCCCCAACCTTCCTCCCTGCCCCATTCCCTCCTCTGAAAGGGTAAGGGCTCCATGGGGACTCAACAAAGCCTGGTACATTCAGTTGAGGCAGGACCAAGCTCCTCCCCCTGCATCGAGGCTGAGCAAGGCATCCCACCATAGGTAATGGGCTCCAAAAAGCCAGTTCATGCACCAGGGATAGATTCTGATTCCACTGCCAGGGCCCCTCAAACAGAACAAGCTACATAACTGTCTCTTGTATGCAGAGGGTCTAGTCCAGTCCCATGCAGGTTCCACAGCTGTCGATCTAAAGTTCATGAATTCCCACAAGCTTAGTTCAATTGTCTCTGTTGATTTCCCCATCATGATCTTGACCCTCCTTGCTCATAGAATCCCTCTTCCCTCTCTTTGACTGGACTCCTAGAGCTTAGCCTGGTGCTTGGCTGTGGATCTCTGCATCTGCTTCCATCAGTTACTGGATGAAGGTTCTATGATGACAGTTAGGGTAATCACCAATCTGATTACCTGGGTAGGCCAGTTCAGGCACTCTCTCCACTATTGCTAGTAGTCTAATCTGGGGTCATCCTTGTGGATTCCTGGGGATTTTCCTAGCACCAGGTTTCTCCCTATCCCCATGATAGCTCCTTCTATCAAGAGATCTCTTTCCTTGCTCTCCAACACGATTCCTCCCCCAACTCCACCATCGTTCCCTCATGTTCTCATCCCCCTCTCCCCTCCCCTCTAGTGACCTCCCCCATCTCCAGTTTACTCCGGAGATCTCATCTATTTCCCCTTCTAAGGGCGATCCATGCGTCCCTCTTAAGAGTCCTCTTTGTTAGCTAGCTTCTCTGGAGCCGTGAGTTGTAGTCTAGTTATTGGAGGTCGATATTAACTCGTGTTTTTGCCTCTCTCTCTCTCTCTCTCTCTCTCTCTCTCTCTCTCTCTCTCTCTCTCTCTCTCTCTGTGTGTGTGTGTGTGTGTCTCACTTGAGGCCTCATGTAGGCCGGGCTACCTTCAAACTTTGTATGTAGCCCAGGATGACCCCGAACTTCTGATCCGTCTGTCAGTAGTTGCTCAGATATTGGGATGCAGGTGTACACCACCAGGCTCAGCCTTTCTTCCACATCCCTACTTTATTTTATTTGGTACAGGGTCTTATTACAAAGCCCAGGTTGATCTTGAACTCACGGTTCTGTCTTAGCCTCTACTGCTGCCTGGGGTGACAGGCATGGCCAGCTTTCCACATTTTTTTTTCTTTTTGTTAGAATGCAATCAAAACATGTATCTCCAACTTTCTCCATTCTCTCTTGCTCTCATTTCTCCCTCCTTCCTTCTCCCTGCCCTGCAGTACTGGGTGTGGAACCTAGGTCTTGACTGCTGAGGTATAGTCCAACCCCTTTGTAACCTTTTTTTTAAATGATGAAGTCTCACTAAATTGCCCAGGCTGGCACTGAACTCACTCTACAGCCAAGGCAGGTTGAAATTGCCACTGTCCTGACTCAGCTGCCCATGTGGCTGGGATTATAGGCCTGTGTCACCAGCCATGGCCTCCTCCCAGCCTCCCAGGGTCCAGAAGCAATATGTGAATTTCTGTCGAGGCATGGATAGTGGCTGGGAGGAATAAATACCATAGTTAGATTAAATCCAAGAATCCCCTTTCAAAGCTGGATTACGAAGTCGTGAAGAGGAGGGAGAAAGCGCAAGTAGAGGGAGGAGAGACTCTAGAAATATAATGAGCTGTGGCTTATTGAAAAGCAAATCTGCTGTTTGAATGAAGATCAAAGGACTTGCATTATGCTGCATGGCTGGGCCGTCCTCTGAGCAACAAGTCCCGAGATAAGGAGGCAGGATGAACTAAGATGCTAATTAACAGTAATAAAAATTCAAAAACCATCAGGAACAAACTCACGAGGCAATTTCATTTCCAAGCACATTTCCGTATATCACAGGTAAAACAATGTTTTCACAAATACCATTTTTAACGCAGGATTTACTTGCAGGAACTATTTTTGTGGCTCGGGGAACAAATTGTTCATTGAAACAGAACTTTGCTGATCTGGTTTCAAAGAATTCTCTTATATGAAAAATTCTGTAAAGCAGATGGGGTCAGAACAGGAGTATTAGGTAATGAAAATGTTCTTTTGAGATATTATACTTTCTGCTTTAAAAGTATTAGTATGCAAGGCACTGTGACAGGAACAGAAAAGAGGAAGTAAAAAGAGATAATATTTTAAATCTGTATGTGCTCTGTACTTTCCAAAATAGACTCCACGGAAGCAGCAAATGCTATCCTCATTCTGCTGATGAAAACACACTTCCAAGAAAGAGTAATGGAGATCTCAGAGTGGCTTATGAAATAACGCACACGCATGTTTCTGTCTTGGTCTCTCTCTGTGTTTTGACTCCTGGAATTGAAGAGTTCAGAACTGGCACTTTTGGGAAGCCTTGAAAGAGATATCCCACTTGGATCTTCAGGACCCAGATTCTCTTGACATTGCCCAGTTCTGTTGCTCTATGATGTGGTTGACTTGGGTTAGTCAGGCCACAGATAATGACTCCTGAGCCGAATGCATGCAGCTGGGCAGGGCTGTTCTCTTCAGGTAAAGGAGTACTTTTTTTTTTTTTTTTAATCTGAGTATGGAGAATTGGGCAGTAACGAGAATTGAGTGTAAACAAGAGATGACCAACCAGAAGTTAACAAGATGATACAATTAGGAAGATTTAGATCACGGCTAGAACTCAAAGGAGACCCTAGGAGCTGCTTTTCTTTAAAAAGCATCTTTACAGGTTTATTTATTTTTATTTATGTGTATGTGTGTGAGCCTAGGTGAGTATATGCACACCATGTGCATGATATGTATGCAGGAGTCCACAGAGCTCAGAGAGGGTTTTGGATTCCCTGGAACTAGTATTGTCAACAGTTGGTTCTAAACCACTGAGCAGGTGATGGGAACCAAACCCAGGTCCTCAGCAGGATAGCCAGCTTTCTTAACTGCTGAACCATTTGGGAGCTGCTTTCCAATTGGTGCAGAGCTGAGAGAGAGAGGGAGAGGGAGAGGGAGAGGGAGAGGGAGAGGGAGAGGGAGAGGGAGAGGGAGAGGGAGGGAGGAAGAGGAAGAAAAAGAAGAAGAAGAAGAAGAAGAAGAAGAAGAAGAAGAAGAAGAAGAAGAAGAAGAAGAAGAAGAAGAAGAAGAAGACTATATTTACCAAATTGCTTACTTTACAAGACTTCTCCCCAGTCAAGACTTGGCTGAGAGCATCCCTCATGAAGGGTTCCATCCATCTCCTTCTGTCTTATGTGTATCATACACAGATGATTGTGACACCAAAGCTCCCTCTAACTGGGTTGCTAGGGTACACTGGATGCTGGATCCTACCCTGGCCCAACTCTGAACCTAGACCTTCAGTGTTAGCAGGATCCTTAGAGAGTCTGGTCTGCCTAATTATCACACCTTCTTGCACCCTGCTTTCCAGGCCACTCGGATAGAGAGATATCCTGACATCATTTTTCTTTTATGTTGCTACCCTGCCTGCTGATCATCTTTGTTTAAATTGCTAATTCTCATTTTCCAACATGGACTCAAGCCAAACTAATCTTCATCCATATAGCATTAGGCCGTGGCAATGATTCTCAAATGGAAGCCTTAAGATTATGTGTAGGTCTTTTGAGGCCTTGGGAAGTAAAGTGAAAACACAAAATGTGTCTTAACGGTTCTGACAGGAGCTCACTGAACAAAAAACCTTCTAGTCTAGGTGCCATTCAACAAGTCTTTGAATGTTCAGTTGCTTTCTTCGTTAATTGACCTATTCACATTTTCGACTGAGTTTATTTAACTCAGGACTTCGTGACATTGAGATAGGCACTTTGCTCTCAGAGGAATATATAGGTTTTTTTTTTTTTTTTTTTTTTTTTTTTTTTTCTAGAATTATCTGAAGGAATACACAACAAACCACAATGATGAAGTGTAGCTGGTGCTAAGATCAACTTCGCTCTTCGTATCATCTTCCAGTGCCAAGTCCCCGAGGAACCAGGGGCAACACTGAGCTAAGAAGAGTTGCTCTGGCTGGGTCTGGACTCCCATCTGCCTTGATTTTGTCTCAGGCCTCCTCTTGCTTCCAAGGGCTAACTACTAACTACTCATCTTGGTTGATATGATCTCAGGCTATTCGGTTTTTCTTTGTTGATTTCATGGAAGGCTTCTCTTCCGGAGCAGCTACTGGCTCTGGCTGTGCGAAGCTTCTCCTCTCTCAAGTGAGATGCTCTGTGTCTAGCTTGTTGCCGCTTTTCCTGCAAGACCAGCATCCTCTTGCTCTTGTGGCCAGGCACACCATTTCTCCTCACATCCTCAGTTTCCTGTGTACCTTCCTGCAAGTTACTTCATGATAGGAGGTTTTCTTTTCTTGTTTTTTGCTTTTTTTTTTTTGATTGAAGTTAAGGGAAAACAGCCAACTTTGAACTGAATCCTCAGTGGAAACAATTTTGTCATAGGCACAGTACAAATGCCATGACGTTTTCTGCCAGTGATAGCCAATGCTCTGTTTCTCTCCAAATCATCAGGTAATAACTTGGGGTCTTACTGTTTTATCCTTTGTAGCAGGGTTCTCACAGTGTCTTACATGAAAAGCTCTGTGATAAATTAACTTTGGAAGGCGCCGGATTTAAGTCGTATTGGCTTTTTTTTTTTTTCCTGACCATTCCCCCCCCCGCCCCCCAAGAACCTCGGCTGCGATGTTAATTTCTTCTGTGTATCTACCAAGTGGGTGTTAGCATTCTGCAAAACACATTGGGAATGTTCCTTTCCTTGATCCAGTGATCCAGCCTCAGTGTCTTTTAACCTGAATGAAGCTAGGCTGGTGTCAGCAGGGTGCCGCATCCAAAAGAACCCCAAGATGGACAAAAACACAACACAACACAACACAACAAAACACAACAACCCCCCCCCCAAAAAAAAACCCCCAAAAAACCAAAAACCCAAACTGAAACAAAATACCATCCCTTTCTCTTCAGAGAGCAACATGTGCCTGTCAGGAGAGATGCCTCTGGAAGACGGAGCAGATGGAGGCTACGCACGCAGCAGCATCTTTACAAACCTCTTTTCCTAAAGACCCTCTGCCATCCCAGCTGCTTTCAGAAGCCACACCCCCCACTTTTCTGCAGACCCCGACTGTTTGATTTCTCCTCTTGCCGTCTAGATTTGTGACATTCTTTCAAGATGAGCTCCTTGCTCCTGCGGTGTGGCGTTGGAGCACTGTGTCCTCTCTTCTGCCAATTTGAAGATTGGCTCCAGAATCCTTAGATTCCCTGGATTCTGTGGTTCTAGGTAGCAAAGTACCTTACGGTAGAAGGTGGTCCCTAAAGTGAGGTGTGGTTAACAGCAGCATTTACCTTCTTCTTTCTTACATGAGATGTAGGGAGATGAAGGGAATTGAGTAGGGCAGTTTTTGAGACTCCTAAATTATAACAATCCTGAGTCTAGTGTGAAACAGGATCTCTCTGTGTAGTTCTGACTGTCCTGGAGCTTGCTTGGTAGACCAGGTTGGCTTTGAACTCACAGAGATCCTCCTACCTCTGCCTCCCCCGTGGTGGGATAAAGATGTGCACCACCACACCAAGCTCAGGATTTCTTACTTGAAAGGAGATGCTGATAAAGCCTGTTTAGCCTCCTTGTCTCTCCTCCTTCTCTCTTCTCCTTTTTCCAAGGTGCAGTTTTATACTACTCTCTTTGATGAAGACGCCTTTGGCCACAAAAGCCAGTGGTGATCCTCTCAACAGCAGCAACTGAATTAGGCGTACTTAGCACCCGTGTGGTGCTGGAGAATGGTGTGGCAGAGACAAATGACAAAGTTCTAAATCTTGAAGGATGATCTGTTTTCAGTCATAGCTCATTTTCTTTGCTACTGAGCACATCCATTAAGCAGCCCCTGGAAGCACCAAATGCTGCCTCCTAGAATTGTGCGATTTGGGAGGTGGTCCTATTAAGTTCATTTGTTGTTAAATTAATTTGTTATGCTGGTTTCCCCCTTTTTTTTTGCAACCCAATTCTAATTTCTTTTTTGAGAGTGAGGATTATATTTTGAGAGTGTTGGTATCTTTATGCAGAATTTACCATGCTGATTTTCCTTTAATCAAAATTCAGGAAATACTTGAGTTATTGAACTGACTTTACTGGTGAGATCATTAAGCTAACGTATACACTGTTGGGAGAACAGTGGACACCAATTCCTTATGTACTATGGTGAAAGAGAGGGAAGGGAACTATAGAACACCCATTCTTATAAAGCTTGCTAGAACATATAAAAAAATATTATCTCAAAGTACCAGAAAGAACATCTTTGACACAAAACTCTTCAGGGTTCTGCAAACTGCCGAGGAAGTGATGTTGAAATCATAGCCTACTAGAAATCTCTGTAGAACAGAATACAACTACAAAAACAAAGAAATAAAACAAAACAAAACAAAAAAAAGAACCCCCCTCTCCCCTAAAAAAACCCTTAGAACAAAAATCAATAAAAATCTAAAGGGAAAAGAAAGACTGGATAAATGATGATGCTATTTAGTCACATTTTTGCCACCTAACAAATCAGTCCGAATGGAGTGACTGAGAAACAATAACTGCTTATTATCTTATTAAATCAACAATTATATAATTGTTTGGTTCAACTGGGTACCGCTGGGTGGTCTCTCCACTCCATGGGATATAGACGTGGCTGGTCAGCCAGGAGCTGGCTGGAGCTGGAATATCCAAGATGGTCTTTCATTGTCCAGGACTTCCTGGTTGTGATGCTTCATTGTCCAGTAGTCAAGCCAAGGCTTTTATACTCACAACAACTTCTTCCCAAAGAGGGAAGCAAAAGCTGCCAATTTTCTTAAGCTCTGAGCTTCGGAATCTTAGAGCATTATTGCCAACTTATCCTATTGGACAAGATGAGTGGCAGGGCCAGTCTGGATGTGAGGAGAAGAGGAAAATAGGGGTGTGCACAGGGAGGGATGGATTTCTACTGGCCATATTTGGGTATTATCTACCACATTTATTTACAGTCACATCTGGCGCATGAGGTAAGGACTGGATACATGTCTGGATCATCTAAACTGCAGCCTAGAAACAGCTACAGGACCCATACAGTGGATGGATATTCAAGAATAACAAGGAAGGAAATATAAAAATGATGTAATGTGCATGACACCTGCACACACCAGGCTGAGAGTGTTTTGTAGGGGTTCACTTGTCTGAGATGTCTAGGAACAGCAACTCTAAGGAGATCAAGAGAAGGCTTGTGGTTAGGTATGCTAGGAGAGGATGCGGCACTAATTGTAACTGAGCATAGGAGATGTTACTGAGGTGATAAAAAATGCTCTAAAATTAGATTATGCAGAGATGCTTGCACATTTCAATATGTTTACCAAAAACTGGGAATCTGATGGTATGTAAATAATATTTTAATAAAGTTTGTGAAGCCACAGGGCAGTGGCTTCTAATTCAAAATACACATTCCTTCACAATTTCAAGTTAATTTGAATAAATGTAGAGCAAGTTAATTTTCCCATAGAGATAAATGTAAAGGGGGAATGTATTCCTTCTTTTTTATTTATTTATTTTTGGTGTTTATGTATATGTGCGAGGTGCATGTGCACATGTGTGTGAGGTGTATGTGCACATATGTGTGAGGTGCATGTGCACATGTGTGTGCAGGTATATGTGCAGAAGTCAGAGGAGGGTGTCAGGTGACCTGCCCTATCGCTCTATACCTTATTCGTTTGAGGCAGGTCTTTTATTGAACCTGGAGCTTGTGTTTCTCAGCTATTCCCAGGCATCCTCCTGTCCATGGCCCTGTCAGTTGGTAAAGTTATAGGAGTGCAGGCCCTGGCTTGTCATGTGGATGCCGCAACCTGAACTTTGTTCCTCATGCCTCTGCAGCAAGTGCTCTTAACCTCTGAGCCATCAATCCACCCTGGGCAGTGCATTCTTAAAGGGCAAGCCCTGCCCATTGTGGCCTGTTTACTTCAGCTTTTGTTTTCTCTTAAAATATTTTTAAATATTGCATTTATCTATCTATCTATCTATCTATCATCTATCTATCTATCTATCTATCTATCTATCTATCTATCTATCTATCTATCTATCTAATCTGTGTGTGCGTGAGTGTAACACATATTGCATGCAGCAGTTAGAGGACAACTTGTGGGGGATGGTTCTCTCCTTTAACTGTATCGGTTCCAGGAACTGAAAAGAATTGAACTCGGGTCATCAGGCTTGGCAGCAAATGCCTTTACCCGCTGAGACATCTCACTGGCCTTCACCTTCATATCTGTGATATGTGCTCACTCCTAATCTGACCAGGCTGATCATCCAGCCTTCCTTAAGTGTTTTAAACACATCTGACTTCCAGTTCCCGGTTATTGATTTTCCAGTGCTGTTTCTTGGCTGTATAACCACTACTTACACGGGCACATCTGGGTGGTACTGCTATAGACTAATCAGAAGGTTTTAATTCTTAACAGCAGTCAAATTAGAGATGAGATGGCGACTAAGAGCCCTAGCCAAAGCTTAGTTTATGAATACCATTAATGGCTTCTGTAGATTAAAGATTGCAGCTACTTCTGCTAACCTGTTCCATTGACATATTCTTTAATAGTTTTAATAGTTATTTTCCTTTTTTTAAAAAAAATTTTCGAGACAGGGTTTCTCTGTGTAGCTTTGGAGCCTGTCCTGGAACTCGCTTTGTAGACCAGGCTGGTCTTGAACTCACAGAGATCTGCCTGCCTCTGTCTTCTAAGTGGTGGGATTAAAGGCGTGTGCCACCACCGCTTGGCAATAGTTATTTTTCTAATTGCTGGGACCAAATACCTGACAAGAAACAAGTTGGAAGTGTTTATTTTAACGAGGGGATACAGCCCACCATGGTGGAGAAGGCAGGGCAGCAGGAGAATAAAGGGGCTAGTCATATTGTTTATATTGTTTTCATAATAGTCAGAAAGGAGAGAGAGAGAGAGAGAGAGAGAGAGAGAGAGAGAGAGAGAGAGAGAGAGAGAGAGAGAGAGTCATTCTCCTTTCATTCATTAAAGGATTGCCTCCCCCCAGCCCCCCAAGCACCCGAGCTGGTGTTACCCATATATTCAGGGTAGGTATTCCCTGATCAGTCAAACCTTTCTGAAACACATCACAGACACATTCAAAAGTGTGTTTCCATGGTGATTCTAATCCAGTCAAGTTGACAGTAAAGATTAACCATCATGCTTTCTGACATTTCAATAAAAACATAGTTCGCAAGTCTCTTGTCTTACCCATCTTGAAATTTTGCAAGTTTTGACACATTTTTATATAAGGAGATTTATATTGCTTTAAACTTTTCTCATTATTACTCTATGTACTTTGCTGTTTGAAATAATTCATGAGATGCAAATGTACTTCCAAGGTGGTGATAGTGAGGTCTTGCCAGCCTGGCCCCTTTCTCTTCCCCTGTTTCTGAGATGGGAAAATTCCAACATTCATTGTGTGTAGTCCAGGTGGCTCAGAAGCCCTTTGTATTGGGTTCTATTCAATTTGTAAGGAGTTTATGTTCCATGAATTTGCATTAAGTTTCAAATTAGACTCAATAAACCTAAATTCCAAGTGAAATTCTTTCTGATCCATTCAGCCTCTGGAGCTTGTCAGAAACTCCAGAATTGGCTTGGATTTCCCTTCTAGGATTTATGAACCTGGGCTGAACACAAGGTTCATAAAGCAATCCAGCCAGAGTCCCTTAGTCTGGGATTTCAAAAGAAGGGTTTTGCACATTTTTGTACATATCAAGCAAGTTGTCATTGTCCACTGGATTTATGCTCTGCTCTCCCTAAATGACCTCACTACACATTGCAGATCATTGCCTTCATTGATGTGATGGAGTGAGCTGTATCCTTCCTAAGTTCTTAGGAGGAAGTTCTAATCCTCAGGACCTCAGATTCTGCTCTTGTTTGGAGTTAGGGTCTTTATAGACCTCATCAAGTTAAACTGAGGTCATGTGATGGAGTGAGCTGTATCCTTCCTAAGTTCTTAGGAGGAAGTTCTAATCCTCAGGACCTCAGAATTCTGCTCTTGTTTGGAGTTAGGGTCTTTATAGACCTCATCAAGTTAAACTGAGGTCAATAGTGTAAGCTCTAGTCCACATGACTGATTGTCCTCACAACAGAGGGAAATTTGGGCACAGATACACACTAGGGAGAACACCATGAAGCTATTAAGGCAGAGTCAGGGGTGGATGAGTCTACTAGCCCAGGAATGTCAAAGATGGCTGGCAAGCCATTAGAAGAGAAAGACTCAGGGCAGTTTCCCCTCATAGACATCCGAGTGTACCAAGCCTACCAGCCATTGATATTGGACTTCTAGTTTCTCGACCTATGAGACAATGTATTTTTTGTGTTTAAGCACTCAATATATGACTCTTAGTTACATATTCCTAGCAAACTGCTATCACCATCAAAATAAAATTATAATGAAGGCTTTAGACTTTGACCAACCCCCCCCCCCAGGATTTCTCTGTGTAGTCCTGGCTGTCTTGGAATTCTGTAGACCAGGCTGGCTTCAAACTCAGAGAACCAGCAACCAACTTTTTTCTTATAGAGCTGATTTTTTTTTTTAATAAGAATTCAGGGTGGTAGCCTGTTGTGGAATATTATTTTAAGGTGTGTTACATTTGTTTATGCTGTGGAATATTTGTTTAATCTTGCAAAGATGTGTTGCATACTTTTATGTTGCATTTGTTTAACTCTGTGAAGCTGTGTTACTGTGCCTGTCTAAAACACCTGATTGGTCTAATAAAGAGCTGAATGGCCAATAGCTAGGCAGGAGAGAGAAAAATAGGTGGGGTTGGCAGGCAGAGAGAATAAATAAGAGGAGAAATCTAGGGAAGAGAGTGAGGATCGAGAAGAAGAGGAGACGAGAAGAAGAGGAGAGGAGGACACTAGGGGACAGCCACCTAGCCACACAGCCAGCCACGGAGTAAGAAGGAAAGAAAAATATATAGAACAAAGAAAGGTAAAAAGTCCAGAGGCAAATGTAGTTAAAGAGAAATGGGACAATTTAACTTAGAAAAGCTGTCTAGAAATAAGCCAAGTGAAGGCCAGGCATTCAAAAGGAAGACTAAGTCTCCGCGTATTTATTTGGGAGCTGGGTGGGGGGCCCCAAAAGAGTTAAAAACAAACAAACAAACAAAAACTACAGTAACCATGAATTTCATTTTACATACAAGAATAGAGGCCAGAAGACATGACCAGGACCATACAAGTCCTTTTGCTCAACTGACATGGTGATAAAACGCTTCAATTTCTAGTACATTCCTCTGGTGCTTCCATGCTGCAGGGATGCCCAATTATGCAGTTTCAAAAAGGTGAATACAACTCTCTAGGTTACCTGCCGTTTTGTGTTCCTATGCTTTGGTGCTTGATCTGCAAATACCACTGATGTTTGTTGAACTCTGTCCAGGTACTAGTGCTGAACAGAATCACGCTTACTGTAAATTAGCAATCATTTCATCACATCCATGAACATGTCAGTCAGCAATCTGGAGAGGGTGCAGTCAGCACAATATCTCTATCTTCTCTCTGCTCCACGATATCTGGAACCCCAGCTAGGAAGACTTGAATATTGGTGATGAGCTGTTTCGCCGGGGTCTAGAAACATCCACAGGCTCTTTCATTCCTGTATCTGTAGGTTTGTGGCTCACTATCGGCTGAACCTCAGTGGGGAACATGAGCTGGAACACCTAGTTCTGGCCTGGACCCTTGATAGTTGGCTTTCCCCATAGCCAAGTATCTGGGTCCAAAACCAGCATCCCGTGGGAAACAGACAGAAGCTGTGAGTTCTCCATCAACCAGTGTTGGAAGGACATGGTGTCACTTCCTGGAGATGTCAGAATTCACCCCAGATTCAAGAAAGGGAAACCAAACAGGCGTATTTTGATGTGAGCAGAGTGGAAACAGCATTGAGAGTTTGTACAAGGGGAGACCTTGTGGCTCTCTTTGAAAAACAAAACCTGTCCCCAGTCCTTGAAGTGACGCTTTTCATGTGCTTGTGATGGCTCTCAACTTGCTTTTGTGACTGGATATGCTCACAAGAGTATATCTGATAGAACTTCATCTCTGTTTTCCCTTAATCTAGATTCAAAAACATTGTGGCTTTTAAAATGCACAGTTACTTAGAGAATGAACTATAATTTCACTAATTAAACAATAAAAACCACTGGCTTATTGTAAATGTATATGTTACATTGGAGAACAACTTGTAGGAGCTGGGGTTTGAACTGAGGCCATCAAGCTTCATGGCAAGTACTTTCCCCCTGTGAGTCATCTCACTCGCCCCTTCACTGGTAATTTCATCAGCTTGAATAAATCAACTCTTTCTTTTAGATTCTTGAGGCAGGACCTCCCTATGTAGCCATGGTTGGCCTCAAACTCCACGTGTTTCAAGCTCACTTCAAACTCTGTATCTTCTTGCCTCAGCATCACTGGTGTTATGTCTGGCTAAATTATCTCCTTTTGATTTCAGTTTCTTTAGCACTAACAGACCCCATCACATCAACGGTTTGTGAAGGCAAACATGCTAATATAAAGGAAGTATTAGCATGACGCCTGCATCACAGAGAGCGCTGTAAACAGGGACTGCTGTTGTTGTTACCCCTGGTGGTGAGATCACAGTGCTTTTGGGATGTTTTTTCTCCAGCCGGATACAAAGGCTACCTGATCTACTGTTGTGGTGTAAAACCAAACCAAACCAAACCAAACCAAACCAAACCAAACCAAACCAAACCAAACCAACCCAACCCAACCCAACCCAAACCAAACCAAACCAAACCAATCCAACCCAATAACTGGGGCTGGAGAAGGGGCCCAGCACTTAAGAGTGGGTACTGTTCTTGTAGAGGACCAGGGTTCGAATCCCAGCACCCACATGGGGCAGTTCAGAAGTGCCTATAACTCCAGCTCCCAGGGACTCTGACACCCCCTTCTGCCATCTGCAGGCACTAAATGGAAGTGCACAAATCCACACACAGACACATAATTTAAAAATCTAACTAAAAAAAGGGATAAAAACAAACAACTTAGTATTATAGTGTTTCAAATTTTCAGATAACCTTACAGGAGTATATGGGTGAACAAAAAAGATGATTAATGGGCGACAGTTCAGAGTGCTTACTGATCTTGCGGAGGACCCCACTTTTGCTCCTGGCACCCACACAGTGGCTGTCAACTACCCATAACTCCAGTTGCAGGGAATCTGGGGACCTCTTTGGCCTCTGTGGGCTCCTGCATGCATATGGTACACCTAAACTCAGGCAAGTATACCCATGCATATAACATGACAAATAAATAAATGATAAATAAAATAAGTAAATAAAAAGCTAATTAAAAAGAAAACAGAATGAACTGAACTTGAACATGAAGGCTGCTCCAGAGAACTGGTTTCATTAGGTTCTGCCCAAATAAAAAAATGAAGGCCAGTGAATCTGAACCTGAGAAAAGGAGGCTTTTAAAGGGTTTTTATTTCATACTGCAAATTCTACTGGTGTCCCCTGGGACTCCTATTCTCTCCATCCCCGGCTCCTGTACAAACAGTTCAGCCCCAGGCAGTGTCCTCCCTGCAATACTGACCATCACTTGCTCTTGTAAAACTGGGATCCTGAGTCTCGAGACTTTTTCCAGGGCCATCTATATTTTATCTTCTCCATCCTTGAAGCCTTTCCCACCTTTTACAAGAAACTGAATCCCACAGAGGACATTCATCATGGTTTTTATAGGACTGTTCAGGACAGGCTATAGGGGAAAAGAATCACAAGATGGAGCATTTAGCAGCCTGCTCTCGTCAGGCCCTCGCCTTTGCTCTTCATCTCCTGCACACTTGGGCTGCAGAGACCAGACCTCCCAGACTCCATTAGACCCCTAGGAAGTGTGGTCCTATTTACTAGCTAGAGGGCGGGGCATGTAGCTCAGTGGTAGAGTGTTTGCCTAGGGTCCATAGGTCCGGGATTCAATTCCGGTAACACAAAACAAAGTGGTAAAAACAAAAACTGTAGTACTAGCTAGAGATACAGCAAATACAAGCAAAGAATTTTGGTAAATAAAAAACAATCTCCACAGGTATGGACTTTTATGTTTTTAGCCATGGAAATAAAGTTTGCCTGGACTGTGCTGAAACATGGCCACATTTCATCCTGAGATTAGCACTCTGAAGTGGCTATGTTTATTATACTTCTGTTTTTCAGAAGACTAAGGCAAAAAGTAGTCATCAAATTACATAAGAATGACATGATTTCCCACTATGAAACCTCCACTCTTAATTAATTCTTATGTTATATCACTTTTCTGATCAGTCTGTATGTACTTTTTTTTTGACACAAAGCTAAGAGCCTTTCAGACAATTTTTTTGGTGGTGCTGGGGCTTGAACCCAGGGCCACAGGCATGCTACGCTAACACTCTTCCACTAGGTCAGATGCCCAGTCCTTGAACGGTCTGAAGGAAGAATGTGTATACTCTGTGTTCTTCAGGGGTCACTTTCACCTTTACGGCCTGTGAGTCTCTCCATTGATGATCAATATGCTCCAAGTTCTGTCTTCTGAGGACTTTTTTTTTTTAAACTTACTTAAACATATTTTCTTAGAGAAATCACCAATGTGCAAAAGTTACAGATGAAACAATATGTCATAAAAGATGTTCATTATGAAGATTAACCACCCCCTAGTTTTTTTTGGCAATCATTTTATGATATTTCTGATTAATGATTTCATCTGGGCTGTTTCAATGTTTAGCAGCCTTCATTTGTTAGTGTGGGTTATAGGTGCCATGCCTCGCTGGAATCTGACTCGTTTTGACCAGCGAATGTGAATTAAAATCGATAGGAATGTCATTAGCATCCCAATACCATGAAAGATAATATAACAATTTCTCAAGCATTCAGTTTATTAAAATTTGCTAAAGTGTGAAATATGTAGGACAAGTACTGATGTTTTAATCTTTTACCAAGGTAACAATTGAAAGCTGATTGATTCCATTCAGTAATTATAAGATCAGAATGATGGAAGATTGTAATCAAGCAGGATTCATTCCCCTACTTTGTCACTCCTCCGTGCAAGATAAAATTCTCATTTGCATCATCTCTTTTATCTGAAAAGAAATCAAACTTCTATTTGCTTCACTAAGCCCATGAGGTGGATAATAGCCTTCCCGACTCTGGGAAGGATGGTGAGGCAGCCGCTGCCTACTAATAGCTGAGAAGAGTAGGGTAGGGCCGCCCCTCCTGAAGCCCGAGTTACCTCTGGGAGAGCTGTCAGCTCGGCTGAGATCTGACGCTCCTCTACTTTTTTTTTTAAACGATGATGGGTGAGGTGAGGACCGAGTGTCAGGGTGTTACCTTCTTTCTTTAGGTTTGTCTAAGACAGCTCTTGGTGAATGCAGCTGATCAAACATGAATTCTGTTGTCAACTCACGTGGTGTGTGGAGAGCTGTGGGAAACTTTTTTTTTTTTTTTTTTAAAAGAATTTCAGAAAGGCTAACAAGAAACAAAATTTCCTTTGGACATATAGGGAAGTTACTGTAAGCCTACAGGTATGAAGTTGTTAGGCTATGTGTAGAAAGCTGGGAAGACCTGGGAGGGGGGAAGCAGAGAGGGGAGGAAAAGGGCCCGATGAGGCTCATGATGTTAAGCTGAAGTCTTTGGATTCTAAATCTTGGAAGAGAAGACAGGAGAATCCTAATGGCTCATTTCTGCCGTCATGTGAGCTTTGAAGACAGCTTGAAGAGTAACTCAAATCTAGCCACCATTGCTAGGTAACCAGAAAGTACCATCAGCCATCTCGAGGATAGTCATTTCTTGCTTGGAAAATAGAAAGAGGTCCTCTTCATTGGATGTGACTCCTCTTGTCCCTAGTGAAGTCAGATGGCCTGTTTTCAGCTGGCAAAGAGCTCTGTGCGTTTTCTTCCTAACACTGTCATAGTCATGTTTGTGGGATAATTTGGCTAATTCCAGCTACCAGACTAGAAGTGTTGCTAAGATTGGGACTGAGTGCGCATGTGCCTCTCAATATGATTGACTAAATATTCCTGGTGTCTGCTACGTGCTTTCTGTCTTGAGGATCCTGATCTGAATGAGAACTCATACAGCTTGGTTAGAGAGTGTTCTTGCTTCACTAAAAAAGATGCCATCTCTTTCTTGGGTCTTCTGGTTGCTACTCTGTTGTGGGGTATTTGTACACTGTGTGAAAAATGTGTTGCTGTGATTGGTTTAATAAAAAGCTGAACAGTCAATAGCAAGGCAGGAAGTATAGGCAGGACTTCCAGGCAAAGAGAGAGGAAGTAGAAGATGGATCAAGTTGGACACATAAAATGGGAGAGAGGTAAAAGCCATGTGGCAGAACGTAGATTAATATAAATATGGGTTAATTTAAGTTATAAGAGCTAGTGGGAAGCCGGGTGGTGGTGGTGCACGCCTTTAATCCCAACACTTGGGAGGCAGAGCCAGGTGGATCTCTGAGTTCAAGGCCAGCCTGGGCTACAGAGTGAGTTCCAGGGCAGGCACCAAAACTACACAGAGAAACCCTTTCTCAGGAAAAAAAAAATAGCTAGTTGGACAAACCTAAGCTAAAACTGAGCTTTCATAATAATAAGTCTTTGCGTCATTATTTATGAGCTGGCGGTCCAAAGAAAAATCCATCTACACCACTCTAGCAGCCATAAGGAGTAAGTGTCTGTAGGAACTGGTTATACAATAGTTTAGGAGTGACCTTACTACACACTCTACAAATTGACCAGAAAGCATTCGATTCTCAGAGGACCTGAATGCTTTAAAGAGGTACCTTTGGCGAGCTTGAGAATGGGAAGCTAAGACTTGAGAATGTTTTTGTGGCTCAGGTAGGCATGAACATTCGGGCGATTCTGCTCCTTGCTATACAAATATTTACTTTCATAGTGTGGTTACAGTTATTAACCTTCTCATAGACTTTCTGTGGGCAGGAGGGAATCGTGACAATTGTTTTTGGAGCCAGACAGACCTGGAACTGAATCGCAGATCTAAAACTTATCAGTTATGATGCTTCACATCTGTAAACTTGGGGAAGTTGTTCTGGTTTTATAGAGTCATCCTGTGGGTCAAACACCCTACAGACCATAGTGCCTGGTACAGAGGGTCATCCTGTGGGTCAAACACACCAGAGACCATGGTGTCTGGTACAGAGCATCATCCTGTGGGTTAAACACACCAGAGACCATAGTATCTGGTACAGAGCGTCATCCCGTGGGTCAAACACACTACAGACTATAGCGTCTAACACATTGCTCAGTATGTAGGAGGTTCTAGTGAGACTTGTAATTGCCAACTTGCAGAAAGTGAAAATTGGTGGCTACATAAGGAAGACATTTCAGTTAAAGTTGTCAACGAACTGTGAGATGGTGCTTAGCAAAACTGGGCACAGCTCTTATGCTCCATGGAGAGAGAATTTTAAGAAATGCTGGGGAAAGTTGAAAATATAGGCATCAGGCGATTTCTGTACTGTCCCAAGATGTGGCTTTGTTAACGGCTGACATGAAACTGGGTGAATGCCGCAGCAGAACACGCTGTCCTAGACGGAGGCACGTAGATTATGGGTGTGTTGATCTTAAAAGGTCACTAGCAAGAAACTCGTGGTTTTCTCACCTCTGTTACCTTTGCTTGTTCAGGGACTTCTGCGTCAGCTGCAGGCTCTGCGGAGGAGAGAGAAGACAGATCAAAACACACAACCTCTGTCATGGAACAACGCTTCTGTTAAAAATTCTTGGTTTGAAAAACTGGGAGGGGAGATCTCACGGGTCTGAGGCCCTCTCTGTTCCTTAGAAGCCCCAAGAAACACCGCAAAGTGGGCAGGCTCATTTCGGTCTCATATTAGATTCACAGGGGAGTAAAACAACAGTTGGAGGTCTGATTCTCCCATCAGACCAGTTAAATACACACTTTTAGGAAAGGGACCTGGATATTCACATTAACAAACAAAACAAAAACCTGGGTAGGTGATTTGAATGTCACTGGGTTAAAAAAAAAATCTCCACTGGCCTGGTTTTCTGAACACTTATCACACTACAGAATTCCAGGAGCTTCGCTGCAGGGCAGAGGAAGGAGTTAGACATGAAAGCCTTGTGTCTCTTCAGCTTTGACGTATTTGGTTTAGGCCATTGATCTCAGGCCTTTTTCTAACATCACCTGGAATAGGGATCTCATTGTTTTTTAAACTATTAAAACCCCCAGAGGAGGTGAAGTGGAGGGTTCTCGGAATGGGATGTCAAGATGTGTCATGTTAAATTCTTAAGTTTTTAGGAAATGCTGTTCGTGGATTGCTTCCCTGGGGCCCGGTGGTTTGGCAGCTTTTACACTCAGCACTTAGCTGCCCATCCCACTGGGGAGCCTGCTGCTGGGCTCAGGAGGCTGCAGGCTCATCCGCAAGCTGTTGATGCCTCTTCTGAGTGCTCTCCAGTCGTGTGTGGGTTAACTGAGTTTCTGGGGCCCACTTCACAGCTGCAGGACAGGAGTGTGTTAGAACTAAGACTCTAGAGACATGGAGCTCAGAGGAAGCTGAGGCCAGAGGAACCATCTGGAGATGCACATAGGCTTAGGCAGGTACACCTGCTCAGTTTAGCACATCCCCATATTCTTCAGCTTCCTCTCATTTCTTCATTCATTTATTCCCATTCCGTTCTTTTTTTTTTTTTTTTATTTTTTTTTTTTATTTTTCGAGACAGGGTTTCTCTGTGTAGCTTTACGCCTTTCCTGGAACTCACTTGGTAGCCCAGGCTGGCCTCGAACTCACAGAGATCTGCCTGGCTCTGCCTCCCAAGTGCTGGGGTTAAAGGCGTGCACCACCACCGCCTGGCTCCTATTCTGTTTTATTCTCTTTCTCTTTTTCTTCTCTTTCGAGCTTCCTTTTGACTATGCCTCCCCCTATTTCCTCTTGTTCTTTTCTTTTCCATTTTGTGATCTTGAGGCTTGTGTCTTTAAGCCTTTGTCTCAAACTCATCCCATTTGGGATTAGATAATGTTGGACAATCAGGCTGTGGAAACATTTTGAAGGAATATCTTGTGGCATCTCAGGAGAAAAGCATTGCTCACCTACAGACTGACTATTATTTGCCCAGCTAGATGAAAACAAAACCCAAACCATACCTCTGATCAATCTATTTGGAACCATGGGGCTTCAAAAAGAGAACATTTCCTCCTCCTCATATGCATCTTGTATTTGAGATAATATCGTCTCCGCTAACATTTTAGAAGGAAACTATGTTAAAGTGACATGTATTTATCCCTCATACATTACCAAACCAATCCCCATAAAAACACCCGAGGCTACAATGTAGACTGAAACATACTTCAGCTATTCCTTTGTGTTCTTTTCCTTATCCATCCTGGAGCGAGAAAAACGCTCAGATACTTCTCTGTAAAGACACAAATCTGTCTCCCGGACCCCACAGGAACTTGAGTGAAGGCTGGACTTGAACTCCTTAAGTAGTTTAGGATGACTTTGAGTTCCTGCTTCTTTGAGTTCCTCATGTGGGATGGACACACGATCCTGTACAGTATGAGACTATGGAGGGACTAATGAGTCTTTTCCGATTAAAAGCCAAGAGAACGTGGGCTGTAGTCCACAAAGGAAACAGTCAACCGAGAGTGAACTGACACAGTAGATAAAACCTGAGAGAAAGCAGAAACCATTTGAATACCCTAGCTGACTTGGACAACTGGGCAGGGCTGTGGACGAATAAGTGAGAATAAATGCCGAGGGTTAAACTATGTCTCCCTCCCCCAAAGATGTGTTGCAGTCCTAGCTTAGGAACTGGGAAATGTGACCTTATTGGAAACAGGGCTTTGCAGATGTATTCAGAACAGACTGATATGAGGGTATAGAAAACTAGAGTTAGCGGTCCTCTCAAGATGGCACACATCACAATAGCAAGAGAAGAAGCACAGAGACAAGAGGGATGTGTGAAGACATGCAGATACACACACACACACACACACACACACACACACACACACACACGTCATGTGACCACTGACAAACCAAGAAATTCCAGGGATTGCTGGGAAATGGGAGACAAGGAATGGAGAGGAGGAGCCTTCAGAGAGAGCAGGGATTGATGATTCCTGAATCTCAGAATTTTTAATCTCCAGAACTGTGAACGATAGATCCTGGAGGTGATGATTCCTGAAACTCAGAATTTTTTTTTTTTTTGAAATTGGCTAATTGTATTCTTAGGCATGAAATGACTGAGCTAAAGAGACACCCTGCTCATAGCAAAAACAATGAAGATCATAATTACATAAATCATAAAGGTCTGTGGTACAGGAATATATATATGCAGGGGAAGGAAAGGGTTTATTGGGCTTCATCATTACAGTCCATCACTGAAAGAAGTCAGGGCAGGAACCTGGAGGCAGGAGCTGATGCTGAGACCATGGAGGAGTGCTGCTTACTGGCTTGCTCCCCATGGCTTGCTCAGCCTGCTTTTATTTATTTATTTGTTTATTTGTTTGTTTGTATTTATTTTCTATTATCAGCTTTATACAGTACAAATTCTTATCCTAATAGTGAAATATTTCACTCAGGCTTGCCCAGTAATTGAGTAAAACCAAAACTTACTATAAGCTACAGTCATCCTAGGGTCCCTCCTGCTATATACCCTCCCTGGTTCTGTGGGTTACATTCTGATTGTTCTTTGCTTTTCATCTAATACCCACTTAGGAGTGAGTACATACCACGTTTGTCTTTATGAGTCTGGGTTACCTCACTCAGGATGATATTTTCTAGTTCCATCCATTTGCCTGCAAATTTCATGCTGTCATTGTTTTTCTCTGCTTAACCCATTTTTCAGTTGACAGGCATCTAGGTTGTTTCCAGGTTCTGGCTATTACAAATAGTACTGCTATGAACATAGTTGAGCATGTATCCTTGTGGTATGATTGAGCATTCCTTGGGTATATGCCCAAGAGTGGTATGGCTGGGTCTTGAGGTAGATCGATTCCCAATTTTCTGAGAAACTGCCATATTGATTTCCAGAGTGGCTGTACAAGTTTGCATTTCCACCAACAGTGGAGGAGAGTTCCCCTTGCTACTCATCCTCTCCAACATAAACTGTCATTAGGAAACTCAGAATTTTTAATCTCCAGAACTGTGAACGATAGATCATGGGTGACTTCAGCCATCAGATGTGCCACATGTTTTGCCATGGCAGCCCTAGAAAATTAGTGCAATGAATACACACAAAACAAAAGGTGGGAAAAGGACTCTTCCTGCCTCCCTCCTTCCCTCCCTCCCTCCCTCCCTCCCTCCCTCTTTCCCTCCCTTTCTGCCTTCCCACCTCCCTGCCTCCCTCTCTCTCTTCCTCCCTCTCTCTCTCTTCCTCCCTCCCTCTCTATCTCTCTCTCTCCCTGCCTCCCTGCCTCCCTCCCTTAAACTGCAGGGAGAATAGCAGCTTATCTAGGCCAGGGGAGCTGAGCATGTCATAACACAGGACGGAGTTGTCAAGAATTTAATATTCATAATCCCATAAACATTGATGACTGATCTTAGCAAAATTTGGAAGTATATATATGTGGTGGAACTGTGTGTGCAAGTGAACAGGCACATATGAAGTCATCTCCCATGGTGCAAAATATATAATGCTGAAACGGAGAAGTCAAGAAGCCGCAACACAAACATCTTAGAGTTACAAGGGTAAAGAGGAGACGGGATTGCTTGGACCCATGTTTGTGGGAACAGGATTTGTAGAATGACTTATATACTATGTGCACAAGTAACTTTGATATGATGAGAAGTTGCTTTAGGAAGAATTCTTGAGTCCTGATGGCTCAGCAGTTAAGCGTACATACAGCTCTTGCAGAGGACCTGAGTCTGGTTCCCAGCGCTTGTGTGCGATGGCTCATAACCAAATGTAAAGCCAACTGCAGGGGATTGAATGAGCTCATCTGGCCTTCTCAGGAAACTGCACTTCCATACATCACCCATTCCCCTTACATGCAATTAAAACTTAAAATAAGGGGCTGAAGAGGTGGCTCAGAAGTTTGGATCACTGATCACTGTTCTAGAGGTCTCAGGTTCGATTCTCAGCACCCATATAGTGGCTCACAACCATCGGCCGCTCAACTTGCAGGGAACCCAGCACCCTTTTCTGGTCTCTGATGGCACCAGGCACACATGCAGGAAAAACATCCATGCACATAAAATAAAACCAAAAACGTTGTCATGTAAAGCTAAAATAAAGTAAAAGAAAGAGAAGAATTCTTAATTTTTTTGATGTGCATTGGTGTTTTGTCTGCATGTATGTCTGTATGAGGGTGCCAGATCTCTTAGAGCTAGAATTTCAGACAGTTGTGAGCTGCCATGTGGGTCCTCTGGAAGAACAACCAGTGCTCTCAACCACTGAGCCATCTCTCCAGGCCTCCAAGAAGAATTCTTAAATTTATGAAATCAACTCTAGAAGTGAGGAATGTGCTGACTTCTGAGACAAAGTTTGAACTTAGATATATTTTATTTTTTATTTTTTTTGGGGGGGATGATGGTTAATTTCTCTGTTCCCTAGGCCTGGGGAAGGGCTGGGTAAAGTTGTTCCCCAAAGTCTTCACATCTCCCCTCCTCCCACATTCGAATTCTACTTTTATAAAAGAATAAAAATGCCCATTATTCTGTTTGTAATAACTCTGGTAAAACAATAAGGTTCATTTAAACAAGGTTTTTTTTTTTTTTTTTTTTTTTTTTTTTTTTTTTTTTTTTAAATTGAAACTTATAAAGGTGAAACTTAGGGTAAACTCGATATTTTAGAAAAAAATTTTTATTACATATTACATTTGTTGATAGTGTGCCTGCAGGTGTGTGCATCACAGCCCCAAAGTGGAGGTCAGAGGACAATTTGTAGGACTTGGTTTTCTTCTTCTACTATGTGGGTCCAAGGGATGAAACTCTTGTCTTCGTCAGCCTTGGTGGCGAGTGCCTTTATCTCCTAAGCCATCTCGCTGGTCCCCCATAAGTATGACTTCTAGGGGTGGGAGTTCCAGGAGCCTTTTTGTTTACCTAGGAATCAGTAAGCTGACAGTATTTGGCATCCTGCAGAGGCCTGGTCCAATTCTTAGTTCTCAAGGACCAAGGATTCAGCCTGTACTGCCACATTTTGCCATTAGAGGGCAGTGCAGCCGCGAGTGCCCAGGAAGGAGGGGGAGAAGGAGAGGATGCTTAGCACCTGGAGAGTGGGAGGAAGTGTCTCGCAGTGTTTGCACTCGAAGCATCTCAGTAGCTAGATACTTCACTGGGCACAAATGGCGTGTCCTCTTCTAAATTTCGTGCGAATCCGAAAAGGCAGTAACTTCGATCTTAATGCATGTTTTATGGCCACTTATTTCGCTTTGGGCTGGAAATTTATTAGGAAAACGAAGAAAAAAGGCAAGAATAACTTTAGATGGGCACATCTCCATTTCCCCACTTTTGCAATAGGTTTGGTACATGCTCTGAAAGAGCACAGTGCCGGCTGAAACGTGCGCTGTTTCTTCTCTATTATTCTAAAATAGATGTGTTTCTCTCACGCATGGATGGACCATTTACCCCTGATTTGTATCTCTGGGACAAATCTGACTCGTTAGCGCCGTTATTTGTAAACTGCTAACCTGGTTCCCGGTGCTCTTGTAACGCTGTCTTGATGGGTTGCTGTGAAAATGTGAAGCTGCCTGTCAGGCAGGAAAAATTATGTAAAAATGATGTGGGTATAGAAAATGGAATCGACAAAATGTAATAAACTCCCCCTGGGCTGAAGAGCCGCGCTGCATATGCAATGAAGTGCTTTAGGATTACGTCACCTTTTATATAACATCTGGCAGTGACTTTTATTTCAGAGTTAATTTGAAGAAGCCAGGAGCTTTTTTTTTTTTTTTCCTTCTCCCTCCCCTCCCTCCCTTCCTGGAGCCTGCCTTTATCTGAAAGAAGAAAAAGGAACAGTTACATTTTGCATGCAAAGAAAACCAGTGTGGCTAGATTATTCCCTTGGGGTAATGAAGAAAGGAAAAAAGAAAAAAAAAAAAAAAAAAAAAAAAAAAAAGGTCAGGTGAATAAAGCCGAAGGAATTCTTAGTGAAACTGGACCGATGCAAGCTACCACACAGGTAACCTGGGTGCCTCGGCCCTCCCTTTCTATCTCCTCTGCCCTTGCTTGGTCCGGCTACATATACCTGAGCCAAGGATACCACGGCAGTATTTTGTCTGTAAATATTTGATTCAAAGTGAGGGCTTATAAAAATGGCCAGGATGATTACAGAAAGTCCTTCAGTTTCTTCCTTAATCCTTTGAGAAGAAAGTCATCCCTCCAAACAACACCTGCCTTCTAGAAACACGAATCTATCACGGTATTCATACAGCCAGCTCACCTCTTTTTCCCGGTCTATACTGACAGTGGTGAAGGTCTATGTAATGGAATCCCCTCTCACGAAACTGAGGGTTTGGGAGGGTTGGGGAGCCTTTTTGCATTTCTCTTTACTCCCCTTGACGCTTCTCTGCCCAGCTTGTCTCGGCACAGCCTGGTCTTTGCTGAACTGTGTTTGATGACCTCACTGTCCCCTTCACGGTGCATTTTGAATCTTCTGTCCTTACTAAAACCCCCCACATGTCCTTTTCTGAATCTCAAGGCCATGCCTACAATTCAGACCAGGTATCCTCTTACCTTTTGCAGCTGATGACTTTCCAACAGCATGTTTGAAAGTTAGTGGGATGTTTCAAAGTCAAACAATGGATTTGCATATTATAAGGGAGAATGTGTTCTCCAGGAGCTGAAGTAGATGATGAAATCCCTAATTATGATTTCTGCCAGTACCGCCTCCCTCAGGCCTTGGCAACCCTGTGGGTGGGTGAGAACAGGCACATGGGCTGGAGTGGGCGGCAACTGCCAGTCGCTGTGGGCTGAGGGAAGTTAATCCAGGAATCTCTCTTTCTAAGACGTGGCTCTTCTTGTAAGCCCAGCTTCACAGGGCAAGGAATGTGCTGCAGGGTCTGGATGTTACCCTACCTCTGAGGACAGTCGTGTGAGAGCCTGTGAGATGATTGGCATCGCACCAGAGGACATGGTGTACTGAGTGGACATGGGTAGAGTGTTGGAGGAGGTGGGGCCAGCCAGAGGACACTTCAGGGTTGATGATCTCACATGGGCTAGCAAACTCTAGGATCACTGGCCAGGAATGCTGAAGTCTTTCAGGCAAGGAGTGGTCTTGACTTTGTCAGTGGGGACTTTGTATCTGGCAGGGTGGGAAACAAGTTATGTTTACCCTCCTCCCAGAAGCCATGGCTGCTGGTCATGGGTAGCTCTATTGTTTCTCTGAGGTAATTTAGATTGAATTTTGAGTAAAGTCTGGAGGTGTTAGTGTGTTTAATATTTGATGCTGTGGTATGTAGACTATGAATTGTTGCATGGCATACTACCCCCGAATGCAGTGTTAGCATAAATTATCTTTTAATTGTATGCCATCAGTTTGTGGGTCAGAATTTTGAGCCAGTGTTCAGCTGGGCAATTTAACCAGAGTGACTTAGTGGTCTAGTGTGGACCAAAGGGTCCATGATGGGTTCACTTATGTGACTGGTGTCTTACATAACTCGATACAGACTTTGGACCATTTTCTTTCTTCAGGACCTCTCCATAGGTTCTCTCTAGAAGAACCATTGGGATTTTACACAGTGCCTCACTCAGAATTTGGCCAGCTCTCTTAAAGACTAGGCATAGAATTGGCATTGTACCAACTCTATCATACTTCTGTGGTCAAATCCATCACAGGGCAGCCCAGAAAGAACACAGAATGTATGAGGATGGGCAAGAAGCCGAGATCTTCCCTGTCTGTGCTGGTAGCTAAGGGTCAGTTTCCCCAGGGGAATGGGGGGGGATGGGAGAGCTACTCTACCTTCTCCTCCACCTGAGGACGGTGTTCCAAAGGAAGGTTTGGGAAGGTTTCTCATTTTCTCCACAGCTGTGCCAGTGAGAACCAAGCAATAGATTCTGCAGGCTTGAAAGCCTTTCAGAGTCTTCTGTTTGTACAGAGCAGGACAAGGAAGAGCTAGAATTAGTTCCTTAAAATTCTGGTCGGACTACATTTAATTTCTTTTGTCGATAAATTCTATATAATATACAGAACACAGCAAACTCGGGAATAGGAATGTTGCTTCCTGACTGTAGCCACGGCACGATACTGGCAGCCATTGGAAGGGACTTCTTTTCATCACTCATTTAATAAGTCAACTTTCCCCCTCCCTTCTCCTCCCTTCCTCTTTTCTCCCCACTCTTCTCCCCTCCCCTCCTGTCCTGTCCCTTCCTTTTCTCTCTCCTCATCTCCCGAACCCCCATGTGTGAGAGCACACACACACATACATGGACACACACACACACACACACACACACACACACACACACACAGGCATGTACGTGCCAGCTGAGTCCGGATACTGATGTCAATTTTCTTTCCTCTATCACTCTCCACCTAGTATTTTGAGACAGCCTCTCTCCCGGAACCTGGAGCTTGTTATTTTGGCTGAATTGGCTGTCCAGTAGCTCTGGAGATCCACTCATCTCTGTCTCCCAGTGCTGCTCTCTACAAACATAGATGTATGGTACCACTTTCGGCTTTTACAATTGAGCTGGGAATCTGAATTCAGGTTCTTCATGCATGAACAGCAGATAGATACTTTATCTATAGAACTATCATCCCAATGCCTCGATTAATTTTTGAAAAGAGAATATACACATATAATATAAACTTCAGGAGAAAATAGGGCATGGAATAAAAATCTCTCTCATATTCTTATTCCCCAATCTCCCAGATCTCTTTCTTTGGGCCAGCCAACTCTTTTTTTTGATATATCCTTCTGGTCAAATTCTGTACATATACAAATACTCTCTTTCTCTATTTATGCATATATATATAAATATATAATTGTAGGATACAATTACGTATCTTTTCCCACACAAATAGATGCATATTGTCTTTCCTTCTGTATCCTGATTTTTCATCAAATAGTTTGTTAGAAGCTGTCTCAGACCACTGAACATAGATTAACTTAGTTTTTTTTTTTTTCTGAAAGCTATATGCTATTCTGTTACATGTGCAAATACAATCTTTTTCAAAAAATCAGTTTTGTGTTATGGATGTTTTAGATTTGTTCCAATCTTTTGCTATTATAAGCAACATCACAATGCATAGTCTTGGGCATGCATATTTGTACATATGTGCAACTATATCTAGAAATGAAATTATGGGCTTGGGAGTAAAAGCATTGTAATTCTTCCAGCGATTACCAACTGATCCTCCTTAGAGACTCCATAGCTTTCCATTTCTCTGTTCGGCTTTTGTTGTAGATACTGGGATTACTAATGGAGATTTGCTTTGAGGAAGTCATAGGTGAAAAAAAAAGTTGCAAGACTGAAGAAGGAAAGGATTGAATTTGCCTTTTTATATCAGCTTGCATTTTATGAGATTTCTAAGTACTTTACCAAAACTCCTGGCAAAGTAGACCTATGCCAGACATTCCTTGCTAAGGAGACGCATGCCACATGGAGAAATGGGAAGTCTGGACTCGGCGTAGAAAGAATCTGTTCTAGGCGAACATTGCCAGGACTCATCGTGGGATCCTGATTCAGCCCATTATCCTTTCCTTGACCTCAGTTTTCTTATTTGTCAGATGAGCAGAGAGATGATCTCCAAATTTATTTGATCTTTATCAAACTCTTTTTACTCTTTACCATACAACAGGAAGAATTGTATAGGAATAGCTACAGAATTTGTAAGTCCCTGTACAAAATGAAAATGTGAGGTCTCCATTTAGAAATTTAATTATTAAAAGTTTCACAGTGGCCACAGAAGAGCATTAGGACAACTATTAGTCCTCCAAAGGGTGCGGGTCCTGTGCACCTGCTGTGGTGATAGGTTCACGAGGCCAGCCCTGCTCCCATGGAGATTCTTTCTTCTGGTTTCTCCTAAGTATTTGGTAGTGGTTTGACAGCCATGCATCTGAGATACTGTATTAGATGACTTATTGCTGTGACAAATACTCAGAGAGGAAAGGTAAGGGAGGAAAGGTTTCCTTTTGGCTCACGGTTCGGAGGACTCAGTATGTGGTTGTTTGCTCCATTGTTGTGGGCCTGTGTGAGGCAGAACATCATGGCGGCAACCACGTGTGGTGGAGCAAAGTTGCTTCCCTCATGGTTACCAGGAAACAGAGGGTCAGAGAGGAACTCAGGACAAGATGCAATGGGGAGAGACGACAAGTCTCCAGTGACCTACTTCTTCCGGTTAGGCACCATCTCTGAAATTTCCACCATCTTCTAGGATGCCATTAAATTAGGACTTCATGAGTAGATTTATCCACTGATTAGGAGAGCTCTCATGATCCATTTATGCCTCAATGATTAGTCTTTTCATGGGGAGACACTTTGTAATAAATCATAACATACATAATAAGTCTGCCTAGGTCCACAGACCCTTGCCCTAACCTATAGCTTGTATACAAGGTGTTTGCCGTTTGGACTGTAGGTAGACACCTGACCTAAGGACAACTGGTTTGTAGGGTGGCAAAAAGCCTTCAGGGAAGATCCTGATCAATGAGTGTGACATGATCACTCTGGCAAACAGACTTCCTCTGGAATTTGATCTGATATCTATGGAGAGATTTTAACCATCTAGATAGAGGGCTAGGGAGGGCAGAGTGGAGGGGAATAGGCAGGGAAAGGAGATGGTGGGGAAAGGAGATGCCATACATGTGGTGATTTGCACCTGAACGCCGAACTCTTATTACTTGAGGTAGCCTAATTTACTTCTGTCCTTGGCAACCTGAATAGCACAATTAGCCCAGCATTATGCTAGGCCACCACTTCAGCCTGTTAATGATTAAGCCGTCTAGGGAGTGTGGATTAAGAACAATTAGAAATGGGAAAATAGCTTTAAGCCCTTCATCTTTCCCTTCATCTGCCAGCTACTGCACTGGAATGAGCTGACTGAGTCCTGTTGGCCAGGTGGGGGTGACTGAAGCTCTGTGAAAGGGATTCTTCTATTTTTTTTTTCTTGCTTTATTTATTCATGTGTTAGTCAACTTTATTATATATCCCTAGAGCTGTTTTTATCCCCTAACTTCCCTTACGTTATGCTTGGCATCTTGTTCTACTTCCAGTGGGGTAGCCCCAGGAAAAGAATGTAGCTGTCAAGTGTGTAGCAAGACACATATTTTCTTGGTGCATATCTTTTTCTTTCTGTTGGATTATGCTAATGGATCCCCGGAGTCTGCAGCAGGCTGAGGTAGGAGCTAGGCTAAATGAACTTGGCAGACCTTTTTCAGATTAGTCATGTTAAGGAAAGACTTCCAGATAGTCACTCTCCAGCAACTCACTATAAAATATATACAATCCTGGATACTTTCTCCTCTTCCTTCATGGTTCACTAGCGGCCGAATTTGTTGGTTTTCAGGTGGGCAATCAACTAACTTGGTCAGGAATTCCATAGACTACACCCATTGTAGTTTGTGTTCTAGGATGCATTAAAATCTGCAGTGTGGGGGTGCATTGTTATAATGATATACACTGGTCAGGGTGGCCTGCTTAGACGAGGCATGCATAAAGCTGTATCATTTGAAAGGGGTCCTGATCTGAATGTATCACTCTGTTGCCCGAGTACCTTGGAGAGCATGGACTAGGACTCAGTGGCCACCTTCATAGGTGCCTATGGGTAGGATACCGTTTTACTGTATGGAGTAGATTAACCAAATAAATGCTTAGCTGTAGGGACTAGAGTAACCAAATAAATGCTCCACTGGTACTAAATGTGGAGACAGAGACCTTTCTGTTTGCCTTTCTATGAAGGCACTGGCTTAGGTGTTCTGCCTTGAAAGGATTCAGGCCCAGAATGTGGAGTAAAGGGGGAGAAATAATCTAGCATTCCAAGTTCATTCTTATCTTAGGTACCTTCAGCAGATACCTTGGTATATAACTAAGAAGGACTGGCTTGAGCCTGGGAATCTTGGTGTGATTCCCACAGGAACGTGCTCAAGACAAGTATGCCAAGATTTCTGAAAATGGAAAGGGGGAACTGACCTTGTCATTTTCTAGGTTCATTGGGTAGTGAACTCTAGCAGCCTAAACCTTCCCATGAGGCTGCAGTATTAGCAGAGCAGTAGGTGGGTCAGGAGAACGTCATTTATTTAGGCATTTAAAATATTAACATGTCTGCTAAGAGTCACAAATGTAACATGGAATGGGAGGTGTGAGGGTTGAAGCCTGAGTAACCTCAGGAAACCCAGGGGTGATAGAAATGGCTAGTTATAGAAGGCAAATAGTGGCAGGTAGCACAGTGATATTCACAGAGGCAATGTGGTTTATTTGTCATTGCTGTTTCCCATTTGGCTATGGGAACATTTCATACACTTACATAGTTCATGCCCCACACTAAATGCTGAAACAGCAAGGCCGTTTAACCTAAACCGAATCCAGACCTCCCATCGAACATCACCCACATGTTTTAGTTACTTTTTCATTACTCTGAAGATACACCGTGATCAAGGAATCTTGTAGATGAAAGAGTTTATTGGGGTCTCACAGTTTCAAAGGGTTAGAGTCTGTGACCATCATTGTGGGAGCATGGCAGTGGACGGGCAGGCATGGGAGGAGACCAGTAGCTGAAGGCTCACATCGTCGTGATCCACAAGCACAGGGTGGAGAGAACTCACTGGGAAGACATGGAATTCTGAGCCCTCCAAGTGTGCTCCCAGTGACACATCTCCTAATCCTTCCCAAATAGTTTCACCGACTGTGGACCAAGTACCCAAACATGCGAGCCTATGGGAACCATTTTCATTCAAACAACCACACCATGTATACAACATCATGGTTGCATCTTGAAAGTCCTCAGAGGAGCCCCCATGGTATTGGACTAGGCCCTCTGGTTAAGCGAGAGAGTCGTTTAGCTTGAACTGTTTAGGGGGCCCCCAGGCAGTGGGAATGGGACCCATCCCTAGTGCATGAGCTGGCTTTTTGGAGCCTAGTGCCTATGCGCAACCTTGGTGTAGGGAGGAGGGCCTTGATGGACCTGCCTCAACTGAGTGTACCAGGCTCTGCTGACTTCCCATGGGAGACCTTGTATTGGAGGACGTGGGAATGAGGGGTGGGTTGGGGGAGGAGGGCTGAGGAGTGGGAGGAGGGAGGGCAAGGGAATCTGTGGTTGGTATGTAAAATGAATAGAGAATTTCTTAATTAAAAAAAAAAAAAGAAAGTCCTCAGAGAATAGCACCAATGCATATATAGGACTCACAGTTTTCTCAGGTAAGGAGGAGTCTCCTTCTTTAGAATCTCGCTAGAGCCTTCAGCTGATATGTGATAGAGCTCTTTGCTCCTAGAGGCAAGGCTCATGATGCCCACATCAACCTCGACACCCACAGGCTCTGATTTGGACTAAGAGAGAGCAAGCACACAATCCATGGATTAAATAAAATGCCAGTGAACAGTAAAGATTAGGCAAAATTGCAAGAGATTCCACAGGCCAGAATGATGAGTGGATTGGATAATATGATGTAAAGTTTCCCTTAAAATTTTGCCTTTCCTCCATTAAACCTGGTCACAAAATGTTTAAATAACATAAAACAAAAAGCAATATCCTAACTTCTCATTCCTCCTGTATTATTTCTTTCTTCAGAGGCAACCACTGGTGATTTATTCACACCCAAATGTGTGTGTGTATTCAAGTATTCAGGTTTTTAAAAATGTAAGTGGTAGGATACTGCATACGTGGTCATACTTAGCAGTTTGCCTAAGTGCAAGCAGTCTATAAGTTGTAGTAGTATTCTCTTATAGGTGAAATTTAATTTTTTCTTCAGTAAACAATACTGCATCCCGAGGATGGTGGTGAGTATTATGATCCCAGTACCTTGGAGCTGAAGGCAGAGGAGGATCAGGAGTTCAAGATCACCCTTGGCCACTTGGAGAGTTGAGGCCAGCATGGGCAATGTAAGACCTTGTCTCAAAAAACCAAATCAACTAACCCAACAAAATAATACTGTAGTAATAGTCTCACAATTAGCCTTCTTAAGTAGAACTGGATATACATTTTTCAGAACTATAATGCTGTCAAATTGCCACCTGAAGGATATTCATTCTCATCTCACCACAGTGAATAGTAGTATCTATTTTTTTCTATGTCTTTGGCAACTGTGGATATTGTCAATCTTGCTAATATTAGTCAACCTGGGGGGGCAAAAAAGAATGAGATAGTTGTTTTAGCTTATATTTCATTGATTAGGAAATGTTAAGCATATATTTTCTGTATTAATTGAGCTTTTTAATTTATTCTCCTGTGAATGCAGCTTATCTACTTTTATTGTATTTGTTCATTTTATTGACTTTATTATTTGTTTATATCATCATCATCATCATCATCATCAGTGTGTGTGTATATGGGCACATGCATGTGCATGTACCATAGTGTGCATGTACAGTCAGAGGCCAACTTGGAGAAGTGAGTTTTTTTCTATCCACATTTACTTAAGTTCTGGGGATTGAACTCGAGTCATCAGGCTAAGGTAGTATCATACTGTTCCTGAAAGTCACTAATAGTGTATCTCCTTGACATAATTTACTTGGATTTGATGTATTTAACATACATTATGCACTTCAGCATTTATCAATTTCCTTTGTCTTCAGGGTCTTATATTGTGAAGAAGTATCTGTTGTCAGCCTGTTCTCTTAGGACTGTGGGCTGTTGCAACTGCCCTATCATTAAAACATTTCCCCTCAATAATTTTTAAGTAAAAATGTATTTATTCTCTCAATTGTAGCTGGAGTTTTCTCCAGTCCTGCCTGGCCCACGGTCAGGACAAATCTCTCTCACCCACCAGTCCCGCAGCCGCTCAGACCCAACCGAGTAAACACAGAGACTTACATTGCTTACAAACTGTATGGCTACAGCAGGCTTCTTATCTAGTTCTTATATCTTAAATTAACCCATATCTATTAATCTATAAGTTGCTAAGTGGCTCATGGCTTACCGGTATCTTAACATCTTCTCATGGCGGCAGCTGGCAGCATCTCTCTGCCTCAGCCTTCCACTTCCCAGAATTCTCTTCTCTGCTTGTCCCACCTATACTTCCTGCCTGACTACTGACCAATCGCATTTTATTTATACAGACCGATATCCACAGCACTCAATGAATCTGATTTTTATTAAAGTAGTTTGTATAATTTGTCATGCAGGGAAATTTTCCTTTTCTTTCTGCAGAAATTATTTACAGTCATCTACACTTTGATACCTAGCCCCCCCAGCTGTTTCTCTGTGACACCTTGCAGTATGGATCCTTACGATGTCTGTGGATTGAACCCTTCAAAGAAAATACATAATTTTGTGTGATGGGTATACATACCTTTTTTTTTTTTTTCTGAGACAGGGTTTTTCCATGTAGTTTTGGTGCCTGTCCTGGATATTGCTCTATAGACCAGGCTGGTCTCGAACTCACAGATCCGCCTGGCTCTGCCTCCCGAGTGCTAGAATTAAAGGTGAGTGCCACTGCTGCCAGGCTATGTACCTTTTTTTCTCTTGTGGAGAGAGCACCCAAGTTTTCATTAGATTCTCAAAAAGATGTTTCATCTATTAAGATCAGGGAGACCTGGGTTACGTGATCTCTTCTGCCTTCCATCAGGAAGCCTTATATCTGTATACCTTTCCAAATCTGCCCTTGCATTTCATTTCAGTTGTGGTGGTTTGAATAAGAATGGTTTTTTATAAGCTCATATATTTGAATGCTCAGTCATCAGGGAGTGGCAGTATCTGAGAAGGGTTAGGAGGTGTGGCCTTGTTGGAGTAGGTGTGGCCTTGTTGAAGGAAGTGTATAATTGAGGGTGGGCTTGGAAGGGTCAAAAAGCCCACACCTGTCCCAGTGTTTCTCTCTTTCCATCTCTCTCTCTCTCTCTCTCTCTCTCTGACTGCAAATCAAGATGTAACTCTCAGCCATTGCTCCAGCGTCATGAGTAACACCATGTTCTGGCCATGCCCCTGCCATGAGGATAATGGACTAGCTCTAAAACTGTAAGCAGACCTCCCGTTAAATGCTTTCTTCTGTAAGTGTTGCCTTGGTCATGGTGTCTCTTCCCAGCAATAGAACAGTGGCTAAGACAGAAGCACCTTCTAATTAATTCATTCAACAAGTATCAAGTGAGCACTTACAACATGAGGTATTGTGTCACCCAAGTTCACTAAACTGAAAGTTGTTCCCTATTGGCTGATAGTCTGCATTGGAGAAAAATAATCCATCACATAAGAACATGTTATAAGTGCTTATCACAGGTACGGCAACTTTTAGATTTGTGAGTGTCTGAGCATTTGTAGGTGTAGTGTTATTTCCAAAATATCTGATGCCATTGGGGGAGAGTCAGGAGAAAGCTAAGTAACCAGTTAGAAGCCTATGGAGAAGCATAGGGAAGAAAAATTAGAGGATCAACTATGACTGGGGCTGTGTGGAAGGAATGGGAGAGATTCAGAGCATACTAAGAAGGAAAAGCAGATGGGAATTGCTTATTGAGGCATTGAACACGAGAACTCATGGGGAACTAGAAATCAGAAATAGCTGCTGGTTGTTTGGCTTCGGTGAGTGGTTTCCTGGTGGAGTCATTGCTGAACTAGGAAACAGAGCAAAGTTCCAGATCTAAGTGAAAGTTTAGTTCTGCACATTTGCAGTCTTGTGTAGGGATATAGAGCCAGAAATGGACACGATCATCCTAAGTAGGGGTATAGACACAGCAAAGATCTTGGGACTATCAGGGCTTTAGAGGATCATGGAGAAAGGATAAAGTTAGTGGTTGAGAGAAGAGATAGGAGAAACAGGGTGAAGTGTTGCAGATAAATCAACCAAGGTCAAGGCAGGAAAGAGCCCACTGATGAAGCTTCCTCAAGAGTACTTTGCAGGGAACAATGGAGTAGAGGCTTCTGGGAGATGTGATGTGGTTTCAAGGAAGGAGGCTGAAAGAGAGAATGAGGGGGAGGTGGCAAGGATCTTGTAAATAGATATTTTTCACCCAAAGCATCATGGTGAGCTGTGATGGTAGCTAGAGAGTGTGTAGGTAGGCTGATTGTTTCTCATGTAGTGGTAACTGATACAAAGTGTTCACAAAGTTTCAAGAAGCTAACCCCAGAACCAATGATTCTGGTGTCTGGTAATTAAACATTATTTTTTCTTTTTATTAGTTCTTTTGTAGACACCATCTCACCATGTAACTTTGGATGGCTTAGAACTTGCTATGTAAATCAGGCTGGACTTAAACTCAGAGAAAAATCCATCTGCTTCTACCTTTTGAGTTCTGTTACTAAAAGCATGCACCACCATCCTGGGTACATTTTAGTTTTGAAAGACTTATGTTCTAGGTTTTTTTTTTTTTTCTGTTGCTGAGATAAAACTACTAAAATCAATTTGGGCATGAAACAGTGTCCTTGGTTTATACATCCCAGTTAGAGTCCATCACTGAAGGAAGTTAGGGCAGGGGCTCCAGGAAGGAGCCTGAAGTGAAGAACTGAAGCAGAAATCACGGAGAAATGCTACTTACTAGCTTGCTCTCTATGACTCACTGAGCTTGCTGTTCATGCAGCCCAGGACCACCTGCCCAAGGATGGCACCACCCACAGTGGGGTGCCCCCCACATCAACAATTAATCAAGGAAATGCCCCTACAGACCTTGTCTAGAGGCCAATCTGGTGGAGACATCTTCTTAACTAAGGCTCCCTCTTCCCAAATGGCTCTGGTTTGTGTCAAGTCGACAAAAACTTACCAGTGCAACTTGACTACTGAACTGGGAAAGAGTTCTTTGGTCAGGGTTTTAAAGGTATTTCAAAACTGAGATGGCTCCGGCACTCACTTGCAGGAAAAAATTCAAAACTTATCAGAACAGATGCTGGCTCTACACAGCGTATAGGACTGTACCAACAAATAGCAGCTCTGCTCCCGTTGCCAGGTAACGATCTAGGTAGATGGAGACAAGCGGCTTTCTCAGGAGTACTTTGGCTGAAGAGACTGATTTCCAGATTGAACTGGTTGGACTTCAGGGCCTCCAGAGGACCAGATTATGGAATGCAACCACATATGCAGAATATATGTAAACACTTCTGCTGGATTACATTGAAGGACAATTTTATAATCACAAATTTAGGGGCAAAGTGAGTCTTAAGACATACAGGAACAATGAAATACTTTGGTTTTTATCTCCCTAAATGCTAAGGTTAAACCACATGGAGGTGGGGCATACCTTTATTCCCAGCACTCGGAAAGTAGAGGCAGGCTGATTTCTGTGAGTTCAGGCCAGCCTGGTGTACAGTGTGAGTTCCAGGACAGCCAGAGTGGTTACAAAGAGAAACCCTGTCTTGAAACAAAACAAAACAGCTAAGGTTAAAAGATAGCGACACGTTTTAGAGGGAGAATAAAATGAACACGACTCATTTGAAGTAAGAATTGTGAGGGCAAGAGAGATGTCAATTTCAAATTCTAGCTTCATTTGGAGCTTGAAGTAGGAGCACAACAGGTATCATCTGCAGCAGAGCACACACAGGTAGAGATTTCCTTCCCTGATGCTTTCTCAGCCATGGGCGCTGGCAGTAGAATTTAAGATGATATGATTTTGCAGGCTCTTGTATGTGTTCTGTTTTTATGGTAGGTCAGGACTCTGGGGCAGAGGCCCACAGCTGGAAGTCAGTACACTTTATCATTACAGTGCACAGCGATGGCTCATTTTCCCCTTTGGTAAGGGCATGATCTTGCATTATTCCAGGATGTTTTTTTTTTTTTTTTTTTTCCCAGACAGGAACCACAGCGCATCTTTTCCCTTTTGACAAATGCCGAAAGATAAGAGAATCGGCCATCTTTCAGAGCTTCTCCTTGTAGCGTATTTGTTGTGATATGTAAGTCTGTCTGGTATACAAATGGACTTAATTATGGTTATTATAACCCCCCTTTTATGCTTCTTGGTGACAGCTCAGAATGTCATGTCTCAATGTACTCTAGAGAAAATTGGAATTTAGAAGTTCGTTTTGAAAGGGAAGAAGGAAAAAAAATGAGAGTTCTGTGGTATGCAGAAAGTGCTTAATGTTCTGTTAGTAAGGAGAGTCAACAGTATTACCTTTCTTGGGTAAAAAAAAGGCATAGATCTGCTTGTTTACTTGGATTCTATGTTGTTATCACTGTTAGGAGATTTTTTTTTTTGGGGGGGGCGTCAGTTTCTTTTATTTTCAACTGTTGCTGATGTTGACTAAATAAATAAACTACTCTACTGGTGCCACCTCTTAGATAGGATGGGAAAATATTCAGATTGAGAACATAGAAGAAAAGAAATAATTTATCTGTAAGTATGTTATTATTACTGATGGTGTTTCTAATTCTCTTTTTCCAGATCACATCCGTCTGAGGAAGCAGGCCTAGAACATGAAGATAACAGCAAGGCCTTGATCATTTTGACCTTGAGCATTTCCCCAGTCCTGGAGGCCTCAAGTATTCCTTGCCTCCTCCACCTCCCAAACTCTTGGCTTCTCAGATATCCCTTCTACTGTTTCCGGCTGCCTCTGCTCTGAGGGTTCGCAGCCTCAGTTGGAAGTCCACGGTGCACCACCTTGATGACCTTGCAGTACTTGAACACTTACCCCTTCCTCGCTCCTCACTGTTTCTCCTCTGAAATGGAAGACGATCCCCGAGAGTAGTCTGGATCTTTCTGTTTTTCTAAAGCTGTTTGAAGCAACTTCACAAATACAGCCCCTGGGGACCGGGTTGAGGGCGAGCAATCTTTGTTTGATGTTCGTCAGTTCTCGGAGCTCTGTCATTGGCTGAGGAAGGCATCTGACGACATCAGCAGTCTCACAGTCAGGGAAGGGGTCTCTGTCTTTCTCAAGGCACTTCTGTGAGAAATTTGGGGCCGAGTTTCAGAGCCTCTGCCGATTGATCCCAATGGTTCGGAAAAGCATCAATTCCTCAGGTAGGAAAACTGCCCAAGAGCCGATTCTGCTCTGATGTAGCTCAGGAGACGGGGCTGCAAATTAAATTCTACTTTTGAAAACCTTCTGAAGCATTTTAAAAAGGAAAATTCCTCCATAAGTGTGCTGACCCGTGATTTTACTAAAATACCTGGAGTCTTAATTAAATCAATTTTTCATCCACTTTCTAAGGTGATCCTCTAGCGGTATCAATGCTTTCCCAACAGCTCTCTAAATTTTCTGCTAATAGTAATGAGATTATGTAAATGAAACCTTTGTTTTTGAATTCTGACCATATCCCTGGTCTCTCGCCACAATATTTCTACCTCATCATGGCCTTTTACTTTGCAACACTGGAGTTTGTAGTAACCAGTCCTAAGATGAGGCTCACCATGTTCTCTTCCTCCAGTCAAGGGCACTTACTCAGTGCTCACGTGGCTCAAACCTGTACAGTGAAGTTGACCCTGTTGGGTCAGGAGGAGGATAGGGTGTGGCCTGCAGGGCATCAGAAGTCCTGTGTATTGCTAGTGTAAGAGGTGATAGAAACGTGAAAAGGCTGCAGGAATCCAGAATTCCAAGAGAGAGGTACTGAAGCAAAGAAGCATAGGGAACAGCTGAGCTGCCAGGGTCTCCACTTGGCATGGGCTATATATTCATTCTTCTTCTAATAATGCATGTACTCTGCAATAAATACCTCTCTGAACAATGTACCTAGCAACCTGTTAGCAACTGGGACTCCCAACTGCAGTGAGCTACACTCCCCCCCCCCCCCCCAAACAGTGTAATAGCTTTCTCCTTTCCTTAATGGCCATCAAGCAGACAGAGTCTCCTCAAATGTATCCCAATACATTTGGGAACTATGGACAATGGGTCAGTCCAATGTAGCCTGGTTCAGCGTACATGTACAACAAGACAAACTGTGTCCTCTAGGTGAACTTTTACTCTTATCATTTTATGCATAATTGGGCATGCATGTGATTAAATTTAGAGGAATCATGGGAAGGGATGTGTACAGTTTTTAAAAAAGTTATATAATTTAATCTGTTACTCAAAATAAGAAACCACCAGATATGCCCCTTAGCAACCAAACTGTTTCTTTGTTTGAACTCTATAAAAGAAAACCATGAATAATAACCAGGGCTTTTGGGTACTTGAACTCACTCGGCACAGTGTCACTTCTGACCGTATTGATTTCTGAGCTGTACTGTTGCCTTGCTTTGAATAAAGTTTCCCCGCTGTTTTGCAATATGTGCGAGCTTTTATTTGACTTCTTTGAGTCAGGGGCCAAGCACTTGGGAACAGCCACTCAGACTTTGATCTCTGGCCACAGTGCCGTAACAGTGATGTGACCTTGCCTTGCATTGGTTTTCCAAGTCAGTAGAAATGGGTTCCAAATTTATTTTACCTGTTAATATGAAATCTGTTAGCCATGGCCTTTAGGCATGTATTTCTTGTTTTCTTTCTTTTATTTTTTTTGTTATACTTCTTTTTTTAATTGAAAACATTTTTTTTCTTCAGAGCTGAGGACTAAACCCAGGGCTTTGCACTTGCTAGGCAAGCGCTCTACCACTGAGCTAAATCCCCAACCCGAAAACATTTTTTTCATACAATGTATTTTGATCATGATTTTCTCCTCTCCCAGATCCTCCCAGATCTTCCCCTCTTCCTTACCCACCCACATTTATGTTCATTTCCTTTTTCTTAAAAAAAAGAAAAACAAACAGATAAAACAATAAGAAACACACACACACACACACACACACACAAAAAAAAAACAGAAATCAAGTATACAAGGCAACATGAAGACGAAGACGAGGAAGAAGAAGAAGAAGAAGAAGAAGAAGAAGAAGAAGAAGAAGAAGAAGAAGAAGAAGGAGAGTCCAAACAAAGCAAAATGAGACAAAAAGTCTGTAAAATAAACACTACTTAAGTACCAATGAGTTGATTTTGTGTTGGCCAACTACTCCTGGGCATGGGGCCTGCCCTGAAGTGAGACTCTGTCGGAGAAAATGAAATTTTCCTTTGCCAGTGGGTATCAGTCTAGGCATGTATTTCAACCTGTTTGCATCTTAGTATCTTCTGTTATAATGTGAACACACATATCTAGAGGATTGTGATACTCTTTTTTCCCCTTTCTTTCTTTTTATTTTATGTGCATTGGTGTTTTGCCTGCATGTATGTCTGTGTGAGGGTGTCAGATCCTGGAGTTACAGTTGTGAGGTGCCATGTGGGTGCTGGGAATTGAACTCGGGTCTTCTTGGAGAGTAGTCAGTGTTCTTTTTTTTTTTTTTTTTTTTTTTTTGTTTTTCGAGACAGGGTTTGTCTGTGTAGCTTTGTGCCTTTCCTGGAGCTCACTTGGTAACCCAGGCTGGCCTCGAACTCACAGAGATCCGCCTGGCTCTGCCTCCCGAGTGCTGGGATTAAAGGCGTGCGCCACCACCGCCCGGCCCTAGTCAGTGTTCTTAACCTCTAAGCTATTTCTCCAGCCCCAAGAATTGGGATACTCTTGATTGTTAACTTAAGGGAATTTAGAATCACCATAGAAACAGGTTTCTGGGTATGCTTGTGTGGGGTTCTCTAGATTGGGTGAATCTGCTCTAGGTAGTGAGGGTGTGAAAATCTACCCCAGATGGGTTGAGACTGAAATAAAAGAAGAAAGTGGGCTTGGCATAAGCATTCGTCTTCCTCTCCCTCCTGATGGCAGGTGCAGTATGACCAGCCCCCACCGCTTCTGTTTCCCGCCATGATAGACTGCACCCTTAGGCTCTGAGCCCCAACTAGCCCCTCCTTCCTGAAATTTCTACCTGTTTGGTATTTTAATCACAGCAATGAGAAAAGTAACTAATATAAGGGTTAAGTGAAAATGTCTTAAAACACAAAACCTGGAACACGTTGCCCAGTAAATGGCAGCCTTTTCTGTAAAGCGACCCCGGCATCTTCTTGGCATCTGTTTGTTTTACTTAAGAAGGATTCAGAATAACTATAGAGGTATCGAACACTCAGGCTACCATAAGACAGAGACACATTTTTTTTTTCTATTGGGAGCTATTGACCTCTGATAGAGAAGAATCAAGGGAAGACTTTGTAAAAAAAATCAAATTTGCTTTTGTCCTTCAGGGAAATAGAAAATATTGAGTTTCCTGACTTTCAAGAGCAAGGAATGTAACAATTTACTCAATAAACACCTTGAACGGATTTCTAGAACTTTAAGAGGCTTCAGAGGTCATTTAGTCTACCTTTTTTACTTAATAGAGGAGACAGCTGAGGGCCAGAAATATAGACCAACTCTGTCATCCCTCTTGGACCATGACCTCCCCATAGGAATACTTTTCTTCTAACCCCTAGATTTTTTTTTTTTTTTTTTTTTTTTTACTATATGTTGTGCCTACTTGTTTATTACAAGGGCCATGTGTTGGCACGTGCCTGTGATTCTAGACACTCAGGGGCCTGAGGCATGGGGACTGCAAATTCAAGGTATGCTTGGCTATATTTGGAGATGTTGTTTCCAAGTGAAGAAAGGACTTGGGATGTAGATCAGCGGAAGAACATTTGTGTAGCATGTGTGAGGCCTTGGTTTCAGTCCTCAGCACTGGAGTTGGAGATAGACATAGGGCCCGACAGAGATAGGTAGACAGAATGTCCAACAGCATTAAGCTTTCTTTAGGTGACTATCATGGCAAATTATACTTCTTGATATAGCTCTGCCAATCTGAATACACAGTCTATGATGATAATGCTCAGGAGAAATGTTGGCAATTTAGATTAAGGTAGATTCCAGAGGAGGAATATTTAGACTCCAAAATTTATCTCTTTAAAGTTTAGAGGGATAGAGGCATATTGTATGATTAGATGTTAGAAGATACAGTGAATGGAAGGGAAAAAAAAAGAATCCAAACATGTTTTTTGAGGCAGGGTCTCATGTAGCTCAGTTTGATCTCACATTCACTGTGTAGCTGAAGATGACCTTGAACTTCTGATCCTCCTGTACTACCTCCTAATTGCTGAGATTACTGGTGTGTGCTTCCACGCCCTGCATCCAAACATTTTGACTTTAGTAATTAGGGAGTTGGTGATATAATTAATTGAGATGAGGAAATCATTGGACATGACATGTTTGGTATGCCCAGGAAAATTCTGAGTGTATGTTGGGAGCTTGATTCTGCCGCTCATGAAAGAGAGCTACGATGAAGATATAAATTTGGGAATTGTCAGTGCAAGAATATTTATGGGACTGGATGAGATCATCTAGGGATGAGATGGAAATAGAAAGGAGAAGAATGCTGAGATCTGATTCTGGAGAATTCTATCTTCTAGAGGGCTATCAGAGGAAGAATGCCAGTCAATGAGACTCGGGGTTATTCCTTGGGGAATTTTTGAAGATGCATTTTTTTTTTGGGGGGGGGGAGAGTTCTTTTTAGGGTAATTGGGCTTTAAAACAAGCAATTAAGGAGGATTGTTTATAATGAAAGAGGGACATGTAGAGTTATGTGGGTGGATAGCAGGGAAAAGTGAGGGAGTGAGGACTGTGTGTAACAAAGTCATGTCCAAGAATGAGTTGGTAGAGGCCCAAAGAAGACCTGCAGGAGAGTATCTCGTGTCCTACTCTTGTCTCACAAGTGAGGCTAAAGATCCCTTGAATGGGTCAAACATAAAGATGGAGAGGCCGTTATGACTCAGAATGATAGTAGAATTTGAAAGGCTTGGCAAGCTGTAGAAGATGCTCTCTGTTGAAGTCTGTTGGGCTAAAGCAAGTGGGATGTGGTGAGAGTCTGGCCTGAAAGGGTAGCAGTAGGAGGACTGGATTCTATCGGCATTTGGAAAGGAAGGGTTGGCAGGGTTTTAAGACAGACTGGACATAGGTGATGAGCAAAGAAAAGAGGCCTGTGCAGTTTGAGAGCCCTGCAACTGCTTTGGGGGTGATTTTGACTTTTTCCTTATTTTTGAAAATTTCACACATGTATATAATGAAATATAATCATACTTACCTCCCACTTTGCCATCCAGTCCCTTTCATACGCCCCTCCCAAATTCATATCTTTTTTTGATGACTCGTCAAGTCTAATTGGTGCTACCCATATGTGTATAGGTGTGGTGCCACTAACCATAATGTGGGAAACCTGCCAGAAAGATGAATACTTTAAAAAGGAAAACATGAACAAGGAAAGAACAACTAAATCATTCTTCCATGATGTCTCCATCTCTCTCTGGGTTTCATGTATGCCAGGCTGGCCTTGAACTCACTGTGTAGCAGAGATACCCCACTTCTCCGGTCTCCTGAGTACTAGGATTATAGGCCTGAGTTATCATACCCTGTTTACTCAGTGCTAGGGATCGAACCCAGGGTTTTGTTCCTGGCAGATAATCACTTTACCAGCAAGTGGAGTTACATCCCCAGCTCTTCGATGACCCCTTCCCACATTTCTATGCTTTGTGCCAGTGCTGAGAATTGAACCTAGGGCCTTACGCGTGCCAGGCAAGTGCTCTATCACTGAGCTAAACCCCCAGCCCCTGCAACTCATGCTTTACCACAACTGTTAAGAGCTGAGAGTTTGATTTCACCCACTTTGTTCTGTATATTGACTACATAATAAAAAATTTAGCAAAAAAGTATAGTGAATTGGCTCTTCAAATCTTAAAAGATAGCTAATTAGCCGATTAATGTGTTTCTGTTTGCACAAAGGCCTGTAGCTGAAGCCAAATGATGTAATAAGATCAGCTCAGACTTCAGTTTTTGATGGTTTGCCAGGTGAATATTGACATGACTGCATTTATTTATGAGGTTGCTGATCATCTGAATTGCCCTGTGAGGGCTTGAGTTATTTTACAGCGCCATTCTCTCCTGCTTAACTAAATGACATTAATCTTACCCTTTGGATAGCAGTGACTATGGGCCAAGTTGAGATTTCTGCGAGCTATGGAAGATGCTTTCAGTGACTGGAATGTGTGAGCGCCTTGCCTGAAAGACCTGGAGTTCTTCCTGTTCCTTAGAGACTAGTAAGCTTCTGAGTGGGCTTCACGAGGAGCAGTCATGCTCAAAATTGCTTAAGGAGAGAGAGAGAGAGAGAGAGAGAGAGAGAGCTCTTTCAGGTACATATTTATATAAGCACTCATTACCATATGATCTCTTTCCTAACCTGGTTTGAACTGGTGTATTTCCTTGAAAGGAATGATTATTATTGCTTTAAAAACTCTCAGATTTGGACTTTCCCAGCAAGCATTCTCTCTGAAATGAGTCCGAGTTCAAAAGCCTTGCTATGTATGTCATTTTATGAACTTTCTGAATTGCTATGAAAGAACATGAACTACTTAAATCCAAAGAAAAGCTTGCTCCCCACTTTCCACCAAATTCTGATCAGGACGGCACCCATTTAGGGGATTTTAATAAATGTTAGAATAGTAGAAACTTAGACACGGAGCAGAAATGAGATATGGTCCGTTCTGCTTCCTCTCTTTTTCAGACGAGGGAGCAGAAGCCTAAAGAGGTGAGGCATTTGGCCAAGTTCATTTCCCTGATGGATTACAGCAATGTTGGGTTCTCACTAGTCTCTATCAGGAGCTCTGTGATTTTTTTTTTTTTTTTTTTTGGTTCCATTGCTGGTAATGTTAACTTTGTGAGCTGGCTACCTTTGTGCCAACTTGGTACAAGCTAGGATTATCTGGCAAGAGGGAACTTCAATTGAGAAAACGCCTCCATGAGATTGGCTAGTAGGTACATCGTGGGGTATTTTCTTGATTAATGATTGATGTGGGAGCCCAGCCCACCGTGGGTGGTATCACCTGTAGGCAAGTGGTCCTGGGTTAAATAAGAAAGCAGGGTGAGCTGTTTTTTTTTTTTTTTAAACTCTTACCCTTTTGAGTCTGCTCTTTTGGGGGCCTGCCACCCAGCTCCCAAATAAATCACACACAGAGTCTTATTATTTATTATATTAGTTATGAATGCCCAGCCTTGGCTTGACTTGTTTCTTGCCAGCTTTCCTTAACTTAAATTATCCCATCTATCTTTTGCCTCTGGGCTTTTTCCTTTCCTTATTTCTGTATAGCTTACTTTCACTTTTACTCTGTGGCTGACTGTGTGGCTGGCCCCTAGTGTCCTCCTCCCTTGTTTTTGCTCCTTAATCTTTCTTGCTCCCTAGTCCCATGTTTTTCTCCTTCTATTTATTCTCTCTGCCTGCCAGCCCCACCTAGCCTTTCTCCTGCCTTGTTATTGGCTGTTCAGTTCTTTATTAGACCAATCAGGTGTTTTAGACAGGCAAAGTAACACAGTTTCACAGAGAGTTAAACAAATGCAGCTTAAAAGAATGCAATGCATCTTTGCATCATTAAACAAACGATCCAGCATGAACAAATGTAATACATCTTATAGTATTCTACAACGCTGAGCAAGCCATGGGAGCAAGCCAGTCATCAGCATTCCCCCACGATCTCTCTCCACTTCAGCTTTTGCTTCCACGTTTCTGCCCTGCTCGAGTTCCTGCCTTGGCTGCCCTCCACGATGGATTGTGATCAGGATGTATAAGCTCAATAAACTCTTTCCTCCCCACGTTGCTTTTAGTCATGGCATCTTCGTCACAGAAATAAAAACACTAAGACACTATGGCTACTTGATTAAAGGGATATTTGTCAGAATTTTTTTCAACAAGGAAGCTATTCTTTCCCTTCTGGGATTGTTAAGTACTTGGTAGGGAAGCGTTTTTGGCAGTGTATCTATTTTCTCTCTAAACTTTGACTATTCCCCATGGGCACTTCTTGGTTGGATTAATTTTTACTGTGGTGCTTACCAAATGGTATTTTCCGATTCTCCCATTCCTTCTACAAAGATTGGTGGGAATTTCACTGAAAAGAAGTTTTTTTTTTTTTTTTTTTTTTTTTTTCTGTTCTTGGACTCATGGTTTCCTATTTATCCAATGGTTTATAATGTCATTATAATGTATATCCATTTCTACCTCTCTGCTCCCATTTAAAGACAGGGTCTCATGTAGCCCAGGCTGGCCTCAAACTTATTATACAGTCAAGCGTGACCTTGAACTTGTGATCCTCCTGCCTCCATTCCCCAAGTGCTGGGATTATAAGCATGTGCCACTGTGCCCAGTTTATGTGGTGCTGGGGATTGAACCCGGGCCTTTGTGCCTGTCAGGCAAGCACTCTACCAACTGAGCTATGCGCCCCGCCTTCATTCCTACTTATTTTGAGGAACTGTTTTCCAGAAACATTGGCGCATCTTACATTCCCACTAGGAACACTTGTAAGGGTTCCAGCTTCTTCAGGTCTTTGCAAGCCCTGTTTTCTCTATGTTAAATTATAGTTGGTCCTAGTGATGTGGATATAATATTTTGTTTTTCCTACTACCAACGCCATTAAATATCTCTAGATGTACTCTTCTGACATTTCTGCATATTCATTGCAGGCATAAGTAGTTAAGCATTTTTAGTTGGCTTGTCAGTCTCTTTGTCATCAATTTTAGGTATTCTTCGTAGATTCTGGGCATCAGGTCCTTACCTGATACATGGCTTGCAAATTTATTCTCATTCTGCAGGGATGCATTGTCATAGTCTTTGATGAACCAAGTGTTTTTAGTTTCAGTGAGGTACAGTTTGACTCTTTTCCTTTGTGGCTGTTGTTGCACCTGAGAGGTCACAAACACCTACAAGGTCAGGAAGATGGTTCTTGTATTTTCTTTGGAGTTACATTCTAGCTCATACATTTTGGATCTTATTCATTGCGAGTTAATATTTTGTAAGCTGTTTGCTAAGAGGAACTCAACCTATTCTTTTGCAAGTAGATAATCATATTGAAGAAACTGGTAGCCTGCCTGTCCCTTTTTTTTTTTTTTTTGAATTTCTTGAAATTTAGACCAGTCCAGTACTTTGGGATTTTTCTTCCTAGCCTTGGAATAGTCCCTCCCCACCCTGTCTCCCCTCACAAGAGACCCTGGTTCTTTTTATTGAAGAACTGTATTTAGAAACCAGTATTTCAATTGGGGGTGTAGTTAAGTACTGAAAAATTTATTCTTTGCATTCAATTTCTATCTAGCACTGCAAAATTTTTTTAGTGGAAGTTGTTTTGTATTATCTCTTTCCTCCCAATGCTTATTATGCTTAATTTAATGTTTTTGTTGGGCTATTTTACAAAATTAATTTTCCAGCTAGAAAATGTAGATTATTAATTTTTTTCTTAGCAACCAGGACTTCTTATTTGCTTCTATGGCTAGCATTTTAACTAAAGGACTTAGTTATCCTTTTCTTTTTCTTTTTTAAAAAGATTTATTTATTTATTATGTATACAGTGTTCTGCCTACATGCATGCTTGCAGGCCAGAAGAGGGCACCAGATCTCATTACAGATGGTTGTGAGCCACCATGTGGTTGCTGGGAATTGAACTCAGGACCTCTGGAAGAACAACCAGTGCCCTTAACCACTGAGCCATCTCTCCAGCCCCAGTTATCCTTTTCTTTATGTGTATGTGTCTGTATGAATATGTACTACTATTCTCCCTCCCTCCCTCCCTCCCTCCCTCCCTCCCTCCCTCTCTCCCTCCCCCCCCCTCTCTCTCTCTCTCTGTGTGTGTGTGTGTGTGTTTGTGTATGTGTGCTTGTAGAGGCCAGAAAATGGCTTCAGATCCCCTGGAGCTGGAGTTACCTGCAGTTGTGAGCTGCCTGGCATGGGTGCTGGGACCTCAGCTTCTTTGGAAGAGCAGTGTGCTCTTAACTGCTGAACCATCTTTCCAGACCTTCTGACCAGCTTTTAAAAAATACTTATCTTTGAGATTATAATTACATCATTTACCCATTTCTCTTCTTCCCTCCAATCCCTCCCATCCATACCTCCTTGCTCTCTTTCAAATCCATGGCCTCTTTTTAAAATTTTTTTATAGCTATGTTCTTACATACATACATACATACATACATACATACATACATACATATTCCTAACCATAACCTGTTGTGGAATATTTGTTTAACCAGGCAAAGATGTGTTACATTTGCTCATGTTGCATTTGTTAACTATGTAAAGATGTGTTGCATTTGCTTTAATTAAATAAAATTAACCTGGGTTCAGAGAGGCGGAGTTAGCAATTGTTTGACAGGAAGTAGCAGGGAGGAGCTTAGTGGTTTTTTTTTTTTTTTAAGTTGGGGAGGTATGGAAGGGGGTGGCTTCCCGGATACCAGCAAGGAGAGAAAGTTAGCTAGTGGCCACTCTCATTCTCTAGGCTCTCAGGTTTTCACTTCAGCCTTTGAATCTTGAGTTTTATTAGAACTACAGAGACTTAGAACCGCCTTCAACAGAGCCATTGTCTGGGGGAACCCAAGTCCACTCCACCCACGTGCAGCCACTGTAATAACCAGGTCATTCTGTTTAATGTTACTTGTATGTACGTTCTCAGGGTTGACCATTTGGCATTGTCATTGGTGTGCTCTTCCCTGGAGAAACTTATTATTCCCACTCTCTGCATCTTTAGTTGCCTGCAGTTCTTTGTTTAGGGTTGAGTTTTCGTGGGCTCTCTCCTGTCCACTTTGTCCGTTGTTTATGTCTTCATTCAGCTTATGTTTAGGTAGTCTATGGTGATACTGTGTTCTCCAATATAGTGCACCCTAATAAACTTATCTGGGGGTCAGAGAATAGAACAGCCACAATATTAAACACAGAGGTTAGGCAGTGGTAGCACACACACCTTTCTTTAATCCCAGCATTCCAGAGGCAGAGTTCCATCTGGATCTCTGTGAGTTCAAAGCCACACTGGAAACAGCCAGGCATGGTGATTCACACCTTTAATCCCAGGAAGTGATGGCAGAAAGCAGAAAGGTATATAAGGCATGAGGACCAGGAACGAGAGACTGGTTAAGCTTTTAGGCTTTTGAGCAGCAGTTCAGCTGAGATCCATTCAGATGAGGACACAGAGGCTTCCAGTTTGAGGAAACAGGATCAGCTGAGGAATTGGCAAGGTGAGGTTAGCTGGGGCCTGTTCTGTCTCTCTGATCTTCCAGCATTCACCCCAATACCTGGCTCTGGGTTTGTTTGCATTAATAAGACCTTTTAAGATTCGTGCTACAGTAGTCATGTGGTGAGACTTCTGACATTTCTAGGAGACAGGCTCACAGCAACTCCCCCCCTCCCCTCCCAGCTTCTGACTCTTAGCAACCTTTCTGCCCCCCTCTTCTAAAATGTTCCCTGAGCCTCAGGTGTGGGAGTGTTTTGAGATGTATTCAGTGGGGCTGGGCTTCACAACTCCACATTTTGATTAGTTGTTGTTTTCTGCTGCAAAGAGAAGCTTCCTTGATGGAGGGTGAGGTCTACACTTAGCTGTGGGTGTAAGGACAAATGTTTAGAACGTAGTGACGGATTATGCTGGTTTAGTAAAGAGGTGGTTTTAGATTCTCCCTTAAGATTCATGACTTGATTAGCCCTTGGTCGTTGGCTAGGTTTCCAATACCAGGCATGATTTTTTTCCTTCTTGTTGAGCAGGTCGTAAGTCCAATTAGAGAGCTGTTGGTTACTGCCAAGGTGTGTAGGCCATTACTTCTGCACTCTTAGGGTCATTGTGCCATGCTGGTCATTGTTGTGGTTCATAACCCTCATAACCGTACAGGACTGTTGGTTGCTTTCTTTCTTTAGAAGCTTTCATGGCACTTTCTGATGTGAAAGCTAATCTTCTGAGAGGAGGCGGTCAGGTCGGTTCCAGCTCCAGGGCCTGTGTACCCAGTTTCTGAGGCACAGTGTCTTCAGCAATAGTGATTTACCTTCTACCTCAAAGAGGCAACCGAGGGCAATAGCAAGAGACTGCATGTCTTGAACAATCCTGGACAAACCACTCAAAAGGCTTCTCACGCCTAGTATTGGGTTTTTTGTTAGGGGGTCTTTTGCTCTTGGAAGGGAGCATTGCCAGCTCAGATGAGGAAATTTCATTTAAACTATATATATACTTATACTCAGAATTGTGTGTATTATAGGTTTTTTCAAAGGTAGTTAATACTATGATTCTTTGACTCTTCCAGACATCTTTATTGTTATTTTTACCTTCCATTCTCCTTTTGTTTTTTACTTCCTTCTCTCTCCCTAATTAGAGCCCCCCCTTTCCCCATTTCCCACATCAGATCACTTTGTACCCTGCTGTTCTCTCTATTGTTTCACGATGCCCGTACTCTGGCAATGGTCTCTCTTTACTTTCCTGGTTTCCAAGTTAATCTAGGATATGTACTCACATATGAAGATTTGGAGCTAGGAGGATCCACTGAGGAAAAAAAAAGTGATATTTTTCCTTCTGGGTCTGGGTTACTGTACTTAATGTGATCTTTTCTGCTTCCACCTATTTACCTGCTAAATTTCTTTACAGATGAATAGTATTCCATAGTGTATATGTACCCTGTTTTTTATTATCCATCCTCAGTTTGAAGAACGTTTAGGTTGTTTCCTAGCTCTTGTGAATAGAGCGGCAATGAATATGGCTGAGCAAGTATCTGTGGAGTAGGATGTCAATCAAGTCTTTTGGGCACATGCCACAGAGTTACATAGCTGGGTCATATGATATATTTATTTTCAGCTTTTTGAGAATTTTCCACACTGATTTCCATAGTGCCTGTACCAGTTTGCAATCCCAGTGACAGTGAATGAGGAATCTGTGTTTTGTCCACACTTCTCCAGTATTTGTTACTGATTGTTCTGCTGATCTTTGCCTCTCTGACTGGGGGTAAGGTGAAATCTCAAAGGTGTTTTTTTTTTTTTTTTTTTAAATTTCTAGAGACAATGAGCATTTTTTTGAGATCTTTCTTAGCCACGTTTTTTTTTTTTTTTTTTTTTTTTTTTTTTGAGAACTCTGTTCAGGTCCAAGGACCATCATTTGTATTGGTAATTTTTTTTCATACTTTGTTTTTTTGAGTTCTATACATCTAGATATGAGGTTTTATATCCAGAATATACAAATAAAACCTCATATCCAGATGTGTAGCTGACAAAGATTCTCTCCCATTTTCTGTACTTCTTCCTTACCTGCTCTTTAGCCATTTAACAGCTTTTGAGTTTTAGGAAGTCCCAGTTGTCAGTTGTTGGCCTTAGTTTTTGGGCAAACGGAGTCCTATTCAGAAAGTCCTTTCCTGGGTCTCTATCTTGTAGGGGACTGCCTATGTTTTCTTGTAGCAGTCTCAGGTTTCATGCTTAAGTTTTGATCCATTTGGAGGTAGTTTTTGTGCAAGGTTATAGAAATGGGTCTAATTTCATTCTTCTGAATGTGGACAATCAGTTTTCCCAGCATCCTTTGCTGAAGGTACTTTCTCTTCTCCAGTTTATCTTTGTCAAATTTTAAATAGCTGAAGCTATGTGTACTCATGTTTGGGCATTTGATTTTGTTCTATTGGTCTATATGTCTGTTTTTGTGCTCATACCATATTGTTTTTATTACAATAGCTCTGTAATCTACCTTAAGATTTAGAATGGTAATTAATCCAGCATTTTTTGTTTTGCTTAAGAATGTTTCGACTATCTGGGGGGTCTTTTATGGTTCAATATGAATTTTAGGATTTTTTTCTAATTCTGTGAAAAATGAAATGGGAATTTTATTGGGATTTCATTGAATCTGTAAATAGCTTTTGGTAAAATGGTCATTTTTCACAATGTTAATTTTACCAATCCATGAGCATGGGTTGTCTTTCCATTTTCTAGTGTCTTTCTATACCTATTTCTTCAAAGGTTTGAAGTTTTCATTGTAGACATCCTTCACTTCCTTGGTGAGGTTTACTCCTAGATATTTTATTTTCTTTGAGGCTACTGTGAATAGGGGTGTTAGCATGATCACCTTCTCAGTAGGTTTGTTGTTGGTGTATAGATGAGCCATTGGTCTGTGCAGGTTGATTCTGTATCCTGACTCACTTCTGAAGTTATTTATTGTTTCTAGAAGTTTTTTGTAGAATTTTTGAGATCTCTAAGATACAATAGTATGTCATTTGCAAATAGGGATAGCTGGACTTCTTCTTCTACTTGTTTCCTGTTAACTTTCTTCTCCTGTCTTATGGCTCCAGCTTTTATTTCTATCACAAAATCAAAGAGTTGGTGTCTTCATTAGGGTTTCTGTTACTATGAAGAGACATCATGACCATGGCAACTCTTACAAAAGAAACCATTTAATTGAGGTGGCAGCTTACAGTTTGAGAGGTTCAGTCCATTATCATCGTGACAGGGAGCATGACTGTGTGCAGGCAGACATGGTGCTGAAGAAGGAGCTGCTGCATGTTGATATGTAGGCAACAGGAAGTAGACTACCTCACTGGGCATGGCTTAAGCGTATATGAGACCTCAAATCCTGCCTTCACAGTGACATACTTCCTCCAACAAGACCACATCTACTCTAATAAGGCCACACCTCCTAATAGTGCCACTCACTTTGGGGATCATTTTCTTTCAAACCACCACAGTGGGCATAGTGGATATACCTGTCTCATTCCTGAGTTCAGTGGGATTGCCTCAAGCTTTTCTTAATTTAGAATAATGTTGGCTGTGAGTTTCTCATATATAGCTTTTATTATATTGAGGTAGGTTCCCTCTAGTCCTACATTCTCTAGGATTTTTATAATGAACACGTTATATTTTGTCAATTTATGTCTGTTGAGATGATCATGCAATTTTTTTTTTCCCCAGAGCTGAGGACCGAACCTAGGTGTAGCAGGAATCTTAAAAGTTCTTATTAATAAAAACAAACCTGGAGCCAGGTATTGGGGTGAATGCTGAAAGATCAGAGAAGCAGAACAAGCCACAGCTACTGCACCTCGCCAGTTCCTCAGGTGATCCTGTTTCCTCAGACTGGAAGCTTCTGAGTCCTCATCCAAATGGATCTCAGCTGAACTGTTGCTCAGAAGTCTGAATGCTTAACCAGCCAAAAGCTTCTAGTTTCTGGTCTTCATGCCTTTTATATCTTTCTGCTTTCTGCCATCACTCCCTGGGATTAAAGGCTCGCTTCTTGGGATTAAAGGCATGTGTCACCATGCCTGGCTGTTTCCAATGTGGTCTTGAACTCACAGAGATCCAGAGGGATTTCTGCCTCTGGAATGCTAGCATTAAAGGTGTGAGTGCCACCATTTTCTAGCCTCTGTAGCTAGTGGCTGTTCTGTTCTGTGACCCCAGATAAGTTTATTAGCATGCAAAATATTTTGGGGAACACAATACCACCACACCTAGGGCGCTCTACTGCTGAGCTAAATCCCCAACCTTAGATCATGCAATTTTTATCAAGTCCATTTATGTAGTTTATTATGTTTGTTGACCCGTGTATGTTGAACCTTTCCTGAATTTCAGGGATAAAGTCAAATTGTTCATGGTAGATTTTTTAAAATGTATTTTTGTATTCTGTTTACAAATATTTTATTGAGCATTTTGAATCTATGTTCATCAGGGATATTGTCCTGTAGTTTTCTTTTTCTTTCTTTCTTTCTTTCTTTCTTTCTTTCTTTCTTTCTTTCTTTCTTTCTTTCTTTCTTTCTTTCTTTCTTTCTTTCTTTCTCTCTCTCTCTCTCTCTCTCTCTCTCTCTCTCTCTTTCTTTCTTTCTTTCCTTCCTTCCTTCCTTCCTTTCCTCCCTCCCTCCCTCCCTCCCTCCCTCCCTCCCTCCCTCCCTCTCTCTCTCTTTCTTTCTTTCTTTCTTTCTTTCTTTCTTTCTTTCTTTCTTTCTTTCTTTCTTTCTTTTTTTGGTGCTGTTGTATCTTTACCTGGTTCTGGTATTAGAGTGATATTGGCTTCATTGATGTAGTTTGGGAGTGTTTCTTTTGTTCTGTTTTTTAAGAAATAGTTTAAGAAGGATTAAATGTAGATCTTCTTTGGATGTCTGGTAGAATTCTGCTGTGAATCCATCTGGCCCTGGACTTTTTTTTTTTTTTAAAGCTAGAAGATTTTTATTACTTTCAATCTGCTCATTTGTTATGGACCTATTTAGATTGTTGACTTCTTGGTATAATTTTGGTGTTTTAACTGAATCTAGACATTCATCCATTCCTTTTATGTTTTCCAGCTTTATTGAATATAGGGTTTTTTTTTAAAATATCCTTTTATAGCTGGCTGTGATGGTTCATATCTTTATTCCCAACAATTGGGAGGCAGAGGCAGGCAGATCTCTGTGAGTTCAAGGCCAGCCTGGTCTACACAGTGAGTTCCAGGATAGCCAGGGCTATATAGAGAGACCCTGTCTCAAAAACACCAAAACATATTCTCTTATAATATTCTGAATTTCTTTGGTGTTTATTGTAATGTTTCCCTGTTCATTTCTGATTCTGTTAATTTAAGTCCTCTCTCTCTTTTGGTGAATTGGGCCAAGGGTCTGTCAATATGGTTCTCAAAGAAACAGCTCTAATATTCATTAGTTCTTTGTATTGTTTTCTTTGTTTCTATTTCATTGATTTCTGCTCCACTTTTTTATTTCTTGCCATCAATAGTGTTTGGATTGGTTTGTTCTTATTTTTCCATATATTTGAGTTGCACCATTAAGCCATTTCTTTGTCCTCTCCCAAATAATGTTTTATTCTGGTTTTATGTCACATGCATTCCATTGTTTTATCCTTCTCTGTCCTTGAACCCACTCCCCCACATAGCTAGAATCCACACAGAAGATAAAACATGCAATGTTTGTCTTTCCGAGTCTCGCTTATTTTGCTTAACACGGTGATCTCCCGTTCTGTTTTCCTACAAACTTCACTCTTGTACGTGGCTGAAAAATTCCGTCATATGTATGCACCACACATTCTTTATTCATCTGTTGAGGGCCAGCGAGGCTGATTTCATTTCTTAGCTATTGTGAATCGTGCAGCAATAACCATGGGTGTGCAGGTGCTCATGGTGTCTACCCAGGAATAGATGGGCGTTCTATTTTCACTTCATGTGAGGAAGCACCCTCCATACTGACTTCCGTAGTGACAGCACCATCCTATAACCCTGCCAGCAGTGAGTGAGGGTTCCTGTCTCCCCACATCCTTACTAGCATTTACTGTCATCTGTTTTCTTGATGACGGCCATTCTAATGGGGATGAGAGGGAACCTCAGAGCAGTTTTAACTTGCATTTGCTTTATGGCTAAGGCTGCTGAATATTTTTTCAAATATTTATTGGCCATTTGTATTTCTTCCTTCAAGAGTTGTCGGTTCAGTCCATCAGTCCATCAGTCCATCCATTGATTGGGTAATAAGTGGCTTTGGTGTTTAGTTTTGGAGTTCTCTATATATTTTTGTTAGTTACTGACATGTCCAATGTCATACAGTGGCTTTATGAAGTCTGTTTGAAGATATCAATGAGCATTTAAAAATATTGTCTTGATTTCTTCAGAATGCTTTTGATTTTATTTCAGGTGTTTCCTTTTCCATTTAGAAGCTCTCTCAGAGGCCTGGTGATCCCAGGTGGCCGGTGCATGTCATGAATGAGGCACAGAAAAGCACACGATTACCTTTTACCTGCTTATTTCACTTTTATTAATGCAAGGCTGGAGAATTTAAGGTTACATATTTAAATTTTTATGTTATGTTTCTATCAGTCAGTACTAATTCAAACAACTATTTGGGAATGTATCTGCACAATCCCCCAAATGCCTCTAGGAAAACTTGCTCAATAAAATATGAAGACAGTCTCTTTGCAAAATCGTGAAGACTATGCAGAAACTTAGATAAGGGAGTTGGAAAAGCAGATGCAATAACGAAAACATATTTCAGAAGCATTTTTAAATATTTTTAGAGCAAGGGCTGGCAAATTTAGTTTTGCCTTTTGGTTCAGCAGGTCTGTCTTAACTCTTTAATCCAACTACTCAGAACAGAGGCCAGCCATGGGCAGTCCTTGCACAAACGGGTGTGGCTGTGTGTTGGTAAAACTCAACTGAGACAGGTTCCTAATTTTCTCTGTGTTCCACAGTTTATTAGTTCTTACTGTTGAGCAAATTGCTAGGAATTCATGTTTCAAAATCCCTGAGAAAATAAAATTTAAAATGACCTGGTTGGTTTCAAACAACCAGATACAAGTACAAGAAAGGTCTGAATCAGCGAGAAAGGGAATGTTGACCTTATTTGAAAAAAAAAAAAAAAAGATACATTTCACTAAATGAGACAAAAATGAGAAAAAAATGTAAAAATTATTTCTTTTTGGTACTTGGAATGATTTCTTTTGAAGTCATGAACAAAAGTCAGTCAAAGATGACAAACAGAAAGTCTTCCTGACATCTGATGCACCTTCTCCCTCTTGTCACTGGAGTTAACGCTGGTCATGAGCTGCATGGGATGGATGGAATGGCTACGGTAATGAAGAGTGTGGAGGCTCTGGCTTCTGCTCAGCGTGTTCTCCAAGCTGTTTTGAGGAACTTCATCCCAGAGGAGGCGTAAAGATGCCTCTGTCTCACTCCACGGTCCTTAGAGAGATCTGGACCGTAAAGCTGTACCACCTAAGATGAATTTTTTTTTTTGGGGGGGATGCAATTCTTTATTGGAACATATATTTTCAATTGTGTTTGCAAACATTGAACACATGGGGAAAACAAACGGTCCTCCTCCACTCTTCCAACTTCTAGGTCAAAACAATCAGAAAAAGCTGTCTGGAGACTTCGGCAGGGGTTAAAGACCACTGCCTCATTCATCCCAGACTAGGCTGGAACTAGGGAACCCCTGCCTCTGCCTCCCAGTGCTGGGATTAGAGGTGTATACATTTATCCTGGCTGAGTCACCTTTATAAGGTGGTACCTGGTTCCCAGGCAGCCTTTGGAGGCTTAATACTAACATCCAAAGACTGCTGGGCTCCAGACTCATGGTTCTCCACTAGACAAATCTAGGTACTCTCCCCAGGAACAACCCCCTACCCCCCCATCCTCGCCCCCCCCCAGCCAAGAACCGCCTCAGAGAACTCCACAGAGTGCTGCTGGGGGGTGGGGGTTTGCAGCCTCACAGACTTCAATGGGAGACTGCTTAGTGACATCCTGATGGACCTCGCCTGAAGTGTGCATGGTAGCACCTTTACTAGCTTCCTCATGGATTGCCACAGGACCCAGCTGGGTGGCGGCATCACCAACCTCCACCAGAGCCAGCTGGCTGGCATCACCACCTTCCACAAGAGCTAGTTGGGTGGCAGCATCAGCGTCCTCCACCGGAGCCTGCTGGGTGGCAGCCTCAGTGTTCTCCACCGGAGCCTGTTGGGTGGCAGCATCAGCGTCCTCCACCGGAGCCTGCTGGGTGGCAGCCTCACGAACCTCAACCGGAACAGCCACAGGAAGACACTGGGTCTCAGTCTCTTGAGAACAGTCCTCCTCTTCTATTACTTGCTTGCAGAAATAGTCAACCAAGTTCCAGATCATCTGGGAAACGTCCTTTTGGTAACCAGGAGGCCCGAATATCAAAATCTCAGCTTCCTCTTCAGGGTTCCACTGGTTCACGTGAAGCACGGTGCGTGTCACACACTCGACATGCGGGATGTACTCTCCATCCTTACCAAACATCTTTTCCACGAGCCAAGTATTCAGGTACACTGTTTCTGGATCATCCAGATGTTCGGTATGGAACCACTTGGGCAGCTTGCTAGAGTCTCCGACCACTTTAAATGAAGTCCCTTCTTGGTGTTACAGCTGAACGAGTGACTTAAAGCTCTTAAAGGCGGTCATACTGCACCAATATCATTGCAAACTGCCTGTGCAACTCCAAACTCAGTAAAGCAAACCCCCTAAGATGAATTTTAAGATAGATCTGTGTGCTATTCTTGGGGTGTGTGTGGTAGGAATACTCTCAATTCTCATCTTCTTGAAGGAAAGAACACAGGTGAGACACAGAGGGAGTTGAAGCAGAAGTTTATTTAATAAAGGAAAATAAAGCAAATATTCCAAAGAGAATAGTAGGCTTTTGTGGTAGGTGTCAACATTTGTAATGAATATTTATGAGGTGGGTGGCATGTTCATGGCGCTAGATGCCCCTTTCCCCCTCCTAAATTGTGGTGGATGGGGTCTCCCTTGTAGGTTATTTTTTCCCATGATCCTCTAGAAAAAGGAAGGGATCAAAACAAGAAGTACTGAGGCTGAAGTTTTGGAGGATTCAGACCCTTTGTTAGTGTATACACGTGTAAAGATGTCCTCATACCTTAGTTTTTGATGTAATGGGAAAAATTTATCAGAAGCCTCAAGGACGTTTAACTACAAAGTGGCGTTCTGACCATCAGGGGACAGCTACCAAGATACAGCTGCATGTTTCTTGGTTACTTCATATCTTATTCCTTTTTGAGACTGCTCCAGACCCCATAATAAATCTCATGACTGTCCAGTTAAGACATTTTCTTATTTTCAAAATCAAGGCTTTATCGTGGAAGCTGGGGCCAGGCTTTTACAATAGCTTGTGGGGCTTTAAAAACAGGAGCAGGCTTTGGATGTCATCTAGATCTCCCTTTTCCAAGCTCCCCTCCTCATGTCTACTTTCTTCTAGCTTCCTTTATGTTTATTTGCATGAGACTGCCCCCACTTAGAACACATGGTGGTTGGTTGGTGGACTTTTGCTCTGGGCTGTGCCCACCCAGGGCCTGAAAAGCTAGTTAGAAGCAAGGCAGACTTGGGTAAGGCTTGGTTGAGTGATAGGGTTTGCCTTTGGATCACTGTGCCAGGAGACCTGCTTGATGGGGGGATCTCCATAGCTTAATAAGAGGCTTTCTTTTTGACCATTGTACACATGAACTCACAGCAGCTATGGTTATTTATACAAGATCTGCCCAAGACCAAGCCAATAAAACGTTCCAGCATGAAGGGGGCAAGAGCTCTGGAGGTCCCACTTCTAGCTGAGGAGCTATTAGAAGTAGATGACTGCTGGGGGGAGGGAGAATTACTATTTTCTTTTCTCTCCCTCCCTCCCTCCCTCCCTCCCTCCCTCCCTCCCTCCCTCCCTCCCTCCCTCCCTCCCTCCCTCCCTTTTGAGACAGGGTTTCTCTGTGCAGCTCCAGCTGTCCTGGAACTCACTCTGCAGACCAGGCAGGCCTTAAACCCAGAGATCCACCTGCCCCTGTCTCCTGAGTGTTTGGATTAAATGTGTGAGCCACCACTGCCTGGCAGAGAATTTTTTTTCTTTTTCTTTCTTTCTTTCTTTCTTTCTTTCTTTCTTTCTTTCTTTCTTTCTTTCTTTCTTTTCTTTTCTTTTTTTTTTTTTTTTGAGACAGGGTTTTCCTGTGTAGCTTTGGAGCCTATCCTGGAACTCGCTCTGTAGACCAGGCTGGCCTCAAACTCACAGAGATCTGCTTGGCTCTGCCTTCCGAGTGCTGGGATTAAAGGCACGTGCCACCACCACCCAATGAGAATTTTCTTTATCCGTGTGGCCTTTGGTAATCTCCTTGTGTCCCAGTAGATGAACCTACACCCATGTGCCATATTGACAGCACTAATTAAACTCAGTGGATTAAAAAAAATAAGCAAAAAAATTATGTAAGCAGGACATGAAGTTGGGAGGGAAATGCAATCTGGGGTCCGGGGGGGTGGAATTAAAGTTGGGTAGTGAGGGGTGGATATGATCAAGATACATTGTATACATGTATGAAAATTTCAAAGAACAAATAAAAATTAAGAAAAGAATATATGTGGGAGATGATTATTATTTAAGTTGGCAAGCTATAGCTATTGTAATTTTCTTCTTTCTTTTTTTTAATAAAAATATCTTCACAGAAAGGAAGGAAGGGAGGAAGAAGAAGGGGTTCTTTTCAGTGGAACGTCAAGAGAAGTGTCTTCTAGCTATCTCCTGACTCTCTGGGCTCAGGGGTTTGAAGGAGTTGAGAAAGATGTGCAGTTGAACCATTTCCTGTGTATGCTTTGAGCCCTGAGCTGTACCGAGTGAGCTTTGCGTCCTCAAGTCTGTAGACTCTCCTCCCTTTGATTTCCCCGGAGAGTGAATCTCAAGTCTAGGCTGCCTCAAGTACTTTCTGGCTAATGGAGTTCTGAGGGTGGGGAGGGAGGAGGCAGAGGCAGATCAACACTCGTTACATAAACTTCCAACTTACCTTCATTATTCTTTTCTTCACCTTGTCTCGTTCCTGCCCACTGCTGCCCTGGAGCATCTCTGGTATTTTTTTGTGGTACATTGTCTCTGTGAGCACATCTCCCCTGCATCACCTCTTCGCTAAGTCGTTCTGAACCCTGGCGTCTTCCTAATGTAGATCGCTGGCGCCTCTGACTCTTAGATTTAATGCACTTGTTTTTAAGAAGAGAACTTCGAGCTTTAACAAGGTTTGCAAGGACTGGAAAAACAATGGGATTGTTTCTTTTTATCAGAGACATTTATTCCACATTTTTTTGGGTTGGCTTCTCTTGCTGTTCATAATCACGTAGGAAACATTAAAAACGCAGACAAATGTAAGTGAAAGGAAGTCACTCATAGCTGTGTCACATGTTTGATGTATGTCCTAGCTCAAAAATGCAACTATCTGTTTAATAAATAATTCCCATCTATAGGAGTGAGCATGTTTGAGTCATTTATCTGCAACAAATATTTTCCTCAGTTATTAATAGGAGAGGGGTATTCCTGGCTCAATATCTATGGATCTATGTCATATTTTATTTTATCCATCATTTATTTTTAGTGTCTTGATTCTGTCTAATGCTCTGCTATTTTAGATACTATTTCCAAGGACATACTGTTCACAGTTTCGTTGGTGGGGGAGAATTCTCACATCAGAGTTCTAGAGGCTCTCTGATGATCTCTTTGCAGGGAACAGAAAGGGAAGGGATGTGGAGACCATGCCCCTGGGAACTCCAGGCATGGCACAAGACTCGAGCAGATCCGGTCAAGTGAGCAGAGTGTTAACATGAGTATAAGGCATTCTTGTAAGATGGAGAATAAAACAGCTCTGAAGATACCAAGGGAAACAGTTTAGTACTTCTAAAAGGCGGCTTTGTGAGGCCCTGGAAACCTGGAACTGTGTTTCATAGCAACGGTTCTTTCCCTTTCATCCACCATGACCCTGAAACAAAGAAACGCCCCTCATAGGCTCAGGTGTTTGAATACTTGAGGGCATTTGGTGGCGCTGCTTGGTGAAGTTACCAAACCTTTAGGAGGTGGAGCCTTCCTGGAGAATATGTACCCAGCCACCAGGGGAGGGCTCTGAGAGCTTATGGTCTCCCTCCCTCCACTCCCAGTTTGCTGTTTCTGTTTCCTGCCTGCGGGGGGGGGAAAAAAGATGTGAGCTCTTAGCTTCCTGCCACCATCTCCTAGTGTTGCCATGCCTTCCCACCCCACCCCTGATCTGGACTCTTCCTCTGGAACTGTAAGCCAGCACAAACTCTTTCTTCTATAAACAAACAAAAATCAAAATAAAAAATGCTGAAAAAAAAAAAGAGGCCAAAGTAACCAAATGGCTTCATTAACTTTTCTTTCCCAGTATTTCGGACGGATCTAGGGCCTTTCATGTGCCATTACTCTACCACTGAGCCACACCCCCGCCCTGACTGCCTTGTGATACATTATGTCCTCCTTATGTGTGGATTACCTTTCTCTCCCCTTTGCGCCAACTCTGGATGGACTTTGCAATTTTTCATCATGCACTCTGGTGGTCTTCCTTATCTTCTGGAGGAGCAGGGCGGAAGTAGGAGGCAAATATTTGAAAAGCTGAGGCAGCCAGTGAGCTAGGGAAGAAAATAAGACGTGAAAGCCTTGCTCTGGATGAGTCATCAAGAAGTTCAGTTCAGCAAAATCTCTTTGGGGAAGCAGAGGGCATGGACTCTAATGGAGACGGATTTCCGTTGGCCCTGTGGATGTCATGGAAGTTTCAAGGCCAACAGGAGGAGAATCTGTGGCTATCTAGAAAGCTGGGCTTGCCCCCAAGGATTCTGGGTGGCTAAAGGATTCCGAGTAGTTGAAGTAGTCGCCTTTTCTCTGATTGGAGAGTTGAAACCACTCAACATGTGGTGAAATATGGGGTGTTGGTCCCTTCCCAGAGGGAATTGCATAAGTTGTAAAATTTAAGCAAGTTTAAAGCAAAGTGCAGGAATGTGGCACTGGGCTCACAGTGGGGCCTGAACACCTAGTGTAAGTATGTAGAATCAAGGGAATTGTGTGGTGATTGGAAAGAAAATGACCCCCCAAAGGGCGTGGCATTATTAGGAGGTGTGGCCTTGTTGGGGTAGGTGTGGCCTTGTTGGAGGAAGTGTGTCACTCTGGAGGTGAGCTTTGAGGTATTAATATATGCTCAAGCCATGCCCAGCAAGACAGACCAGGTCCTATTCTGCACACACAAGTTCTAGAATTCTCAGCTACCTCTCCAGCACCATGTCTGCCCACCTGCACGATGCCATGTCCTACCTTGATGATGATGGACCGAACCTCTGAACTGTAAGCCAACTAATTTAATGATTTCTTTTGTAAGAGTTGCCGTGGTCATGGTGTCTCTTCACAGCAATAGAAACCCTAACAAAGACAGAACTGCTTTCAAGAGTGACTCTCCTCCAAAGCTCTCTGTCTAGAGAGAATGTTCTGGAAGATGGTTAAGGGTTAGGGAGATGAAAGTTTGCCTGGGGAATTTGTGCAGCACAGGCCCCGAGTTGAAGTGTGGTGGCATGGAGCTGGCTGGTGGTAGCCTGCACTGCCTGTGCCATGGTTGCTCGGTGTGGCATGAGGTCCTGCAGGTGCCCCACTGGCTCAGGAACTTAAGCTAATCCATAGCTGGACCTGGAGGTGGGGCTGCCCTGCCATCCCTGGGGCTTTCTGGTAATGGCTAGTCCCTAGAGGTCAGCTGTGTGGATAGCAAAGCAAAGGAACCCTGAGCTTATGATTTCAAGTCTAGCTTCCTTTCCATAACCCTTACCCCAAAGAAAAATTATTTAGGTTATTGAAGTAGATGGGTTTCTTTTTCCTTGAATTATTCACAGGAAATAATCTCATAATTCCTTGAATAGAGATAAGAGAGATAAGCTTAGTGTGTGTGTGTGTGTGTGTGTGTGTGTGTGTGTGTGTGTGTGTGTGTGTGTAGGAGTTAATGTATGTGTGTGTGTGCGTGCACCTGTATGGGTGTGGGTCAGAGATCAGCATCAAGTTTTTTGAGACAGGGTCTTTCTCTGAACCTAGTGGTTGCCAATTTGGCTAGAGTGGCCAACGAGACAGGATTTTCCTGTCTGTCTCCTCAACGCTGTGATAACAGGCACACGTCATAGTGTCTTCTGGCTTTTTAACGTGGGCACTTAGGCATTGACTCAGACTCTCATGGCGTGTACCAGGTGCTTTACTGATTGAACTGTCTCTCCAGTCCCAGATTTGGGTTTTTAAAAAGGAAAAACGGAATTAGTAGAGTTTTAAAATACAAATTCCACTAAAATACCCAATAGTAGTTCACAGAGCATCGGTTTCTCTGAAGTCTTTGTTACGAGAACTGCACAGAGGTCATACAATCCTCTTGTGTGATTTACAGCAATTGTTTCTCATTTACCAGTCACCCCTTTCTTCTTTCTCCTCCTCCTCTTCCTCTTCTCCTCATTCTCCTCTTTCTCCTCCCCTCTTTCCTCATCCCCTTCCTCCTCCTCTCCTCCTCTTCCTCCTCCTCTCTCCCCTCCTCCCCTTCTCCTCGTCCTCCTCCCCCTCCTCGTTTCCTCTTCCCCTTCCTCCCCTTCTTCTCCTCTTCCTCCTCCCCCTCCTCCCTCTTTCCTCATCCCCTTCCTCCCCCTCCTCCTCTCCACCTCTTCCTCCGCCTCTCTCCCCTCCTCCCCAATCCTCCTCTTGTATACTGTACAGGAATCTCAACCTCTTGAGCTCAGCTGATCTTCCTACTTCAGCATTCTTACGAGTCATTTCTTTTGTTCTCTGTCTTTCTTATTTTATTATTTTTGCAGTGCTGAGGACAGAACCCAGAGCCTTGCCATTGCTAGGCAGGCATTAGACAACTGAGCTACACGCTCAACTCTTCAGTTTTCTGAGACGAGATTTTGCTATGGTAGCTCAGTCTGGCTTTGACCTCTAGATCCTTCTGTCTTCATCTCTTAAGTGCTAAGACACAACAGTACACCACTATGCCTGGCACCCTAGCAGCCATTTCTCATTGGGATCATTTTAACCATTTATGAGAGCTTTGTGAAAAAAGCAGTATTCTTCCTACTTTCACAGATAAAGTGAAATGAAGCCTCCAGGGTTGAACTTATTGGTGCCAATGATTACCAGAGAGGAGCTAATTTTCGAAAAAAGGAAGAATGTTCTCTATAGTTTTTAACCACATCTTCAGGAGAAAGAAAAAAATGATATTATCCCTTTATTTTCTATAAAGACAAAATATACCTGGTAGATACTTTTCTGTGTTATTCAATAGCTTCTGAAAACACTTTTCTTTTTGAGACAGGTTTCATGTAGTCCACACAATCTTTGCATTTGCTATGTAGCTGAGGATGGCTTTGAACTTCTGATTCTCCTACTTCTACCTCCTGAGTGCTGGGATCACAAATGTGTATCATCACCACACCTGGTTTTTTGTGGAATCATCTCTCGAGCTCACAGTTGTGTGTAACTCCAGCCTTAGGAGATCGAAACTTCTCTTCTGGCCTCTGTGGGCACCAGTCACACACATGATACACAGGCATACGTTCAGGCCAACACTTATATATATAAAGTAAAAAATAAATAAAAATCTAAATTTTTTAAAAGCAAGACAGTTCTTTCATACATTCCAGTGATTTTTATGTCACCCTGTTAACAATGGTAGCCTTCTGTCAACTCAGTTTCCCCAGATGTGCACACTTGAATTTTGTGTCTGCCACGCTTGGCACCCCAGGCAGCTGGTCTCTGAGATTCCGGGTAGTTCTTCTGGCTCTGCCTTCCATCTCACCAGAGGAGTGCGGGGATTACATGGGCACATCATGGTATCTTGGCCTTTTCAATGTGTGTGCTTGGGATCAGGCTTGTGTAGCTAGCACTCTTACCCACGGCGCCATCTTGCTGGCCCCATAATTAATTTTTATATATGGAATAACTTCAGAAGGAGCCTGTGCTTTGATACCCATTTATAGGCACCAGACAGTAAAACAATGCACCGCATAGATGGAAAATGTCTTCGGCCTCCAGGGTTTGAAACACTATAGCAACGAGAAGTTCAAGGGCCATTCTCTTCTAACCTGGGAGCACATCCAAGAGGGAATTAAAAGAGTACATGTAAAATGCCGTTCCTCATTCTTCTCTGAAAATATTTTGCATCTAGAATATTTGCAGGTCACTGCTCTGGGTACACTAAATGATTTACTGGCGGAACAAAATGTTGGATTCACAGTGGCTCCATGTCCTCAAGGGCCAGTCAGGATATGTGCTTAGCTTATCCTAAGAGGTTGTGTGGTTCCCTGAGTAGATGGAAGGGTACACCTTTTCCCAAAAATCAATATCATGAGACTATCGACTTACTATGCTGAGAAACTGGGAACAGGTAGAGCAGAAAACAGTGTTTCCTTAAGGTTCCATGGAAGAGAAAAATCTTCATTGCCACTGGCCCCAAGTAAAAGATTGAATTGGACAATATGAAGCAAGTTAGGTTGTACAGGATAGAAACATGGTGCTCCATAGTTTAGTTTAGAAAGTAGTGAGAATAGGTCTGAGAGAGACCAAGTAATCCATAGCTAGACTGTATACCAGGACCGACACTCTGGCATTAAAGCCAGAGAATGCTCTATGTGAGTGTGTGTGTGTGTGTGTGTGTGTATGTGTGTGTGTTTGTAAGCATGCACACACATGTGCATGTGCAAAGGGTGTGTTTACTCAATGGAAATATATGTTTGAAACCACTAGTTAGGGGTTTCCCAAACTTAACAAGGTGCAATTCCTGGATTCTATATTTCTAACAATCTCTAGTTCCAGCTTTATTGTGTTGGACAAACCTCTGGGATCGCTTCCGGGATCACAGGTCAGTGCAAGCTGACGTTCTTTATTGGTCAAAACTAGGGTGAGTAATTTAACCTTTTTGTTTCTTAGTTTCCTTGTCTTTGGACTGTGGATAACAAGAGTAGTTCCTGCATTACAGGATGGCTTTGGGAAGGTTAGAAAGATGAGTGAATATATGCAAGACATTTATAAAAATGATAACTCATATACATATATATGTGTACATGTGTATAACTCATATATATACATATATGAAATGCATAGTTTTCTTTCTTTTCAAAAACTTTTTTGAACTTAAAGATACATAGCTCTGTCCATATAAAGAACTCTTTTTCATTTTTAAAAAGTTGTATAATATTCCACTCTTTGGATGTACCATAACTCAACTGCTCTTTTTCTCTTGAGGGATATTTATTTAGGCTGTTTGAAATTTCTCCTAAACCATTTGTGTGATGCTTTTAAGTCTCAAATACTGGATGAAACCCTCTGCATGAAACATTTCTGTAACACAGTCCACAGAATGGAACACAGTCCACAGGAGGAAGTTTCTTGAACCCTCTCTCCATCCCTTTTTTCTGGTAGTAAACTACAGCCAGCTGGAGTGTTGTGTGGAATTTGCGCTTTGTATTATCAATCTCTATCGAATTACATTGTCATTTGCTTCTACCATGGTGGAGTGGGACTAGAAAACAGCCACTAAGGAAGGAGTAGCTGGCAGACACAATCCAGAAAGAAGCCCTTTCCCAGCAGAGTGTCAACTCACCAGTAGAGGGCTCTCTCCTTTTGGGAAAAATAATGTCTCTGGGAAAATTTTCAACTTAAAACCCAGGCATGGACTATGGTCTAAGGACTATGCCACCGAAGATCTAGGGATTAGCTCATTACTGTGGGAGTCTGTCTTTTGGGGGCACTGATGTACATGTAGCTGTGGGGAGGAAGAGAGCCTGGCATTCTCCTAAGGTTTTAGGGGCAGGCTGTGGTTTGATCTAGACCAGGGCATTATGGTTCTGGCCTTCGTCTGTGTTGTCATATTAGAAGTCATATGCAGATCCCAGGTTACATCAGGGTGTATTCCCTGGGGTATGCTTATAAAAACATGTTAAGAGCAAATTTAACCCTGTTGGTGAACTCCTGTTTATGTAAGTGGGTAAGCTCTCTCCCAGCCGTGAAATCCTTTTTATCACCTCAGAGAGGAAGAGCTTGACAGTGTCTTCAGGGACAGTCTGGCGAGGTGGAGCTGAGCTATTACTGCTCTTCACTCTCTGTGGTGTTCTCTTCCTGCCCTTCCCTTTCAGTAAACCAAGGCTGGAAGAGTGCAGATCGCCCAACGTCACCCAGCAAGTGCCTACTTCGCAGGAAGTTCCTAAGTTCCTGAGCTGAAATGGCACTACTAGCTTTTTAAACTAAGTACAGGCTGTTTCCCAGAGAGGTTCTCAACATGTGGGTCATGGCCCCTCCACCGGGGTCACATCAGATATCCTGCATATCAGATATTTATATGCCATTCATAACAGTAGCAAGATCACAGTTATGAAGGAGCAACAAAAAATATTTTATAGTTGGGGGCCATGACAACCTGAGGAACTATATTAAAGGGTCACAGCATTAAGAAGGCTGAGAACCACTGCTATAGAGTGTCTCCTTCCCTCTAGGCCCCAACCACTTGCCCTTGTCTGAGAAAGTCAAGGTCACTGACCTGGCCCCAGGGAGGAAGTGTCTCCTCTACTTCTCAGGACAGTATTCTCAAGACAGAAGGATGTTCACGGACTTCAGTTTCTCCGCTCTTCAGGGCATACCCTGGCTAATACTGAGCGAAGCCCCAAAGACACCGAAGGCACAGGCCGACTGCGTAGAACATGCTTCCCTGAAAATGGTCTGTCCCGGGCGGTGAGTCATTGGCACAGGCGCTCAGTCTACCTGAAGCTGGCCTGGTGCGGCCCTGTGAACACGTGTGGGAAGGCCCGGGGCTGGCTAGCATTTCTCAGGCCAAAGCTGCCCTTCCTGTCTTATTTGGGATTAAGGAAGAAAGAGCACAGAACGAAGAAGAAAGGTGAGCTCCCCGTTCGGATTGTGGGCAGCTGAACCCTACGGGAACTTTTACCAGCTCTCTGCCAATCTTACACAGGGAGGGCACTGGCTAATGGAACTGATTAGGAGTAACCAAGTTAGATGGCCTTTCTGTGCCTTTAAAGCCCTTCACACGGCTTTCAGACTCCACAGGCAACCTTCCAAGATTTTGTGTGTGAGGATTTTTTTTTTTTGCATAGATTACCTCATTTCTATCCTAGTGTTATACACCTGCCAAGCATTCACCAATAACATTTGCTTGTTCAAGTCTCTCTCGGGTTGCGGTAAAATGACATGCAAGTTTCTAACGGAAAAGAAATGATTCACGGAACTGATGTTAAGAAGGGGGTTATAGCTCCCCCCTCCCCCCCAACTTCAAGAATCTGCATTCATGCCTGACTTCAGAGAAGCTTGCGTTTTACCAGGATAGTTGGGAGGGACTTGCTGGACTAGGGCAGGGCCTACCCCAGAGCTCCTTATCTGTTATGTTTGGAGTGGGGCCTGCCGTGTTTAACACGCTTCCTGGGGTTAATGGTGTTTCTGGTATGGGGACTGGACTTGAAAAATGATTGGTTTAGTTATTGTAAGGTTCAAAAGCCTGAGAAAGCAGAAATATGGGTCCTTTGTAAAGCTCTGGAGGTGGAACTGGGTTCAGAGTCTTCTAATGCTTCCAACTATGTGATCCTGGCTAAGTTCCCTCCCCTTCCCTCCCCTCCCCTCCCCTCCCCTTCCCTCCCCTTCCCTCCCCTTCCCTCCCCTCCCCTCCTCTCCCTTCCCTTCCCCTCCCCTTCTTCTCTTCTCCCCTCTCCTCCCCTCCCCTTCTTCTCCCCTCCCCTCCCCTTCTTCTCCCCTCCCCTCCCCTTCCCTTCTCTTCTCTTCTCTTCTCCCCTTCCCTCCCCCGCTCTCCCCAGCACCTTCATTTTCTCATACCCAAAGCAGAGATTATAGCTTCTCGTTCACAGGGTTGTGAGTATGAAGTTGCATGTCATTGGTTTAGCAGATAATATGTACTTACTGCATTGACGTGTAGAACACGTATAATGAAGTGCTGGGCATGCAGCTCGTTTGGTAGAGTGCTTGTCTAACGTGTGAATCCTGCTTTTTCCCCCCTAGCACCACATAAGCATGGGTATTGGTGCTGCATGCCTGTAATCCCAGCACTTAGGAAGTAGAGAAAGGAGGACTAGAAATTCAGGGCCATCCTTAGCAACATATTGAATCTGAAGCCAGCCTGGGCTACACGAGATCCTATCTAAAAATAACCAAGAAAAAAAAAAAAAAACCCCTAAACTGAAACAACAATGACAACAAAACTCAAAATGAAATGATAATGAACAACTATTCATTAAAATATTTTTGTGTATCTTTGAAGTAGTTCATTATGTTTACTAAAAGTAGATCAAAATAAAAATAGTTAACTATAAAGCACAGGTACTTTAAATAAGTGTGAGGTGGTAGTATACTTTTCCCCCTAACATAATATTTCTATTGATTATTTGGGAATATCACATAATGCACCCGGCTCACACCCCCTTCCCCGTCCTCCCAGGCACAAGGTGGTGGTACTTTATTAAATTAAGGAAATTTCCTGAAATGAAACATAGCTTCTGTATTATCAGCCTTTGTTATTCCTGAAGTTAAGAGAAGTCGAAAGCCTCTGCACGCAACAGTGCCCAGGAGAGAGCAACCTCAATCAGCACAAAGCTTTCACCGAGTCGCGATTGGCAGCTTTTGAAATGACGACGAAACCCGGGGCTTCCCCAGCTGGAGGAGTGGGCAAAGCTACTTTGAGTTTTCAAATTTGTTCTTGAGATTCCCACCCCCTGTAACACTGACTCCCTTCCTGGCCTGCCTTTGGTTAAGGCTGTGGGTTTCCAGAAGGCAAATGGTATTTTCTAGGCATAATAGCACATTCATCCAATAATACGCACTGACTCTTTCAGATTAGATTATGTGAGATTAGCTAGGTGTTACCTCGGAAAAATGCAGTGCCTTGCCCCAGGGAATAGGATACAGGCAGCTGACTCTGAGGAAAGATGTGGATGCTGTGGGGACATGGCTACCCAGGGAACGGGGAGGAGGGTGGAGGGGTGGGGGAGGGGGGTAGGAGTGAACTGCTTGTGTCTCTGCTCAGACAGTTCCATTTTCCAGTCCTGAGACCCTTCTATCTTACACGGTTTATAAGGCCTGTTGTGTAAACTGTCTTGTGCACCGAAAATAGCGTTGACTTTGGAGATTTGGGAGCCTCAGTTGTACCAGCTCTTCTCTGGACCTTTGCCCCAGTGGACAGACCCACTGGTTATGAGGAGAGTAAAATGCAGATCTAGGAGATAGTTATAGAGTTAAGCCTTGCTTTGGGGCATGCAGGTAGCAGTAACCCAGGGAGTTCGTCTCCTGCTCCGTTTCTAATGATGACTAAGTCACCTGAAGCAAACATTACATCAGCCTTATCCTAATATCATGGGAAATCCTGAGCCGACTGAAAGATAGGGCTTGCTGGAGAGCAAGCTGTGACTTTGTTTCATTTTAATAGTTTGTGCTGACTGGGAACCTTTAAACAATCCCACTGGAGAGTTTTAGTGACATTTTCCTGGCTAACCTATCCGATGGATTAGGTTTGTTTAACTCATGACAGGACACCATGCGTCCCTTCTCACTGTTAAGTAGAAGGTCCTAGGGAGGATCCCGGAGCCCTTTTCAAGCCCCTGGGCTCTGCTGCAGGCTGGTTCTAACCTGACTGCTTTCCTGGCTCTTCTGCTAGCTCTTGGCAGCCAAATGGCCTTTCCCTTTGAATGTAAAGGAAACGAATGTCCACTTACCGGAGCCTGCGACAATACAATGCTGCCAGATGGGTTGGTTGATGGGACTGAGCTGGGGCCCGGCTGGTCAGTCCCTACCTTATCCTCGTTTGGCAAATAGTGGGTGTGAATGAAGGGTGGGCAATCTCTGTGGCCAGTACCCTCAACCTACATGAAGTCTGTGGAGGTTGAGCCAGCACTGTGGCCTGGGGAGGGAATGCAGGGGGCAGGGAGAAGGGGTGAGGACAGGCTGGGATCGTTCTCAAGGCCAAGTGCTACAATTCTGTGTACGTATCCACAATATATTTATAGAGAATATGGACTTTCACGATAAATAGTAAGTGAACAAGAGGGTCGGAGAAACTGAAGATAGTTGAAAAGTTTATTTAGCTCCTGATGTTTTATTGATAATATATGATACGATGTCATAGGATGATATTATATGTATTTAGTCACTAAACTCATGTAACTTTATACAGCACACATGTATGTATGTGACTACAGTCCCACAAAGGAACCGATCAGTCACATAATTACCTTTTCGTGGCAGAAGTATCTAAATTGAGTTGCTGTGTGAGCACATTTCCAGTATACAGTGTTGCAATGGCAGACTCTTCATGCTGCCAAACACACATGCTAGTTCTGCTCTGTTTTCCTGTATATTCTACCTCTCCCAAGCCTGGTTCTTTCTCCTTTGATGTCTTTGATTCTGTCTCTTTGTCTTTTTTCTCTCTTCCTTCCTCCCTCTCCCTTTCCCCCCCTCCTTCCTTCAAGTACCTGTAAGATCACGTAGTACCTTTCTTTCTGTGTCTGGCTTGTTTCATTTAACATAATGCTCCCTAGGGCCATCCGTATTCCACATGATGAGATCTTGAGCACTGTCTAAGAGGTCCTAGGAGCACTTCCTAGAAAGAACTCAGATTAGGCGTGTCAGTGAAGCCCTCTGTTACCTCTGGAGCTGTGGAGTTAGAGTCGGTGATCAGTTCTAGCAGGCAGTCTACAATGCTCTGGCTAACTCTTGTTTTCTGGATCATTTCCAGGCTTAAAAGATGAACTTTTCTAGGCCCATTTGCAAATAATTGTATAGATGATGTTACAACTCACACTCCACATTGGGCAGAGCCTACTTTGGAGTTTGGATTTATCGCAGAAATGAATATTCAGGGTTCTGTTGGATAAATCTTTTAGAGCAGTTCTCAACCTGTGGGTCATGGCCCCTTTGCGGGAGGTTGAATGACCCTCTCAAAGGGGTCACCTAAGACCATCTGCATATCGGATATTTGCATTATGGTTTGTAACAGTAGCAAAATTACAGTTATGAAAAATTACAGTTATGAAGTAGCAACAAAAATAATTTTATGGTTGGGGGTCACCACAACACGAGGAACTGTATTAAAGGGTCGCAGCATTAGGAAGATTGAGAACCACTGTTTTAGAGGAACCTAAGGCCATTCAGTTGAGGTTTTCGTGCATTTTACTGGAGGTGACCCTTCCGTGCTAAGAAGGGTCTTGTAGCATGTTACTATTCCTCATCGATTCTCCCTCCAGGAGGAAATCTTTTCATGTAAAGCAGAAAGGCTCATTTTTCTTTTGTCAAAAGTACAAACATGTCCTAATACTGTGGCGAAGGAAAAGGCCAATGGAACTGTTTTCTGTTGCTTCTCAGGGTTGAAATTCTTGCTGATGGGATAGGTGGAATTCGTGGAGTTTGAGGAAAGTTATCTTCCTGACCTCATAAGATCTCTCTTTGTCGTTATAAATGTTTATCCTCATAAACATCACTATGATTAACCCTGCAGAAGCTCAGAGAAGTGCCTTGGCCAAGGTGTTCTGGAAAAGAAGTGGTGGATGGCTGGTCCTTCCATTACCCCAAGCCTTCCCACGTGATCCTTTTATGGTGACTCTTCTCCTCCCATCCATGCCCTGGCTGTCCTCGCATGAACCTGCTTCCTCCTGTGAACTTTTCACCAGTTGCCACGATCCTCCCGGATGTTTGCATTTTCAGATGTTGCGCCTGCCCCCTGCTTCTGCAGGAAAGAGCAACTTCTCCCTAACTTGGTTGTGACCTTTTTTTTTTTCCTTTGGTTTTTCGAGACAGGGTTTCTGCGTGTAGTTTTGGTGCCTGTCCTGGATCTCACTCTGTAGACCAGGCTGGCCTCGAACTCACAGAGATCCTCCTGGCTCTGGCTCCCGAGTGCTGGGATTAACTTGGCCAACACTTTTCTTTTGGGACTTGGCTTTCTCATCTTTTGTGTGTTGGGGGGGTGGGGCAGTTGACAGGCACTGTCTTGCTTGTTACTTCATGTTTACAAATGCTTCTTCATCAGGAGTTAGGAGTCCAGCTCTGAGACTCTTCAAGATTCAGTGAGGCTCTGGGTAGACAGAGAACCCTGGGCTCCTTACCCCCAAATTCTTATGGCCCTTGCCCTGAACCTGTGGCATGTCACTGTGGTCAGGGCACCCAGGCTTCCGGTGCTCTATCTTGTCTTGTCCCTGATTCTCATCTTCATCACACAGTAGGTGTGAGACCTTGGACAAGGGTATAACTTGTCCCTGCATCTGTTTGTTCAACTGTAGAAAAAATGGGTGAATGATAATTGACCCACACAGATTAGTTGTAATGATTCAGCCAGTTAATATTTTATTTTAAAGCACCAGAGTAGTAAAGCCTTCATTTTTGTTAGTTTCTATCTTTCTTTTTAAATTAAAAAATTACTTATTATATATATATATATATATATATATATATATGGTGTTTTGCCTTCATGCATGTCTGTGCATCACATGGGTACCTGGTGCCTGTGGAGGCCAGAAGAGGGCATCATATCCCTTGGGACTAGAGTTCCAGACAGTTGTGACCTGCTATGTGGGTGTTGGGACTATAGCGTGGGCCCTCTAGAAGAGCAGCCAATGCTCTTAACTGTTGAACTGTCCCTCCAACCCTCTTTTTAAACTTTAATTTTATTATTTACTTATTTTTTGAGATGTGTGCATGCATGTACATGTGTTCATGTTTGTGAAAATGCCCACACACATGTATGTGCAGGTGTATGGCAGCCAACGGTCAACTTCTGGTTGATCTTGGTTTTTGAGACAAGGTCTCTAACTGGTCTGGGGCTTGCTGATTAGGTTAGACTGATTGGCCTTCTGCCTATGCCTCCCTAGTGCTGGGATTACAGACATGCCTGGCTTCTTGTTTTTTGTTTTTTTCATTTTTTAGAACTTCAGAACTGAGCACTATATCTACATAACTCCTGCTTCTCCCTCCCTTCCAACTTCTCTCATGTCCCCTCTTCCAAATTCATGACTCTTTCTTCTTTGTTATTGTTATCTATATATGCAAATGTATATGTGTGTGTGTGTGTGTGTGTGTGTGACACACACATACACATATACACACCCCTGAGTCCATTTAGCATTGCTTGTATGTACATGTGTCCAGGACTGACCACTTGGAGTGGGACAACCTATGCAGGAGCTTGTCCCTGGAGGAAACTGATTCTCCTATCAGCAGCCATTGACTACTCTTCATCTAGGTGTGGACCCTTTCAGAATTTTCCACATTGGCATGCTCACTGATAGTCTATGCTGGTCTTGTTCAGTATGCCTGGTTTTCAATGTGGATTCTGGGGGATTGCATTCAGTTCTTCATGCTTACATGACAAATACTATACAACCGAGCTGTCTCCACAGCCCTACTTTCTATTTTTCTTGATGTTGGACTTAGAGATAATTTTTTATAAACAATAAATGACCAGTAGATAATCTTTTAAACCTAGTCTACCCAATGAGACACTCAAGCCTCTTCATATTTTTTAACCTCCGTGTGCCAAAGTACATAGCCACTCTTCATGGTCACTTGTCCCAGGTCTACAATGCCTCCCCTATATCCCATGCTAGGGACTGCACACAGCCCTATTGCACATTCTAAGCATGTGCTCTACCACTGAGCTACATGTGCAGCACTCAACTTGGTGCTTTTGATGGCATTGGCTTGGGGACCTTTCCCTGTCTTCCTGTGGTACCTTCACACTTGCCTTTAGGCTTACTTCCATGGAAGTCATCTTGCCCTCAGAGCTAGATATCCACTGTGATAACACCTGCTTTGCGTGCCTCGGGAATTAGAGTGAGGACCAAAGGCGATGATTTCCATGATGAAAGTGCTGGAGAAGATGGGCCGCATCCACGGGGGGTTATGATGATGGTACTTATCATTCCTGGCTGGTCTTCCGATGACTAAAAATATCTACCAAGTCTGGGCCTTCTCAGCATAGTTTTATCTCTCTTGGACTTCCCCATGCTGGCCAAGAAGCCTGACAGTTTAAGCAGCTGAAGAATTTGCTGGTAGACAGCACTGTTGGGGGTGGCGAATGCCTGGGTAATGAATTACCTTCTTTAGGGCCCCAACGGGAAATCTGGTACCCTGGAAAGCGTTAATTTACTTCACTTGAGTGAATGTGTTAGACCCAGCAAGCATTTCATTTGCTCAGGCAGCCCATTGTGATGATGACATTAAATAATCATTATCATTACGTGGAAATCCTGTCACCTTGGGGATTTAGAAAACGTTTCTCAAGTCACATACACACAAGCAACCCAAATGAGCAGAGTGTGAAGAAAACATTTGTTTGTAATTGTCAGCATTTGGCAAAGGCAGGGGATGAAAGAATGAAGTGAACTATGGCTTTGGAGTCCTTCCAGTGGGTATTTTTTTTTCCAGCCCCAAAACACTGGAGATGAAGGAGACAAGCCTTCCTGTCCTGGACCATGAGCTCTAGGGAGGAGGGCAGGAGCTTTCAACTCCCTTACCCCTTGGTCCAGGAAGTCATTTCAAAGGGAGCTGTCTCCAGGGAAAAGCAAGAGCCTGTTGGCCAATATTTATTTATAGTCTTATACCCTGTAAACTTGTCTTCTTTTAAAAAATTAAGAGCAAAAAAGCATTTCGGCTCTTGTTTGCTTGGACCACCTCCAAACAGCACTATCTGCTTTCTTTATTTCTTACGCTGCTTGCTCAACATCTGTGGTCTTGACTCAATTGGTTTCATTCCTAGGTCCTCCCTTATTATTAATGTTCTTATTATTGGTCAGTTCTACATTTTCAGTGTCCTTGACAATCTTTTTTATTAGCTGATCTTTACAACAGCTCAGCGAGGTGGATCAGCCTCATGGACTCTTTATCTAACACGTTGTCCAACGTTTCCTTTGGTTGGCTTTTGTTAGAATTTATTGCAGCCATTTTGTTATTTCTGTCTGATAGCCGTCCTTCTCTGAGAAACTGCTTCTCGCTCTTCCTCGCAGGGCTCCGTAAGCCAGGGACTGTGTCATCTGCTTTTAATTCATTCTGGGTTCGGTCTCCCCTCTTCCTGGCATTTTCATGCTCCTCAGAGTTATTGTTGCTTCTGCTCTCAATGCAGTTGGAACCCAATTAATGGAAGGCAGGTGTGAGCCATGGGCTTCCTCTTTGCTTTCTTGGCCTGAAGTGCATGCATCTCTGAGTGGCCACAGACCGTCCGTTCTCACTTCTGTGGCTGGGCATCTATTGGCTCTAGGGTGAACCTCGGGAATGTCAGGCTTGGAAGTGGTATGGTGACAGTTAAGGGCACTGATCCTGATTAACCATGCACTAGCCAAGTCTTCTGAAAACTTAACATCTTTGCCATCCCCACCACCAGAAGCCCATTGACCATAGTGGCTGCCACTCTCTGTCTTTCTTTCTGCGGCCATCAGACCTATCTTATGTTTTCAGCTGTGCATGCATCCCTAGACATCCTTAATGTCTGGGGACTTACAAACAAGTAGGATCCTCAGAAAACCATTTTAGGCTTTGAATTCTTTTCTTTCTTTCTTTTTCTTTCTTTCTTTCCTTCTTTCCTTTCTTTCTTTTCCTTTCTTCCTTTTTCTTCCTTCCTTCCTTTCTTTCTTTTCCTTTCTTCCTTTCTTCCTTTTTCTTCCTTTCTTCCTTTCTTTCTTCCTTCCTTCCTTTCTCTCTCTCTTTCTTTCCTTCCTTCCTTTCTTTCTTTTCCTTTCTTCCTTTTTCTTCCTTCCTTCCTTCCTTCCTTCCTTCCTCCCTCCCTCCCTCCCTCCCTCCCTCCCTCCCTCCCTCCCTCCCTTCCTCCCTCACTTCCTTCCTTCCTTTTCTCTCTCTCTCTCTCTCTCTCTCTCTCTCTCTCTCTCTCTCTTTCTTTCAAGATTTATTTATTATGTATACAGTATGCCTGTATGCCAGAAGAGGGCACCAGATCTCATTATTGATGGTTGTGAGCCACCATGTGGTTGCTGGGAATTGAACTCAGGGACCTCTGGAAGAGCAGTCAGTGCTCTTAACCTCTGAGCCATCTCTCGAGCCCAAGGCTTTGAATTCTTGACCATCTACTTTCTTTTCTCTGTATACATCTACTTTCTCTTCTTTGTATATCAGTCTGTCTTTACATTTCTGTGTTTCTACCTATTATAACTTGTCTTTCTTACCCACTAGCCTCTAAGAGCAGAGATTGTATCTTATTGAATGTTCATTTAAATGAATAAGAAAGTTTTGTTTTTTTTTTTTTTTTTTTTTTGAGACAGGGTTTCTCTGTGTAGCTTTGCGCCTTTCCTGGAACTCACTTGGTAGCCCAGGCTGGCCTCGAACTCACAGAGATCCGCCTGGCTCTGCCTCCCGAGTGCTGGGATTAAAGGCGTGCGCTACCATCGCCCGGCTCAAGAAAGTTCTTTTTATAAGTTATAAAGTGTTTTATAAATCAATGAGGGCTTTATAAATACAAGTTTAAAAGTGATAATTGCATTCGTTTATGTATACCACAATGAAGGACAGATGTGAATCCCATTTCAATGGACAATTTATAATACTCACCTTTCCATTTTATAAAACAATAGTGATGACAATTAGTCCACACTTTAAATGAAAATCATCGGCCATGCTGTTTGGCTAGTTTCTGACTATGACTTGCCTTTGGGAACTGATCGAGGTCGTCAGTAGATAGAAACATGAGCTCATATGTCATGTTCTGTGTTGTGCCATAGGAAGCCAACGGAGTGAGAACGGTTAAAGCAGTCAAGTGGAGTCACAGGGTTGAACACGGCTCGGTGTTCTAGAATTCTCTCCACCGCCCCCATCTTACGGAACTGAGAGCTTCAAAGAAGGGCAAGATTCTCATCTTTTCCCCCATCTACCACCTCATGGTACACTGTTCCAAAATAGTGGGCTGTTTGTGTAGGTAGAATGAACATTAAAATGAATGATTAAAAAATAATCTTATTTTAAGATGAGTGGACTTTTGACAAAGGCGATAAATTCAGACATTGTGATCTAATAAAGAGTAAGTGGAGTGTGGTAATGCATGCATGTAATGTAACTGGGAGGCTACGGGAGTTTGAGTTTGAGGTTTGAAGCCAGTTTGCAAGGCATAGCAAGCTTCAAGGAGGCTTGAGATACATGGTAAGACTGTCTGTCTGTCTGTCTGTCTCTGTCTCTGTCTCTCTCTCTCTCTATATATATATAAAATATCTTTGTGAATTTAGTACACTTCAGGTTCTAAATAAAAGTACTATGTGAATGAATGAAATTAGCCCTTAATCTGACTGTCCAGAAGTTTAATATCTACAGGGGGAACAATACCCTGAGAATGACTTTATTGGCTTTTATCCAAGATACTCTGAGATCAATCAGCCACAGGGGAAGAACTCTGAGCTCATGCCAAATTCACTTACAAGAAGCAGCTTTTGATAAAAGCCCCGTTCTGTTATCAATATCCCCTCAACTCTCTCAGCAACCCTCCCAAACGGGTTCTGAAAAAGCAAAATGCATTGGAGGCAGACGCTGAGCTGGAAGGTCAGAGACACATCCCATTACCAGTAGGGCAGCAAGGAAGCCCCAGTGGCTGTCTGTTCCTTGTTGGGGGAATGGGTCTTCAGGATTTTGGCAGTACTTCTGTGCCTATGTGTAGAAACTGTAGACGGACTGTGTGAGGACCCAGACCAGTTTACTAGAGTGGATGTGTGTGAAATGAAGTTGCCGGGAGGCAGCATGGCAGGATTCTGACTTCTCATGTGTTACGCTCATCTCTGCTCCCTGGCACACTTGTTGGCTTTGGATGCAGTGATTCGGATAAGTCAGCGGCTACAAGGCCAGGGAGCCTCCTTCCTTCCTTCTTGCCTGCCTTCCCATCCCTCATTTCCACTATTGATGCTGGGTCTTTTCATCTGGTAGGGACAGGTTGGCAGAAGAATTTTCTTCTGCTTCCTTCTTTGGGTGCTGAGGTTTTTTTTTTTTTTAGCTAATTGGGAATTGAATGGAAGAAAGAGTTAAGGAGAGGAGCCTGGCATGGAATGGATTTTTTTCTGTCCCTCCAAGGTTTGCTGTGAGCAGATATAAAGTGTCTTTCCCACTCAAAACTACCTCTGAGCATTTTCACAAATCAATTAGCTGCTGGCAGGGCAGAGGGCAGAGGCAGAATAAGGCATGTGGTGACAGCCAGAGACCCTGGCTGCACTCTCCCACAGGCATGCTGTCCTTGATCATTAGATAACCACAGTGACACTCCATCCCCTGGTGACTCTTCCCATTACAGTCAGAACTTCAGAGTGAGGGTGCAGCTCTTGGGGTTTTCTCGACTCCATTAATAAACAAACACCAGGGAGAGGAGATTGGGGAAAGGGAGGTTGGCTCCCCCTTCCACAAGCAGAGCCAAGAAAAGGAAATAAAAAGGAATCAACTTTTATTTGCTCGCTGTGACTCCAGGACATTTGTGTATTGTCTGGAAGGGTTGGTCATCGGCCGAACCCACAAAAGCCTGCCGAAGATTCTTATTTCTGAGAAGATGGAGCTCTTGACAGGAACTCTCCTAAGCTTACAAAGTAGGTGTGACATGCCTCCTGCCAGCTGCACAGCAGGCAAAGCCTTCAGCATATGCCTTTGGGGCCTGTGAGGTACAGGCTGAGGGCGGAATCTGAAGAACACCTAAAAATGTGTCCAACTGAGCTGTCAGATAGTCACTCCGTAGGAACAAACCGAGGCTCTGAAATATGTGCCTCATGCTAGGAGCATTTTTGGAACTCAGAGTTCCCAGTCTGTCAGTGAGAGGGCCCGATAGATAGATAGATGGGCAGAGCATGGAAGACGGGAGTACAGGGGGATCCTGGCAGCAGGCTCCAGGGAGAAGGTGAGCCTTGACCATCAGGAGATTTGGGGACTTTCCCACCAGTCAGCAAGCAAGAGGACGGAGAGAAAGCGGCATCTTATATAATAGCTAGGAGTTCTTATCTATCTCTTAGGAACAAGCTGGGGGGGGGTGGTAGGCGGTAACTATTCTGGTCTTTGGTTTTGCAGTCGGCAAAGCTGAGGTGCAGTAAAGAGAACTGGGTTGCCTTAGCCCACTTAGCCAGATGTGCCTGTGAGGAGCCCTCCTCCACTGCCCCTTGGCAGATGCTGCAGGAGCACCCATCCTCCATCTCGGCCATTTACAACTTACACTCCAATGTAGCACGAATCTTAAAGAGTCTTATTAATAAAATCAAAACTGAGCCAGGTATTGGGGTGAACACTGGAAGATCAGAGAACCAGAACAAGCCACAGCTAACCTCACCTGGCCAACTTCTCAGCTGGTCTTGTTTCCTCAGACTGGAAGCTTCTGTGTCCTCATCCCAATGGCTCTCAGCTGAACTGCTGCTCGAAAGCCTGAAGCTTAACCAGCCAAATGCTTAACCAGCCAAATGCTTCTAGTTTCTGGTTCTCATGCCTTATATATCTTTCTGCTTTCTACCACTACTCCCTGGGATTAAAGGCTTGCTTTCTGGGATTAAAGGCGTGATGAGTCACCATACTTGGCTGTATCCTTGAACAGATGGATTTCTGCCTCTGGAATGCTAGGATTAAAGGTGTGTGCTACCACTGCCTATCCTAAGTATCTAGTGGCTTTTCTGTTCTCTGACCCCAGATAAGTTTATTAGGGTACACAATATTTTGGGGAACACAATACCACCATACTCCAACTTTCCTGTCCTGCTCCTGGAGAGGGGATTTGCAGCATGACTGAGGTTGCCTGCCACATCTGGAGTTCCTTAAACCTGACCTTGAGTTCTGGCCTATCAGTGGTTTTGGGAAGTCCCTTAATTTTACTGTTGCCTCAGTTTACTTCTCTTTAAGATGAGGGTGACAACAGTCATAGTCACTTATTCTGAGAAAGAAGCACCAGCATGTTACACACACCCATATTGACAGGTATATAACTGTGGGAGACCAGCTCCCACATTTTCCCCCCAGGGTACTCTCGAGGAGGGTGAAGTGAGACATATTTAGACAGAAGGATAGAGGGGAGAGAAACAGATAAAAAACATAGGATAGCCTCAGGAGGGCATGGATCCTTATTCACTGCCCCCTTCTTTTCTGAAGGGCTATTTATAGGAATGTCAAAGGGGTGGAGCAAAGACCCCCCTCCCCCAGCTCAGCCAAGTGTATACCCTTTCCAGTCACCTAGTAACCATGCACATGGTCAAGCAATTCTCTAATGCAGCCCTGCTGGGTAAAGCAAGCTCAGATATTACTAAGAAACCTTTTTGGGCCTCCACAATTCCTCCTTCTAGATATAATAAAGAGCCCCCCCAGGCTCCTCAGATAGACTGTGCCTGTCTTAGGTCATCCTTCTTGATTGATCTTCCTTATTTGTCAGGGAGTTATACTTTCCATCAAGCACACTCTGGTTTAGGTTGGAAGCTATCAAGAAGAAAGTTGCCCATTTTTGGCTACCAGCCTCTGGCAGGAGGGAATACAAAGCTTAACTCAGCTCTGTCCCAGGTCCCTACCAAGAGCTTGCAAACATCCACAGTGATCTCCAAAGTTGCCACACCTCCCAGAAAAGGAGTAGAGGATAATAAAGATGGAATATCCTTTTTGGAATGTGTCTAAGGTGACTACAGTAGTCTTAGCTGCCTCAAGCCCTTTTCTTGGATCAAAACTTTCTCCTAACAGATGCTCAATAAAAATTTCAAGAGACTATTTTGATTCCCAGGAGAAAGCAGTCATTTCAAATCACTTCAAAGTATCCACTCAAGTAAACAAAAACCCATGCTAATTATAAAAACACATTTACAAACTAATTTGATTGTGGGAGGCTTACACCTTTGTGGGAGGCCTACCCTTTTCTAAACAGAAACTGAAAGAGTAGAAACTTGTAGGAAGAAGACAAAAAAGCTCCCCCAATTATGATGCTTTCACTTAGGTTTTCCAGGGGCCACTGAGATCATAAAATTATATTTTTGGGCTATCATAAAAAGTGTTCAAATATATCTGAAGATAAAACATATTTCTTTAAAAATTAATGCTACCTAATTTGTCTAGACAGATATTGATGGAGTAATAAAAACAATTCTAGTATGAAGATGATTATACATATTTACAGTTTTTACAAACTTATGTTCAACATTTACACTTTTTATAAACTTATATTCAAAAGGAAACTAGACTATTTTACAAACTTTAGAACATGTTTAGAAGAGATTTCTTAAAAGAACTATTTACCAAACTTATTCAAATTTTATTTTTCAAAAGCTTATTCGAATTAAACTCTATAGAACTATTTTACAAACTTTAGCGCATATCTAGGAGCGATTCTTAAAATAACTATTATATTTTCTTTCAACAAGACAGGAAGCATGTAAATCATTTTTAAAGTTTGGAGTTTATAGTCAGCTTTGATATCAAGCACAACCCAAGTTTCTTATTTTTTATTTGCCCCTAAGTATTTTCCATACTTAAAACAATTTCCCAGTGTATGGACTGCTTTCCCTTGTTTTCTTAAGGGTTTCAAAGTGACTTGAGAAGCATCATTAGCATCTTAATTGCCTCCTGACAGGCATCACCTGTTTCTCATTTTCAAGAGGTAAGGCTAATAAGACTTGTGGAAAAAGTCATGTTTTTAACCCCTTAGGCTTTTTAAAATGAGTTAAAACATGCATTTGCTTGATATTCGCCTACTCTGCTATGAGGAAAGAAAGCTTTTGTCTCAGCCTGTCTGCATTTTCTTCTGGGCCTGCTTGCCTCTGCCACCTTGCGTTGGCCTTTCTCTATAGCATTGAGCTATTACAAACTACATTATGGCCTACATTTTCTAAGTTGCCTTTCTCTATATTGTCATGCTATTATGAATGAACTACATTTCCCGTGCTACCTTTCTGGGGTCTTGGAGAAAACTCCCATTCACATGGTCTGTACTTGTGCTGAAGCCAAAGTCAAGTTTCTGCTTTTATCATGGGAGATTTTTGTCTTCCTTAGCTTGCATTAGGATGCCTGCACTATGGTTTGACAGGTGTACCTCTCTAATCAGATCTTTTACCTGACACTGTTCCCTGAATGGGTCATAACTGTCCATGTGCACTCAGACAGGCATTTGTTGCCAGAAGCGAAAACTCTTGGGTGCTTTGCTCCCTCACCTCACTAGTCAGCGAAAAGGAATAAGAATACTTGAAAAAAGAGGTTTTTTTTTTAGAAAGATTTTTCTCCCCCCCCACCCTAGAAAAAAGAAAAGAAAGAGCTTTTTTCACAGCCATGGGCGCTGCATAGCCCCACCTACCAACTCGGGGCTGGCAGTCACAGTTGGTTAGGCAACTCTCTCTGTTCTTGCTGGCCTTGTCTCAGCTTTTCTCATGCTGTCACTACTGGTAGAACTCAGACCTTGCCTCCCTCAGTGCAGGGAGGATTTCAAAGCCCCCATTGCTGCCTTCACACCAGTAGCAGCCTTTCCTCAGCTGCTGTTCCACCCTGGGGTGGGGGAATGTTGTTCCTGCTCGACTCTCTCCCTGTGCTTTCCTGGACATCTCTCCTGCAGGGGATTCTGGCTAGGGTCTAAAGCATCTGTTATTTTTCTGATACCAGCTTGAAGGGGAGATAGGGCTAGCAGAGAGGATTTGCCCTGTTCCAAGAGGTTTTTTTTGTTTTTTATAGCGCAATTACAGGTGATTTTTCCCATACAGATATATGTTATTTCCAGGTGAATTAAATTTTTTGCCCTTACAGAAAGAAATCTGAGCAGGAAAAACTGAAAAGTTTCCTTTTTTTTCTTTTTTTTGAGAGAGAGAGAGAGAGAGATAGAGAGAGATTACTAAGTCCCAAGAAAGCTTTCAGTTTTTGAGAAGAAAGATTTTTTCCCAAGATGTCTGTTTCCTAAACTTTGGCTTCATGGCCAAGAGGAAACTAATTCTGATGGTACGGTGTTTTCATACAGTAGCAATGTCATCGGAGTGAAGTGTTTTATTTCACCTGAATCCACCTCAGGGAAAATTCTTTCCCTGCCTCTCAGGACTCAGATCTAAGCCAAAAGCTTCCACAGAAATCTTTTTCTGCCTGTTTTTTTCATAGTATTTTTTCATGACTCTGATTCTTCATAGGAGTTTGTATTCATAGTCCCATCATAGTTCCTCTGTCTTGTTGCTTATCCTAAGTTTTTCTTACACTATATTCCTATATTCTACTTTATATTTTTCTTTAATTTTTATAGAAATTAAGAGAGAGAGAGAGAGAGAGAGAGAGAGAGAGAGAGAGAGAGAGAGAGAGACCTAAATAGAGAGAGAGATATATTTGCCGCAGCCTCACTTTTCACTTGGGCATCTTTTAGTCACTTTATTTTCACTCCCGAAAATAGAATAACCCCGCCTTAATTTTACAACATAATTGGACGTGTCCAAACTTCCTTCCCTCAACCTTCCTTTTGCCAGGTCTTTGGTCCCTGTTCCTGGCACCATCTATGGGCGACCCGCTCCCACTTTTCCCCCCAGGGTACTCTTGAGGAGGGTGAAGTGAGAAATATTTAGATAGAAGGATAGAGGGGAGAGAAACAAATAGGAACATAGGATAGCCTCAGGGGGGCCTGGATCATTATCCACCAGCCCCTTCTGTCTCTTCTAAAAGGCTATTTATAGGAATGTCAATGGGTGGAGCAAAGACCTCCCCCTAGCTCAGCCAAGTGTAGACCCTTCCAATCATCTGGTAACCAAGCACATGGTCAAGCAATCCTCTAATGCAGTCCTACTGGGTAAAGCAAGCTCAGATCTCACTAGGAAGCCTTTGTGGGCCTCCACTATACACACTACACAACACAGGCACACAACACACATATATACTCATCAACAGCAAACAGAAAACCTTCTAAGTCCTCAAAGAACAACAAGAGGGAGGAGTCATGGGTGGTCAAGGAGGAGGAGAGGGAGGAAAGGAAATAAACTTGAAGAGAGTACATATGAAAATGCCGTAACAGGCCTGGGGAGACAGTTTGGCTTGTAAAATGCTTGTTTGGCAAGCATAAGGACTTGAGTTTGACTCCCCCCAAACCTAAGTAATAAAAGCTGGCCTTAGTAGGATGTGGTTATAAACTCACCACCAGGGAGGCCAATAAGGGAAGATCCCTGGGACTTGATGACCAGTCAGCCTAGCCTACTTTGTGAGTCCCAAGCCAGCAAGAGACCATGTTTCAAAAACCAAAAACCAAAACCCAAAAAACCCTCATATACAGACATACCACACAAAGTAAATGGAACATGAAGAACGGCAATGCTGGACTGTGCGGCGACAGAACACTCGGAAAGAATGCACAAAGGGAGGCATTGAGCACTGACGTGAGAGCTATGGGAGAGGCTAAATTTACCTGCTATTCATAAAGATGTTACAGTGTTGTTGATGCTATTGAAATGATATGGGAACTGCTCTGGAAGGTGGATATGTGGTAGAAAGTTTGGATATTTTAGAAAGTAGAGATAAACTTTGCTCTTCATTTTTTCAAATAGAGGTAGGGGTAGGAGTTTTACTCCATGACTAATTCTTCCTTTATATCATGTAACTTCACTGACTTTGGAGAGCTGAGTGAGAATCATTACAATTTCCTACTCTACATTCCCACTCTTTGTGCTACATTTCTCTAGAGGAACAGAATTGATAAAAACAAATATACATCGAAAGGGGATTTATTAAGTTGGCTTATACAATATGGTCCAGCAATGGCTGTCTTCACACTGGACAGACTCAGAACTACTGGATGCCCACATAGCTGGATTCTCAGCACACCTGCTCTGGCCCTGAAGGCCTGGGGGATTCCTGGAGAGTCACTTGTATTTAGTCCATGTTGGAAGGTCAAAGAAGCTAGATTTTGATGTCAGTGAAGGATGGCAGTGACCACAGCAGCAGCAGTGCCAGCAAAAGGCAAATATGGTAGATGAATTTGCCAGCGAGATGTAAAGGCAACCTGGTAAAAAGCAAAAATGTTCCCCTCACACCTCTTTTTTTCCCCTACTTTAATTGTTCCAATTAAGAAAAACTCCTCATAGGTGTCTCCTTGGTTCATGGGTGATTCTCGATCTATTAGCCCTTATATTCCATCTTTCCCTTTTCAGCGGAAAACGCTGGATCAATTTTCAGTGTATCAAGAAGAATAGAATAGTTAGGACTAAAGGCTTCTGGGTATAACTCAACAGCATTGTTTACTGACAACAAAGTGAAGGGTCAGAGATGCAGCCTCCTGACTCTGAGTTTGGTGCTCTTTAAACTATTCTCTGACAGAAGTGACTCTCTACATTCTCAAGCTTGGTAATCACAAGGGTTGGTAATCAAGGAGGGACAAGGGGCACCATGGATTGATTATTTTCCCAATATAGACCTGTTAAAAAGACCACATATATGTGGGTCAGTATTTTATTATTCTATTTTTGTTTAAATAAGGATTGTGGAATTTGTCTCATTATGTTTTTTTTTTTAAATTAATATCATCATCTCTCCAGGCCCCGACTTTGGCCCATTTTAAATAATTGTAGTCACCAAGGAGTGGGTGTAAGTAACAAACAAACAAAACAAAACAAAACAAAAACAAACAGCAAACCCCAAATAGCTTCTGTCTTTTTGGTGAGCTCATGATTTACAAACCACTAGCTTTGAATTGCTGTCAGCCATGCTCTTCACATCAGTGGACAGAAGAAAGTGGCACCTTTTCCTTGACATCATATTAATGTTTGCTCATCATAGCACTTGTATTTCCAGGAAAAACACTTTTTCTCCATACAATGTCTTTAAATAAATCTGAAACATTCCTCTTTGATTTGGGCTTTGGCATATCAGGCATTTCTTAGTATTCCTTAGATTTTACTTGGCGTTCTCTGACAGTCTGAAGTGCCCAAACAATAAGGCAAATGATTTCTTAGATGTTCAGGGAACATCGCATTCAGCCAGCCTTTTTTTTTTTTTTTTTTCTCCAGGATAATGGGAGAAAACCATGGCTTGAATTTCTCTAAACCAGGCAGATCATCAGAATAAACAAAGTGGAGGAATGCATGTGTGGGTGTTTTTTAACTCTATTTCATGTTGACATCTTTCTTTTGTCAGGGATATTCTGTGTTAAGAACAAACTTGAATGTTTATTGTACATAAATATCAACAGTCTCAAAATGTGCCTATTTGTTGGCATGTGTTATGTGCCAGGTACTTTTAAATATCTCAGTTATTGTCCTAAACTCTTGGTGAAAGGAATTTCATCTCCATTTTACAGCCTTGGCAACCTCCAGTAGTTTATCACAGGTCCCATGGGAAGTCAGTGGAAGGCCAAGATTTGAATGGACTGACTGGCTCCATGTTACTTTTCAAGGCATAGTTCTCCAAGTCTCCCATTTGCCAGTGAATACAGAATGTCTCTATGTGACAAGATGACCCCTCATCTTCATATAAATGCAAGTTATGAGATTACTCAGTAAAGGAGAAGTCTGGGCCAGGTGTCTTCCTGGAAGCCAGGTCAAAATGGTCACGGATCAGATTAATTGCCCCTGGGAGAGCAAGGAGGGAAGCCCTGGGGCAGGTGGCTAAAAGCTATGGTGTCTCTGAGATGCTGAGGGTTAGCTTCTCTGAGACCAGTGTAGACAACTGCTTAGCCTTAAACTACACAGGGCTTTGGGATGAATGGCACCCCCACTCTGGGCTGCTAGCCTCCTTTCCACCATTCTCCACATGGCAGCAAGAATGGCCATCTTATGCTCAGCTGCAAATGCCCAGAGCACTTCAGTGCATCCTATTGCACTTAGACTAGAACTCGGGAGTCCCGATCTTTGTCAACGAAACTGTTGCAGGAACTATCCATATCCTGCCTCTGTTCCTCACTGAAATTCTCTGTGTCTGAATACTCGGACTGCTTATCACTGCAGCCACCTGGAGCTCTTCATCCGAGGTCTTCTGGCTCTTAGCAGAACACCTCTGGGAATTAATGCCTCAGCAGGCGGTCCGGCCATCACGGGCAAGGGTTGGTGGATATATACCTGACTGTCTTGACCCTCCTCCAGTGGGAGGGTGCTGATGCGTGCTCTACGCTGTTTTCCAGAGCCCCTCTTGAGGAATTCAGCTACAGAGGCCTGCAATGGAGAAAGTGCTGAGGAGTACACCCTGTCCCGCTTTCCTTCCCTTCTAGTCTCACTTTCCTGTTTTTTTCTGTCGCACGAATCCTGAATGGTCTTATAATAAAAACCCGGAGCCAGATATTGGGGTGAATGCTGATAGATCAGAGAGACAAAGGAGCAAACCACAGTCACTTCTCACCTTGCCAACTCCGTGAATCCTTTGACTGAATGTCTCTGAGTCCTTAGCCAAAAGGGCTGAGTTCCTGTCTCCTCACACCTTATATGCCTTTCTCTGCCCAGCCATTTCACTTCCCGTCTCAGCCTTCCTAGTGCTGGGGATTAATGGCGTGTGTGCTTCCCAAATACTGGGGTTAAAGGTGTGTGCCACCACTGCCTGGCTCTGTTTCTCTTCCAGATTGGATCAATCTCATGTAGCCCAGTGTGGCCTTGAACTCACAGAGATCCAGAGGGATCTCTGCCTCCGGAGTGCTAGGATTAAAGGTGTGTGCCACCACTGCCTGATCTCTGTGTTTAACTCTGTGGCTGGCTCTGTCCTCTGATCCTCAGGCAAGCCTTTTTTCTTAGATTACAAATATCACTACACTTTTCTTTCTTTTTTTTTTCTGTGTTTCCTTCAGAATACACTGATTCAAGTCCTTGCTCATACCCTGATTATTGGGAGCCCAACATTGGGTAAGGCCCTTGTTTGATATGGCACCCTTACCCCTCTTCTACCTGCCTCTCGTAGGTCCGTTCTACCCAGCAAGACTGTTTCTGATTCTCCTGCATAGGGTCTTATATCACTTGACCCAGGCTGGCCCCTAGATCAACTGGTCCTCCTTGTCTTAGAATCACCTGAGTTCTGGGATTAAAGGCATGTGCTTACGTTTTAACCACTGATCATGGCATTTTTTTTTTTCCTTCAGAAGCAACATACCTATTGTTTTGGAGCAATATGCCAAAAGACGGATTTCCTTGAACATTCTCGTTTGCCAGCTTCGTCTTGTTCTTTTGCACCAATTATACACTCCTGTGCTTCTTGGGTGTCGCTCCTCACCGGGTTGCCTTTGGATTGGATGGCACCTCCTCATAGCTGGATGTCCTGGAAAACACAGTTCAAAAGTCTCCTTTTTCTCTGGCCCCAAACAGATCAGTAGGAGTGGTGAGGTCTCCTGTGGCTATCCTGCCTTCTTTGCAGTGGCCTACACTGTGGCAGGCGGTGCTCAGTCTCTGTGTGGTTTGTACCTCTCCTGAATGTCACCAGGATTGAAATCGAGGCTTGAGGCGTTATGAAAGAATGGAAGCAGGGCTGAGGCAAGGAACATGGATTCTGGGTATTCAGAAAGCCTGGCAAACATCAGGGAGATCTTTGGAATTAAGACGGTCTTTTCCAGGTCCAGTTCTCAGTGCTCTGTCATGGGCCCTGCTCTCTAACTAATGTCCTTTTCAATCTTGTATTGCTTTCTCTCACAAATATCTGCAAAGGGGAATCCGTCCTTCATAGCTTCTGTATCACTTTTGTTCTGTTATTGTTGTTTAAATGAAGAAACAAAGATGGAATTCTAGATCGTCTCCTACATATATTTTCTATTTTCTTACCAAAAAGAAGGAAGGGTACACACCAAGGAACATTTTACAGTCAACCACTGTTTTAAAGGAGGCTAAAATTCATCCCTTTGGGTGAATTAAAGAAGAAGCTGTTCCTCTGTCTGCAGAAGACTTTGGAAGGCTGTTGTGGAATACTATTTTAAGGTGTGTTACTTTTGTTTATGTTGCAATTGTTTAACTCTGTAAAGTTGTGTTACTTTGCCTGTCTAAAACACCTGACTGGTCTAATAAAGAACTGAACGGCAATAGCGAGGCAGGAGGAGGGGGGAGATAGGTGGGGCTGGCAGACAGAGAGAATAAATAGAAGGAGAAATCTGGGAGGAAGAGGAAGAAGTAGCCAAATGAGGATGAAAGAGGCCAGTCACCCAGCTACACACCCAGCAACAGAATAAGAAAGAAAGATATACAGAAATAGAAAAAGGTAAAAGCCCAGAGACAAAAGACAGACAGGATAATTTTAAGTTAAGGAAAGCTGGCTAGAAATAAGCCAAGCTAAGGCTGGGCATTCATACTTAAGAATAACCGTCTGTGTGTGATTTAGTTGGGAGCTGGGTGGCAGGCCCCCTCAAAGAGTGAAAACAACAGAAGGGACCCTCTGTGTCCTTGACTGTGCAGGACCCAAGTCGTCCAACTTAGAAAAGTTGCCTGTCACTCATCAGTTAAAGTTCTGAGATCTGGGCTTTTGAACCAAACTCTAACTCTAGGTATTAGAGCTTGCAATTTTCTCCTCCTTGAGCTTGACTGAGAATGGAGTATCAACACTAGGAGCTCACTGTGGTCTGAAGGGTGTGTTTTCCCAAATTCCCACATTGAAATGAACCCCTAGTGTAACAGTCCTAAGATGTGGAGCCACTGGAGATGATTAAGTCATGAGAGCAGAGTCTTCACAAATGGCTTTAGTGCCTCTCCCAACCAACCCTTTTTGTGGTGGTATTGCTGGGATGCTACACCCTGGAGGATTTCTTTTTTTTTTTTTTTTTTTTTTTTTTTGAGACAGGGTTTCTCTGTGTAGCTTTGCGCCTTTCCTGGAGCTCACTTGGTAGCCCAGGCTGGCCTCGAACTCACAGAGATCCGCCTGGCTCTGCCTCCCGAGTGCTGGGATTAAAGGCGTGCGCCACCAACGCCCGGCTAACACCCTGGAGGATTTCTAAAGAGAAAATTCATAGATCTGGAGGCTGAGAAGTTCAGTATCAGGGTATCAGCATGTGATGAGGGCTGTCCTGCTGTCCCCCCCCTCCATGTTGAAAAACAGAGTGGGAGGAGAAGGCAAGAGAAAGCAAGAAGTGTGGAAGCATGTTTGTGAGTTTACCATGTGGTGGCTGGGAATTGAATCAGGACCTCTGGAGGAGCATCCAGTGCTCTGAACTGCTGAACCATCTTTCCAGCCCCTGGGAGCAAGTTTGTAACATCCCCCCTTGTGATGACCAAATCACTCCCATGATAATGACATTGACCCAGTGAAGGCAGAGCAATTATGACCTATTCACCTCTTGCTACACTCTACTTCCCAACAGTGTCTCCCTGGGGAGTGAACCATAGTGCTCTTAAAAAATGTATTCAGTGAAGTTCATTTGTACCTAAGATTCTTATAATTTTTAGAAAATTGAAAAAAAAAGGGCTTTGTTACTGTGTGAAAATACTTTAGGGAACCTTAAGGGAAGTTTCTCTTTAACAGTAGTTATTATTGTATTAATCACATTTGTATCTTGGCCATTTCATACATGTACATGATACACAATGACCACCCTCCCCAACTCTCTCCCATCTCCCTGATAGCACCATATGATCCCCACATCACCACAGGTTTCTTTCTTATGTTCTTGTCTATTCATTTTGTGTTGTGACCCACTGCGTTTAACCAGGGCCCTCTGTGTGACTTTGGGTTTGGAGTTATCTGTTGGAGTCTGGTGAGCTCAGCAGTAGGTACATAACTGAAGACAATACTCCACCGCTCCCACGCTCCATTAGTAACCATTTGTTCAGAAGGGAGGGTCAGGGCCCCATGAGCCCCTTTCTTTCCATGACTGATTATTGACGAGGCCAGTCTTGTCCAGGTCTGGTGTAGGTAATGTCAGTTGTGATTACACAACAGTGGTTGCGTTGAATCTAGAGGAGGGGCATTTTACAGCTCTTCACCCTATCTCCTGGCTCTTCCTCACTGCCCCTCTTCTACAATTGTTCCCCGAGCCCTAAGGGGGTGGTATAAATGTCTTCTTCAGGGCTGAGCCATCAAGATCTTCATCTTTGAGAATCTGGTAGAATGTCCCTACCCCTTTTATTTTGTCTTTACAAGTTTTTACTTTGGGGTCTCAAGATTTAAAATTTTGCCAAATAACATTTTGTAAACATTTCCAGATTGTGATTACTTGCCTTTAAAATTATGAAAACCAATATATATTAATTGATGTGCTGATTACACAGAGAATAGTAGTGATGTGTGGTAAGAACTGATGGTCAATCTGATTTTTTAAAAAAATATTTCTTTCATTTTTAATTATGGTGTATAGATATGTCTCTGTGTGGATATGTACACTTGAGTCCAGGTGCCCATGGAAATCAAAAGCCTTGATCTGGTGGAGCTGCAGTTATAGGAGGTTGTGAGCCACTTGATGACGGTGATGGGAACTGAATTTGGGTCCTGTTAGCCTCTGAGCTATCTCTCCAGTCCCTGATATTTTCCCCTCAATTTTAATTAATAACAATAATGAACATATTTAATTTTATTATTATTTGTGTACAATGTGTGCCTGTGAATGCAGGTGTGTGTGTACCATACCATCTATGTAGAGACTGGTTGTAACTCCAGGGAGTCAGTTCTGTCCTTCTACACCATAGGACCCAGGGATCAAACTCAGATGTCAGGCTCATGTGGTAAGTAAGGGCTTTCACCTCACTGGTCCCTGAACTTTTGTCCAGGTAGGAGTGTTTCTTTCCCGAAGTCTTCAAAGCTGGTTTTAGAACTCTTACGGAAGCTTGACTCACTGTCATTTGAAAATTGTTTTTGCTAGGGTCTGAAACAACTCCGTGAATAAGGGATTTCTTTGACAACAAAACAAAAGCCAACACTTCATCCTTTTGAATAGATAAGCCTTCATGGAAGAGTGGTAAGATGGGCATGGGGTTAGATCTGTGGGGCAGTTATTAAGCAATGAAGACTGAATCCACCTTCTTTGGGCTCAAATGGAATTGAGATTAAAATCTCTTCAACAATAGATCTCTCCCCATTCTGTGGCCTCCACACCTCCCACTACCCACCATCTGCCGCACACCACTGAAACAAACACTGTCATTCATTTAGTTAATTATTAAATACTCATTGAACACATATCCCATTATGCACAGAGTCATTACATTCTATCATTCCAAGTAGGAGAGAACCTAAGAGCTTGCATGCAGAAACAACTTGTGTGAAGAAATGAAATCAAAAGAATATGGCCTCTCAAATGAGCGTGAAAATCACCCTTCATAGAAGATGGCGGCTTGTGTTTATTGCATTGTTTCCATAATGGGACTGATGATTTGTGCTGAATAATTCATGCTACTTTGCCCACGTCCCTTGAAAGCACTGGCATTTCTGAGGGACAGCTGGCTGAGGTTATGGTGCAGACTGTTGCCACACACTTGCATGTTGCCAAATGGCCTCTCTGAGAGGTTTAGGGGGAGGGGAGTACCACATTTGAGAGGACTGCCTGTGGAATTAAGCAAGCTCTGGTTCAAATTCCAGCTCCACTCTTTGACCTGGGCAAGTAGTTCTATAAGTCTCTATATCTTCATATGCAAATGAAGGCAAAAATTCATCCTCATTAGGATTTATGTTTCTGTTGTAGGCAAAACTGCATTGAGTTTGTGAAATTTCCTTCTTAAGCAGGGAGGGTGAGCTGGTTTAAAGGGAAAGCCCCCTTCCTGGTTAATGCCTTGGATGTGGCTGAGAAAAATCTAGGAACAGAAGTTGGGGATTAGTGGGCACAGGGAAGAAGACTAGAGTGAGAAGAGGCAGGAGGAACCAGTAAAAAGGAGGGAGTCGGAAACAGTGAGGTTTTGATACTTTATCATTGACTTGACTGGCTTTGAATCACCTGGGAGACACACCCTTGGGTGTGCCTATGTGTCTATGGGCGTGTTTCCAGAGATGTTTCCAGAGAACACGGGAGGGAAGGTATACCCTAAATGTGGGCAGCACTCACTTGTGGATTGGAGTCCTGGAATGAATGAAAATAGGAAAAGGAGCGAGCAAGCTGAGAATAAGCATCCATCTTTCTGCTTCCTGATTGTGTATATAGTGTGACCAGATGCCTCATGCTCTCACCTCCATGCCTTCCCCACCGCAGTGTCCTGTGTCCTTTAAAATCATGAGCCCAAATAGACCTTTTTACCCCTTAAACTGCTTCTGTCAAGTATTTTGTCCCAACCATTAGAGAGCTTATACAGTGGTGGTGGCCTGAGGACATTTAAAAATTGTGGTGGTCCTGGGACTGGAGAGATGGCTCAGAGGTTAAGAGCACTTGCTGTTCTTCCAGAGGTCCTGAGTTCCCAGCAACCACATGGTGGCTCACAACCATCCATAATGAGACCTGGTACCCTCTTCTGGCCTGCAAGCATGCATGTAGACAGAATGCTGTATCCCTAATAAATAAATAAATAAATAAATAAATAAATAAATAAATAAATAAATCTTTAAAAAAAACCCCAATTTAGTAAACTTGTCCGGGCTCTCCTCTGGGGAAGGCTGTTTCTCCCTGGCTCTCAGCATTCTGTAATTCTTTGTGTAGGTTGAAGCCTGATGAGCTTTCCTGGTCCATGTTAGCATGTCTGCTAATGTTCAGCTCATGTTTAGATCATCGTATTGGCGAGAGAGACTCCATCGGTGCAGCTTCTGACATTCCCAGGAGACACCATACAACAGCAAACTTCCTGTTCCTCTGGCTCTTACAATCTCTCTACCTCTGCTTTCACAGTGTTCTCTGAGCTGTACGTGAGGGAGTTGTAATGTTAGGATGGGTCTCCACAATTCTGCATTTTTTTTTTTTTTTTTTTGGTTGTGGTTTTCTGTGCTGGTCTCTGTCTGTTGCAAAGAGAAGTTGACTTTCCAATATCAAATAGTCATCCCTGAAAACATACATGTAATTAACATTATACAAACTGAGCAGGTTGTATTTATGTATTTAGGAATATGTATGTATGTATGTATGTATGTATGTATGTATGTATGTAAGTAACAGCAATTAATGAAAAAGAAATCCTTGAATTTGAAAGGGAGCAAGGAGGGGCATATGGGAGAGTTTTAACGTAGGAAGGGAAGGGGAGAATGATATAATTGTATGATAATCTCGAAGAATACAGGAAATAATCTAAAAAGTTGTCAGTTCTACTCTGATGTGAGCCCTTCTTCATTTTCCAGGTCTTACTAGTCTGCTTTCCACCCCTGTCCCTGGTCCAGCCTTTGGTAAACTCTGTGAAGTTCACTAGTGTTCTGTGACGGGTTTTGTGTGTGTTGTGCAATTGAAGGGGAGATGACCCAGATGTCAAGGACAGAGACCACGGTAATGCGCCAGGAAGCTAGTGAGGTCTTGTGGTTGTCTCCAGGCTGACTAGATTTCAAGGGGACAGGTTTGCACTGACATGTGAATGTCATTAGACAATCTTTATGAGCTTTTACTCTGTTCCAGATACTGACATATGAACACTGTCATATGAGTCATATGAGTGTTACTGACATATGAGTGTGAGTTATCTCCTCCCAGTCACTCATTGAGAGTCCAGTTTAATCTTTGCGGCAAGTCCATGAAATATCAGAGTACCATGGTCACCCTCATTTCAAAATGAGGAAGCTGAGCTTGATAGAGGTTATATAACTGGGCCAAGTTCACCCAGGATATATTTATGTGTATGTGCACACATGCACACACATATGTCTTTTTTTTTTGTTTTTTTTCAAGACAGTAGTTTTGGTACCTGTCCTGGATCTGTAGACCAGGCTGGCCTCAAACTCTCAGAGATCTACCTGGCTCTGCCTCCCAAGTTCTGGGGTTAAAGGCGTGTGCCGCCACTGCCTGGACCATATATGTCTTTTAAGATATGTCTTATCTCACAACCCATTCTAGTAATTGTTATGGTAGACTAATTCCTACTATGTTATTCTGCTTTATCTGATGAAAAATGATGGACATTGATGTCTAATATTCTTGACATACAGTTGATTTTAAGTCATTTTTCCCTAGAAATGAGATGAGGATTATAGTTCAAGCAATTTGTTGGGAGGAACATCTCAGAAAATACACACAGAGAAGAGAAGAGAAGAAAAGAGGTGTGATGGTAAGTCTCATTCGGTAACTTGACTGGCTACCCAGAAATCAGGCGTCATTCTGAGTGCCGTGTGCTTGTGAGGGTGAGGCTGGAGGAGATCAATTTTTGTATGAGTAGATTGATGAAAACAGACTGCCCTTCCCAATGGGATGGGCTTCAGTTAACCCACAGAATACCTGAATATAACAGGAAGGCTAAGAAAGAATTCCCTTTTTCTTCCCTTGACTCACAGAGGACATCAGTTTCCTTGCATTTCCCTCAGACCGGAACAAACATCACTGGCTCTTATAGGGTCCTTGGAATACAGCAGGAATTATACTTTTGTCAATACTGGGTCTGCAGCTCTCCCACTACAAATAGGGGGCTTCTCAGCCTCTATTGTTATGTGAGATAATTTCTTATTCTCTCTCTCCTTACCCCACCTCCTCCCACCTTCCCTTTCTCTCCTTCCTCTTCCCTCACCCTCTATAGATTCTCCAGTGGGTTCTATTTTTCTGTAAAACCATAATTCAGCGAGGGAAAAGTGAAATAGTGATGTAGTGTTAGTGTTATCAGCTTTGGCCGACCCTTCCTGGAGCTCTAGAGCGCATATTACAGGACGGTTCTACTTTGACTGAGTCAATTAATGGCTGAGGTCCGCTTCTATGGTTGGGTGGGGACAGTGGGTCAGCTCCCTGGAGAAAGGAGAAGGTGTGCTCTATCTGTGGACACAAACAGTGGGGATGGAAGCACTAGATGGAAAAGGGACCTGAATTGGATGCTAATAGCTGCCACTCCAGTAGACAATTAGCAATTAGCAGGCATTATCATCTCTTCTATTTTGATTTTCTTCTCATCTAATAGAACATAAAAGAAATAAATCAGAATGCAGAAAAAAATTGTTGATGGTCTATTCAAAATATAAATTACTTTTCTCCCATCTGTGTATTTGTCTTTAAAAAACTTAAGATGTGATAATAAAGTTCTAAAATTATTAAAAATGTAAAAGCAGGACTGGAGAGGTGGCTTAGCGGTTAAGAACATAGACTGCTTTTCCAGAGGACCTGAGTTTGATTCCCAGAACCTTTCTCAGGTGGTTTACAATCTCCTGTAACTCAAGCTCCAGGGAATCTGACACCTTTGGCATCTGTGAAAACCTGCACTCATATGCACCTAACCACACACACCACACATAAAATAATGAATATTCATAAGATAAAAGCAATAATAATACAAAATGTTTCAGTAATACAAAACAGGACATCAGGGGCAGTCTTTGGCAATCTCATCATGCCTTTTCTCTTCCCCAGATGTAATCCAGTTACTGTTTAGTATGTAGCCTTTCATATTTCTTCTGTTTTCTTATATACACATAGATACTTACATGTATACTTTCAAAGTTAGATTTGAAGTTATCTTCTTTGGCATAGTGACTTGGGCACTTATGTTTTCACTCAGCAAAATGTCCTGAAGACCTTCTGGCAGCACACACCAGCCTTTCCCATTCTTTTGAATGGTACTGTGTAATTTCCAGCCTATATGTGTCATAATGTGTTCACTTACCTGCCTATTATTGATGTCTAGGTGCCTCCCGTATTTCTCTCACAAACAATGCCATAATGAAGTAGATAAAAATTTGTGTTGAGCATGAAGTTGTGTGGGTAGGGAGATCGGGAGGATCTGGGAGGACTTAGGGGTGGAGAAAAAGTATGACTAAAATATATTGGGCAAAACATTAAAAAAAGAAATAAAATTCGTGTTGTGCATTTTCCTCTTAACTCTGCATCATTACACAGTTCTAATTATGTTACTATTGATTTATTCTAAAAATTTTGCTTTTATATTTTGAGACAGAGTCTTACTATGTAGCCTAGATTGGTATAGAATTTGTGATCCTCCTGCTTCAGCCTATGAGTGCTGGGATTTCAGGCAATTGTTTTAAACTTGCTTAATAATGGTCTATTGAGTTAACAAATCATCATTTATTTAATCATCTTCCTGCTGATTGCACAGGACATACCACAAATACTTATATTTTTAATATATATATATATACATTATACAAATTATGTATATATATTATACAAATGCTATTTGTATAGAAGTATTTAAAAACATAATAATATGAAGCATATATGATATAAGGTAATATACAAATTCATTATAATCATAATATATGTATTTTCCCTACTTATTTTGGAGTATTTTCTCAGGAGTGGGTTTAGTGCATGAACTTTGCAGAGTTTCGTATACTAAGTCATGTACTGCACAGCCTCCTCAGGAAACCCCACTGCAAAACACAGACATTCTATGATTGCTTTGTTGCCTTAATAGTAAACACAGGTAACCCTACTGAGAGGGGAACTGAATCTTAAGGAACTAGGTCCTGTGGTCAGTGAAGGAGAAGCAGAAACCTGACCATAAAGCTGAGTTCTCATGACCAGATGGGCACTTGACACATGCCAATTCTGGTTGTACCCAGAGGGGCACAGGTACAGGGTTTCCAGTGCAGACCTTCCTTAAGCAGAATCGACTTAGAGGTGCAGCAACCCAGGTAATGAAAACCAAGAACTGGGTAAGAAGAGAATAAAGTGGGCCTGGTCACAGGCACAGCTGTTATTCCAGCTACCCTGAAGCATGACAATCCTCTGTAGCATTCTTGGGCTACAGAGTGAAATTTAAGACCAGGCTGGGGAACTTAGCAAGACCCTGTCTCCAAATAAAAATTTAAAATAGGGTTGTGGTATAGCTCAGAGGCAGAGCAGTTCTTAGCGTGTTTGAGGCTATTGGTTCAATGCCCAGTATCAGAAAATCAAGACAAAATAAGTCATAACAATATCTGTAAACATCCACACATCTTACCCTACATCTTAATGATGTGTTATTAATATTATAGCTGTAAAATATTAATGTTAATAGTACTACTGCTAAGGCTTAAGTGCTACTATATACCAGGTCTCTTCTGAGTGCTTTATTTAGTACTTCTTTAATCCTGTAACAACTCTTGGAGGTGAGTTAGTTTTTAAAAACTTTAATCTGATAGCTAAAAAATTAATTGTACATTTTTATGGAGTACCACATGCTGTTTCAATATATGCACATGTTTTATATTTGAGTTCAGGGAATGATGCTTGTCAACACCCAACAGTGACCACGTACTGTGGTGAAACAAGATGGCTCTGTTTTTGTCCTCATTTTATGGACAAAGCTCTGTTCTGGAACTTTCCTAGGTCTTCCATTGGATAGATGCCAGGCCAGAGAGGTGATCAGCTCTGCCTTTGTCTCCTGACCACAATGCTCAACTGTAGTCTCCTATTCAGTGGTCACTGCATACCTTCTCACATGGTGGGGTTTCCCACCAAGTAGCAATCATTTAAAAGAACGAGTAATGGTTAAGAGGAACCCAACTCTAATACTGTAGCTGAAGTTCCCACAATGAAAAGGACCAACAGTTCAACCGTCTTTTAGATAATTCCAACAATGACCCTGAGGGTGTCCATCTCGACAGAGGTGTTCACTGGAGCAAATTGGTGGATCTTAGACTTGAGTTTCAAAGGAAGCCATAAAATTGCTGATGTGACTGTATGTTTTCCACAAGAAATAACTCAGGTAGCCAGAGACTTGGTGAAGAGGTTTAAAAGCTAAAAATACCAACCCTGTTTCACCAACCTCACACGGGCAGGAGATTTCCGAGAGAGCCATGATTTTCCTCATTCCTGATTTCCAGGTGGCTGCCCTGGATGGAAACAAGCAGATCCTGGTGCCTTGTTATTTCAAGAAAAGTTGGGGGTGGGTGGCTTAAGGATTCTTAAAAATGAGGAACATGCCCATTTGGGACTCTGAAGCCATGTTTTTGTTTGAATCTGTGTAGGGGACATGGAGGTCTTTGTTCTCATAGACATGCACTAGGGGAACCTGGAATGTTGAGCACACAGGATTGTTCCTTCAAGGGAAGGAACGCAAGACCTGTTTTTGGCACAGATGGCTAGAGCAGGTGTGGTTTCTAGCCTACTGACCTTTGTGCAGCTGGTGTGGCTGAAATCTTTCCTGCTTTAGGTCCTCTTCCTGATTATTCTTGTAAACTTGTTTTTCTCAGTCCATAGAACCTATCTAATGGAAGGTTCTGATGTTGTCTGATCTGTAGTTAGCACGCTTTGTTTCTCAAAGAGATGTAGGTATGCTTTGTTGTGCACAAGGGATTGAGTTAATCATCGTAAGAATATTTTTTAATCAGATTGTGCTGTTTTAAAATATTCCTAAAATAACTTGGAGTCAGATTCCTGAAGTTTGAATCAACAATGGCTACTAAATCATGTTGTGCTGAACTTCCTTCTTGCCTCTCAAAACTCACACTCTGCTGACCTTGAACATCCCAGAGACATTGCTGTGCCTTTGAGAGATTCCAGAACAAGAAAGAAACTGATACTGAAAGCAGCAACCATGTTGCCATTGGTCCAGAAATGCTTGCACAGAGTGCAGGTAGGCTTGAGATATCATTAAAAAAAATGTATACATTCATCCTATTTAAATCCTTCCTTCATTTGCATCTTCTATGTACCCAAGGAAAAGATTTATTTCTGAGCAATGAGTGATAACATCTGAAGCTATTAGTAATGCTAGTCTAACACCCTGCAATGCATCTTAGAAGGAGCAATTTAATTAGACATTCTTCCTTCTGTACTTGGAGCCAGCCCAGATATCTCTTTTCTCTCTTCCTATGTGTTTGATTATTCCCCAACTTCAACACATATCCCTTAGAGACTTGGCAACAAGAGTTTTTCCTCTTTTACCTTTTGATTCGTTTCTTTTCCTATCTGTATGTCTGTCTGTCTGTGGTGCTTTCAATGACATCAGCCTCTGCAGGCTTATATATTTGAATGCCTGGTCCCCAGTTGGTGGAACTGTTTAGGATGGATTAGGAGGTGTGGCCTTGTTGGAGGAGGTGTATTATTCACCATTTCAAAAGCTTTCTCTCTGCCTCCTACTTGCAGATAAGGATGGAAGCCCTTAGCTACTGTTCCAGCACCATGCCTGCCAACCTGATGCCATGCTCCCCAACCTTGATGGTCGTGGACTCACCTTCTGAAACTTTAAGTCTTGATAAACTCTTCTATAAGTTGTGTTGGTTATGATATCTACACAGAAATAGAAATGTAACCAAGGTGCGCTCTCTCTCTCTCTTTCTCTCCCTCCCTCCCTCCCTCCCTCCCTCTATTCATCTACCTATTACCATCTTCTGTTTATCTGTTTCTATCATCAACCATGTCTCTGCTTCTACTTTTGATTAATATGCTTCCATTATTGCTTCTATCATTGCCACTGCCACCACCACATATTTTTGCTATAGATTAAAGATTTAGCATTCTGCTAAAATACATTATGCAGTTCATTGCATTAAAATATGTGTAATGTGATACATTATCGTTGTATATATATTTATAGAATACAATGTGCTGTTTTGATATATGTATAACAACATGGACTGACTAAATCGAGCTAATTAACATATCCATCACTTCAAATACTTGTTTTAGGTGGGTGAGAATATTTTAAATCTACTCTTAGCAGCTTTGAAATGTGCAATAGACTATTATTAACTATAGTTGCCATGCTGTAATAGGTATCAGATTCTTCCTAATGGAAACTTGGTTTTCTTTGAGCAACATCTTCCCATTGTCCCCACTTCCTCACACCCTTTCAGCTTCTGGCAACTACCATTCTACTTTCTGCTCTAGGTTATTTTATTTTTTTTTTAACAATTTGTAATATAAATGAGATCATGTAGCATTTGTCTTTCTATCCCTGGCTCATTTAATTTTGTCCAATGTCCTCGAGGTTCATGCATGCTAGTTAGAAAGACTGAATAGCACCCCTTTGGGTATCTAGAACACATTTTCTTCATTCATTAATTGATGGAGACTTGGGTTGACTTAGTATTTTGACTATATGGAAATGAACAGATGGAAAGATAGTCTGTAGTCAGGATCATCAACATTTCCTCTTCCCATGATCACAAACGAGGGAGCTGCCAAAGCCAGAGATCCCAGAACATGTCTTGAGTGGTCTTTGTTCTTTTAGTGGTGCCCATTGGCTTGAGAGAAGCTAGTTCACTGAGCGGTTAGGGCAATTTTGGACCTAGAAGACTCCTTCAAGTATATATCTCTCCTTCCTCCCAGTGTGTATCCCTCCTTCTCTCCCAGTGTGTATCTCTTCTTCCCTGCCAGTGTATAGCTTTTCTTCCTTTCTCGTGCATTTTCCCTTCTGGTGTGCACCTTTTGGTATTCACTAGGATTTTTGTTGAAATATTTAGTGGTTCATTAGGCTTTCAAACCATTTTCAAAGAATGGAGTTTTGAACAACACCGATCCTTCAAACATATTTCCCCACAGTTCTCTGGGTGTTCTGTGTATTAAGAGAGGGGATTCTGGGTATTTCTTCTTTATTGACACAGGTATTTCAGCTTTCTAGTAGAGGCAATAGTTCTTTTTTTCCCCCTTTGTCCTAGCAGCTTTATTTACAGGAAAATTCAGATTAGAAGGAATGATTACAGTAAGAACCCATCCCTAATAGTAATACTGATTTTAAGAGTAATGCTATTTTTTTTTTTACTGATTTTTAAGATTGAGTTAACACTGCATAATACCTACTCAGTGCTCCAGAGAGAGATAAGCCCCCTCTCATCTGTCTCAGCCACTGCTTATATAAACACCCCGATTGATACACTACCAAGTATTTTTAAACCATATCTCAAAGAGTCTTTGGAGGTATCTGTAAAGTAGACATGCTTACTCCCATTTTCTAGGTAAGGAAGCAGATATTCACAGAAAATAACTTACCCAGCTATGAATTTTTTAACTTTTTTTTTTAGTTATTTCCTCACTTCTTTTCCTTTTTAAAAATTTTAAATCTATTTATTTATTTTACACCCTGACCACAGTTTCCCCTCCCCTCCCAATCCCCCCTGTACCTCACCTCTGACCCCTAACCCCATCCACTCCTCCTCTAATTCTATTCAGAAAATGGCAGGAGGCAATAGATCTTGAGTCAAGATGCTGATCAGAGGGTTTCTCTGATAAACTGGGATAATCCACCCCAGGGCTTCCTTATGTGAGATAATCAACAAAATGAACTCCATGGATAAATCTATCCAACACATATGAATTTCAGTGTACTATCTTGATTGTACAGGGACATATTTCATTTCCTAATTTTCTATACTCTGCCATCCTTCCAGGTCAATGGGAAATTCCCATTTGGACATACTTGGGTCCCTTCCAGTCTTCTTCCCCAGAAGGGTTCTGCGAGACTCTGTGGGCTTACAGAGCACCAAAACAGTTGAGATGTGTGGTGACAGTGTGTCCCCCAATATATTGTGTGCCCTAATAAACTTATCTGGGGTCAGAGAACAGAACAGCCAGTAGACAGAGATAGAGGACAGACACACACACACACCTTTAATCCTAGCCTTTTGGAGGCAGAGATCCATCCGGATCTTTGTGAGTTCAAAGCCACACTGGAAACAACCAGGCATGGTGACACACACCTTTAATCCCAGCACTTGACAACTCATGTCTTACTTGGGAAAGTCACATGCCCTCAATACCAGGAAGTTATGGCAGGAAACAGAAAGGTATATTAAAGCGTGAGGACCAGGAACTAGGTTTTTTAAGCTTTTAGGCTTTTGAGCAACAGTTCAGCTGAAATCTATTCGGATGAGGACTCAGAGGCTTCCAGTTTGAGGAAACAGGATCGGCTGAGAGTTGGTGAAATTCATCTCCAGAGATGCTGCCCACAGCAGTTTCTGCTCTAGAGATGCTCAACAGCCCAGCCTACACCCTCTGTGGGTGGGCTCCCTGCTGCTTCTGTATGTGGGACACAGGGGTTTTGGTGAAGTTGGGATCCCCTGCTAAAGATTTGACTCTGTTAGGAGTAGGGAATATTGTCTCTGCTCTCGTGGCCCCCAAACCGACTTCTGTAGCTCTGATCTGGAGATGAAATCCAACTGGTCTTGCCACGATTCTCCCCTGAGACAATTAAGGTAAGTCTGCCTTTTCCTTCAATGGGGAAGAGAAAATTGAGAAGACCAGACGAAAATATACTTCCCTCAGAGTCTTATCGCTTGGTATTGGGAAACACTGTACATCTATACACATCTAGTTCTACTTTTGTCTTTCCATATCAAAGGCTCTTGAGAAGTCCCTTAATATGAAAATATATTTACATTTATTTAAAACAGAGATCCCCAAATTTATTTGCTGTCCCCCCACCATGTTTTGGAGAATGCTCTTTAGGAAATCTGGGAGCTCTATGCAAATCTATTATGACCTGTACTTTGGAGGTCCTAGAATAATACTCTGACACCTGACAGGGGGACATTTGTTCTTGTTGTTTAGAGCTTAAGTCATCAGAATTCTCCCACCAGCCTCTATTTATTTTTTTCCCCCCAGCATTCTTTTTTGTTTGTTTTTTTGTTTTTCAAGACAGGGTTTCTCTGTGTAGCTTTGCACCTTTCCTGGAGCTCACTCTGTAGCCCAGGCTGGCCTCGAACTCACAGAGATCTACCTGGCTCTGCCTCCCGAGTGCTGGGATTAAAGGCGTGCGCCACCACCGCCTGGCTCCCCCAGCATTCTAAGACCTTCCTAGGCATTATCCATGGCAAAAGCTCCGCGTTTCTGGGCACTTGAATTATATCCTTAGGACCCAGTGCATAGGCATGGATGGTTTATCCACATGGAGAGCTTTACTAAGCCCGAGGTAATAATCCCAAAACGGGGATGGTTCTGAATGACTGCTGGCACACAAGCCTATTGAGTCTCTTTCTCACTTTAGCAAGCAGCATACACCGTGACTTTGGTGGCACAGCTAGCTGAGAAGAGAGAGGAAACTCTGGCTGAAGGGCGAAGACAGAAACCACCCTTCATCACTGCCTGTGTATTCCAGAATATTCTTTTAAGACGTGTTAGTCCCTGTGTCTTTTAGTTCCTTATCTATAATTGGGCTCTTTGTTTCCCTGCTCAAGGTCACCCCGTGAGCCCTGCACCCCATCTTGGGTCCTGTTTTGGCTGCATTTCTTTGCTCCAGAATGATTTCTCACCCATGATTCATAAGTGGGAAACCTCCCAAACCTTCGCTGCTGTCCTACCCTTGGCTAGCAAGGGAACCTAAGCCAAGTAGACAGAAGTACCCTGTGGGCAAATGCCTGGGGCCTCTCTTGGCATTCCCAGGGCACTAGTCTGTGAGCCCCACTAATGAGGAGGATTTCAGGGGAGAAACTTCGGGCAGCAGGCTTTTCTGAATCACATCTCTTGATGTTTTTCCCCAGAGTATGTCTGGCTTTCAGAAGGGAGTGCTGAAAGGAAGGCACAGCTCTTAGAAAATGGCTCCTGGCACCTTCACTGCTGGAGGGAAGAGTCAGGCTTCTTCCAAGCTTCCAGTCCAAAGCCTGGGGTCTGAGCTAACCTTGTTGACACCTTGTCCTCTGTAACAGAGAATACCAAATGTACCTGTAAATGCAGGAAGCAGCAGACCGTGGGACCTCTGGGGGTAGGCTCAGCTGTCAGCTTGGAGCTTTCTGGAGGCACAAAGCAATGGGAGGCTCCGCAGGGCAAGAAAAGACTTGAGATCCTCCATGTTAGCAGATCCAGAGGGTTTTCAGTTGGGCCAACTACTTCTTACTCCACTCAACTGACCCTAGAAATGCTTGGCTTAACTGCAGAGCTATATCAATTACAGTAATTTACATGAATTATTTACCAATTATCTTTAATTACCAGGCTGCATGATAGTGATTATGCATATCATCAAATGTGTGCCAGATCAACTTGGTTGCAAGATTTATTTGATTGCAATACTAATCATTGTGCACATCTGCTTAGTGTTTGGGAGTTGCTTACAAGTATGAGCCTTTTCTCATACCTTGAAAACAATAGAGCTAACACTGGAAGGCACTTGCTGTTCATGGACAGGTTGAAGGAAGAAAGATAAGCAATGATAATTACTATCTGCTCCCAACCCCATAAATTTAGATGATTAATTCTGGAGACAAAGCAAGGCCAACTGGACCTCATTAGAACATGAGCTTCTATTCTTGAGGCCAGGAACTTGTTTCTTATTCATATTTCTACCTTAGTCTCCAACAGGTAGGATTTCCACAAAGAGTGGTTGAATTGAATTGAGCTGAATTTGAAATGGTAGCAGGCTTCATTTCGCAGCCAAAAATTTTTATACTGAGACTATCACAAGATAATGTACTGAGGCCATTTCTTCCACTACTCTGACAGCTCATAAGATCACATCCATGGGATTTTATGGAGGCAAAAATATTACACAGAATGAAAGGCAGTACTGATGTGCTTTGCGTTTATGACATCTGTGAGCTACAGAGCTAGTATCTCATTCCCCAAGAGAGGAAGCTGAGCTCATTAATTGCTTAAATACACATGGCATTGGGTGAGGCCACCATTATCACAAAAGTCATGTGCTAACAGCATCAAGTAACTTGTGTTTTTTGGTTATTAATAAATTATTTTTATTGTTTTGAAAATAACATTTTCACATGGCATACACTGAAGCCATACAATAGTGAAAGGTGGATCTCTTTCTTCTACCCTATGTCCTCAGTTGATTTCTCAAGGGCAAGCTTGCCTACAGTTTATTTTTAATTCTTTATAAAGATCTTATGTGCATATACTTATATGTATATAGGTAGTTTTTCTTGAAAATCAGGAGATTAGTTAATGGTTAAGATATGGAAAGTATAAAGAATAATACTGCAAACAAATATGTGTCTTACTGTCACATTTAATAAATAAACCCATTGCAGCTGAAGCTTTGGAATGCCTAGTTCCATGTCTGTCCAGGAGGTAATTACTTTCTGAACTTGGTTCTCTTGTGAAGTCATGCTTTTATGATGCATTTATATTTCCTAAAGCAATGTACAGCCAAACTTTTAAACAGTGTATTTATGGAAGGACATTGCTCATATAACTTCTTTCATGGGATTTTGCACTCAGCATTCTGAGAGTCATCTACATGTGTACATGTAAACATCTACAGCTATACTTTCTTCATTTTATAAATAAGCTATATGATATTCTAGTATATGAATGTATCTCAGTGTATACATTGCTTCAATTTTTCATGAATAATTAGGTTGTTTTATGTTGTTATCATTTTATTTATGTGAATATATGTGTATATCTATGTGAGTGTATGACATGTGTGTGGGTGTGTGGGTGTGCCCACGGAAGCCAGAAGAGTGAGTCAGATCTCTTGGAGTTGGAGTTGTAAGTAGTTATGAATCATCACACCTGGGTACTGGGAACAAATTTGTGGGTCCTCTGGAAGAGTAGCAGCTGCTTTTAACCACGGAACAATCTATCCAGCCTCATTTTAGTTTTAGAGACACAAACAATATTGTAGCAAACAATCTTGTGTGTTCCTCCTGATATAAGTGTCTAATTCTCTAAGTTTATGCCTAGGAACAATATTACTTGGTCATGGACTACGTATATTATAAATCTTTGAAGATATTGAGAAATTGTTCTTTAATGTGGTTCTGTCCTTGCAAGATTTGTTTTTAGATAAGAAAATTATTTAAGAATGCAATAAACAGTCAGATTTCGGAATTGAACTGATTTAGATGTCAAGATTCTTTTCTTGGAAGAGGTGAACTGGGATTTGAACCCAGGAACTCTACTCTGTATCCTTTCTATTTTTTTGATATTCTATCTCCTTTTTATCCAAAGGTGCTCTAGCTCCTTGCTTGTGAATTTTGAGCAAGATGAAAATACAAGTTCATATGTAGCTTGAATTATATTTTGTGTATGTGATTGTAGAGAAGACCCCAGTCTCTGCCTTCCTCCTTTCATATTTCCTGGTAATGGGGTTCAGGACATGCTCTCCTCAAATACAGCATCTTGGCATTTGAGCAACAGGCAGAAATAGGAAGGTCACTCTTAACTTGGCCTGCTGTTCTCCTCTGAGGCATGTCATAAAGCCTAGGTCAGAGCTTTTGATCTTGCCCTGAAGCGGGTCACCCTAAGATGCCCTCCCACATATTGAGGGAAGGAGCATTCTTATTTCTAAGCACAGGGACGCAGCATCCAGCTGGCCTTGCTAAACCCATAACAGTTTATTGCTACTGGATCAGATCCATTTTCCGGTTGTGCTTCTCCGAGAGTGACTGTTTCTTCATCAGCTCTATCACACTGGCACTGTGTAGGTCTGCCTCTGTTCAGGTCTTCATTTCCTTATGACAGCTCCGTGTCACCTGAAATTTTATATTAACTCAGTTTGTATGTTTTCCCCTCTTGTCTGATCTGCCTACTATGGGTTCCTTAGCCACACCCTGTGAAATAGGTTAGGAAAGATTTCTTTCTCCTAGCACTGTTACGGACATTTTTTTCCTGCCTCTTCTTTCTAAACTTTAACTCAATTTCTTTGAGATTCACACTCTATATGGCCCCTGTTCAATGCTTCTGATTCTGGTCTTAGACTAAGTATTCTTCAGTCTCTTTCTCTCTCTCCCTCTTTCTCTGAGACAGGGTTTCTCTGTGTAGCTCTGACTGTCCTAGAACTTACTCTGTAGACCAGGCTGGCCTTGAACTCACAGAGATCTGCCTGGCTCTGCCTCCCGAGTGCTGGGATTAAGGTGTGCATCACTACATCTGGCACCCATCAGTTTCTTAATGGGTAAGCTAGCTAGTATCTTATGGGCATTTTTGAGACTATGATAATCTTATTTCTCATCCTACTTTCACCCACTAATTCTAGCATCCATCAGTGATTACTCTGCTTAAAAGAATCAGTGCTATTTTGGTTGTTAGTTGGTGATATATGACTTCTTTAATCTGAAAAATTCCCTAGAAAAGGGTTTAATCATTATATTGTAAGTACAGACAAAACAAAAATGGAATTAGTAAATGTGAAAGTTTGTTTGTTACCATCTAATATATGAATATATGAAAAGCAAACAAAAGTCTAACAAATCTCCCTCCCAAATTCACTAGGATTTGGTTAGTTTGCAATTGTAATAGGCTAACATTGGAAGTCTTCAAAGTAAGAATTTGCAATGAAAGACACAAATAAATGACCATCAGTTATATGAAATAATTTTTAACATTACTAATCATCAGAAAAGCTCCAATTAAAGCCATAAGGAAACACTACCTCACATATGTTAGAGTGATTGCTATGAAATGGATGAATAATAACAAGTATTAGCAAATATGTGAGAACAAAAGAAACATTGCACATAGTTGGTGGGCAGAATGCAAATTAATATAGCCTTCATGGAAAACATGGTTTCTCAAAATTAATTAATTGACAGACCAACTACAGCATGAATCAGCCACCCTACTACTGTTTTGTTAAATTTTTCTTCTAGATTTATTATTTTTTTCATATGAGTGCTTTGCTTGCACATGTGTCTGTGCACCACATGCGTGCCTGGTGCCTGAGAAAGTGGTGAGGCTCCATGTGGGTGCTGAGAATCGAACCTGGGTCCTTCACAAGAACAAGTACTCTTAACACTGAGTCAACTCACCAGCTGTCACTACTGGGTTTTCATTCAGATGTGCATCCGTGTGTCAAGATATCTGCACTTCCATGAGTATAATAAGTTCTTTGGTGGTTTGAATAGGTATGGCCCCCATAGACTCATGTGTTTGAATGTTTGGCCCATAGAGAGTGGCACTGTTAGGATGGCCTTGTTGGAATAGTGTGGCCTTGTTGGAGGAAGTGTGTCACTGTAGGGGTGGACTTTGAGGTCCCATATGCTCAAGCTATGCCAAGCACACAGATTCCTTCTGCTGCCTGAGGATCAAGATGTAGAACTCTCAGTTCCTTCTCCAGCACCATATCTGCCTGTTTGTTGCTATCTTCCTGCCATGATGATAATGGACTGAACCTCTGAACTGTAAGCCAGGCCCAATTACATGTCTTCCTTTATAAGAGTTGCCATGGTTATGGTGTCTCTTCACAGCAATGGAAACCCTGAGACAAGGACCATTGATAATAACCAAGATAAGTGATCAGCCTAACTGTCCCTTTGTGGTTGAATGGACAAAGCAAATGTAGCACAAAAAAGAATAGACTATCCCTTGGCTTTAAAGAGAGGGAAGCCCTGTCTTGGCAATAATACACAATGAGGAGTTCAGTATGCTAAGTAGAATAAGTCAGGCAGATACTGTGTGATCCTGCTTAAATATGAAACATAAAAACATCCAACATGGAGAGAGTAAAGTGATGTTTGCCAGAGGATAGAGTTAGAAAGATCAGGCAGGTGATGTTGGTCAAAGAACTCAAAATTTCAGATTGTTGTTTTTTTTGCTCATTTGGGGGGCCCTGCCACCCAGCTCCCAAACAAATCACAGACAGAGAACTATTCTTAATGATAAATGCCTGGTCTTTAGCTTGGCTTGTTTCTTGCTAGCTTTTCTTAACTTTAAATTATCCCATCTACCTTTTGCCTCTGTTTTTTTCCTTTTCCTTTTTTTTTTTTTTTTTTTTTTACTTCTGTAATCTTATTTTCACTCTCACTCTGTGGCTGGCTGTGTGGCTATGCGGCTGGCCCCTAGCATCCTCTTCCTTCTTCTCTCATTCTTTCTTATCTTGCTCTTTCTTTCTTTCTTTCTTTCTTTCTTTCTTTCTTTCTTTCTTTCTTTCTTTCTTTCTTTCTTTCTTTCTCTCTCTCTCTCTCTCTCTCTCTCTCTCTCTCTCTCTCTCTCTCTCTCTTTCTTTTCTAATTCTTTCTCCCTGTCAGCCCCACCTATCCTTTCTCCTGCTTCCCTATTGGCTATTGGGTTCTTTATTAGACCATCAGGTTTTTTTTTTCTTTTTTTTTTCTTTTTTCCGGAGCTGAGGACTAAACCCAGGGCCTTGTGCTTGCTAGGCAAGCACTCTACCACTGAGCTAAATTCCCAACCCCAACCATCAGGTGTTTTAGACAGGCACGGTAACACAGCTTCACAGAGTTAAACAAATGCAACATCAACAAAAGTGACACACCTTAAAATAACATTCTACTACATCAGATAGACAGCAGAGTACGTTCTGTGATCTATGGTAGAGTACAGTGATTAGAGCTGATAACAGATATCCTGTGTTTGAAATAGTTAAGAGTAGAGTTGCGAGTGTGTTCATGGACATCTGTGTATACATGTATGCAGGTGCAGATGAACATGTGTGTATATGTGTATGCATGTGTGTAGGCTAGAGGTCAATATTGGGTGTGTTGCTTAATTGTTCTTCTCCTTTTTCTTTTTTGCACACTTATTTATGTCACGTGTGCTTATGCAGTTCTTGCCAAAGTGTATGTGTGCAGGCCAGAGGACAATGTATGGGAGCCTGTTCTTTTCGTCCACCCTGTGGGTCCCAGGGCTCGAACTCAGGTCCTCAGGCTTGGCAGCAAACACCTTACTTACTGTGCCATCTTATTGGCATAGTCACCTTATGTTTTGGGACAGAGTCTCTCACTGAACCTGGGGCTTACCGATTTGGCTAGACAGTCTGGCAAAAGCCACAGGGATGCTCCTGTCTCTGCCTTCCCAGAGCTAAGGCACCAGTGTGCTGCTATGCCTGGCTTAATTTTCCTTTTCAGGGTACTGGGGGCTGAACTTAGATCCTCATGTCTGTGTAGTAAGCACTGTTGATTGTAGCATGAATTTAAAAGTTCTTATTAATAAAATCAAACCTGAGCCAGGTATTGGGGTGAACACTGGAAGATCAGAGAACCAGAACAAGCCACAGCTAACCTCACCCGGCCAACTTCTCAGCTGGTCTTGTTTCCTCAGACTGGAAGCTTCTGTGTCCTCATCCCAATGGTTCTCAGCTGAACTGTTGCTCAAAAGCCTAAAGCTTAACCAGCCAAATGCTTCTAGTTCCTGGTCCTCAAGCCTTATATATCTTTCTGCTTTCTACCATCACTCCCTGGGATTAAAGGCTCACTCCCTGGGATTAAAGGCATGAGTCACCATGCCTGGCTGTATCCTTGAACACATGGATTTCTGCCTAGCTCTGCCTCCCAAGTGCTGGGATTAAAGGCATGTGCTACCATTGCCTATCCTCTATGTTTAATATTGTGGCTGTTCTGTCTCTGACCCCAGATAAGTTTATTAGGGTACACAATATTTCGGGGAACACAATACCACCACAGTTGATGAAGATATCTTCCAGGCCATGTAAGAATAGATTTTAGCTGTTCTTGGGAGTGTGAATGATACATATTACAAGTAGTTTTATGTAGCTAATCCATAATATATATTATGTATATAGTATATAACATAATATATATAGCAAAATATCATAGTAATTTATATTATTGAGAGATTCAACTTGTACTTGTCAATTAAAAAAGAAGTGCAAAGTACAGAAGGAATAATAAAATCTCTTTATCCGCCTCCAGGAATAGGATGCAGCAAACTTTCAAATATGCATAAATTTTACTCTGTACCCTTAAAGTGCTTAGCCTAATTCAGAGTAACACAGTCCCAACAACTTGCATTTCATCTGAATACAGAATTTATTTGCTGAAGTTGCAAAAAAAAAAAAAAAAAAAAAAAAAAAGCTTCTTTTAAGATGTTCTGCAGCATCAGGCCCTGTAGGCAGCTACTGGATCCAAGAATCAAACTCAAGAGAGCGAGCACAAGTGGATGCTTCATTCCAACAGGACCTGCGGGGGTCAGCGTCTCTTCAGAAAGAAGGTTAAAATTTCAGTGTGCATCCAGAGACGTGTTCCTGTTTCTAATCTTCATGTTTAAAAACATGTATATCGTGGGGGGAAAGAATGCTTCACGGCCTTATCAAGTAGGGCATAGCAAAATTGCAAATTGGTTTGTGATTTATTGCACCTCTGGCGGCACTCTGAAGGGTGTAGTGAAATTAACTTTTGGTGCAGACAGTAGCTGTTGGCACAGCGTGACTAAAGCAAGACCTAGTGAGTAGTAGGAGAGGTCGAGCAGATGAGTAAGGGCAGAAACGGAAAACTTCTACCAGCTCGGACAGCACAAATGAGTGTTGTGAGGCTCTGTTAACATTTGCAGTAGCTCTTTGTGGCTCCTGGGAACCCAGTCACAGAAGGCTTCTGCAGGTCCCTCTCTGTTCTGCCCTCTGGCCACCTGGACCTATGAAAGCCCATCTGATACAAGGGTCTCTTTGTCTGTTGACAAGCTAGGGCTGCCACTGGTTGGTAAGCAAAGTGAGTTGACCAGAAGTCCAGATTACAGTTGCACAAGACCGTATTGTTGCAACCGTGGAGCTGGGAGACATATTTTTGGCGAACAGGACACATTGAACACCCACAGGAGCTTGGGGTTGTGGACATTACCCATGGCTAGGGAAAACATTTGATAGCAGGGGTTTCTGGAAATTCCCATGTGGTGAACAAGGATGTGCAGTGTAATTTTGGTTTCATATTAAAATTCCTTGAAGCGGGTCCTAGGTCTGTATTGGATTCTCAGATCTTTTCCTTTAATGAAATTCCAAGTACAACACTTTAACATTAGGATTGCATTGCAGTAATATAAACCAAAAAAGGGGCTAATTTACATTTGTGCCCACACCATTAATGTAAATTGGTTATTAGCTGTTTCTGCTAAAGAGCAGCAATATAAAACATAAAGGTGGTTTTATTAACTGCATCCTGCCCTCTGAAATGTGGTGTGCACGGGGTTTACAATCAGTGATTCCCCCTGCATGCCAAAAAGACATTTACTCTGCCTAATTAACATATTTATTAACAAATTACTGCCCCCTTTCTGCATTTTGCATTTTATAACACATCACCACAACAAAGTTAATAAGACAGTCGTGCATCTGCTCTTGTGATTCTACTGGAATATCGCACTGGCCTTTTTTGTCTCTCCTTGCTTTCACGTATCTTGAGGTAGGGGTAATTAAAGAAAGATGGCGTTTGCAAACAACAAGGATGCAGGGATAATGAGGATGTAGGTGTCTTGGCCATCATGTCCTTTTCACAAGACTATGGGCAGGTATGAGCAGAGATGTAGAGGGAGAGGGACCACATAATTCAGCTTCATCCTACCCATCATCTCCTTCAGACTAGCCTGGTAAGATGTCACAGTGTCGTTTTTTACAATGACTGCTTGAGGACACAGAAATCTTATGTAAGATGTCAAGAGCAGGAGGAAGGGGAGAATTGTTTTTTGAGACATTAAGAGAAAACAGATTTAAGTATATGTTTGTTATTAAAAGGCTTCTAGAACTGAGTTTTTAACTCTCACAGTACTGATACCTAATGCTCAGGCATCGGAATGAAATAGAACTCTCGAGAAGTGTGTCCCAGGAGATCCTGAGACACAGTTGAAGTATTGATTACCTCTCTTGAGGAAGTCTAAGTTCTTTCAAAATACAGCAAACGCTTCCTTTTTTCATTTATTTTAAAAAGGACACCACCTAATTGAAAGCATGTAAAAATTTAACATTTATTCCTAAGAGTAAGACGAAGAAAAGTGAACTTAGTTTGATAATGTGGTATACAATTTCTTATGAAGCCTAATTGGAGTCTGTACCTGAGGGCCATCGATGAGCCTTATTCTTTCATAGTGGCTCCGCTTTATATTCAACCCTTAGCACTCACGAATCTGATTGGGATGGCTGCTTCCAGTAACCCTGTTGGTCACAATGGCTTTCCAGCTGAGCACTCTCCTAATGCCCCTTTTCTCCAGTTCGGGGCTTGTGTCTACTTGCTCGCCTATGCAGGTAATATTTCCTTGCAAATGGCTTGAAATGCCACAAGGGTCCATTGCCATTTGGGAAGAACTGGTGGTTGAAAGGAACACCTCTGACATCGACCCTGGGACACTGAGACATCTCGGTGGTAGCACCGCCACTGAGTACACCGATTTTAATTGACACAGGAAACTCCTCAGACATTTCATCATGTCTTTGTGTTGGGAACATTCCAAGTTCTCTCTGTTCGCTACGTTGGAAATTTAGCTGTTTGTTATCAAACATAGCTACTTTACTATGCTGTGGACCATTAAAACTTTTTGTCATTATAAAGAAGGAATGAAAGACAAAAGGTGATTTCTCCTCTCCTTGTATCCACCAACTGTCTCCTCTTTTTTTTTTCCTCCTTCATACTTTCCCCAGGTCTTGGTAACCACCATTTGATTCTCTGCATCTTTGAGATCAACTTTTTAGCTTCCACATGGAAGTGAGAGCATTTAATATTGTTTTTCTGTGATTGACTTATTTTACTTAGAATGGTGTTATCCAGTTCCATGCATGTAGCATATAGAAGGATTTCACCTTTAATGACTGAACAATGCTTTGCCATGTGGACACACCATTTTGTCTGTTTACTCACTGATGAGTCCTTAGTAGATCCCCTATCTTGACTAGTCTGAAAAGGGCTCTAATAAACATGAATCTAGATCTCTCTTTAACATTCTTATCATGCCACCTGAGGATAAATATGCAATAGCAGGTTTGTTGGGTTGTATGGTACCTCTAGTTCCAGGTTTTTGAGGATCCTCTGTACCATTTTGCATACTGGGTGCTCTATTTTACCCTCCTACCAGCAGTGTATAGGAGACTTCCCCTCTCCCTACATCCTCACCAGCACTTACTATTTTTCATCTTTCCCCCCTCCCCCTGAAAGGCTCTCACTATGTAGTTCTGGATGGACTGAAGCTCACGGTGTAGACCAGGATAGCCTTAAGCTCACAGAGATCTGCCTGCCTCTGCCTCTGGAGTGCTGGCCTGCCTCTGATTCCTGGGTGCAGAGGTTGAGGCAGGTTCCACCATTCATACTGGAATGAGATGGTAGCTACTGTGGCTTGGTGACTATTTTTGTCATACGTCTGTATTCATAGGTAACCATGGTCTGGGACACGGCCCAGGTTAAAACCCACAGTCCCATCTCCTCATTCTGCCTCCGTGACTCTCTACTCATGGCTTTCCAGGGCTTCTGAGGTGGATCCAGTTGAGACGTCCCAAACTCACGTGATGGGTCTGTACTGACTCCACAACACGCAGGTACCGTTAAAAATGTTGATTCCTTTATGCTTTAAGAGTAAAATTAAGATAAGGATTATGTTTATTTCTTAAGAACCAATGATACTTCCAGGCCTTCAGAAGATACTATTTTTGTGTTCCCATTTCTAGACAAAAAGGACTCTCTGGAGTACATGCTGGTTATCCATGGGTGTCTTTTTCTCCCTCCCCCCTTTGCTGCATATTTGTGGCCATGTCAGGAAAGCCCTGAGAAAAGTCCATCCAGCCTTATTAGGAAGTAAGTTCTTAGCTGTCAGGTCATAGGTAATGCCACAGTGCTAGTTTCTTTCTGTTCTGGTTGTCTTGACATACACTGATATATACAATAGCATTAATAAGCAACAGCCCATGTCAATTTAGCACTGTAACTCTGGGCTCAAAATTAAGTCAGTTAATTTTAATGCCGAATATTAAGGAAAACAAAGTAGCCATAAGGCAGGTTTACTAGCTTGGGATGAGTTCATAGGCTCTCTGAAGGTCTGGCTGACCTTTAATATGTTTGTGAACCTCTTGGAATTCGATGAAAAAATTCAAGTGCTTTTGCATACGTTTCATGAGAACCCTCCATCACATTCTCCAAGTTACTTGTGGCCATGAGCAGATTAATGACTACTATTGATTTTAGGTTTTAGGATTATAAGAAATGAGGGTAATAACTGGGCAGGGTGGAGCTTTTTAGTATAAGCTTTTAAGAACAAGTATTTATAGCCATCATAGATGTGCTAAATTATAGAGATCTGGCTTTCCAGTTTCAAAGCTCTTTGGACTCTTGTTCTTGGTGTCATGTCATGCTATTCAGAATGTGGACACACCAGAGCCCATGGATGCTGGGTCTACAGAGAAGCAATGAAGTATCGTAGAACCAGATAACTGCACGGAAGCCGAGAGGCTGTCATGAAGGATGGAGAAGCTGCCCAGATTGACATTCCCATTAGTGGGAGTGAGTTTTTAGAGAAAGCAAGCAGTGACGACTTCATTCCTCTGAAATAATGGACTCCAGGGTTCTCTGAAGAAATAGAGAGCCACATGGTGCTCCATAAATTTCATTACTCTTATTATCATCACTCTGATTTTAATTCGATTTAAAATTTTTATTGGTACTAATTGTAGCAGTTATGAATGTTGATGTTATTTTCTGCCATTTCTAATTTCTATAAAGAGCACAGATCTTTGCTTCTTAATAATTGAAAATGAGTCCTTAATGGATTCATGCATTCATATGGAATTCCAATCTGTGGCTTTGACATTATAGGCTAGCGTACAGATTCTCAGCTCTTTTTAAAATGATCTAAACCCAGTAAGGTTCTGTATGTATGTGTTAATAATCAGTTTTATTTCATTATGAGGGAAAATAAGTCAATTTAGCAAAAACAATTGAAATAAATGTATTTTGTATGCAAAAATAAGAATAGTATTTGAGTGTATTTTGCTATTTGCTTTTGGTAAAGTTTTTTTTTTCTCCTATTCACATTACTGTCAGATGGGGAACTCTGTAGAAATGGGTGGGATGTGTGTTCCACTGTACACCAGGTGGTCTATAAGGATGAAAGAGTTAAAACGCACTAGGTCCCTTATTAAATGGACTATTATATGTAGAGGACCTGCACAAACACTCAGGAAAAGCCTTGCAAGAGAATGTTCCACTGTACTCTGTGTTATGGTCACCGTATGTAAAAGCTAATTTTAAATATCAAAACTGTAATTATAAAAGACCACTTCCCTGAAGGGAAGGTCATCTGGGGAAGGCAGAAGGGTGGGTGCTTTTGGAATGGGACACAGGTCTAGAGAGTGGGTATGTGGCCTCTGGAGGATCATATCTTGGGGGAACCACTGTGTCCCGGGGGGAAAAAAAATCTCAAATTAGATTTGTTTTTCTAATTTTAACTTAGAACGTGGTCCTGGGATAGAGTACATCAAAAGAGAGACCTCAAATTTTGAAAACAACAAAATCACACCACCACTCTGGCTCAGGAGCAGGGAGAGAAGGAGCCCCCTGGATGGTATAAGTATGTGGTGTACCCACTGGTGTTGGTTCAGGAATGGTTACCGGGATCTATAGACAGCTCTTCTATTATTGAAGCTGTTGGGTCAGACTCCTTGATGATCTGTCAGATCTGGTGCATTTTCTTCACTTATTTCCCCTAGCATCTTGGTTTTAAAGTAAATGTCACTACCTACCTTGGTTCTACTAAGGAAAAGCCAGCAGACTCAGGAGGGAATGTAGCCTGTGCTTGTAGATGTGGGTCAGCATGGCTGCATTCAATTGGTCCATGCCTGTGCTGCGTGCTCATGTGCTATGTGTTCAAGATAATAGGTAAGGCAGAACAGGTGGGTTGGTTTCTTTTTGCTTTAAGATAAGATTTCTCTGTGTTGTCCAGGTTGACTTTGAACTTTTGAGCTCAAACGATTCTCTAGCCTCAGCTTCCCAGTAGCTGGAACTCCAGGCATGTGCCACCACATCATGCGCAGTACCAGGTTTCTGATGTAGGATTGAAAGGCTTTGGGAAAAATTATCAAACTGGACCATTTAGGATTTGCTCATGAATTTGTTCAAGTGTTAGATGAACTAAGATAATGCGAGTCAGTCCTTAAAGGAGGCTGGTCTTATGTTACCATAGAAGCTGCTGTAATTCTTGATTGAATGTGTTGTTATTTCAGTACTATTTTTAATAATTGGAAAAAAATCGAAATTAGAATATAATCACGTCATTTCTTTCTTTCCTTTTTCTCCCTCCAGCTACGCCCATGTTCACATCCATTGCTCTTTCTCAAATTCACTGCCTCTTCTTCCTTAATTGTTTACACACACACACACACACACACACACACACACACACACACACACACACACACTCACTCACTCCTAAGTATATAAATACAATCTTCTCAGCCTGCATGCTATTGTTTGCATGCATATCACTTCAGGGCTGGCCATTTGGTATTGGATAACCAGCTGGGTGGCTCTTCCCTGGGAAAGACTTTCTCTCCCACTCTCAGTGTTCCTTAGTTGACTGTAGTTCTTTATCTAGGGGGTGGGGCCCCATAACAGTTCCCCTTCCATGTTAGCATGTCTGCTGGTGTTGGCATTGTTCAGGTCCTGTTTAGGCAGCCATGTTGTTGAGACTCATGGGTGTGACTTCATGATATTTCTAGAGGATACTCCCTCACAGCAGACATCCTGTTCTTCTGGCTTTTACGATGTTTCTGCTTTCTCTTCTATGGTGTTCCCTGAGCCTTAGGTACAGGATTTGTGTTGTAGATGTGTAAGTTGGGGTTGGGCACTTGTTCTCTGTATTTTGATTGGTTGTAGTTTTCTATAGTGGTCTCTGTTGGATGCTAAGAGAAGTTTCTTTGATGCACCATTTTTTATTGTGGAGGGTATGTAACAATTACCTAAATTATTCTATTATTAATAAAAGCTCAGGAGTCAGATATGGGGATGAAACCTGATTGATCAGAGAAGTGGCAGAGAAGTAACCAATGACCTCCTCTCTGTCTCCTTCCTTGACCCAAAAGGCCACTCATCCATCTAAGACCCTCCCTAGTACTTCCTGTGTCTCTTTATATGTCCTTGGTCCTCCAAAACCTCTATGGCCAATTTTGGTCAGCTAATAGCTAGCTCCACCTTCTGATTCAAGGTAAACTTTATTGGAACAGTGGAGTGGCAGTGTGAACAATCCTTCGGCAAGAGGGAAGGGTTTATTTGGCTTATACTTCCATATCAGTGTTTATCATAGAATGAAGTCAGGACAGGAACTCAAACAGGGCAGGAACCTGGAGAGAGGAGCTGTTGCAGAGGCCATGGAGTGGTGCTGCTTACTGTGCTTAGCATGGCTTGCTCAACCTGCTTTCTTATAGAACCCGGGACCACCAGCCCAGGGATGGCACCACCCCCAATAGCCTGGGCCTTCCTGTTGTAGGAGAATTCTTCACGCTGCTGTTTGGAAACTGCCAATAAAATTAAACCTTAATTCTGAGGGCAGAGTCCATGTTCAGCTGGCTAAAACAAACCATAGAGTTCTTGGTGGACTAAAATGAGGAGAGAGAAACACAGGGAGGAAGAAGGGGCTTAAAAAGATTCGTGGGTTTTTCAGTCTGGAAGACATGGAGAGTTGGGTCACTCCTCTGCTGTTCTTTGGATTTATCAGGTTCTTAATCTCAATTTCTGACTCCCGAGTTCTTATTAATACCAGAACAATTAGGGTAAATACTTTACCTTCCCACATCAATCATTAATTAAGAAAATGCCCTCAAGGCTTGCTACAACCAGATCCCTTTTTTCCTTTTTTAAAATTTATTTATTCTTTGCTCATATATTACACCCCAGACGGAGTTCCCTTTCCCTCCTCTCCTTCCAGCCCCTCCCCCACCTCCCCTCAGAAAAGAGCAGGCCCCCTCCCCAGGGATATCACCCAAACATGGCATGGCAAGTTACAATAAGCATAGGCACATACCCTCACATCAAAGCTGGATGAGACAACCCAGTAGGAAGAAAAGGGTCCCAAGAGAAGATGAAGTAGTCAGAGACACCCCCACTCCCCCTGTTAGGAGTCCCACAAAAGCCCCATGCTAAACAACAACCAGAACATATATTGATATACCATTTTTAATGGAGGTGGAATAAGATGTTTTATTGGGGCATGGGTAGTGTTTTCCCTCCAGTCTAACTGCTTTTACATTCTAACAGGAGGCTGAGCCCATCTCCTGTTCCTTTGTTTCAGGGAAGGTTGTAGGAATCATTTCCTCTCTTTTTGTATTGTTACAGTTGGTAAAAAATTTTAGTGTGTGTGTGTGCATGTGTGTGTGTGTGTGTGTGTGTGTGTGTGTGTGCATGCTCTCAAATGCATATTTGCATGAGTGTATGGTACACCTTGGGAGGTCAGAAGATAACCCACGGGAGTCAGCTCTTTCCTTCAACTATGTAGATCCCTGGGATTGAACTGAGGATGTTAGGCTTGGCAACAAGCTTTCCTACTGCTGAGCTATCTCACTGCCCCATATCCTTGCATTTTCATGAAATTCTAAACGATGACTACTGGAGAGAAGACCCAGAGGGAACAGGGACTAGGAAGAGGTTGGTGGATGCTGGACCTGCATCAGATGGGACATGGCAGCTGCTCCTTAAGGAGGGTAGTTGCTTCAGATGCTAGGTAGAATCATGCAGACAGAGGCTCTTGGACCACAATAAGGTATTTCATCTGTCTGGCTGCAGATTTCAGGACACCATGCATGGAAGAGATGCCCTGAGGCTGGAGACAGTAGCATTTCAACAGTCACTAACTTGTATGAGGGGAAGAAGGATACTGAGGAGAGGTCTTGGTGCAGCACCAGGAAGAGAAGATCGTGCTCAACTGAGACAGGTTTCGGCCAGTGCATTAGGATGTATCCTAGGGGTTAGGCTAAATTCAATTTCAGCAAAATTATGATACTGGCCTTTTTTTTGGGTATGGCTTATTTTGGCTAAAATTTATATCAACAAGTTAAATATCCCTTATCTGAAATGCTTAGGACCAAAAGTGTCTCCAATTTTGAATATTTTTCAGAATTTAGAATGTTTGCATCTGCATAATGAAATATTTGGGGGACTATAAATACAGGATCACTTGCATTTTATATTCGCCTTATATACTGGATGAAAGCAATTATATGTACATTTTTAGTGTGCTTTGCTTTTGACTGTGACTTGTCATATGAAGTCAGGTATGGAACTTTATACTTGTGGACCATGGCACTGAAAACTTACAGATTTGGGGCATTTTGGTTTTATTTTTAATTATGAATTCTCATCACAAAGCTATTTATATATGGACTACAAGAGAATGAAAAAGTCATACTTGACCTGGGAGGATATCATGAAAGGATTCCTTAAGGATCTGACACCTGGGAGAATTACCAAACATGATCAAGGGCTGCCTGTGCAGAGGGCTGGGACAGGACTCCAGGCAGATGGGTCAGCATAGATTGAGCAGTGCCTGAGACCCAGGGCTGTCTCTGTGGGGAGAACTCAAGGCAGACAGGACAGCATAGACTGAGCAGTGCCTGAGATTGGTAGGTAATTTAGAGCTGCAGCAGCGAGGCTATGCAGATGTTCTAGAATTGTGGTGTTGTGTTTGTCTTCTATTACTGCTGTAAAGAAGTTACCGTAAATCAGTACCTATGATAATACAGACCTATTATGTTGTAACTCTGGAGGTCAGAAGTTCAAAACAGGTTCCACTGGGCTAAAACAGAGGTGCCAGTAGGGCTCTGTTTGCTATGGAGAATCTGGAGAAAACCAATTTTCATGCCTTTCCTAAACTTCAAGAGGCTTCTAGTTGCTCTTCTGTATCTTTTCCTCATCCTCAGAGTCTTAAAAAGTACCACCCAGACATGGATTTTTCTGCCTCTCTTATCCATTTAAGGACATCTGAGATTATATTGAGCCCAACTGATAATGTGGGATAATTGCTCTATTTTAAAGTCGACTGATAGCAACTTTATTTCCGCATGCTGCCTCAAGTCCTTTAGTCGGTGTAATATGACATATTCCCACAATCCAAGATTAGGGGATGACCAATGGGAGGGCATTATTCTGCCTAGCACAGGTGGAAATATTCTGTATCTGCCCTAATTTAGTAGCTGCTATCCACATAAAGCCACCATTCAAGGGCCAGAGCCACTTGTGGTTGTTGGTAACCATAGAGACAACTCTGCTCAGAAAAAGTAGATAATGTCAGCCTAGGAGGTCCTGGCTCTTCTCATCCTCTTCCATGGGAACAACCTCTGGAGAGTGGAGGATCCTGCAGCACAGCATCAAGAGACCCAGGAAAAGCCCGGTGAGAAATAATTCAAATCCCAGCTCTCATATTTTTTATTTTTTTCTAATGTGTGTGTGTGTTGCATGCATGTGTGTATGTAGGTTCACATGAGTATGTGTACATGTGTATATCATGTGCATAGTCCCGAGCTTGATTGGTTGAGAGGCCTCCTTAATTGCTCTTTGCCTTATTCATTGAAGCAAGATCTCACAATGGAACCCAGAACTAAATGACATGGCTAGTCTCACTGGCCATTTTGCTGTGGGGAATCCCCTGTTTCCTCCTTCCAAGTAGCTGAATTACCAATGAGCTGCTATGCCCACCCCAAGTTTACAAGGATTAAGAGGCTCTAAACCCCAGTCCTCAGGCTTACCTTGCAAATGTTTCCACCATTGGGTTACCACCCCAGCCTTCAAATACCAGCTCTCTTTGAGACATCTACTGATTTTCATATTGCCCCCAAATATACTTGATTTATTTTATTTAAAAAGTGTCTATGTTTCTATATCTTCAAGTAAAATTGGCTTGATGGAAAACTGTTTATTCTGAACTTCTGGCCCATTACTACATACTTACTTCAGTTGTGATATGTATAGCAATGGGAGAAACTCAGCTATGGAGTGCTGTGGGATGTTCTGTATGGCAAATGTGTTGCTCTGATTGGTCAATAAATAAAACACTGATTGGCCAGTGGCTAGGCAGGAAGTATAGGAGGGACTAACAGAGAGGAGAAATAAAAGAACAGGAAGGCAGAAGGAGTCACTGCCAGCCGCCGCCAGGACAAGCAGAATATGAAGATGCCGGTAAGCCATGAGCCACGTGGCAAGGTATAGATTTATGGAAATGGATTAATTTAAGCTATAAGAACCGTTAGCAAGAAGCCTGCCATGGCCATACAGTTTGCAAGCAATATAAGTCTCTGTGTTTACTTGGTTGGGTCTGAGTGGCTGTGGGACTGGAGGGGGACAAAGATTTGTCCTGACTGTGGGCCAGGCAGGAAAATTCTAGCTACAATGGAGTTTCTGGGCAGAGGAGGAAGATGGTCAGATTTGAAGTGCCAGGATGCTATAGGGATGGCGATGGTTTTGACAGGAAGTAGTTTACAAGAGACCAATTAAGAGGCGAGGCCATAGGACGGGAATTGCTTATCCTGGCTATCTGGAATGCAGGTGACACAGCGTGGCTTGATTTGGCCAATGAAATGCAAGCCAGAGTGATAAGTGTGACTTTGGGGCAGGACTTTTCAAAGTCAGTTCCTGCTTGGAGATTCTCATTTCCTCTTCGGAATACTTGCTTCCCCTGACTACAGAAGCCTTTCTATTGAGAGCCAGTCCACCATCCCATGGCAGAATGATCTTATCCCGGCAAAGGCATAGCTGTTGGAGATAGACATATAATGTGAGCAAAATTAATTTACATTTTTGTCAATGAATGAGATTTAGGGATTACTTGTCACCACATCAGAGCTTAGCTTTTGGTGACAAATGGAGATGGTTCAGGACACTTGGACACAGTCATTGATTGTAAGAAATGTTTATTGAGAAAAATGTTGAGGCTGGGTGTGGTAGCACAGGCCTTTGATCCTAGCATGTGGGAGGCAGAGGCAGACTGGTCTAATATTGAGGCTTGGGGACATGGCTGACTCAGTTGGTAAAGCACTTGTCTTCCAGAATAAGGGCCCAAGTGTAATCCCCAGATCCTTACATAACAATCCTCCATGTGGTGTGGTAGCCTAGGCTTGTAATCTGAGTGGTGGTGGGCAGATACAAGAGGATCCCTGGGATTCATTGACCAGCAATTCTAGCCTAATTGGTGAGCTCTAGGCTAATGAGAGACCATGTTTCAAAGGGGGAATTGGTGACATTTTTGAGGATGACACCCAGATTGTTGTCTAGCACACACTCTCGTTCACCTGTACACATGAACATGTACATATACATGCTGTACACTGTTTGAATATATGTTGCTATGATTGGTTTAACAAACAAGCTGACTGGCCAATAGCTGAACAGAAAAAAGTTAGATGGGAAAGCCAAACAGAATGATGTGATGAGGAAGGGAGGAGTTGGAGAACTATCAGCTAGACACAGGGAGGAGCAAGATGGGCATGCTGTACTGAGAAAGGGTACTAAGCCATGTGCAAAGCATAGATAAGAAGTATGGGTTAATTTAAATGTAAGAGTTAGCTAGTAACAAGACTGAGCTATTGGCCGAGCATTTATAATTTATATTAATTCTCTGAGTCAGTTATTTTGGAAGTGACTGCCAATTATTTGGGAACAGGTGGTAGGGGCAGGAAAACTCCATTTACATATGCATGCATTAAAAAAAGAGGAATGTTGAATTTTAAAAATAGTTATAGGCTATGGGTGAGCAAAAGCATCAAGGTTACATATACTCTTTATTTTACTGATGTATTTTTTTGAGGCAGGGTCTCACTGTGTAGCCCTGGCTATTCTAGATCTCACAGAGATCCACCTGCTTCTGTTTTCAGAGTGCTGGGGTTAAACAAATGTGCCACCACACTTGGCTTGTTTATTTATTTTTAAAAGCCACACTCCCTTGCTCTCCCTTTTCAAGCTAAGCTTGCTTTTACTATTTGATTTATGCTTTTAGATAAATTAAGTTACACAGTGCCCCAATCATCTTATGATACCACCCTTTGATTGGATTTGGGCTATAAGAACAGAACATGGAAATGTAATTTAGCAAACATAAGTTTTTTTTTTTTCTTTTTCCAGTGGACTTGTTGGAGCTTGAGCAGATGTGTTTACTTTTTGGGTATTTTCCTCCCTGGTTTATTCAACTGAGCTGTCTTGAGTTAGAAATTATCCTTCAAATCTCAAGGAATAGTTTTACTGGTGAGCCACCTTAATATTTAAATCACATCTGAGGGATGTATGTTATTATTTCTGATCTGCTTGTGTGACTAAACAAAGGTGTGGCAAGTGAGTGGAGTACTGGATGGGAGAAGCAGTGGTTTATAATGACCTGACTGAGGTTCACTGTGTACATGGATGGGCTCTGTTTCCAATGATTCAAAAATAGTCTCTGGTATTCTTTTGTGGCCAAAGTATGAATCTTAAAAACATAGGAGCTGCAATCCAAGGAGTTTTTCATGGTCTCTTAAGTGACAGTGGTGATGAGGGCAAATAGGGTTGGAGTGCACGCCCCCACCAGGACCTCAAATGCTGTAGACCCACCTCTTCCCTTCTTCCTCCACATTCTCATCTGCTTCCTCCCTGCCTTTATCTTCTTATTGAGGTGTAGTTGCATACACACACACACACACACACACACACACACACACACACACACACACACACACACACAAGTGTGCATGCATGCATGTGTGTGCATGCAGTGGCTACAGGAGGGACATTGAATATTTATCTCTTGCACTCCCCACTGTATTCCCTTGAGTCAGGGTCTCTCACTGAACCTGGAGCTCCCCTTTTTTTTTATCTGTGCAGGAGGCCAGTATGTCCCAGAGATCTCTTGTCTCCCTCCCTCTGACCCCAGACCCTGAGGTTTCAGGTATGTGAAACACAACCAGCTTTATCCGTGAGTGCAGGTCTTCATGCTCATGCATCAAATGCTTTTACTCAGTGAGCCATCCCCTAACCCTGGTTACTGCCTATGAGATAGTGTGTCATAGAGCCCAAGCTGGTCTCAAACCTATTACTGTAGCTGAATCTGGCCTTGAACTCCTGATCCTCCTGCCTCCACCTCCAGAGTACTCAAATCCCAAGTGATACCATCCATGGTTTTGCAGACTCTTTGCCAAACTCTTCTGTTCAGAGGAAAAATACCAGGGAGGACAATACTTTAACTAGCTACTTTGTTGTTTTTCATATTCTTAAGGCATTTTTGGAAGAGGTCAGGGACATGGTCATACATTCCCAATTCTAGGCATATTCAGTCATAAACTATGTATCCTTTAGGGTACACTATTATATACCTACTCTTCACTCAGCACCTAGAACAGAGCTGATGTTTATTTCACTTGGAAAGGGAAATTATCTATCTATCTATCTATCTATCTATCTATCTATCTATCTATCTATCTATCACCAATAGAAGCCATTCTATGCAACAAGCAAAAACTACTTGCTAAACTACATACTGTCACAAAGTACTTCATCTTTCCTTCTAGGGGTTATATTAAAATTCAAGATGCTTTTTTTTAAAAGTGAAGAGCTATACAATAAATAAATCACAGAACTACAAATATATCACACATGAAAGATACAAGTTGGACTTCAGCAATAATTTAGATGGTAAATTAATAAAGTAATAAAATTGATATAAGTCCACAAGGGGAGGCCAATGTAAGGCATGTGTAGGAAATTAGAAAACTTATGCATCATGAATTTTGTCCCAAAATTAATGATAGCTATAACAAACATTGATTAAACATTAAATTACCCACACGTTCACTTAGCTCCTTGGGAGTGATTTAAGGGCCTGGGTTTTTAAAAGAGATAATCCAATGGAGTTTCGACCAATGTTTTTGTTCTCCAGTGTAGTAAATTTCCACGTGGAAGACAGGCACCATTGACCTTTATCACAGATCTTAAAATAGCAGGTATTTCAAGTTGAGTGTTATTGTTGATTATAGGACTTCTTCTGAAATTGTTTTCTAAAATGAGACTGATTATTCCATTTACAATTATACAAAAATATGAAATACCTGGGAATAATCTTTGCAGAAAGGCTTCTGTCCAATATGAGAAAAACCATAAAGCTTTCTTAAGGAAAAAACGAGAAAGTACTCCATGTTTTGTAGCAAATATCTTCAAGACATGACTTTTATTAATTCTTTTAAAAATAAATGAACAGAACCTGCCTAAGTTATGTTGTGAACTTAATAAAAATTGTTGTGGTATAAAAACAGAGAATGCCCCCTCCCCCGCAAATCCTCGACCAAGAATCGGAATGGCAGAGCACTTGTGCTGTCACACACGGAAGTGCATTCACACCACCACCAGTCATTAGTCTTGACACGAAAAGCCCGGAAATCAAATGTGGGTAAGCATGTAGAGGAATTGAACACTTAGGCTCTGTTGGTGAGGGTGTCAGGTGGTGCAGCTCTCTTGAAAATGATGTGCCAGCCCCTCAAAAAAACGGGGTGTCCCCACTCCTTACATTCTTTATTCTAAACTTACAATACAAAACAAATATTCTCACTTTCATCATACCAGATACTTTCTTCCTTCCACTTAAAAATAATCAAGCATAGAATTATTCTTCAATTTAGCACTACGCTGCTGGGCACATATACTAATTGCACAGAGGGAATGAATAAACAACATACGGTATATCCATGCAATGGAGTAGCTTTTAGCCTTAAAGCCAGATGCAGTGAGGCACACCTATAACCCCAGACAGTACAGAAGCTGAAGCAGGAGAATTGTAGGTTTTAGGGTCTGCCTGGCCTAGTGAGGAAGTGCAAGGCCAGCCTGGACCGCTTATGGATACTGTTTAAAAAGAAAATTTAAAAGTTGGCTGGGGATATAGTTCAGTGACAGAGTGCTTGTGTAGCACGTAGGAGGTCCTAGGTCCAATCCTGCCAGGAGCAGGAAACAAAAACTTAAGACAGGAGGAAACAAAATGACCGGGCAACAAAACAAAACACACGGGGAATGAATCCTCACAGATGTGTGACTCCTCTCACGTGAAGAGTTATGGAGGGAAAGGGCAGTGTTTGGCAGCTGTGGGGAGAATGAGAGTTAGTGTTCACTGGATGCAGTTGCAGTTGGGAGGCTGAAGAAGTGCTAGAGATGGATGGCTGGGATGCTCAGACAATGGTATAAATATACTTGATGCTACTTCCTGAGCCATATACTTTAAAGTAGTTGACTGGTAATAGTTTTCACCTTGGTGTGTATTTTACCACAATAAACAACTAAATATCATATTGCAGAGTTGTTTTAGCTCTTTTTCTTGCTGTGACCAAATGCCTGACAAGAAGCCAGTTCAGGAGTGTAGCTGTTTTCCTGGTCCTGTCTGGCCCACGGTCAGGACAAATCTCTCTCACCCACCAGTCCCACAGCCACTCAGACCCAGCCAAGTAAACACACAGAGACTTATATTACTTATAAACTGTATGGCAATGGCAGGCTTCTTGCTAACTCTTTTTATATCTTAAATTAACCCATTTCTATTAATCTATAAGTTGCCTGTACTTCCTGCCTGGCTACTGGCCAATCAGCATTTTATTTATACAGAGAGATATCCACAGCAAGGGAGGCAGGGTTTACTTTTGGCTCACAGCTTGAGGGTACACATTTCACCATGAGGTGAAGTCTTGACAGCTGGTGGCTCCGTGTGGCAGGAGGATGCAGTTGAGACTTCTCAGATCTTCACTGGGGTGGGTTTTCTCTATTCAGTTGAACCTCTTTGGAAATACCCTCACAGATAGACCCAGAAGTTAGTTTCTTAGGTGATTTAGTTTCCTAAATCCCAGTTGATATTTAAGATTGGTGATGATCAGAGTTCTAGAGGTTAATTCAGCAGAGTGATTGCTTACGACTGGCGCTTAGTTCAATACAGACAGTCCAGGAGATGCTAAATGTTAATGAATCTAATATCTGATAAAGCCATCATTAGGAAGATTGGAAAAGAAATATTTAATGAATTCTGGGAAGAATCATTGAAGTATTTCTGGTAAAAAGATATATGTAAGCCTTTACTGTAGTCTAAAATACCAGGTGGATCAAGAGGTCCCATTCACAGAATGAAGTATCAGACATCTATGTGAAAAGAATTGAGGATTTGTTTCATCTCGGGATGGAGAGCTACAAAGAAATACTTGATGAATTTTATGTATAAAATATTTCTGTGTATCAAGAGCAACATGAAGAGACAAATGATAAAATGGGAAAATATTCATAGACAAAAGGCTTATTAACATCATTCTATAAATAGTTCATATAAAATAGACAATTTGCAGAAGAGCAAAGATGAGTTAATACTAATGTTCAACTGCCATAGAAATCTAAAATCTGCAATTTTTGGAAATATCTCAGAACAAATTAAAGAGTAAAGTAAAATCTTGGTGGCATTGAGGGTTCAGAGAGGTGGGCACCCTCATTCACAGCTGCTGGCAAAATGAATTTGAACAGGTTTCTGGAATGCTTTCTAGCAGAATTCTGAGTAAGGCAGAGACTTAGCTTAAACTGGTTTAAACAAAGAAGGTTTTTGGGGGCAGGGGAGGGGAGAGGGTTATGCAACTGAGAAATGTAAGGATGGGAGTGGCTTTATGCAAAGCTGGATCCAGTAGTTGAGTGGTTCTCCTTGTAGCTGGTATCTCTGGCCTGCTTTTCTTCATTCTTAGGCTCTTTACAGGATGAAGGGAGCTGTGGGCAGATCCAAGTTTACATGATCCTCCCCTCTTGTTCTTCCAGAGAAGGAGAGAGCAAGCATGTTTTAAAAATGCTTTACTGAGATGTAATTTGCATATCATCCAATTCACCCACTTAAAGCATACAATTAAGTGGTTTTAATATATTCACAGCCTTGTGCAACCATCACCGCAATCAACATTAGAACATTTTCATCACCCCAAAGGAAACCTCATACCAATTAGCAGCATTTCTTGTTTTCCCCAACACCTCACCACCAGGCAAACACTAATCTACTTTCTGTTTCTATAGATCTGTCTGCCAGCAAGCCTCTTTTATGGCGTCTCTAACCAGAGCCCCTGGAGTCTCCTTGCTGATGGGGCTCGGGGTTAAATAGTCACCCCTGACCCAATGTCTGGGTCAAGGGGATTGTTCCTCTCATTGGCTAGGCTGGGTCACCATCTTAGCCTTAACATAAGAAGGCTAGATCAGAACCCTTTGAGCCACATGCTCTGAGTAGGATGACTATGGAATAGGAAAGGGCCCCCAGAGGCTGGGAATATGGAAAAGCAAGCATCCCCACACCAGGCACCACTTGGGAGTCTGCATCCTGATCTTTAAGATGACACTTTTTCCTAAAAAAGGACCAGAAACAAACTCTCCTTCATGCTCCCCCAGTGGTGATCAGGTGGGGAGTTGAGAAGAACAGCTTCTCTGCTGTGGGAGAAGCAGGGAGTGGAGGGGAGCTAGAGCACCCTGCTTGATCAGGAAGCACATTTAACCCCTGAGACAGCTTCCCCCAGGGCTCCTGTGTACCTATAATAATGCCTCAGCCACAGGGGCTGGATTCTTTCACTAACAGAACAGAACGTCCACCCTGAGGAAGTAGACTCTGTTAGAGCTCAGGGTTCTGGGCTGCCTTCGAATCTTTGTCTTAGCTAGGAGGGCACTGTTAGAGCCCAGTCCACATACAGTAATAGGTAAGAGAACTGAGACCACATTGATAGCCCAGCTGTCAGATGAGTAGGGTGCCTTTGGCTGTTCAGTGTACCTCTTGCCTTTAAAATGTGGCAGGCCTGGCGTGAGGGTGACAACTGAGTTCTCTGCAGTCATAAAGGACCACTAATGTGTGGCAGATCCCCTAGGAGGGATACCATAGAGCGGCTGTTTAGTTTTATGGCCACTTGGCACAAACTAGAATTAGCTGAAAGGAGAGAACCTCGGTTGAAAAAAATGCCTCCCTTAGATCCAGCTGTAAGGTATTTTCTTAATTTGTGATTGATGGGGGAGGGTCCAGCTCATTGTGGGTGGGGCTATCCTTAGGCTCGTGGTCCTCGGTTCTATAAGAAAGCAGGCTGAGCAAGCCATGAGGAGTGAGCTGGTAAGCAGTACCCCTCCACGGCCTCTGCATCCTCTCCTGCCTCTGGGTTCCTGTCCTGTTTCAGTTCCTGTTCTGACTTCCTTCAGTGATGGACTACAGTGCAGAAGTGTAAGCCAAATAAACCCCTTTCTTTCTAAGTTGTTTTGGTCATGGTGTGTCAACACAGCAATAGTGACCCTAACTAACTCAATAGCCTACAGGCTGTACTTTATTGCTTGCACGTGTGCTTTTGTGCTGTGGGATGATCTGTATGCTGTGAATGTGTTGCTCTGATTGGTTGACAAATAAAACGCTGATTGGCCAGTAGCCAGGAAGGAAGTATAGGCAGGATAAACAGACAAGGAGAATTCTGGGAAGTGGAAGGCTGAGTCAGCAGATGCCAGCCTGCCATCCAGGGAGCAGCATGTAATGGCACACAGGTAAAGCCATGGAACACATGGCAACATATAGATTTACAGAAATGGGCTGAGTTTAAGTGTAAGAGCTAGTCAGTGGTAGGCCTGAGCTAATGGCCAAGCAGTTATAAATAATATTTAGCCTCTGTGTGATTATTTTATAAGTAGGTCACGAGACTGCAGGGCCCAGGCAGGACTTCAGCTACACTGTTGTTGCCCCCCCTACAATCCCCCCATGAGCATGTACTTGCACACAGGTGTGCATGGCTGTCTCTCACCCTGGGGCTCTGATAGGACAGGACCTTTGATTTGTGCTTGTTCCTTATTACCAGTCCCCCTCTAAGCCCAGTTCCAGGGTGGGTCAGTCTGAAATAATGGATTCCCTCTCAAAGTGGCGGCCAGCTACAGCCCTCACATGGGCTTTGACAAAAAGACCTTTCTCTCTTTGACAAAATGACAGTGGGAGTCACTGTCCCACTGAAACCTCCACCAGGGTCAGAGGCTTGAGGAACTGAGGGCCTGTTCTGTGGGTATGGCTGCTAGTCTTTTCGTCCAGACCATCCAGCTTCCTTTTGGATGGGGTGGTTGGTTCCCCTCCACCCACTGATGAATTTCATGCTCTACTGTTCTTGACTGCACTACCCTTCTGTTCCTCGGTGCTTTTCAGCTGTCCTGTTTTCTTCTTTGCAACTTCAGATGTTCTTCCAATCTCCCCTCTTTGAAGTAGAATTATTCTCCGTTATCCGACTTTCATTCACAGGGCCACACAGAAGCAATTTCTAATTTCCCATCACCCATCCTACCTCAGATTTCCCCAAACTCACTTTTATTTACTTTGCTCTAGGAGGCTCACACACCTGCCTGGTCTCTCTGTCCCTTCTCAGGGGCAGTGGGTAAGGATGTGTGCAGCGATAGCAATGTGAGTGATACTCATGTCCCTGCTGTCACAGAGAGAATAGCTTTTGTCTACAGCGAGTCAGGACATGACAGAGCTTGTCTGTTGAATCAGTTAGACGGACCTGCAGACTGTGTGCTTGCAGGTTAAGGGTTCTTTGGTGGGGGTGGGGAGGAATTCTTCAGGAAGGCAGGAGGAGGCTCATTTTAGCCTCAAGACCAATCTTAGATTTAAAAAGGTCATGATTTGTGCCTATAATCATGTCCCCTTCTCAGAGAAGCCTTCTTCGACACTCCATTTAAATGGATATCTCCCCATCCCATTATCTTTTCTCCTCCTCCTCCCACCTTTAACACTTACCTCGGTGGTGCTTACTACATTTGACGTGATTTTACCTGGTGGCTAGTGAGCTTATTGACTGCCTCCTTCCTCAAGTACCCTGATGTTTGAAGACCTGCGCAGAGTAAGGTACACATGAAAAATGAACGTTTTCCTGAGTTTTTCCTCAGCTTCATGGATGTGTTCTCAGAAAGGAGAACTGAAGGATTAGCTTCACAAAACTTAGATTAAACACTGGCATCCATGGTGCACCTTATTAGACTTGCTAATTCAAAAGTGGCATGTAAACCTTCCGTGAGCGTGATATGCCAGCAACGTAGACAGACACACTTGAGTCTTCCTACAGTGTATTGAATAGTAATACATTCACAAAGTCCAGTGGTTTCAGTGGCCACCATTTGTCACATAATCCAGGCTACCTTGGTAATCTGTCTGAGGCAGGCTCTTTTATTCTAATCTTAACCACTGATGTGAACTCTTAGCGCACACATAGCTAGGTGTGTATATGCAGTTTATAAAATCATTCTAAGTTAAGATGCTGCAGTAGGCTTCAGAGGTTTCGAAAGTGGGCTGAATGAGAGTCTGCGACGATAAGACCAGTGCTGGGAGGAAGTTGCCGCTGGAGCCAGAGGTTGAGAGTGACGCTGCACAGTTCAGCTGTGAGGGAAAAGGCTGAATCAGGTTCAGGAAACAGCAGGTTCCCGTCCAGGCCCGTGTGGGTGGGTAAGCAGTCAAGGAGGCTACATCAACAGTGGGGGACCAAGCTGAGCTGAAGCTTCAGGGACAGTCAGGGAGTCCTCCGTGTCTTGGTCCTTGACCTGTACGCTAAGTATGAGATGGCGGGTGGTGTAGGGGACCATGCCATTGTAGTGTTAGGTATCCATTACTTTATGGGGTCCAGATGAGGGAGTTATTCCCTTTCCTCAGTCTGGTATGTCTGACAAGTTCTTGGGCCCAGGTTCCCTGATATATGATTTTAACATACCCATGGGCACTTACAGTTTCAAGTCATCCCAATATATGTATAGGGTGGCTCTCTTTCTACACCCAGGAATGCCATTTGTCAGTCTGTGCTAGATGGGTGCTATGTGACAGATGGTGGTGTGTGGGTCCATTTAGGGACTTCAGTAATCTCCCTGAAAATGGAGTGAAAAGTCTCTTGTAAAATGGTGCCTCCTAGCGCAAGACACAACCTGAAAAACCAACCAACCAAGCAAACACTCACCATTTTCTGTACTATGGAGTACCTTTGAATAGGGTCTATCCCAATCTCAGCAAGCCCAGAAGCCCTTCCTCAGCTCTTTGGAAGCTCCAGATCAGGTCCGTTGAGTCCCCAAAGGTAGATCCCACTGAGGAGCATCTAGGAAGCTGGTCTGGGGCTGTCTTAGAATCCTTGGACCTAGAGGTCCTGAAGTCCTGCTTGGTGGTTTATGGCCAGACTTCTTAGTCAACCCTTGGACCCTAAGTCAGAGAGAATGACTCAGTCTCCTCATTGTTCTCTAGGAGATCTAACAGGGCAAAGCCGTTGTATGATTAGGTACAGGCTACGCGAGGACACAGCGTGGGAGCGGAGAAGGCCTGAGGCCTTGGTGTTAGCAGGGCGGTGACTTGAATACTAGTTCTTTTATTTGGTAGCTTTGGAATGAGCTCAGGGTACTTACCTTCCAGCCTCACTTCATCTCTCTGTCAAATGGGGCGAACAGTTTGTTATGTTTGAATATGAAATGTCCCTCTTAGGTTCCTTTGTGCTGTGTATGGTTGCCAGCTGATGAGCTTTTGGCAAGTGACCAGAGCTTGAGCCACTTTAACATCATCGGTGAATTAATTTCTGTTCTTTTTAACATTTATTTGTGTGTGTGTGTGTGTGTGTGTGTGTGTGTGTGTGTGTGTGTGTATGTGTGTAGGTCAAAAGACAACTTTTGGGAGACAGTTCTTTCCTTCCACCATGTAGGTTCTGGGCCTTGAACTCAGGTCGTCAAGCTTGGCAGCAAGTGCAATGAGCTGCTGAGACATCTCACCAGCCCTGGGTTAATTTCTTGATGGATTCAAAATGTGATAGCGTAAGTGAGAGGTAATGAAAGACGACTAGAGACAGGGCCTATTTGGAGGAAATAGTGAGCGTGTCCTTGGTGGTCCTGGCCTCACCCGGGATCTCACTCAGTCTGCTCTGAGGAGGACAGCCTCCTCCACATGCCCGCTGGTGCCTCACCCACAGGTCCAGGATCAAGCGAGCCCAGGGCTGTGGGCTGAAATCTGTGGAACTGTGTCTCTTGTTTATGCCAGGTATTTTGGTGGTAGCAATAGAAAGTAATTCATACAATACCCATGGTAGTCTTGTGGTAATCTCACTGAGCTTGTGGTTTTACCCTGAGCTTGCTCTCCCTGCCATTACTGGGGATGGCTACTTGTTAGTGATCCAGGGCAGCCATTGGTAGAGAGCAGTGGCTTTCTCAGCTGGTGCAGATGAGAGTCTTTTGTTCAGGACAGACACATCATCATCTTTCCTAGGCACCTGGCCATGCCCACCTGCCCTCCCAAGGGCCCCTTAGTCACACTTGTATTCTCTCTTTTTCCTAATATCTGCTTCATGGTGTTGTTCGTGGCAAAAAAGGGGCGAGATTTAGTCATCTGTTTATCCACAGTGTGAATTGGGGCGCTTGCTCTGAGGGGCCACTCATGGCCTATGGACCTTAATTGAATGGATTGTCCTTGGTCTTGCCTGGCTGGGTTGCTTTCTAGCTACATTTACCTTGGATTTTGGACTGCTTCTCCCCTTCCCAGCTTTCCATGTATCCTGTTGTCTGACGTCTAAATCAAGGGAGGGATCACATGATCCACCCTCCCCCAACCACCCTTTACCAGCATCACTAGATACTCAGTTCTCCTTTGATGTACATTACAGAAAATACTAATAAAGTGTGAAAATCATTTAAAAGTAATAACTCACCTGGCTTGTTCATGTGCTCTTATAAATTCCTCTTTAGAAATGTCACTAGTTGCCTCCAGAGAAGAACTATGTCTGAGCTATAAAATTCCAGTCTAATACTTCTGGGGTTTTTAGTGTCGGGATTTCCACACTTGGATGACTAGATAGTTGGGATTCAGTTGTCTGTCATGAGATTGCACAACACAGTCTTGTGCTGCCGTTTACTTGTGTGAAGACTGCTTCTGTGCACAGCTTCCAAACTGATGTTCTCAGGGAACGCTGTCGGCTCCTTAGTTTGTGGATAAGGAAAACACTAATGATGCTCTTTTGTTTTAAGCCAAAATAATGAATGGTTTTCCTAATTGGATTTTCCCTTCATTTGATTATACTGTCACAGAAGTTTCTTTTCTATTGCAGGGATAAAATCCCCTGGTGAAAAAGCAACTTGGGCAAGAAAGGTTTATTTTTCCTATGGTCTCAGAAGGATGGAGTCCGTCATGGTGGGGAAGGCACACGTGGCAATAGGCAGGGAAAGCATGGAGAAGCCTGCCCTGCCTTCAGCCATCTTCAGATTCTACCTCTTACAGGTTCCACCGCTTTCCCAGAAAGTGGTGCACAGTGGGGTTCAAGTGTTCAAATACAGAAGCCCACAGTGGACATTTCTCATTGAACTATTACAGTTGTCCTGCTGACAGAGGGGGCAAGCTGGTAAGAAGGTATGCAAAATGAAATGGAAAGTGTATGTATGAAGTGAGTCCTCAAAAATTCAGCACGCAATCAATTTCTTTTCTTTCTATTTTTTTTTTGGGAGGCATGCAGTGAACTTTATTGATGGTACTCAAGAAAGTAGGGATCCCTGAACCCCTCCATATCTTCTGGGGGTCTGGGATGGTGCTGTGAGGGAGATGCTTAGTGTTGGGGGCTGAGTTAGGACAGGGACTCCTCAGCAGCTGAAGACCTTTCTCTTGCTCTTGTGTTCTCACTGGGGTGGGTGGACCAGGATGTCTTACTCCTTGGAGGCCATGAATATGCTGTAGCCATATTCAATGCCATACCAGGAAATGAGCTTTAAAAGTTGTCATTGAGACCAATACCAGTCCCAGAATCAAAGGTGAAAGAGTATGCATCACTGCTAAAGTCACAGGAGACAACCTGGTCCTCATCATAGCCCAGGATGCCCTTTATTGGGACCTTCAATGCCTGTTTCACCACCTTCTTGATGTCATCATACTTGGCAGCTTTCTCCAGGCAGCATGTCAGATCCATAATGGACACATTGGGGGTAGGAACACAGAAGGACATGCCTGTGAACTTCTTGTTCAGCTCTGGGATGACCTTGCCCACAACCTTGGCAGCACCAGTGATGTTGGGGTGATGCTCTGGGTAGCCCCATGGCTATAACACCTCAGCTTCCCAGAGTGGCCACCCACAGTCTTCTGGGAGGCAGTGACGGCATGGACTGTGGTCATGAGTCCTTCCACAATGCCAAAGTTGTCATGGATGACCTTGGCCAGGGAGGCTAAGCAATTGGTGGTGCAGGAAGCATTGCTGACAATCTTGAGTGAGTTGTCTTACTTCTCATGGTTCACACCTGTCACAAACATGGGGGCATCTGCAAAAGAGGTGGAGATGATGACCCTTTTGGCTCCATCCTTCAAGTGGGCCCCAGCCTTTTCCATGGTGGTGAAGATGCCAGTAGACTCTACAGTGCACTCAGCACCAGCATCACCCCACTTGATGTTGGTGGGATCTCGCTCCTAGAAGATGGTGATGGCCTTCCTGCTGATGACAAGCTTCCCATTCTCGGCCTTGACTGTGCCGTTGAACTTGCTATGGGTAGAGTCATACTGGACCATGTAGACCATGTAGTTGAGGTCAATGAAGGGGCCATTGATGGCAAATACACTAACTTTGCCAGACATGAAGGAAGCCCTGGTAACCAGGCGGCCAGTACGGCCAAATCTGTTCACTCCAATCTTTACCATTATGTCTCAGGGACAAGGCTGCCACTGTATGAGAAGATGCATCTGTCTCTGGAATCAGGGAGGAGCAGAGAGCCTGTAATCTATTTCTTAAATATATGAATATGCATAAATCTTATAGTTAAACTTTACTGCTGGCTAAATTATTCTTTATGAGATAATTCAATATATATTGAAATTGACATATATAAATAACACAAATTAATATAAAAGTATGCTTAATATATACATGTACTTATGAACATTCATTTACATATTTCATTATCTTTTGGTAACATTATAAATGAGTCTTTGCAGTCATAGTTGAGTGTGCAATATGAGTTCATATCAATGATTAAGATTAGAATAAAAGAACCTATTGGTTCAGGTGTGGCAGACAGGAGACTAGGTCTGGGTGTAAGTGTGGCATGACACAGAAAGTTTCTTAAGGAATTCACTGTATTGATTAGATTTCCTCTGGACTCATGGTGAACATTAGTTTATTCTTCATACCGTTTATCTCAGGGGTGGGAGATCAAGAAGTTCAAAGCAGTCAATTGCCACCAATAAGTCTGGAGATAACCAGAGACTCTCTGAGGCCAGATTTGAAGTGACAGTGGTAAACTCTCTGCTTCTCTTCTCTGCCTGTAAGCTGGTCAACATCCCCAACACCAAGTCAACAGACTGAGATTTCGTGGGAAGATTTACTGTCAGCAGTGTGGCCTTGGGGAACTGCCTGGTTTGGGCTTCATTGCTGCTATAGTTTAGATCTGAAATGTGCCAAAGGACCCATGTGTTAAGGGCATAGTCCCCAAACCACGATGCTATTGGAAGATGTTAGAACTCGAAGAGGTAGGGCCTACTTAGAGGAAATCATGTTACTAGGAGCATGCGCTTGAAGGAAATCTTGGACACAGCCCTTCCCTATCCCTTTCTTTGTCTCCTGGATGCCTAGCTGTGGCTTCCATCTATATCCCACTATGATGTGCTACTTTATCTAGACCCCAAAGCAACAGGCCAAATGATTATTGAAACTTCCAATGCTGAGATCCAAGATAAATCTTTCTCTTTATTAATTGATTCCTCCCAGATATATGTTACAGTAACCTAAGGCTAAAACCTTTATCTAAGTATCAGGAGACAAAACTCAAAAGATCTCTTCTGGCTTTTAAGCTATATGGATGGGATGACTTTGTCTGAAAGCCTGTAGTATAGCTGTGAGATAGATCTTTGTTGTGTCCAGGATAGTCATAGGGCCTGGTAACCAGAAAAACCTATATCTATTTACCACCCTTCCTTTTAGTTTTCTAGCAGAAGGGGTTTTTGAGAATGGTAACCTAATGGCTATCAAAGCCCCGCTATATCAATAGCTGACCAGTGAGTACTGACTCCCACAAAGAATGCCCCTGGTAGAAGCCAAGAGTCCACCGGAGGCCAGAGGACTCACACGAGGTGCCTATCTTCCCATCTTTGAATTTCAGATGGCCACCATAGGTGTGGAGCTGGCCCTGCCCCAACCTAGCGGCATATGAGGAATGTGCTAAACATATTAGAGAGAAAAATTGACGAGGCCGGTCTTGTCAAAAGGTTTAGGCCTGCAGTAGAGGGTGTGGTGGGGGGTGAGAGTTTAGGTCAGGCTTCTGGAGGCAGATGTGGGGGACAGGAGACAGATACAAGTGATTTATTAAGGAAAGGCCCTTAGGGTAACCCACACAGCTGTGGAGGAAGAAAGTAGGCAAGGTGAAAAAGCCAGGCAAAGGTGTAGTTCTAGCTGCGTGCAGCAGGCTTGGTCTTGTAAGGAGCTGGAGGGCAGATATGATTGACCTTGCGGAACTGGTTTAAACAGAGGGGAGGGTGTTGTGCTCTTATATTCCTGCACATTCAGCCATCAGGGTCAGGGGCAGTGTGGTAGGACATCAACTAAGGGATCGGCTCCTATGTCTCCGTTTATGTTTGGATGAGGCGTCTCTAGCTTAGTCATCTGAAGGAGCAGGGAGACTCATCTGTTAGGAACAATGCAGCCCAGAGAAGTGGGGGTGGGGTGGGGTGGGGTGGAGCTCAGAGCTGTACAGGGAACTGAAGTGAGTGGAGAGGATGCACAGTGTGATGGAGGATAATCCTAATAAGGAGGGAGGAGTTTCAGAGGGCTTGCTTGGAGGGAATAGGAAGTGTGAAAGAGTGACCTCTTATGGTTCTCACCTTTCACCAATGATTGGTTGCTCTGGGCTCTGATTCAAATGGTTGCTTCTCTTGGTTGGGGAGAGGAAAGTCTATGGACAGGAAGGAAGGGAGGCGAGTAGAGAGCAGAATCGTGTGGTATTTGTCTCTCTGATAGTTCCCTGTGCCTTCCTCAGAGAGTGGTTGTTGGACCTAAAAACCATGAATGTGAACTCATGAAATCCCAACTAATGTAAGCTGTTGTTGAGAAATGATTTGTCCAGGTTATCTAACTATGGCATGGTGAAGGTTGGACATCATGACTGGAAGTTAAGGATGTTTTCATTGAATTATGTGATCTCCTTGTAGTTAGCACAGTTCTTTGTAAACCAGGATAAGGAAAATAAACTCTGCAATGGCTATTTCGTGATGTCATTCTATAGCTACTCCACCCCCTCCAAAGACTAAGTTTCTCAAAAGCTTTAGATTTCATTGCTAATGGTGTAATGACTTTTCCAGAACATAAGCACATATATTTTTTATTAACCTTGGCACTGTGGGTTTGAGAGTACCCCATGTAAGAAGTGACACCATTTCAGGGACAGATGATCAAGGCTGGAAATCTCTAGTTTATGGTTGGAGGCAAGGGTAGTGTTGTTAGCGACACTAGAATATTTGACATTGGGACTACATGTTTTGAGTCAAACATTACCTCATATGGTCTGGTGGAGACCACTATTTGAATATTTGAAATTTGAACTAACATAGGGTATATGTTATATATAATCCCCTTAAATCTATATTCACCAAACTTTTCATAACTATAAAACCCAGTGTAAGGAATGTATTTAGGAAACAGGATACTTCAGCAATTAAGAGCATAGAGTATAGCCTGGATTGCCTGCACGTGAGTGAGTCCTCTCTCTGCTGTTTGCTAGCTGGATAGTCTTGGGTACACTGAGCAAGCTTTTCGTGTGTCAGTTCTTCCAACTATAAAACTGGTGTAAAAGTACTTCTGCCTCATGGAATGATCATGGAGACTGAATGCATTAATGCATGTGAAAGTACTTGGCAGTCCCTGGCAAATATTAAGCATTATATATGTGTTAGCTAATAATGTCTCTATATTTGATCCTATATACATATACTTACACAACTTAAAGAGAAATTAGCATGAGTAATACACACAGATATTTTATTCTTCAATTCTCTAAAACATACTTAGCCAACTTTTAATGTTCTTAAAAATTTACTCATTTTTATTTTGTGTGTGTAGGTGTTTTACCTGCATATATGTCTCTGTGCCATATGTGTGCCTGGTGCCTTTCGGAGACCAGAAGAAGGCATTGAATTCCCTCAAACTGCAGTTCCAGATGTTGTGAGTCACTCTGTGTTTGCTGAGAATTGAACCTGGGTCTTCTGGAAGAGCCACAAGTACTCTTAACTACGGCATCATCTCTCCAGTTCTATTTTAATTGGATTTTTGAACTACACTGTCAAAATAGCATTTCACTGAATATAGTGGCTCTTGTTTGTAATCCCAGCATTTAGGATTAGAAAGTGCTGGTGGATGAGGCAGGAGGATTGATCTGAGTTTAAGGCCAACCTAGGGTATATAGAGAAATGCTGTTTCAAAAACAAGCCCCAAACCAAATCAAACCTAAACATCAGCAATTGTCTGAACAGCAATGCTATGGCATAGGAGACTTTATTTAAATGTTTGTAATTTCATCTGTTCCCCTCACATGGTAAATTAGACTTCTAGAATCAAAGGAAGAAATAGGCTAATGCTTAAGGGCTTGGCTTGGGCCATTACATATTTGAAAGCTGCAGAAATGATGGGATGTGGTTCCTGGAAGGGTTGGGGAATTCTGAAGGTCTGGAGAGCAGAGGAAGAGAGCAGGACCTTCTAAGATCCCTGCTCTGCCTGGCGAACTCTTGCTCCCAGAATGAGTAATGAATGTACCACTCCATAACCCCTTTGTCTCCTGCCTTTCCTGAGGAAATGTGCTGTTTAGGTTTCAATGATTGGAAATGGCAGATAAACGAAGAACTTATTCTTCTTTTCCAGGCCCCAGGTAAATTGTCTGAGTGTGAATAAAGTGCTCGCGTGCTTGTTAGAATTACATGATTTGTTTCCAAATGGGGACGAAGTTATTCTTTCATTGTGAAATGTCTCTTGTCGCTCCCATAATGATTGTAAGTGTCTCTAGCGGTGAGATGAGCCTACAAACCTAATTCATAATCAGTGCAGATCCACAATAAAATTATATGTATCTTTAAAAATGGCTTCCCCTCATATAATTGCTCTGATGCAACTGCTATAAACTTTTGACTTGTGATATTAAATGGGTGAAGGGGAAGCCACGTCACACTCACTCAAATGTGTTAGACTGATTAGAGATGAATTTTGAATGAGGATGCTTGTCAGTCAAATCATAATTAACACCGTGCTTAGAGTGATCTGGTGTTGCTTTGATTTTATGTTTTGTGCACAGATTTTCCCAGAAGGTTATGACTGTACGTGGTAAGAATGGAAAATGGAGACATGAAGATGAGGTCATGTCCAAGTGGGTAATAGGCAGCCACCATTGGCAGTCCAGCAATATCTGCTTCCTATGCAAATGATGGCCCAAGGGCCGACAGGAGAGCCATTAAAGTCTTTGTAAAATCCTGACTCAATGCCATCTGCTCTCAAGTAGTGCTGTAGAAACGGGCAATGTTGTAACATCTGGGATAAAATTTTCTTCAGTGCATTCTGATTTGAGGTGCTTAAACAGGTTCGATCTGATTAACAATTGGTTTACTGTTGCTTATTTCTTGAAACTTTCCTCCTTTTATATCCTATTAAATTTTCTTTTGCTAACCTTCTATTTATTTTTGCAGTGGAAAGGTCGTGTAGTTTGGAATGATGTTAGTCTGAACTGAGGTAGGGATTGCTATGCAGTTTTTCTTCTTTTTGAACCTAGAAGGTCATTCATTCATTCATTCATTCTTGACTATGTATTGAACAAATATTTATTGAGCATTTGCTCATTATTGGAGATTGTTATAGGACCAAATAAACCTGGTGAACAAAGCTCAAGAGGACCTGGTCCCCATGTGGATAATCTAAATGGGAACAGTGGACAGCAATGAGCAAATATATGTATTTTTGGTTTTGATAAAACTGTGGAAGAAGCAAGTCCATTGGTTAGAGAGTTTTGGTGTTGGGGGTCATAAATAGGTAATGGAAATCCTATTTTTTTTTTTTTTGTTTTTCGAGACAGGGTTTCTCTGTGTAGCTTTGCGCCTTTCCTGGAGCTCACTTGGTAGCCCAGGCTGGCCTCGAACTCACAGAGATCCGCCTGCCTCTGCCTCCCGAGTGCTGGGATTAAAGGCGTGCGCCACCAACGCCCGGCTGGAAATCCTATTTTAAATGAGCTGGTTAGGAAGGCAATAGGTAAGGTTACTAAATGTCACTTAGTTAAAAGCCAATTCCCAGAGAGTGGATTCATTTTGTAGCCCAATTCATTGAAAAACTCATTCACCAAACCCAATTTGTGTCATCTGTATCATTTAGTTTTGGTTTTCATTTTGATTTCTTAATAGTATTTTGAGGGCTTTTTGGCAGCTTTTTTTCTAGTCAGGTTTAATAGCCTGGGGGATAAGAAACAGGGGAAACTGGGAGGCAGAGAGAGAGAGTCCTGAGGACTGTGGCAAAAATATATTCATAAAGGTACATACTCAAACAGGGAGATTATATTTGAGATATAATTTTTATTGTTATTATCAATCATAAGGGAAATGCATCTATATGAACTCTTCACATTTAGGGATATATGCAAGAAGACACCATTTATAAAGAATATATTCATAAAATGATGTATTCATGAGGAGAATATATTCATGAGAACACATTTAGTTTTTCTGTGCCCTGCTTCTCACTGTTACTGCTGGATGATTAGAGACAGAGGAGAGAGAAATTGAGGTACCAACAGAGAGAAAAACTGAGAGGCTTAAATTTCTTTCCTAGAAATTTTATTTTTATTTACTTTTTTTTTAGTAATTGTTTCATTGTTCGAAAATTTCATATGTGCATATGATGCCCTTTGATCAAACCAGTCCCTCTTTCGCTCTCTTCTAATTCCTCCTATCACTCTTCCCTCCCAATTTCATGTGCTCTGGCTTTGGAACCCACTGGTCTACTCAGTGCCCCCAGCATGTGTGTGGGTGCAGGGCTGTCTACTGGAGCATGAGTAGCCTTTCAGGGGCTCCTTTTCCCATCAGCCATTAACTGCCTACAGCAACTCAGCTAGGGGTGGAACTTTGTGACCTCCTTCCTAACTATGCTGGCGTTTGTACGTGTAAGACATCTTGCAAAGTCTTGTACATTCAGCCACAGCCGCTTTGAGCATATGTGTGCAACTTTTTATGTCCAGGAAACATCTTTGCATTGTAGTCTACTATCGCTGGCTCTTATAATCTTGATAGCTTAATCATGGTAGAAAATGATCTGATACAGATATCTCATTTAAGGATGAGCACTCTGTAGTCTGTTATTATCTGCACATTGACCAGTTGTGGGTCTCTGCATTAGTTGGTATCTACAAAGAGAAGCTTCTCTTATGTGGGCTGAGGGATGCACTGATCTATGGGTATAAAGACACATACTTAGGAGGTGATTTAGTATTACGTTCATTTAGCAGGATAATAGTAGTAGGTTCTCCCTTAGGGAAAATGACCTACTCGGTCATAGGTTCTTGGCCTTGTTAATGGTGCCAGGTATGAATTCCATTTGGTGGAGAGGGCCTAAAATCTAGCCATAGAGTTATTGGTTACTGTCTCAGTTACCCTTCTGTTGCTGTGGAGAGACACCATGACCAAGGCAACTTATAAAAGAAAGCATTTAATTTGGGGGCTCATGGTTCCAGAAGGTTAGAGTCCATGGCCATCATGGCAGGGAGCATGGCAGTGGGAAGGTGTGGAGCTAGAGCAGTAGCTAGGAGCTTAGATCTGATCCACAAGGTGAGGTAGATAGATAGATAGATAGATTTTATATATATATATATATATATATATATATATATATATGATAGATTTTATATATATGTATATATGATAGATAGTTAGATAGATAGATAGATAGATAGATAGATAGATAGATAGATAGATAGATAGTTAGATAGATAGAGCAAGCAAGCTACCTGGAAATGGTGTGGGCTTTTGAAACCTCACTGCCCTCCTTCCATGACACACACCTTCCAACAAGGTCACACTTCCTAACCTTCCCCCAGTAGTTCCACCAACTGGGGATCAAGTAGGCAAAGGCATGAACCTATGGGGGTCATTCTCTTTCAAGCCTCCACAGTTACTCTCATAATTTCTTTAAATTAAATCTTATTTTCATATCTTGAGTTTTTCTTTATGTAATTCAACTGTGTATGCTTTTGTGATCTCCCTTCCAGCATTCTTTTTCATTTCTTCTTTGTGTTCCTTTATAACTGCTATTTTGAACTCACTGTTTTGTGCATCATGTGAGGTGCTTTTCTCAGGGAACATTGATAAAGGAGTACTAAGTCTGGCTGAGACACATTACCCTGGTTATTTATGCTTGTGTTTATATGATGGGAACTACACATCTTGAGGATGGCCAATGGTGGTGTTTCTTTCTGTGAGTATCTGCCCCACCTTTTGCTGATTGGGCATTTGGATCTCTGTTTATGTCTGCACCAATTTGTCCCATTTTGGACCAGCCGGATAGTATTTGGGTTCGATCTTAGAGTCACTCAGTGTTGATGTGTGAGTGGGTTATAGAAGTAGTCTGGGTTTAGTTAGGGCTGGATGTAACTGCTGACACAGTAGCAAACTTTCCGTTGAGTTGCGATCTTCTATTCTTTTGGAAGTCTGTGGATGGCTCATGGGATTCTATGGATGGTCTTTGGGTAGCAGGGATTGGGAGCTGTAGAGGGAGTAGGTGGTGCTACTGGAGAAGGTGTGCAGGGCTCATTCAGCCCTCAGGTGGCAGGGATCGGGCCACGGCAGGGCTGGGAATTGATTGAGGCTTAAATGTCTAACTCAAGCATTAGAGAGCTGGGGGACTTTAAAAAAAACCTGATTTTTATTTCATGTACAATGGTGTTTTGCTTGCATGTATGTCTATATGAGGGTATCAGATCTCCTAGCTATGTGGGTGTTAGGGATTGACTTGGGGTTCTCTGGAAGAGAAGCCGGTGCTCTAAACTGCTAAACCATTCTGTAGGCCCTGGCTTGTTTTTTTAAAGTTTCTTTTTGTGTGTATATGTGTGTGTGTGTGTGTGGGGGGGTATGTGTGTGTGGAGACCAGAGGGAAACTTCGGATGTTATTCCTTAAGAACTATACATCTTGTACCCAGCAATACCACTCCTGTGCATATACCCAAAAGATGCTCAACCACACCACAAGGACATTTGCTCAACTATGTTCATAGCAGCATTATTTGTAATAGCCAGAACCTGGAAATAACCTAGATGTCCCTCAACTGAAGAATGGATAAAGAAAATGTGGTACATATACACAATGGAGTGAAATTTGTAGGCAAATGGATGGAACTAGGAAAAAATTATCCTGAATGAGGTAACCCAGACCCAGAAAGAAAAACACAGTATGTACTCACTCATAAGTGAATGTTAGATGCAAAACAAAGGATAACCAGGCTGCAATCCACAACCCCAGAGAAGCTAGGTAAAGAGGAGGACACTAAGAGGGACACACATGGATTACCCTGAGAAGGGGAAAGGGTTAAGATCTCCTGGGTAAACTGAGAGGGGGGAATAGGGGGGATGGGATGGGAGTGGATGGGAGGTGGGAACATGGGAGAGAGATGGGGAGGGAGAGCAATGAAAGAGATATCTTGACAGAGTGTACCATTAAGGGCATGGGGAGAAAGCTGCAGCTAGGGAAGACCCTAGGAACTCACAAGATTGTCTCTAGTTAAGACTCATAGCAATGGTGGAGAGGGTGATTGAACTAGCCTTCCCCTGCACTCAGATTGGTGACTACCCTAATTGTCATCATAGAACCTACATCCAGTGACTGATGGCAGCAGATGCAGAGACCCATAGCCAAGCACTTGGCCAAGACCCTGTAATTCAGTTGAAGAGAGGGAGAAAGGGTTTTAAGAGCAAGGGGGATCAGAATCATGATGGGGAAAACCACAGAAATAGCTGACCCAAGCTAATGGGAGCTCATGGACTCTGGACTGACAGCTGGGGAGACTGCATGGGACTAAACTAGGCCCCCTGAATGTGAATGAAAGTTGTGTGACTTGATGTGTTTGTGGGTCCCCTGGCAATGGGACCAGGACTTATTCTGGGTACACGAACTGACTTTTTAGACCCCATGCCCTATGGTGTGATGCCTTACTCAGCCTTGATGCAGGGGGAAGGGGCTAGGTTTGGCCCCAACATGGTATGACAGCCTGTGTTGACTACCCAAGGGAGGCCTTACCCTCTATGAGGAGGGGATGGAGTGGGATGGGGGTAGGTGGGGGGAGTGGGAGAAGAGGAGGAAGGGGGAACAGGGGCTAGTATGTAAAAGGAAAGAGATCTTTTCATCTTGTCTTTTGAGACGGCAGATCCTACTGGCTTAGAGATGGCAATGTAGGCTAGACTGTCAGTGAATTCCAGGAGTCTGCCTGTTCTGCCTCCCAGCGCCGGTGTCCCCAGCACATGCCACCACTTCTACGTTTTTTTTTGGTGTGAGATCTTCAGTTTGAACTCAGGTCCTTAGGCTAGCTTGGCAAGCACTTTAGTGACTGGACTATCTCCCTAGCCACCGTTTAAACTTCTTAAAAGTGGTGTTATGAAAGTAAAATAAAAACTGACTAAACTTGAAAGTTAAAGGACATAATGACATTACGGAAATTGGTCATTTGGGGGAATGGGTCATTAAAGAAATTGGCTATTTGGGCAGTTTGTCATTTGGGGAATTATGAATTGACTAATTTGTCATTTGAACTGGGGTGATTTTGAGAGTGAATGGGGCATGATTAATAACTATGCTGGAGCATAGGGATAAACCAGAACTGCCTGACATGTCAGACAGATCAGCTGGTCCCCTCCTCGGGGAGACTGGATATGCACACCTCAGTGAAGAGCTCGGATGTACCCACTCTTGCAACGTGACTCCTCAGTTGAGATTGAAATGGAATGTGTGGGTTCTCATTGTGAATGCCATCTTCTCTCTGAAAGCACCAAAGCTGTAGGGTTTTAGGTTAAGGTCTAAGGAAGCTCTGATCTCTTGGATAGTGTTTGTTGCAAGTGTTAAATTTCTATGGAGGTTTCCAATTCTGGATTTCAAGGTCAAGCTCCAAGTTCAAATTTCCCAATAGAAGGTAATGTGTTACACAGGCATTTCAAACCCAACACACCCCAAATTGAACTGCTGAGAGACTATGTAGAGGGACAAAAGCTCAGGGGTGGGACTCCTGTTGATTTGTATGTTTAACAACCTGAGAAGCTTCTTCCTCTTTCTTACTTAGAATCCACCTGCCCTTTGAATCCCAGCACGAACCTCATCTTTCTAAAGTATCATCTTTGAGATAGCCATGTTTCTCTCTCCTTTATCTAAATCCAGTTGCTTAATAGTGACAACTCAGATTGATCATCAATAAGACCTATGATCAGTATCATCCAATTTGGAATTGTATAATTTTCTAAATGTTTAAATATATATAAGTATACACTGGGACCATACTATATTCTAAAATACAGAAATGAATGAAACAGAGGCCTTGGTGTCCAGGCACAGCATTTTAATGGAGAAATTTGTCTATGAACAAATAAATAGATATATGATATTATGAATATTGGTAAATGCCATGACAATCAGTTAGTTCAAATGACCTTGCCTCATCTTGAGCTAATTGTCTAGCCTCTACAGAGTCTGTGTTTGAACATTAAGTTTTTCATGAGATAGGATGTCATAGAGCCTTAGGACATACAATTTAACTTGTGAAGGTAGGAAGACTTCTGTTGGAGAGGGGCAGAACCATTTGGACACCTAAGGAAGTGTGCCCCAGACAGCATGTGCGAAGGTCCTAAGGTAAGGGTCTATTACAAAGTGCCCACAGAAGTCCATGAAAGAGTCTAGTGTTGCTGGAGCATATTAACTGTGGGAGAAAGTGGTGGGCTGACAGCAGACGAGGTAGAAGAAGGATCTAAGGGTCAGATCACAGAAGCATTTATTTAGGAAGTCTTTGAGCTCCAGACTGATGTACTATGATTGTGTGTGTGTGTGTGTGTGTGTGTGTATGTGTGTGTGTGTGTGTGTGTGTGTGTGTGTGTGTGTGTGTATGATTTACTTTATTTCTAATTATATATATATGGGTCTGTGCACATGAGTGCAGGTACCTGAAGAGGTTATCAGCTCCCCTGAAACTGGAATTATAAGAGGTTGTGGGCTGCCTGATGTGAATACAGGGAATTGAACTTGGGTCCTCTGCAAGAGCAGTAAGTAGTCTTAACCACTGATCTCTCCAGTATCTTTGATGTATAAATAGCAGGTGTGGAGAAAAGGCTATTAGGAGAAAAAGGAGGTCAACCAGGAGATCAACAGACGCTCATTGCAGTAATCTGGCCAACACGCTAGAACTTTACAAATACTTGTGTATTTTTGTAGCCTGGTGGATGCTAATTCAATTGAAATCTTTTAAGAAAAGAGAAAAGGAAAGAGAATTTGGCAAAGACACTTAACTTCTCTGAAACCTTTGATCCTGTAAGATTGAGAAAGTACCAATTGTGTAGCCTACTTCAACGAGACCTTTTAGAAGATACTGTTTGGGAAAGATGTTTGCCATCTCCCATCTGTGGCTTCTAAAGAACATACAGATGTTAATGGCTCTTGCTGTGAGTGGTGCTGGGCCCTCTCCTGGATCAGCAACATCCCAATTTTGCTCTAGACTTGAGAATTTCTTTTCCTTATGGGAACACACATGAACTGGCACCCCGAGATTTGGTCACAGGTGCTGTGAAATCATCATTGAAAATGTTTAGTTTAGAGTCCAGGTATGTGGCAAGAGTACCATGTCCTGGACCTGCCCTGATTCAAGGTCTGGTTTCCCAGCTTGCTTTGCTTCCCTGGGTTATCCCATGTCCCCCAAGCGAGTCCCTTTTCCCCTGAGGTTGTCAGAACTGCTTTCTGTTGCTGGTGACCAAGCTGCTCCAAAAACACCTTGGAGACTCTAAAAGCACATGGGCTCAGGGTTGGGTGGGAGCCTGGCACTGCCGTGGCTTTCCTGCCTGCTCTTGTTTCTGTTTGCCTGTGGATTCCAGAGCAGGTTTTCTGGATGTGGAATACTCACAAGCCTTGTAAGAGGAGTAGTAGTTCCTTCCGCACAGGGCCAGGGACTTTCTTTCTTCCACTGACACATAGTAGTTTTATGTATTTATGGAATATGTGTGATGCATATATATGTTTCTCAGCAGTTAGGAATCAGACTGTTATAATAAAGCCAAGTGACATCTTATTAGCTAAAGACTACAGCCATTAAAGTACATCACTAAATATCACCGAGTGAATGAGTCAATGAATAATGAATGAGGTGTCAAGAGTGCTGAGTTCCAGTCTTTGCTTTGTCATTCAGTACTTATGGGAGCCTAAGTAAATGTCTGGACGTTCATTTCCTTACCTGTCAAACAGTCTCAACATTTGGCTTGAGAATGCCTTATGGTTTTTTTTTTTTTTTTTTTTTTTGGACAAGGTTTCAGGTACTACAAGCTAGCCTTTAGCTGACTGTGTTTCTGAGAGTGACCTTGAACTTCTGACCTTCCTGCTTCTACTTCCTAAGTGCTGGGATTTCACAAGTGGGTCGGGTCACCATGCTCTATTTTATGGGATGGTGGGTGTGAGCCCGGGGCCTCATGCATGGTAGACACAGACACACTAGCAACTGAGCTCTATTTCAGGCCTCTGCCTTGTAGTTTTCCCAGGGTTCTGATAAGATTCCACGTGATCTTATTTAAAGGGAAAGGATGGAACAGATGGAAACATGAAGTCTCAGATTACTGAACCAAGATTTGAGGAAGGGATAGGTTTATACTGAGGAAAATCCATACCTCCAATGAAGGAACTATAAAGACAGTCTAGGCTGACATGGAGCCACTAAAGTCATGTTCCACATTTGCAGCTTGGGACTAGAAACTGCCTGCAGGAAGATCAAAAGATGCCTAAGAAAGAACAGGAACGAGAGAGAGAGACTGCAGACACCAGCTCTGAATCAATGCTGACGTGGCACACACAGACCTGGCTCCACGGGTCCTCAAAGACCTTTCCTGGCCATTAAAGGAGGAGGCCCTCTCAATCAAGAAATGCCTCTGGCCTCTCCTTCCCACTGTCTTAGTTCAGTTCTGTTGATCACCTGAGACTGAGTGTCTTACTTTCTTGTTGATATGATAAAATGTCCTAAAAAAAAATTAAGGAAGAAAGGGCTTATTTTGGCTTACAGTTCCGGAGGGATAAAGTTCATCATGGAAGAAAAGGCATGGCAGCAGGCAGGGGCGGTTGGTAACGGGAGCAGAAGGCTGGCTGGTCCCATTGCATCCAACCTGATAGAGCAAGGGTGTGAACAAGACATGGGGCTGGGCTAGAAAGCCTCAAGGTCCCCCTTCAGTGACCCACTTTCTCCAGGAAGGCCCTACCTCCTAAAGGGTCCATACCCTTTCCACTCAGCACCACCAGCAGGGGACTATGGGGTCAAATATGTGAGTCTATGGAGGGACATTTCACATTCCATCCACTCTAGCTGGTGATTTATGAAGACTAGAAGTTTATTTAACCCATGATTGTAGAGGCTGGAAAGTCTGAGAACGTAGCATGGGCATTGGCTCAGCATCAGGAGAGGGCCTTCCTGCTCCCTCATGTCATAGTGGAGGATGCCACAAATGTGGGACACCAATCGTAATAGAGAGAGTACACTTTTATAACAAAGACACTCATTATAGTATAAACCATTAACCCATAAGTGAATTGATCTAGAGACCTCCCAAAGATCCCAGCTCTCAAATACTATCAACATACAACTTTGGGGAGCAAATATCCAACACATGAAATTTGGAGTACATATTCAAATCTTAGCACCATTGATTACCTGAGGCTGTTTCTCATATATACTTGGTTTCTTTTGTTTTGTTTACAATTGTGCGTGTGTAGGTGTGTATATGTGTGTGCATGGCACAGTGTGAGTATGTGTGTAAGTGAGAGAACAACTTGTAGGAGTCAGTCCTTTCTTTCCATCATGTTGCTACCAGAGATCAAATTCAGGTCATCAGTGTTGGTGGCAAGTGCTTTTACCTACTGAACCCTATTGCAAACCCCAGTACTTCATGTTTCGAGCTTTGGATCCTTCTTGGTTGTAATCTACCTCAGCTTAGTCTGCCTCATAATACACTGTCTCTGATGGGAGTGGCATGTGAGGGTTTGTGAAATCTGAAACACCAGACAGATGCAGGATGAACCTTAGAAAGAGTTAGTGATGCACGGGGACATGCTTGCCAATTCCTTTAGTGTAAATATTCCCACTATGGCATTTCCAAGCTACCAGTGATTTAGCAAACTTCTTGAAAAGTTTGTCATCATGTAACGGTTAGCTCTTAGGAGCTGGTAAGAGCCAACTTGAGTACATCCTATTTGGAAGGGATGGAAAAGGAGAGAGAGAGAAACTGGGGACGGGGGAGATTTCATGTCTGGTTGATTTAACCTGTTTTCTCTCTCTTTCTTTACTTTTATTTATTTATATGTTTTTATTTTAAATTATGTATAATATGTATGTGTCTGAGCTTGGGTGTGTGCACACGGGTGCGGTGCAGAAGTCAGAAGAGGGTGCCAGTTCTCCTGGAGCTGGAATTTCAGGTGGTTGTGAGTTATTTAGTGAGGGTGATGGGAACTGAACTTGGGTCCTATGGAAGAGCAGCAAGTGCCCTTAACCACTGAACCATCTCTCTGGCTCTTGAAATCAATGTTTTACATTAAAAAGTTTAAATTTACATTTTAAAAGGTGTGTGTGTGTGTGTGTGTGTGTGTGTGTGTGTGTGTGCGCGCGCACACGCGCGCGTGCGCGTCTTCCTCTCCTCCTTTTCTCCTCCTCCTTTCCTTTCTCCTCTTCCTCTTTCTCCTCCTCTTCTTCCTCTTTCTCCTCCTCCTCTTTTCTTCCTCTCCCTCCTCTTCCTTCTCTGCTCTAGTACTGCTCTTCAGTGAGAATCATTAGGTTTGACTTTTCAGATCTCAGAGACTTAGAGAGGGGATGTAGCTCAATCACAAAAAGAACAGAGAAGTATTTTGAGGGAGCTAGCTGCAATGGCTTCAGTATCAATCCTCCATCCTCCTCCTCCTCAATTCTACGTCCCTGTAGTTTGAACGAGACTGATTTTTTTTTCCCCCAGGAAGCAGTGATGGGTTTGTGTTTGAGGTTTGACTATTGGACTATTATAGTCTCTGACCACAGAAATCGGTGAGGCAAGACCTGTGACTTGAACCAGTTAAATGGATGTTTACCCTGACACTAGTTAAGTGATGATATTTTAGGGCAGGAGCTATAGGTGACTATGTTGTCACATGGATCCCAGGTAATGATAAAATGAGTCCACTGGGAACTCAAAATTTGGAGATAGGTTAATTCTTCATGATGTCACTTTAATGCTTGAATCACACCATGCTTGAAGTTAGCCTGTTATAAAACTCCTTTCACAATTATAGTGTTGGAAGCAACAGGAAAAGTCAATAGAGAGTTGGTGATGGCTTGTAGTGTACCCCATTTGGTGGATTAAAATACAGCCATTAAAGAGGATGTTATAAAATTGTAAGTATGAATATATATGTCTATATAAAAGTAGTCATAATAATAATGATGAAATACAAGCTGAGCTTATTTTTATTATAGCAGTTTATGTAGTAATATACATAAGAATCTAGAAGGCCAAATGTAAAAATACAATGATTAACTCCAAATGATAGGATTCCCTTTTCCTTTCTGTCTCTCCTAGCTGTATTTTCTAATTTTACTAAATGGGCATAACTCAGAAGATGTACTTTGTTAGCCAGGCTTCTCTAGAGGAACAGACCTAGAATGTACGTGTGTGGTGCATGTTATTATGTATTAGTTATAAATATATAATGAAGGGGGATTTGATTGACTGGATAGGGGCTAGAGAGTCTGACAGCAGCTATGTACATGCTGGAAAGGCTGAGAACCTGGCAGCTGCCCAATTTACAGAGGTGGATCTCTCAGCAGTTGCAGTCTGGTGCTGAAGGCCTGACCTCCCTGGAGAGATGCTGGGATGGAGTCCACAGTAGAAAGACGCAGAAGCTGGAGTCTAGCATCAGCTGAAGATGCAGGCAACAGCAATAGCAATGCTCATGCAGGAAGAAGTGAAGGCAGGTAGCTGTACCCCACTTTCCTTTGGACTTCTTTATATCTGGGGGGGGGGTTGTTCAAATGTGCCACACCCTCTGAAGGTGGGTCTTCTCCTTTGTGTTAGTCCTTTCTGGAAATGCCCTCGTAGACATACTCAGAGATGTGTCTCCTAGAGCGGTGGTTCTCCACCTTCCTGATGCTTGACCCTTTCATACAGTTCCTCATGTTGTGGTGACCCCAACCATAAAGTTATTTTTGTTGCTAACTGTAATACTGCTATTGTTATGAATCATCATCTAGGTATCTGTGTTTTCCAATGGTTTTAGGCTGCTCCTGAGAAAGGGTTGTTTGACCCCCCAGGTTGAGAACTGCTGTACTAGCTCATTATAAGTCTTTTCAAGTTAATAATCAAGACCCACCATCACAAGGCAGAGTTACTAAAAATACGAAGATAAGCAAAACAAAAGGGGATGGCATAGGGTGCGACTTTTCCTGAAACTGATTTCCATTCTCATGTCCGGTTTTTCTCCAGTAAGAAGCTTGTTTAATATCGGTGGCTCCGCGGCCATGATCTGGGCTGACACATTTCTTAGGAGTCCAGGGAAGACCTCATCAGGCTTCCACATGTGTGAGAATGCTAATGTGCGTGGGTCAGGTGGGTGGGAGAGTCAGCTCTGATCCATTTTGGCTGCAGTGGCTGTGGGTCAAGAAGATGAGGAACAGAGCAGAGCCCAGGCAGCAGGCCTCTGGAGCAGAGTCCTTGCCTCAATGTGCTGGTCTGTGCTCCTTTATGGGAGGGGCCACATTGAGGTTTTCAAGGCTGCAAGAAGACCTGTCTCTCAGCGTGGTGCTGAATGATTGTTACAAACCTAAATGGGGATCCTTTCTTAGGGAGAGTTGGAGTCTTTGTTTTCTTCCCCCACCCACTAAGACAAGTTTCTGGTATTTTTTCCTGCTTGAAAAAAAGGGTTCTGAATGACACCTATTAGGCAGGAGAGAGAAATCAGGCTTTCAGAAAGAAGGGATACATAGATACCAGATGGGAGCCAGGACTTGAATCCTGATGTGCTTTCTAGCACTGCATTATTTTGCAGCTTACTACACTGAGTCCCCTTTAGAAAATTCTGGAGGATGCACTCCATGTGGGACTTTGTGGGAATGTTCTCCCTGCTCTGCCCCAGCTGGCGGTCAGCCAATCAGGGAGGGAACTGGTAACTCACCTGTGTCAGGCCAGAAGGTTCCCATCTCTCTGCTCCTACCCTGTGCATTTGTTGAGAGGGAGCCCGATAGCCGGGAGCACACTGGGGTCCCCCCCCACAGCAGCAGTGAAGGATCCTAGATTGCTGTCCCCTCCTGGAGCTGAGAGTCATTTTACTTTGTACCTTGAGGCCTGCAGGAGTAATGTCGCTATCTACTCGATCATTTCCAATATTTAGAAGCCCAGGACCTGACCTGTTTCACCTGTGAGGTCCTCAGGGTGGTCAAATTCATAAAGACACGGAGTTGGATGCTAGTCATCAGGACCTGGGGGTGGGGTGGGAGAGAGGAGATCTGGAGACTTACAGTGTTCCAGTTTTGCAAGATAAACATTATGTACATATATGGAAATGTCATAATGAAGCCCAATATTATTTCTAGTTATTATATGCTAGTGAAAAAATTAAAAAAAATTAAAAAATGAAGGAGCCCAGGATCCAAGGTCATCTTTCCAGCCCTTAGCTGCCCACCTATATTCATGTGGAATACTGTAAGGCAATTCTTCCACAATCCCGATCCTCCTGACCTGGCCCTTTTCTCTCTCCATTTACAACCAACTACCCTCCTTCATGTGCCATAGATTTGTTTGCTCATTGCTGGTTGTTATGATCCCAGGACCTATGCGTGCCCACCACGTAGTAGGTGTTCAGCAAAAGCATGTTGACTGACTGCTGGCTGGTAACTTTGTGTGGATCCACATTAGAGGAATTCAGGTCGGCTAAGGTCACAGGACAGAAAGGATTGGGGAAGCAGTACCAACCCCACCACAGTGTCCTAACCCTACACAATTAGACATTGTCGTCAGAAAATACTGTTGCGTGATGTGCTTCATTTCAAAAACGCTATTTGCAGGTGTTTGGTCTGAAACATGGAGGGGAAGGGACGGAGACAGCTTTTCGTGGGGAGCCATTATTTACCGGGGCCTGGACGTCGGCTGCTTCCTTTTTGGGGCTGCAGGGTGCTCCTTCTGTCACCCCATTTTTTATTCGGTGAAATCCCATGGCTGATTCCCACCTTCATTTTTCACTAAAGAAATGCCTTGTAAATTCCTTTCCTTCCTTCACCCCCTTGATCCCATTATCCACTTGTCGTTTGTACATTCTAATGCTTTGAAAATTGCTGCAATCACAGGTAATCCTAAGAATTCGACCTTATTAGCAGCGCAGCCGGGGGCTAATCAGGGTCTTCATTTGTCTGATGCAAGTTACAGCCTTGAAGAGAGACTGCCCTATCTCTCTCCAGCTTCCTTCTTCCATTGGCATTGTTTTCTCAGTCTGGGTTCTTTTGGGTTTGTACCACCTTTGGATCTTCTCCTTGGAGGTGACAGGTGGCTAGCTTCTACATACATTCGCTCGGACTGTGTATTGTCTGGCATCGCCATCCGTTTAATTAATTAACTGGTAGTTCCATTAAACACATTAAGGTGTTTTTTTTTTTTTTTTTTTTTGATGACATTGAGCTGTGCGATCAATTTGATTAATGAGTTCAGACTTAACAGCCGTCAATATTGACCTGGCTGCCTCCTGCCTCGAGGAAGCTCACCGATTTCCCCTTGCTGTCCTTCCTCCTCCTTTTGTTCAAGTTTCAGAGGTATTTCTGCCTCCTGAAGTCCTGTGCTTTTCTTTGATACTGCTATAGATTATGTTCTGGACTCCTTTGCTTGCAGGGACAAGCAAGAGTTTTTATTGTTTTTAGTCCTTTAGAATTGATTGTGGCAAAAAAAAAAGTTACATATGTCTTTATGTACCATAGAAATAATTTCATAAAAACAGTTTTTATCCTTGAGTGACAGCTATTTTGAATAATCAAATTCTGCTGATAAACAATTTCTTTTTCTTTAAGAACTGAGAGTGATTAGTGAATGATAAATGTTTTTATATTTTGCCTCAGCCCTGTCCCACTCTAGCCCTTAAATTAGCTATTAGTGACTACAAGTCACAACATGGTTTTGCTAGAATTCTGAGTCTGGAAATGTTAGAGATCCTCCACATGAACTCCTGTGAGTGGGGGTGGAGCCCAGGACCATTTCCTGCCTCTACTTCGTTCATTTTCACGCCCCCAAGTCCAGACATAGGTACACACGAAAACTGCATGCCTTGTGCAGAAGTTCCCGGCACTTCTGAACAGTTCTTTAATACAGAAAATACCTTATACGTCATGGCGCATCATGTGATGGCAATCCCATGGGAGCATGTGATAGCTGGGCATAAAGTGCCTGAGTGACTTTGCCTGTTCAGGCTGCTTATGTAACAAAATGTCACAGACTGGGCAGCTCATAAACAATAGAAATTGATAGCTCACAGCCCCAGAGGCTGAGAAGACCAAGACACTGTTCGGTGAGGTGCTCTTCCTCACAGACAGCACTTTCTACTGTGTCCTCATATGGGCCAAGGGCCAAGGCAGTTCTCTGGATCTTTTATATATGAGCACCAATTTTATTTGTAATGACTTTATACCAGTGGTTCTCAACCTTCCTAGTGCCGAAACCCTTCAATACAGTTCCTCATGTTGTGGTGACCCCCAACCATAAGATTATTTTTTGTTGCTATTTCATAACTGTAATTTTGCTACTGTTAGAATCACAATATAAATATCTGATGTGAAGGATATCTGATAATGTGGCCCCCAATGGGGGCATGACCCATAGGTTGAGAAACACTGTTCTATACCTTCATTACATAATCATCAGCCAAGCTCCCATTTCCTAATATATATATATATATATATATATATATATATATATATCACATTGGTGACTAAGTTTCAATAGATGATTTTTTTTTTAAAAGCAGAATTGGAGCACACAGACATCCAGACCATAGAATTATTGTTTTGGATAATTTGATGTGAGTAACAAAACTATTTCCCTCTCAACTTTTTCTAAAATATATATAGTATAGCTTAGTGATCAGAGCATATAAAATATTATTGGCTTTTTGTTAATGACATAGGTCATCCTTTGAAGAACACTGGTAGGTAGTGCAGGTAGGTGCTTTTAGAGCTGAGTTTAACTACATCGGACTTCTTGGCTGTAAGCTGTAGAAGTGTGTTAATTAAGGATGGAGGGGCTTGTAGACATATAGAGAAGGCTGAAGACCCTCCAGTTTTGAGGGTAATATTCCAGAAAAAAAACCTCAAATACTGGCCACAGGCCTGGACTTGGAATGAAACATCACTGCTGCCCACTGAGGACTAAGACTAGGTAGGTGTTTCATTTTGTTTTGTGGTTCTGGGGGTTGAACCAGGGACCACAGATGCTAGGCATGTGATCTACCACTGAGCTACTCTCCTGCTCAAGGCATTATAGTTTTATTTAAAATTAAAATTTCCCCAGCTGCACTAAAATGTAATTGACTAATAAAAGTTGTATTTCTTTCTTACATACAATATGATTTGATATGTGCAAACGTTATAAATAATTAAACCAGATGGGTTAACGCACACGTCACCTCACAAACATCACTTTTTGTGATTATGATCCATGTTCACCATGCTGAATAAACAGATCTAGAACTTTTGAACTTAGTGTGACTGAACGCTGTTTACCTCTACCAACATCTCCTCCCTCGATCCTTCATGACTCGGTCTCCTAACTCAGCCCCTCCTCCATGACAACTGCCATAGTGTTCTCCATGAGCGCTTGCAGTGTTCACTTTCTGTTCCTGGTGCCTTCTGCTTAGTAGAACATCCTCCAGGTTTGCCAGTGTGTTGCACATGACAAGGTGTCCTCCTTCTCAAAAGCTGATAGTATTCCAAGACTGTGTGTATGTATCTATGTTGATATCTGTATCTGTATGTCTGTATAATATTTCATCCATGGATGCACACTTGGGTTGCTTCCATATCTTGACTGTTGGCTGTAGTGAGTAGGAATGTCGTGAACATGGGATGGAAGTATTTCTTCGAAATGCTCATTTAATTTCTTTGGATATACTCAGAAGTGCAATGGACGGGTCACATGGCCACTGCATTTTTAATTTTTGAAGACCTTCTATGCTATTTTCCATAATGGCGGTGCTAACCCATGTTCTCACTAACAGTGTACAAAGCTCACTTTTCTTTTTATTCTTGTTATGTTATTTATAGTTGTTATCATTCATTTTTCTGACAATGTCATTCTAACATATGTCAGGTGGTTTGTCATGGCTTTGATTTTCCTTTCTCTGATTGGTTGAATATTTTTCACCCCCTTTGGTTATTAGAATGTCCTTTCTGGAGATGTATCTGTCAGGTCCTTTGTCCATTCTTGATTGGGTTATTTATTTTGTTTCTAACTTCCTAATATTATTTGGATGTTAATTCGCTATGTGTTTGGTTTTGTATTTAGACTGAGAGGCAGTTTCAAACTTCAGTACATGAGCTTTGCCTTGTAATTACTGCTACTTCCCTTATCATAAGAGAGGGAGAGTAGAGAAGTGAGGAGTAAACAGAGACAACAAAATGAAGAAAGAGCTTTCAGTGGCAGAGAGCTTTCTGTACTAAGTCTAGGATAGTTTCTGCCTGATGACTTTTGCTTCACAGATATGCCCTTGTGGTAAAGGACTAACATCTTCAGTTCCCATAGTTGGAAATAGTCTATCCTTTCTCTCGACTGAGACTTAAAGAATTCAAGGTACACATGTTGGAAAGGCAAGGTGAATATCATGTGCCTTGATATCAAGGTGAATAGCATTGCATTAGTCAGGGTTCTCTGGAGGAGCAGACCGACAGATAAATGTATAGTAAAAGGTTGGTTTGATTGACAACACAGGTTGGGTGGTTTAACAGTGGCTGACATCACACTGGAGGACTGAGACTCTCGTAGCTGCTCAGTCCATGAGGAAGAAGGTCTCAGCAGTCCCAGCCTGGTGTTAAAGGCCTGAAAAATTCCTGAGCCCCTGGTCTTTGTTCCACATTGAAAGGCCAAAGAAGATGGATTCTGATGTGAGCAAAAGGATGGAATCATCATCATCATCATCATCATTGGTGGTAGCAGCAGCAACAGAGCAGATCCACTTACCAACAAGATGCAAAGGCAAGCAATTAAAAATCAAAACCTTCCCTCCTAAGACCTCTTTCTATCTGGGCTTCCACTGGAAGAAAGATGCTGCCCACTTTGGAGAAGATTCTTCTAGGAAATACCCTTACAGACATACTCAGAGGCATGCCTCTTGGTTAAATTCAGATCCAGGCAAGTTGATGAACAAGGGTAATTATCAGAAATGTGTACTCTATCCTATGCCAAGTTCTAGCATTTACTGTTTTGTTCTGAAATGAGCTCAAAAAGTGCAGTGCGTGGGTCAGGGAGATGGCTCAACCAGTAGAGGTGCTTGCTGAGTGAGCCTGAAGACCCAAGTTCAATCCCCAGAGACCCTGCAAAAGTGGAAGAAGACAACAAATCCACAAAGTGGTCTGCTGGCCTCCATGTGCATAACATGGCTCATGTGCTACCCCATGAACACATCATGTACTTCCCCATGCACTAAAAAGAAAATGACGTCATCCTGTGCAACTGCTAGATGAAGAATAGAGTTTTGTGTCTAAAATGTGATTCTGAGTCAGAACTGACATCTCCTCAGGTGTTGGTTTGCAGTAAAATTATTCAATATTATTACCATTGAAATTTGTGTTTTTGGCACAGTTAAAATATTTTCTTATTTTCGAACCCAGAGCTACTTGCTTTAGGTCAATGGGCTTTATTAATTATGATCATCATTATAGGTCCTGCAGAATATGAAGATATTTTACCCCTAGTCTGCTAAAGATAAGGTGTTGTGTGTGTGTGTGCTTAGACTCTGATATCCACTTTTAAATTTTCTTAAGCATTAGGTAATTGTGAGATTTAGAATTCTGTGTATGGGTTAATTTTGGCTTGTTATCTAATTACTAAGAAGTCAGAATGGCATTGACTATACAAATTTTGGAAAATTATATTTCTTACTTTACTTTTAAAAAATCAGTGGTAGTATTCATCTTAGTTTGAACTGGGCATTAGAAGGGTTGTTGAGAAAATGGCTGGAGATCAGAGGCAGAATGGACAAGGAGCCCAGAGTTTCCTGGCTGCAAGATTCCACCCTTTCTTTTTACTTCCCAAACCATCATCTAGATATCCACTCCATAAATTTTTGTTTTCAGTATTTATTATAGCTCTTTGAAATTGGCTATTTTTATGACTTTTAAAAGCATTGTAGTAGACTTTGATAGGCAAGATAAGGGGTCTCCAAAACATCCAGAATTAAAATGCCGTATGCCAACCTGGGCGAGGTGGTTGGCGTCCCTGAGCTCTGGTGTCTTTCTGTGCAAGGTGGGGACAACACTTGCTCGCCTTTGGAGATTAAAGGAGATCAAGTTGTACATTTCCAGTTATATATAAAGTAGCCTGTGAGCATTGGGCCCATTCTTCCACAGCAGTTGGTTTGTGTTCACCATCCCTGTCTCCTCTTGGTGAGTTCAGCATCTTTGTGCACAGTGTTACTAGAGAGGATGTTGTCAATCCAGAGCTTGACAGCCCTCCAGTCCTGTGTAAGTCAGACACCTCTCTTGGAATCATGATGAACTTATCAACTTTGTTTTGCATAACTTGATGAGGCTAGGGAATTGTGTTATGGAAACATTTCAGATAGAAAGCTATGTACCAGAACAAAGGAGAGTCTCTCAAAGTAACCCCTTCAAGGAATTACTTTTGATTTGGAAAGACTAGCATGTGTATCTTTGCTTTGCATTATTTTCATATATTATGTACTTTTTAGTTTGAAGTGATGTAATAACTTAAAAGAAAGAACCATCTTGGTTTAATTTTGCCCACAAGGACCATAGCTTTCATCATTAGGGTTTCTGTTTTGAAAAGTAGCATTTGTGTATACTCTGTCAACCTAAAAAAAAATTCACTACTGGGCAGAAGAAGAGGCTGATAAATAAAAAGTAATTTGTTCATAAAATTTATAAGCTCCTGGAAACGAGGCCCCAGGAAGAAAGTGCCGACTCAGCTTTAAGTAGGAGATAATAATCAAAACAGCGATTGTACGAGTGCATTATGGCAAGAATAAATCAAGCAGCAAGACTTGGTGGAGGCAGCGTGGAAAAAACAGCCAGGAGAAGAAATGTCAAATGAGGAATTATCCTTATTCCTGAAGTGTCCAGGCAAGCCACGAATTCAGTCCAGGGTTTCTTCCCCATACTGAAGGGTTCCTGCTGAGGAACAACAACACAGCAAAAACCTTTGTTTTTCTACCAGTTTTGTGTGCAGTAGACAAGCTGCTGCTTTTTTCTTTTTGAGGCAGGGTCCAGCTATATAGCACAGGCTGGCCTCAAATATATGGATATCCTCTGCCAGCCTCGAGAGTGCTGGGATTCTGGGCCATCATGCCCGGTGGACAGGCTCTTTCACTGGACTGCAATGCTTTTTAATAGTTTTTTTTTTAAACCTTAAAACAAGGGTTCCCACAAGTTCTGCTTTGGGTTGGCAGTTTATATTGTCAATGAGACATGAACTAGATTAATTTACCTACTTTCCATAAACAGCTGTTGACTACATGACTCGTGCTATTGATAGGCAGCAACAGAACTGGGCTGTTTTGGCCTTGGGAACCTGCTCTCTGTGGGACGTGTTTCTGGGAGCTCTTGGTACTGTCACTTCTGGAAGTCTCCTGTTTACAATCTTTAACCAAATCTATTATGTCTTCCTCTAGGAAATATCCTGAATCTGAGCATCTCCCCCATCACTTTCTATGCGCCAAGCTTCCCTTCTACACTCCTGTGTTGGTTTTCTGCCCACTGGCTGCTCTCTCTCTTCCGGTGTCCATTGTCTTTGTAGTATACTGGGAAGAGATCCTTCTAGCATAGTCCAGATCCTGTTTCTTTGTTCACATTCTCTGATGGGTTCTCCCCTCATTCAGAGAGAAACTCCAAGTCCATGGATGGGCTGCAGGTCATCTGGCCTTCCCTTCTCCTGTCTTATTTCTTTGGCCTCCTCTTTTATGGTTCACCAGCCACCAGAATGTTGTGGACACGTGTTTTCCTCAAGCTTCCTCACCCCTCTGTCTGGAATGCTGGTCCTCAGGTCCCTACATGGCTTATCCCCTCACCTCCTTCAAGTCTTTGGGCACATGTCTCCTTCTTCATTAAATCCCATTTTCCTGAAAATGTCATGATTTCATTGTTCTTTATGGCAAAAAAATTCCATTGTGTACAAAAATCAGATTTTCTATATCCATTCATATGTTGATGGACACCTAGGCTGGTTCCGTTTCATAGCTATTGTGGAGAGTGCTGCAGTCAGTGTGGTTGTGAACGTATCTCTGTGGACTATTTATATAGAACTTTGGGGTTAGAGTTAGGAGTGTCTATAATTTTATTGTTTTATAGAACCCCACAATGATCTGTATAGAGGCTCTCCCAGTTTTTATTTACACCAGCAAACAGTAAGTGTTCCTCTTTCTCCACATTCTTGCCAGCATCTGTTGTCATTTATTTTCTTGACAATAGCCATTCTGAAGGGGGTGACATGGAATCTTAAGATTTTTTTTTTTAAGAGAAGAAGGATTTGTTTGGGTTAATGGTTGGAAAGTACATCATGGCAGAGGAGGCCTGGAGAGAGGACAGTGAAATAGCTGATTACATTGCCTGTGTAGTCAGGAAGCAGAAAGAGAGATAAGTGCAGATATTCATCAGATTTCCTGATCCCTTTCCCACTTTTTACTCAGTCTAGGCATTCAGCCCACACTGATGGTGACTCCATCCTTAGTTAACCATCTATGAAAACACCCTCATCAATGCACCCAGAATGGTGTTTCCTGGATAATTCTAAAATCTGAGCAAATCGACAGTGATGATTAATCATCACAACTCTACCCATTGTCAACTTGATGTCCCAAACAGAGTAAATATTTCTATTCATGGGGCATAGAAAGGAATATTTACTGAAGCAAAACCAAAACCCATCAGGACAAACCAAATTCTGTAGCTTCAAACCAGGCATCTGGGGCTGTTGGTGACATCATTTAGGCTCCCACAGCCTTGATTGGTGCCACCCTTCTGAGTCTGCCAACTGCAGTACATGTAGCTCTCTGGGCTGTCCCAACTCTGTGCCCATAGCTTTCTTCAGTTGATATTCCATAGTGCTGGCATTTCCAGGAGCCCAGGATCTCCACTGTGACTTAGGCTCTACCAACACTACAGTTTCAGGGCCTCCTTGCAGGGAATCTGATTCTATCACATGTTGCTTGGCCTCGGCAGCTGTCTGGGACCTTGACATTACCTCCATGACCTAGTAACTCTTGCATTTTCCATGACTGCAAAGCCAGTACCATGTGAATAATGCTGCTAAGTTCTTCTGTTCGCTTGAGAAGTAGTGTGGTCCCCTTTTTACCCACAGCTGTAGTGGCCCTTGTGTGTGTTAGTGGAGGGACCTGGAGAAACATTTCTGTAGAAAGTTATTTTTTGATCAGAGAACTCATTCAGAGGCATTCTCAGTTCATTTACTCTCGTTGGAAAGAGATGTAAATGAATTGACATTTTTGCAAGCTGGAGCCATTGATAGGTGAGATTTTTACCCCCTCTTCTCCCACAACACCTTTCTTTTTGTCCCAGTTCAGACTAAGAGGCTCTTCTTTAACTGTGTTCATTTCCTTAACAGTCACAAATGCTTGGGTGGCACCTTCCTTGTTGGCTGCTTCAAACTTGCTCACATCCCTTTCCTCCCCAAGCTGTACATGCTCCATCTTTCTGGTCCCCTTGCTCCACTCGCTCATTGTAAGCCTGGATTAGAACAATGGGAAGGAACCATAACTCAGCCTCCATGCAATGCTCTTCTGAAATGGACTCCAGCAAGCAGATTGCTTCTGCATGCAGTTACACAGAAGTTCTCAGGTCATGGGCAGACTGTAGCCAGGTTCTTTACCAGAATGTAGCCAGGTTCTTTGCCAGAATACAACAGGAATGGGTTTCTAGTTCAAATCCTAAAAATGTTGTCATTCCCTTCTGAGACCTTATGAGCCAGGACAGAATGCCTACATTTCCATTGGTGTTCTGGCCTTCCATACTTCCCATCAGGATGGCCCACTAAGCTCTGCTTTATCACACCCTTCTGCTGATTTTTTCTATCCCTAAGGTCTTTAACTAATTTCTCATTTCTTTGCCTAAACTAGTTGGCCAACGACCCCTCCTGGATTCATCTGTCTCCACCTTCCCCTGTCCTGGGTTACAGATGTACACTACCACACTTTGCTTTTACACAGTACTAGGGATCAGAACTCAGGACTTCATCCTTGTGCAGCAAGTACTTTATCCACAGAACCATCCCCCCAGCCTGCTCTTTAGTATATGTTTAACAACTACAGATACATTTATTTATTTAGTGTGTGTGTGTGTCCGTGCTTGTGTGGTTGCAGGAATGTATAGGTGGCAGGTTCCTCTGGAGTCATTTTTTTTTATTTTATGGACTGGAGCCTGCTCATTCGTCTATGATGGCTGACCAGTGAGTCCCAGGGATTCTTCTCCCATGTCGTGGGATTACAAGCACACAGCACCACACCTGATAATTTGTCTGGTGGATTCTAGGGATCAAACTGAGATCTTCAGGCACTTTACTGGTTAAACTCTCTCTCCAACCCTTCATAGTCTTGTGAATTAATAAAGGATCACATTTATTCTGTTTCATTGGATTTGGGGGGTATTGCCCTCTATCTCATTAGGCTCTTGAAAATAAATGGTCATTTTATGTTCCCTGTATCCCTAGTTCAAAAAAATAAATTCTCAGTAAATGTTTATTGAATACATTAAAAAAAAATCAAGGAATCAGGAAACATTGTTGGAGAAGGGAAAAATGAAGTAAGCTATCATAGAAGATAGTTTCCAGGCAAGCTAACAGAGGTCAGATATTACAGTGTGTCTTATTTTGGGTTTTATTGCTGTGAAGACACACCATGACCACGGCAACTCTTATGAAGGAAAACATTTAACTGAGTTGGCTTACAGTTTCAGAGGTTTAGTCCAGCATTGTTATGGCGGGAAGCATGGTGGCATGCAGGCAGACATGGTGCTGGAGAGGTAGCCGAGAGTTCTACATCTGGATCAGCAGTCAGAGAACTGGCTTGAGCTTCTGAAACCTCAAGCCCACCCCAGTGACCCACTTCCTCTGACAAGCCACACCCACGCTAATGAGGCCACACCCACACCAACAAGGCCACGCCCACTCCAACAAGGCCACACCTCCTAATAGTGTCATTCCCATTGAGAGTGGCGGCTATTTTCATTCACACCATCCCACCGTGGGAGGAGAACTTGGGATCTGGGATGGGGAAAGTGCTGGAAACATGTGAGGAGGAGTGGAACGGAGGATGGCACACAAGTTGCAGTGAGAGGGTGAGCTCTGAGCCAGAGGGGACTGTCGGGATGGTGAACTGTGGAGGGCGCTGTCCAGAAGACAAGTGTGAGAAAGTGAAGTGGAGACTAGTTTGAGGGAAATATGGTTGCAGGAAGCATACTTTTTATCAGTCTGTGGGAGAAAGAGATTAAAGATGCGTGAAGGAAATGACAGAGCAGGACATTGGGAAGGCCATGATGAGGCAAATCGAGGACCCGAGTGATGTCTCCGCAAGGAAAGGCACCCACTGTCAAGCCTGATGAGCCGAGTTTGATCCCCGGGACCGGCGCAATGCAAGGAGAAAACCGACTCCTGCCCATTTTCCTCCGACCTCTTTGCGAAGCCCTGCCCACAGATAAATAAATAGATAAATACACTAAACCTGTATAAAAGAAGGAGAAGGGAAAAGCTTGGTGTGGAAAGAAGCATCAGCAGTCTTCTCTGAGATAGGAGGCTGTCCCTGGTCCCTGCCTGGATGTCCGTGGAAGGAGGAGGGATGGGGAGAAAGGTTACCACTTCCTGCCTGCCTGCTTACCTACCTACTACCTATCTGCTTGTCTTTCTACCCGGTTCCTCCCTCCTTCTCTTTGTTCCTGCATCCATTTTCCCACACAGGTATTCATTCATACCATAGTGCATTTTTTTCTCAGCCTGGGGTATCCAGAGATGAGGACAACATGTACTTAAGTCACTTGCAGTCCTCTAAGGCAAATTGAGAATTTTTTTAGTCTTCGGATCGCCTAGTGCAATGATTTTTTTTTCCTAGCTTGAAATCACTATGAGGTCAGTTATAAACAGTGCAAGTTGAACAATAGCGGCTTTTTTAATGTTTAGAACTTTGTGCTTCTTGCCATCCTTTAACGTTCTAAATCTCTAGCTAATTGTTGGCTTACACATCCTTCTCTTGAAGCCTTGGCGAAGTGACCAGAGGCATATGATTTCTACTTCTCTCTGCAACATGCAGTAAAAGATTTGGAAATGCTGTATCTTCCCCCTCCATAATTGCCACTTTAGTTTATGAACAATGGAAGGGAACAAAATTAAGAATAAATGGAAGAGAGGAAAAATAAATCCACCCTGACTTGACTCTCTGTCCAGTTAATGAACCCTACAGAGGAGCCACATTCACATTGCCATGGGTTTTAATGATGGAATAACTGAGTATGCTCACTCACTCAGGACTTTATGGATTGTTAATTACCCCACCCCTCCATAGTCAAGCTATTGCATGCAATTACCCAGAGTCCATCTTCCCCCACTTGACCAGAATTTTAGACTTGTTGTCCAAGTCTTCCTCAGTGTGTGAAGCACCCAGACATAGCTCTATGCCACCTGAAATGATGTTGGGAAAGCCCCTCTTAGGCTCTGGCTTGAATAGCCTGTTCGTGCTAAAGACTTGCTGTAAAGCATTGTCTTCTGGGCAAAGGTGTTGGATGATTAGGCCACCCTAATCATGCTCATATTCACAAGACAGGACATGGGAAGTAGATTACAGAGACGTTGATTTTGGAGACTTGGGACATTCTTGCTGCCCTTGACTCTGAATCTGTGCATAGAGACGATTTAAAACAATGAGAGCTGTTCACTGGATCAGACGTCTCCTGAGCAGATGGGTCACAAGAGGCCAAGTGTGTAAGCTGATGGGAAACCAGGGTGGCGACTTACAGCAGGACTTCTTCAGGAGGAATGCATTCTTATTCCCAGATATGAGAAACTGTTATTGTCATAGCAATAAGGCTGGCTTTAAAAGGGGACAATCTTTGACTCCAGGACGATTTCTCTGTGGCTATTTCCCCCTCACTTGGTAGCTTTGTGGAGTGTCCCCAGGGGACCACCTGGAGCTGGAACATGAACATGGCTTTTATTAGAGAGAACAGAGTGTCCTCTTTCTCTCCACAGCGCACTGGTATTGTCATAGTTCTGATTGAAAATATAACACATATGCTAGTTATAAAATATAGTACAGATAAAAAACAGGAAGTCCTGTAATTGTATCTTACAAATAGAATTGTTGTTTATTTTTTCAGAAACATTTCTATGCATCTATAAATTCAGGTGTTAGACCTTTTTATTAGTGCTTTTCAGATAAAGGCATGTTATGCTCAGCCATACATAGAAATCCTTGTCAATGCATCTCACAGATATCTTTCTGTGCACGTAACATAACAAAGCATAACATAACATGACTGAGTTATTTGTTTAATTTTTAAATGCTTATTATCATTTAGTTATATGGCAATGGCTTATATAATTGATCACTTAATTTTAAAAAAGTTATAAACAATTCTGCAATGAGATATAATGAACAATTTATTTTTTTTGCCTACTTGCTTAATTATTTTCTTTGGGCAGATTTTTAGATGTCTAACAACTATCAAATATTTTGGAAATATTTATGTAAGTTAAAAATTTGCTTTACATTATCCAATTTATTATCTTAAAAAACCTTTTCCGATATTCACTTTACCAGTTTTTAGTAATTCTTTCTTTCTTTATTTAGTATTCTTTATTTACTTATTTTGTGTGTGTGGAGATCAGAGGAAAGCCTGTGGGAGTCAGTCCCCTTCTGTGACTTGTACGTGGGTTCTGGGAATTGAACTCAGATCATCTAGACCATGCAACAAGCACCTTTACATGCTGAGTCATCTGCCCAGCCCAGGATATGGAATTATTTAGAAGATTAGGTTTTATATTTAATTATATCTTAATCTGAAGAGATTTATAAGAATTCTACCTGTATAAACTCCTGAGATATTTTGTGGCCTATTAAATGATTTATTTATATACATTAAAAATAAATAGTCTATTTTTGAAAGAATGTCTGCATTCTAGCTAAATCATGATTTTCCATGAAGGGATGCTATTAATGTGCATTATTTTATATATTACATAGATACATATATTTTGGCACTTTGACAAGCATGTTTTTGGAGGTGGTTGCTAACCTTTTTGTTATCCCTATAGGTCTGACAATCTTTCTTTCTGTTTCTGATACTAGTTTTTACTTTTTGGAGAAAGTACAGTAAAAAAACCTAAGAGCACTGGTGTTTGCCCTAGAATGCCTGGTGTGAATAATAGTTCTTCCCTCACCCTCTGTGGACCCTGGGCAAACTTCCTCAACTATAAAGTCCCATACTCCTGGGACAAAGACATGAGTTGATGCAGAACTGTGCCTGGTACATGGTGAACACTTCTCTACTCCATGCCTTGGGCACTTGGATAGAGTTATGGGGCCCATGGTTGCTATATATTTGACCAGTGTATTTATCAATATAAAGCTTTCTTTGTCCCACATAGCACATTTTGCATTGAATTCTGTGATGATGTTAATGTTGCTGTTTTGATTTATTTTTGTTTGTATTTGTTTAATGATGTCCATCCGAATTGGCCTTCAGTATTCCTGAGACATTATTTCTAATAGTCCCAAGTATAGAAAAACCTGCAGATGCTCAAGTTCCTTGCAGAAGAGGGTACAATATTTACATATAATCATACATTCTTCTGTATACTTTACCCCTAGACCACTCACAATGTCCAATATGAACTTAATGCTATATAAATTGTTGTTATATAGTATTGTTTAGGAAATAATGTCAAAAAAGAAAAGCCTGAATGTATTCAGCACATACAGTTGCTTTTGAATATTTTCAGTCCTTGGTGGAACTCATGGATGAGGGACTCATACATACGGAGGGATGACCATACTATGTATGATCTGCATGACTTCTATTCAGTTTCAATATTGTTATAATAGAAAACCTGTTTTGTTAATTTATTATGTATAATGTGATATTTTGAAATATGCATATATTTTGGAATGTCTAAATTGAACAAATTACATATGTCTTACCTCACACATTTAATTGTTTTTTTTGTATTGGGAAAGTTGAGTGACTTATAAACAACAGAATTTTATTTTTCATAGACTGAAGGTTGATAAGTCCAGTATCAAGGTTTGGCAGTTTAATGTCTGGTGAGGCCTGTTGATGGGTTTCGTCTTTTTGTTGTGTTCTCACATGGCAGAAGGGACAATGAAATCCCTCAGACATCTTTTGAAGGGCACTAGCCTCATTCTCAAGGGCTCCACTCTTATTACCCAATCATCTCCCAAAGCCATTGCTGCTTAACAACATCACTGTGGTGTTAGGACTCAATTTTATGAATTTAGGGGGCTATACAAACATTTAAACCTGTTCTAAGTTGGGGTATCTTTATTTTCAGTCTTTCTATATTATCTCTTGCAAATAATGTATCTATTGTAAATGACATGTAATTTAGTTTATTTAAAAACTTAGCCTTAAAATTCTTATTATTTATTTATTTATTTATTATTTTTTTGGTTTTTTGAGACAGAGTTTCTCTTTGTAGCTTTGCGCCTTTCCTGGAACTCACTTTGGAGACCAGGCTGGCCTCGAAAATTGTTATTTTTTAATAAGGGAGTTTAACCTGTTGGCCAGTGTTGAGAAGAGCAGAATCTTATCCTTTTGCTTTTGTTTGAGGATCACTGGCCAAGGTTGGGTTTTTGCTCCAATAATCTGATGTTGGTAGCTAAGCTTAAGGTTTTCTTTCCGGGATACTGGACTTGCCTTTTCTATTTAAAAAAAAATTGTGTCTGTGTGCGTGTGCGTGTGCGTGTATGCACATACATGCTTGTGTGAAGGCCAGAAGTTGACATCTGATGTCTTTCTCAATTCCTTTCCACCGTATGTTTTTGAGACAGATTGTCTCACTGATCCTAGAGCCCAGTAATTTGGAAAGAGTAGCTGGCTAGCGAGGGTCAGGGGTTCTGTGTCTTCTTCCTTCCCAGTGCTGGGTCTCTAGGTGCATGCCACTATACCTGGTTGTTTACATGGGTGCTGGGGATCCGAACTCAAGGCCTCATGCTTGCACAGCAGGTACTTTACCAACTGAGCTCGCTGTCTTTCTAGGAATTAAGTTTTCTTCATTGTCTTAATTCATTCAACAAGGATGCAATATGCTAGGTATTTAAAATTTTAAATAAAAAGAAACGCATTAAAACATGTCTTCCCAGACACTTGTATATGTGTCTATGGCTACATCTAACCCTCACAAGGTGGGCATTAACTCTTAGAAATAGGGAGACTAAAGGCATTTAAGGATGCTCCTGAGGAACTGTAGGCAGTTTGTAATGTATGCATGAATATGATGCAGGGGCAGAATCTGGATACTGCCTTGATATTCTCTGAGTTTCTCTCTGTCTCTGTCTCTCTGTCTGTCTCTTTTGGTTTTTTGAGACAGGGTTTCTCTGTAGCTTTGGAGCCTGTCCCAGAACTCACTCTGTAGACTAGGCTGGCTTCAGACTCAGAGATCCACCTGCCTCTGCCTCTGAGTGCAAGGATTAAAGGTGTGCGCCACTACCGCCCAGCTTCCTCTGAGTTTCTAAGTGAATCAGTCACCAGTGGTGTTGGGGACTATGGCCAGGGTCACTTAGTTTGAGTTTCTAGTCTAGACTGGTTGTTCTGGAGTGGAGGGGTAGTTCACTGTTAGTTTGTCTTCACTGCTAAAGGTGAAGAGTTTAGCTCAGTGTTGAGCGTCACTGGTTGCTGTGTTTGGCAGGGGCTGCTCAAGGAGTTGGGAATATCTGTGCTTGCAGGTGGCACAGGATGCTGGTGAAGGGCAGGCTCACCCCTTACCCATTTTTGTATCTCCAGTGCCGTGAAGGATGCCTGATACCGAGCAGGTGTTATTTCTTAAAATGACCTGAGCTCTGGGAGGGAAGATGGTCTTGCATTGACGTTTGAGTTATGAGGCTTTAGGAAAAGGCTCACAGAATAGAAATGCATTATCTTAAAATTAGGCTCTCCATAACCCCTGCAGTACTATGTATAAGCAATAAAAATAAAACGTGTTTATGGCTCCTTCAAGAACTTACTCTGGACTAAAGCAGCATGTGCTTTCACTGGGAGAAGGTCTATGTCACCATGGGAGGGTAGCATAACATTGATGTGTGAATGACTGTTTTCACTGCTAATGCCGATGAGGACATCCAGCCAATAAAAGTGCTTTGGGGACAGCTGCTGGGGAGACATATAGCCCCTGATCTCACTGGGATTCAATATTTGAAAAACAAAACAAAAACACGAACAAAAAAAAAAAAACCCTCAGCCAACAACTCACATGAAAACCACCAGCTCACATCAGGGGATACTGCTGCGAAGCTCTAATGAGATCCCTAGGTGAATCGGGCTTCTGATTTATTTATTTATTTATTTTAATAAGGACCTGTTTGACTTCCACAGATATCTGGCTAGACCTTGATTGATTGTCAAGCTTTTTTTTAAGTAGCATTGATTTTTCACGGCTGCAGCACTGGGATGATGAGGTCATTGTGTTTTGCCATGTTATTGAAATTCTCATTAGAGAAACTTGGAGGATGTCATAAGTCCGTCTAGGCGCTGGCTCCCTTTTGTGCTAAGACTGAATGGCTGGAAACACTGAGGTATGTTAAGATGACAAAGGCAAAATTAACAAGAAACCGAAGAAGCTCAGATGAAACAAAACTCCTAAACTATATATAACAACAACAATAAGAACAACAAACAAAACCAAAAAACCCCAAAACAAAAAACAAAATCCATTCCTCTCTAGTTGTCGGGGGGAGTTTCAGAATTCTCAGGATTTTAGTAACTGATGGCTACTAATCATAGCTTATCATTTCTTCTAGGTACAGCTACCATTGCTGAGCAGAGAGTTCCAGTCTAATACACACAGACACTTTCTTTGTGCTCACTCACCTCTGTAAGGTAAGTGCTACTATCCTTCTTTTGTAAATGAGGAAACTGACTCCCAGAAAGGTAGGGTCACTCATTTGAGACTGTTTCAGGGGCCGGTGGAAGTACTAGGTTTCATTAAGGCTGTGCCAGGCTTCAGAGTCCACGGCCATAATTGGTAACTGTACATGGTGGCTGTGTGAGCTAACTAAAGTTTCTTCTGTGAGAGAGCCTTCGAGGCCATCATGTAGATGATGAATCTTCTCTCCCAGAATAGAGTCCTGGAGGAAACAGCCAACAACTCGGTGCCTGAGGATGCATCATCTTGGCCTTCCTCATCTGCAGATAACAGCTACCTGAGTCCTTCATCCACTTGAGTGAGGCTGTACCCAAGGAGGGGCTATGGGAAGGGTGGGATTCCTCAAGCTACTGTCTATTGATCAGCAGTGGCCAGAAGCTTTAATCCTATTAGAGTCTGCAAAACCAGTTTCCATCTCTGGTGCCCGACTCAGGTTTCAGAGCAAGGGGAAAATGTATGACATCATCCCTGCTTGCATCTGTGCTGGGTGGCTAATGAAATTACGTGATGGGTTTGAAGACTATTAAAGTCAATGTTGATTCTCCTTATTATTAAGAGTACTTTCAAATTTACTACACCATGAGGCAGCTTTGAAAGCCTCATTTTTCATAGGTGTGTTCGTTGCTCTGGATTTTAGTGCACATCTCCGTGGGATATTGAGGACATGAGCAGCATGGAGAATCAATTTTGAAATCGGCAGGATGAAAGTGCCTGTAGCTCTTTTGCTGGAGGGAAGAAAAGTTTCTGGGATTTTTCCATAAGGAGGCATCATGATGACCTTGAATTGAAAAAAAAAAAAAGCCACAAAATGTGTTTGCTGAAGAAATATGAAGTACCAATGTTGCCATTAAAAGTAGTTAATAGTGTGCAATTTAAATGGTGTGTAGAAAGAGAGATTGGCTCAGGCCACTCGCTGTGTACTGAGCAAAGGCAGTGAGCTAACACCAGGCTTGTATTCTACTGGGGGAAGGACCAAGTCCACCGGATTAATGTGAATGCACAGAAATTATTCCTTTTAAGTGCGAGTATACATATAGTGTTCAGTCTATGTGTCACAATTGTACAGCTCACTGGATTTGTATACATACATGCAGCAATATATACATGCACAGTGAATTGTCCTCCAAATCAAGATAAGAGGCCACTCCCTACACATTAGAGAGGCTTTCCCACATTCCCTTCCATCCAACCATGCCCAATATTTTGACGTCCAGATCTACAGGTCCGTTTTGTCTTACAATTAATATACTCCACACAAATTCATGTAGGTTGAATATTCACATACATGGGACCCTACAGTGTGTCATCCTCTGTGTGAGGTGAATGTGATAGTCACAGCACTAGAGAAACCTGACAGTGTGTTAGTTATCCTTTGTATCTGGCTCCGTTTGTTGGCATTCCGTCAAGGGACTCATCTGTGGTGTTCTTCCCTGCTGATGTTTGGGTTCATTCTGCCGTTTAGTTACTAGACACAAAGCTGATTTGAAACCCTTGTACAAGGTAGCTGATGGATTTTTCTACTTCCTCTTGGTGTGCCTGTGGAGCCAAAACTTCTGGGCCATTTAAAATGCATTTGATTATTTAATTATTTTTGAAGTTTTTATTTATTCTTTGAGAATTTCATACAATATATTCTGATCATATTCCCACCTCCTCTTTTTCACTTACGTCCTCCCTACCTCTCAATTTGTCCAATGTCATATTCTTTATTTCTCTTAAAAACAAAAAAAAGAAACCAAAGCCCAAACCAACACAAAAACCAACCAACCAACCAAACAAACAAAACCCTAGGCAATCCAATTTGTGCTGGCCAACTACTCTTGAGCATGGGATCTGCTGTGGAATGTGGTTGATGTACCCGGTGTCACACTCTACTGAACAAAACTGATTTTCTCTCTCCCAGCAGCTACTAATTGCAAGTAGCTTCTTGATTGGGGGAGGGGACTTTGGGCCCCCTTCCCTTCCACCAGTTGGAATGTGGCCTGACTTGAGCTTGTATATGCTCTGAGATCATATGTGTACCTTCCCTGTTGTGTCTGGAAAACACCACCACTAATTCTCACAACCTCTCCCCACCTCTTCTGCACAGATCCCTAAGCAGTTTTAAGACATGATTTACTATGTAGCCCAGGCTGGTTGGAATGCACAGTTCTCCTGCCTGAGATGTATGCCATATGCATCATGCATGATGTTTAATTCTTTGCCATCACTGAAGTTCCTTTCTACTGAGAACAGGTAGAATGTTTGTAAATAGAGTAGTTAAAAATTGACCAGTTGAAGTCAGCGCCAACCGCACACTATTCTCAGTCTGTCTTTGCTAAAAGTGACTGAAATGCTGCCTGAGGTTCCTGATCAGCAAAAGTTCTGTAAGATTTCTTAAAGTAGGACTGCCAGGGCTTATTTTGAACAGAATTAAAGCCGCAGTAAACTCTATTGACATTTTCAACTTAGAAATTACTGCTAGCCCACTCAGCATGTAAATAGTAAGTAACATTAGGTTGTATTTAGAGGAAGGACCTGATGTTTCCATTTCTCTATGCGTGGAAGAAAGACTTGCATTCCAGGATCTGTTCACAACTGGAAGAACTCTTCAGATGCCTGAGGGCCACTCAAAATCACCGAACTGAGGCAAAATAAGATACATAAAGAAAATACCTGAGCAACATTCCGAAGCTGTGACTGCTGGTGTAATTTCAGGGTTCAGTGATTTCTAATACGTAGCATCCTTGTTTCCTTCTAGAATCTTGAACCAACTAAGAGACAATGAAGAAGTCAGATAAAGACGAACATATTACAGTTGTTTCTGAGTAAGCTGAAAAGGGAGGACTGTGGAGGAGGCAGACTCACCACCCAGGCACAGGCAACAGTGGGCAGGCAGATTTTTTTCCCTGGGCTGGCAGTGTCGTCCAGGTGGCATGTGTGAAGGGGGGGGGCGGTGGGGAGGGCGGTGGTGGGCCAGCGGAATACATGTGTTCTCTGTAGGCAGTTTGATGCAATCAGTGAGAATGAGCTAGTCTACTCCAAGTTGATTCATGTCTCTCGGGAAGAATAAGGGCAGCAGAGGAAGCCAGAGTTAGGATCATATAGCTTCCTCCATGTAGGAGGAGGCATGAGACTTAGGAGCAGTCTTTCTCTGCCTCTAAAAAGTATATCGATACCCATAGAAAGGGCATGTAAAGAAATGGAGCCTGTGTCCAAAGATGGAAGAGAGTACCTTCCAGAAGAGAAATGGGCGAGTCTCTCAGGAAACCAGAGGCGCTCAATCCTGGAGGCCAGGAGACAGGATTCTTTAGACAAGGGTCTGGCAAATGCCCATGCTAGCTTGTGACCTGTTTCTGGAAAGGGAGGTTTATTAGAACCCAGCTGTAGTTATTTACTCACTATTTGTGCCACAGTGGCAGAATTCAGCCGTTGGAATGGAGACCACCTGAAGGCTGAGGTAATTGTTTTCTGGACTTTTGTAGAGAGATGTGCTGAGCTCTGTCTTAGGCAGAGAGAAGCACACAGCTGGGTATCTGGGAGAGTGGCAGTATGCTGAGAAAGTGAGGCTGGTGACTACAAATGATTCGATGATGGTGAAATGTGGAACAGGCACAGGGTGGGCACTGTGGTCGGGGTGACGGGGGCAGGGCAGTTGGGGTAGAACAGTGAAAGATTCTGGTATGTTCATTAGGAGCCAGTGCCACGGTCACCAGGCTGACTGCCCTGGGTGATGAGGTTGAACAGCAGGACCCTGTGGCTTTTCAGAACTTCCCAGTCTCTGCAGCGCAATTTTGCAGGCAGACAGAACAGTTCTATTAATTACCTACAGACAAATGCATGCACATTGAATAAACAGAGGTCTCAGACTGGTAAAGAATTTCACCTACAAGCTGAAAACATCCATGTGCAAGAGAGAGCTGGTTAAAGGGATGAAACTCGTCTTTTCTAGTGGCTTGGGAGAGGGGCTGAGAGGAGGCACAGGGCAGCTGCTGCTCAGAGGGAGAGAAGGGACTTAGGAAGATGGCTAATACCTCAGGAATAGACATGGCCAGTTAGAGACTGTTGCCAGGGAGAATGAAAGAGGAGGGAGCTGAGTTGATGAGACTCCAGGCAAAGAGGGGACAACTTTCCTTTCTAAAATAAGATATTTGTTTCCAGGCTGGTGGCTCAGTGGGTAAAGGTGCTTGCCGCCAAGCCTGATGACCTAAGTTCAATCCCTGGGACCTACGTAGTAGAAGAAGAGAACCAATTCTTTTGGTTTGTTTTTGTTTTTGTTTTTGTTTCTGTTTTTTTTCTTCGTTCTCTTCCTGAGACAGGGTTTCTCCATATAGCTCTGGCTGTCCTGGATCTCCCTCTGTAGCCCAGGCTGGCCTCGAACTCACAGAGATCTACTCTGCCTCTGCCTCCTGAGTGCTGGGATTAAAGGTGTGCACCACTACAGCCAGGTTGAGAACCAATTCTTGCTGGTTGTTCTTTGACCTTCACATGTATGCTTGTGCTCTTCATCCCCTCTAAATAAATACATGTTAAAAAATGCAAAAAAATAATCTCCGTCACCATCCTGCTGCATGAATTAAATAATTATTACTGCATGGATGCTCTCTGCACCTAGTTCTGCTTCCTAGAGAGACTTTATTTTTTAACTTCTGGGGTTTAAGTTACACTGCCTAAGATTAATGAACAGAAAAATACCGAGCTGGAAGGGGTGGGGTTTGGAGTTGAGAAGAAATCTAGGTCCTAGGTGAGGGGTGGGATGAAAGAAGGCATGCAGGATTTAGACAGAGGGCTGGGGAAATAAGGGAGGTGACTCTGGGCAGACTCTTGGACAATGATGAGGAAGAATGGGGCTTGAAGAGTTTAGGGGAGAAGAAGGACGTCTGTGAGATGGCTCCCAGCACCTGTGGAGGTAAAACGATGCATGGTGAATTCAAGGGGTTGACTGTAGGTTTTGAACTGGGTTCCACTGGATGTTTTTCAGTAGCCTCACTGAAGGTGGAAACGCATGTCAGTTAATTCTTGGCTGTCAAACAGTTGTTCACATATGACACTGGGAAGAGATTCAAGCAGATATGATTAATTATCATTCTTATATATTTCTGTTTGAGTTTTCAGATTCATTTGAAGAGTTTTGTCCAGGTATAATTGGTGTAGAAGACACGACATATATTTAAAGCATAACGTTTGAAAAATGTACACCCATGAAATCAGAACAATCAAGACAGTGAGTAGCTTCCATGCTCTTTGTTTTGTTTTTTGTTTTGTGTCGTTTTGAGACAGGGTTTCTCTGTGTAGCTTTGGAGCCTATCCTGGAACTCGCTTTGTAGACCAGGCTGTCCTCGAACTCACAGAGATCCACCTGGCTCTGTCTCCCAAGTGCTGGGATTAAAGGTGTGCGCCACCACCGGGCGGCTTCCAGGCTCTTAAAGGCTTTCTCCCATCTTTTTACTTTCCCCATGCCACTGTCCCCAGGCCATCACTACTATGCTTTCTGTAATTATCCATTAATATTTCCTAGAATTTTATATAAAATTAAATCATGTAACATGCTATTTTTTAAATTATTGAGATTATAATATAATTACATAATTTCTCCCTTCCTTTTCTGACCTTAAACCTTTCCACATACCTCTTTTTGCTCTTTCAAATCATGTCCTCTTTCCTCATTGCTTGTTCTCACATGTATATATTTCTCTCTCTCTCATATACATATATATATGTATATATACATGTACATATTTCTAAATATACCCTGCTCAGTCTGTATAATGTTAATTGTATATATGTTTTCAGGGATGACCATTTGATAATGGATGACCAGTCTGTGTGCCCTTCCTGGGGAAGGCTGCTTCTCCTGCTCTCAGTAGTCCTTAGCGGCTTGTAGTTTTTGTGTAGGGTTGAGGCCTCACCTCAATGAGTATTCTCCTGTCCACTTAGGTGTGTCCATTGTTGTTATCCTTATTCAGCTCATGTTTAGACTGTCATGTTGGTGAGACTTCATGGGTGTAGCTTCTGACATTCCTAGGAGACTCAGTCTCACAGCAAACTCCCTGATCCTCTGGCTCTTAGAATCTCCCCACCCCCTTTTCTGCAATGTTCCCTGGGAGTTGTTTTGTAAAGGTATCCATTGTGACTGGGTTCCACACACTTACACTATTTTTTTCACAAGGGAGATTCAGGTTCCTTTTACTCAGAATAATTATTTTAAATTCGTTCTCTCTCTCTCTCTCTCTCTCTTCCCTCCCTCCCTCCCTCCCTCCCTCCCTCCCTCCCTCCCTCCCTCCCTCCCTCCTTTCTTTCTCTCTCTCTCTTTCTTTCTTTCTTTCTTTCTTTCTTTCTTTCTTTCTTTCTTTCTTTCTTTCTTTCTTTCTTTCTTTCTTTCTTTCTTTCTTGTGTGTGCGTATCCATAATTGAGCCCTTTTCACTGTTGAGTATTATTCCACTGTATGGCTATTCCACAGAGTACTTACATATCCATTGATAGATATTTGAATTGTGCCCAGTTTTTGGCCATTATAATAAAGCTGTGTGTAAATTCATGGTCAGGTCTTTTAGTTTTGTTGGGTAAATACTCTGGAAGTGAATAGATGGATTTTGTGGTAGATGTTATGTTTAGCTAGCTAAGAAATTGCCAACCTATTTCCCAAAATTATTGTCCCAGTTTACATTTCCATTTGAAGTGTACAAGTGTTGGCTTTGTGTGAATTTCTCACTAACACTTGGTCTGTTCATATTTTTTAACTATTTGAATAGGAGCGCAGAACACCATGTCTTTATTTCCCGGATGATTAGCAATGTTGAACACATGCTTATTTGATGCCAATATATCTTTGGTGAGGTATCTGTGCACACCCTTAGTCCATCGTTAACAGAGCTACTCCCATAGAGAATTTTAACAGGTCTTTATGTAGTCTAGACACAAGCTTTTTAACAGATTTAAAAACGTGTTTTCCAATCTATGTTTTTGCTTTTAATTTACAGAGCTTTTCAGAGTTGATGTTTTAAACTTTGATAAAGTTTAGTTCATTAATTTTTTTAATGGATTATGCTTTTGGTGACATAGCTAAGAAATCTTCATATATTCCAAGATCACAAAGATTTTTATCATGTTTTTTTTTATTAGAAAAGTTTATAGTTCGAGTTTAGGTTTATGTAGTTTTAATCCTGCAAACCTCAACTTTTATAAGAGCTATGACATGTGAATTAGGGGCCTTTTTCTCTTTCCTCCTCCTCCTCACTTAGCTATTGATTAGTTCCAGCATCATTTATTGAGAAGGCTAGTCTTTTCCCCACTAGAATGCTTTCACACATTTGAAAAAACAATCCATATGTTTATGAGTTCATTCTTGGTCTCTTTATTATGCTCCATTGATCTACTTGTCTGTCCTGATACTCATACTGCAGTGTCCTGAATGTCACAGCTTTATAAGTCTTTAAATTAGGTGTTGTTAGCCTTCCATTGTAATTTTGTTTTGTTTTGTTTTGGTCAGACTGTCTTGGCTGCTCTGTCCCTGACATTTTCATATACATCTTGGAATCAGTTTGCTAATTACTGGGGTTTTGACTTGCATTGCATTGACTCTGTAGATCAATTGGCAGACATTAACATCCAGTGTTGTTGGTCTTCCAACTCATGACTATGTTTTTTAGAAATTGGTCTTGGCAGTGTTTTATCATTTTCCATGTAGGTCCTATACAACCGTTGGTCAAGATTATCTCTAAATACTTTACTCTTTTGGATGGCATTGCAAATGATACTTTTTAAAAACTTGTGATGCTTTGTTTCTAGTATATACAAATGCAATTGATTTCCACGTATTGATCTTAACTCCTGTGACCTCAATAACTCACTTACTAGTTTTAATAGACTGATGTATTTATTTATTTATTTATTGGGGCTGGGAATGAATCAAGGGTTATGAATATTCTATTACTTATTCTATTACTAAGATTTGTCCCTTGCTTATCATGGTAAATTTTATTTCAGTTATTTTTTGGTTAGTATACAAAGAAATGGATTTATTACGATGTATATACATTTTGATACCTATCAATATTCAATCTTGCCTCTGCCTCTGCTCTCCCTCACCCCAATCTCTGCTCCCTTCCTTTCCCCAAATAGTCCCCTCCTGCTCTCATATCACCTATTCCATTGCCCTTAATTCCACCTTCACCCCCTTAGATCTCTCTCTCTCTTCTCATAGTTTCTTTTCTACTCCCATGTCCTATGAACTTTTGTTATTTATAAATCTAGATTTTATATATGAGAGCAAATGTGATGTGTGTTTTTCTGAGTCTGGCTTATATTGTTTAAAGATTGCTTAACTCAATGATATCCAGTTTCATTCATTTTTCTGCCAATGTCATAATTTCATTGTTTGTTACAGTACAATAAAATTCCATTGTGTGTCTGGAATTTTCATTATCCATTTATCATTTGATGGATATATAGGCTGGTTCCATGTCTTTTTATTTTTACTTCATTGAGACAGGGTCTTGCTATATAGCTCTGACTATCTTGGCACTCATAGTATACCTAAGGCTGGACTTGAACTCATAGCAACTCTTATGTCTTACACTTCCAGTTCCTGAGATTATAGGCATGTGCCCTGATGCCTGACTTGGATATGTGAATGTTCAGGTATCTCTGTGATGGACTGACTTAGACTTCTTTGGGATAGCTGGCTCATATGATAGTTCTTTTTTTTTTTTTTTTTAAAGAGTGTCCATACTGGTTTCTATAGTGGCTGCCCCAGTTTACATTCTCACCAGCAGTGTATAAGGGCATCTCTTTGCCCACATTCTTACTTGCACTTGTTCATTTTCTTGATGACAGTCATGCCAAATGGGCACGGGGAGGGGGCGGTGGAGATAAAATCTCAAAGGTGATTCAATTTCCATTTTCCTATTAGGTGATGTTGAACATTAAAAGAAAATCCATTGAGTATTGTTATTTCTTCCTTTGAGACAGTCTATTCAATTCATAAGCCCATTATTGTTTGGATTTCTTGGTATTTAATGCTTGGAGTTCTTTATAGATTCCTGATATTAATCCCTTGTCAGATATAGTTGACAAAGATTGTCTCCCAGTCTTTCAGCTGATTGTTTCCTTGGCCAGTAGAAAGTTTTTTAACTTTATGCAATTCCATTCATTAATTAATGTCATTTCTGAGCTCTTAGAGTCCTTCTCAGAATGTCCTCATCTATAGGGTGTGGGAGTTTCATTCTTACATTCAGGTCTGTATCTACTTTTAATTGATGATTGTGCAGAGCAAGAGCTGTGTGTCTCGTTTCCTTCCTCTGTATGAACTTAGCCAGTTTCCCCAGTACCACTAGTCAACAAAACTGGCTTTTCTCCAATTTGTGTTTTTGCCATCTTTATTGAAGATCAGGTAGTGGTAGCTGTGAGATTTTTTTGGTCCCCTATTATATTCCCTTGGTCTGTGGCCTGCTTGTGTTCCATTACTATGCAATGTTTTTTATTACTATGACTCTGTAACTACAATTTGAGACTAAGTTTTACGCTATATCCAGGATTGTTTTTTATTTCTTAAAATAGTGTGCCTACTTGGTTTTTCTTGAAGGCAAGCATTTTACCGATGGATCTATCTCTCTAGCCGTAGAAATAACTTTTAAAGAGCAAACTTGACAGGCACATGCTTACAGGTAAAAGCTAGCCTGTTCCTACATTGGTCTTGAAGTTGGCTCTTCAATTTGGTAGAGGCTGCTCTTCATGCTCTGGGAGTGAGTTCATGACAACTCTTCTGAAATCAAAGGCCTTTAATGGAGGAAGAGTTTGGATAAAATGAGGATCAATGATTATTTACAGACAGGAGTTATGGGAGAGCATGCTAAGAAATATTCTATGATGAACAAGAATGACAAGGATTTAAATCAACTTATGAAGTATGTCTAAGGATACTCCATGCATACCAAATGGAAACATGACTGCAGGAGATAGCCACCACCACTTGTGAATTGTCACAGCACATTGCTCTTGTCCTCTGTGGTGAGAACATCTCCTGATCCCCAGAGAGAAAGGACTGAAATGGGAAGCATGTTTACTATGTCAGTGTGATACTAAACATCTGGGCAGTAACTGGAGAATTTAGATGAAGCACCTGGAAGTTAATTTCCATCTGTGGGTTGGTGTGTTGGCTTAGATGAACTATTGGGGATGACTTAATCTGCTTTCTCTGCTTATTTGATGCCACAGAGAAGCAGAGATAACCTAAAAAATAGCATGCTATGGTGGTAGATTCATTATGGTATACATGTTTTAAAAGTGTTTAATATGGACTGGAAACATGTTTATGCCTTATGTAATAACAAACTATTTCAGTACATATGGATTATATGGAGTAATGGACTTAATTGTGACATTTTCATATGTGTATAAAATAGACTTTGATAATATTGATCTCTCCTTCCCCTTGTTGTTCCGTCTTCCCCCCAAATAGTCATTCCTCTAACTTGGCCTTTTTTTTGTGATTTTATTAGTGTGTGTTTGTAATGGATAATAGGTTTCATTACATTTTCAAATACATACTATACTTTGATCATATTTACTTCCTGATACCCTCTCTTCTCTTCCTCCCACTCCATCAGTTGTCTTTTTCTTCCCATGTGTCTTCCTAATTCTTTTATCCCTTTGGGTCTGTGTTTTTATTTAAACTTTTTTCATCCAATATATTTTAATTATATCCTTTTCCTTCTCCCAACTCTTTCCAGCTCCCCAGCCAATTTCATGTTTCTTTCCCCCTCTCCTATCTCTAAAAAAACCCAATACAAAAAACCGACAATCTAAACAGTTGTTTATTTTTATATGACCCAGATAGTTAACTTAGGATTACTTACAGGAGTGTGGGTGAGGCATTGTTCACAGTAGCATAGGAACCTTATCAGTGGCCACACTAGCTGGAGAAGCTATCTCTCCTCTCAGCTTCCAGTAACTGCATATAAATCCTCCTCCTATATGGCAGGGTATTGGAGATGCCCAATATTGTGCAGATGACCACAGTTCAAGAGGGTAACTGGTATGATTTTTCAGCCACAGTTTTACGTCATGCCCTGCCCTCTGCTCCTTCCTTTGGCTATTACATTCTTTCTTTCTCTGTGATGTTCCTTGAGCCTTGGAGTGGGTAATAGAGATATCCAGTTAGTGGCTGAGCATTTGGCTGCCACTTATTCCTATCACATTGACCAGTTATGAGTCTCTACAGTTACCATTGCCCACTGCAAAAAGAAGGTTCACCGATCAAAGCTGATAGTGACAGTAATCTATGGGTATAAATATATTTAGGTAGCAGTGTGATGGATGCATCATATCTACTTAGCAAAATAACAGCTGTATCTTCCCCATGAGGATCCATGACATCCCCAGACATAGGTGTTTGATAACTTTTACAGTACCAGATGAAGATTGCCTCCTATGGAGTGGACCTCAAATCCAATCAGAGTTCAGTTACCCTTATACCTTGTAGCATACTTACCATTATTATATTAGTGGAAACATCTTGCCTAGCTTGTCAGTAGTGTGCTATGGATTATGCTTATTGTTAATAATAAAGCTGATTGGCTGATAGCTGGGCAGGAAGAGATTGAGCACAAGAGCTAGACTAGGAAAATTCTGGGAAGAGGAAGGGTAGTGTCAGAGAGTTGCCATCTAGACACAGAGAGAGCAGGAGATGAATGTGTCCATGCTAATAAGGTACTGCCACATGGCTAAACATAAATAGAAATACGGGTTAATTTAAATGTAAGAGTTAGCTAGTAACAAGCCTGAGCTATTGGTTGAACATTTATAAGTAATGTTAAACCTCTGAGTCTGTTATTTGGGACTGGGGGGTTGGGACAAAAAACATCCAATTACATATGGCACCCAGACATTCGGCAAAAATTTGCACATAAAGACTGAAAAACCTTTAAAAAGGATTTTAAATACATAAAAATGGAGTTAAACTTGACTTCTTGGTAGCTACTTTTTCTTGGGTAGGCTCTGTTTGCTAGTGGCAAGCAGAGGTGCAGCTCCTTTGAGAGAAGGTTTCCTGACTCAGTGCTAGTGGCAAAAACCACACGGCTCCTTTAAGAGGCCCTGATACTAAACACTTAAATAGGGTTTATGAGCAGTGGGTGGGCACTCAGGGAACAAAGGAATGGTGTGGAGCCAGCTGCCAAAGCCTCACATTGGTCCTAGCCAAGCTGCTTAGCAGTTTAAAGACTCATGTGGTCAGAAAAAGATAGAGATATTCAGTAAAGACAGATTCAGATTAAAAAAAAAAAAACAACCTCTCAACAATTTACAGTGTGTTAAAAAATATATATGTGGGCTTGGGAGAGAAAAGAAAAAAGGTAGAAAAAGTCCTTAAAAAAGGAATAGAGTAATAAAAAATATAATAAGCCACATAAAGATGGAAAATACACAGAGTCTGGATTATGTGGAAACTGCTATATTAAACCAACCTATATATTTTAAAAATACTTTGACTCAAAATTTAAGTCAGAAGATATGTTACTTTGGGGGAGAGGTTATGCTTTTGTTTCCGCAGGAAAAGAGAGGCTGTGGATTCATTCTGGGTTAAGAAAAATCAGGTTTGATTGAAGAAGATCCCCTGGAAAATCTCTGATGGGAGCAGATATCCCAGATGAGCCAACATCTCAGAGCATCTCTGCTGCAGTTTCCTCTGGGTTCTGTATCCAGAACAACATCAAGGCAACTAACTGGCTGAGATGATGCAGTCTCACAGAATTCTCCAGTCAGGACTTGACCATAATCCTATATATTCTCAGAGTCCACCAAAGATTACCAGCACCCACCAATCAGCAGGAAGCAATTTAGAAAACTACACCCACATTCCTAAAATATTGGTTATAAATGTTTGTTTTCATTTAAGGGGGGTTGGTTACAAATTGTTACTGGTCATAGTAAAAAAAAAGCTAAACAAGAGACTTACATTCAAAGATCTCTTTCTAAAGGAAAAAAGGGAGATATGATATAGAAATGATAAAATAAAAGGATAGATTATTGAATTTACTTTAATCCAAAAAACAAATATTAATCTTAAATATTTTACATTGGTATTGAATTTGGTATATTGATACAAATTTAAAGCTATTTTTGTTATACTCTATGTATATTTCTACTCTTATTTAAAGTATTGTGTTTATGAAGCTCAATTAAAAATGTAATGTATAATTAAGAAATACAAATTAATAGTTATTTATAATAGTCAAACTTATAGTTATGTTAGTTAGGTTTTCAAGGTATACAAAGATACATTTCAGATAGATAGGTAATCTTCAAACACTTCAAAGACCTACAGAATATAGCATTTAAAATGTTTTAATAAAAGACTTTTCATGACAGTGAGACATGTCTGCTCCTGGCAGTACCAATTTACTTTAAAAAGGATGATGGGCATCTAAGAAACTCCATATGGAGTTTGCTTTCTTTATAACAAATCTAGCCATGTGGGCAAAGAAACTGCCCTTGCCTCAATTGCTGACAGTTACTGTCCAAACTGGACCATCAGGATTCAAGAAAGGCAACTGCCAAACTTGGCCAAGACAAGGTAGGACAGATCTTCAAAATTCCCTGCTTCACAGAAAAGTCTGTCAGACATACTACAGGTCAGAGTTGGATGCCCCAGTGTTACAGAGAAATTTTGGGTGACTGTGTAGGCAGCCTGATGTCCTTGTCAGTAGGTAACATTTCATCCTTCTGGGGTTTTTGATGGAATTAAAGACTAGATAGTTATAATTTTAATTTTCCTTAGTTATGATAAAAGATAAATTAGATACAAAAGTTTGGACTCACAAAGATAAGATAAATGATAGAGTATTTTCTTTAATTTTGCCAAACACAAATAGACATTGTAACTGTAATTCCTACTTGATAACTGTTTTTTGTTGTATATAATTTTACTATGTTAACGTTTAAACCTTCTTTTTTAATTAGACAAAAGGGGAAATGCTATGGTTTATGCTCATTGTTAATAATAAGGCTGATTGACTGATAGCCAGGCAGGAAAAGATTGAGCACAAGAACTGGACTAGGAAAATTCTGGAAAGAGGAAGGGCAGAGTCAGAGAGTTGCCATCCAGATGCAGAGGGAGCAGGAGATGAATGTGTCCATGCTAATAAGGTACTGCCACATGGCTAAACATAAATAGAAATTTGGGTTAATTTAAATGTAAGAGTTAGCTTGTAACAAGCCTGAGCTATTAGCCTAGCATTTATAAGTAATATTAAGCCTTTGAGTCGGTTATTTGGGACTGGCCAGTCAGGACAAAAAATGTCCAATTACAGTAATGCTGTACACAGAATCCACAGTTGGATAAGAGAGTGGAAGACAATTTTCCCTTCATTGTTATTGGTGTTTTTTTGGGGGGGGGCTCTTTTAATAAATTACACACAGAGGCTTATTCTTACTTATAAATGCCCAGTCTTAGCTTGGCTTAGTTCCTAGCCAGCTTTTCTTAAGCTTATTCCATCTACATTTTGCCTCTGGGTTTTTCCTGTTCTCTTGCTTCTGTAAATTTTACTCTTACTCTGTGGCTTGCTGTGTAGCTGTGTAGCTGGCCCCTGATGTCCTCCTCCTTCTCTGGCTCCTTCTTCCCCTCCTCCCAGATTTCTCCTTCTATATTTCTCCTGCCAGCCCCACCTATTCTTTCTCTTGCCTTGCCATTGGCCATTTAGTTCTTTACTAGACCATCAGGTGTTTTAGACAGGCACAGTAACACAGCTTCACAGAGTTAAACAAATGCAGCATAAACAAAAGTAACACACCTTAAAATAATATTCTCCAACACTCCATGTCCTAATAGTACCTTTTGGCAATGGGAGGCTATCCTGCAAGGAGGAAGCCACTAACCCAGTTCCAGCTTTCTGTATATCCTGCAGAGTTGTGTCTTCCACAATGGGATTTTGTTCTGCTGGACAACCAACAGCAATACCAATTGCTAGTATAGATTTGTAAGTGCCAGGAGCCTTCCTGACCAACAAATGTAGGGAAAGAGCCCATGCCTGATACTGGAGTTTTTATTTAATAACATGGTTTCTGAGAGCATGTTTATTCACTTATACAGTGTACCTACATCCAAAATCTTGTGTGTGTGTGTGCACACTTGTGCTTACGCATGCATTCATACATGGGCACATGTATGCCTGGGTACATTAGCCTATCAGTGTACATGTGGAGGCCAGAAATTGACTTCAGGTAGCTTCTTTGTCACTATTATTTTTTCTGAGACAAGACCTTTCACTGAACCCAGAGCTTGCCATTTTAGCTAGACTGGTTGACCAGTAAGCTCCCAGGATCCACTTTTCTCTATCTTTGCAGTTGCAGGCATGCACTGTCAGGCTTGACTTGGACATGGGTGCTAGGAATCCAGATCCAGGGACTTTGCAGGTTCATGTGTTTGCATAGCAAACACTTTCCCCACAGAACCACCCTTAGCCCTTTATAATTAGTTCCTCAGGGATCAGCTTTCCAAGTTTTTTTTCATACATAGTTTACCCTCCCACTCACGTGTCTCTCCTCTCTGTCTACTTTCTCTAATCTTTCCACTCAGCCCTTCCTGTAGCACAAATTGTTAGAAGGTCTTGCCAATTCCTCAGCTGATCTGTTTCCTCAGACTGGAAGCTTTTGAGTTTTCATCCAAATGGATCTCAGCTGAATTGTGCTGCTCAAAGCCTAGAAGCTTAACCAGGGCTAGTTTCTGGTCCTCACATCTTATATACCTTTCTGCTTTCTGCCATCACTTCCTGAAATTAAAGGTGTGAGACCATGTATGGCTGTTTCCAGTGTGGCTTTGAACTCTGGATCCAGACAGATCTCTGCCTCTGGAATGCTAGGATTAAAGGTGTGTGTGCCACCATTTTCTGGCCTCTGTATCTAGTGGCTGTTCTGTTCTCTGATCCCAGATATGTTTATTAGGGTGCACAATATTTTGGGGAACACAATACCACATTTCCCCATTTTTGTTTAAGGTTGTTGTTTACAATTATAAAAGAAGGTTACAGTCAAGAATTACATTAACAATGTGTAGTCCATTATTAACACCTTCCTTTTACACTTTCATATCATTTACTTAACTCTACCTCTCAAAGCTTTTTTCCCTCTCTGATGGGCCCCTCTGTAGTTTCCTAGACTCCACACACACCCGTTCCCACATAAGTACCCATCTATTAAAATCTGAAGCTAGAATGAGAGAAAAATATGCTGTTTGTCTTTCTTAACCTAGGATATCTAACCTAATATAGTATCTTCCAGTTCCATACATTTTCCTGCAAATTTTGTAACTTAATTTTTTCTTTAGCATGAAATAAAATTCCATTGTGTATTTGTACCACATTCCATTACCCTTTGATTAGTTGATGGGTATGTGGGCTGATTCTGTTCCTTTGCTGTCATGAAGAGTGACAATAAAGATGGGTGAGTAACTATCTCTGCAGTAGGATAGGGAGTCCTTTGGGTATATGTCCAGAGGCAGTGTAGCTGGTTATATGATTAATCAAGTCTTAGTTTGTAAGAAGCTTCCACCCTAAAGTCCACAGTGGTTGTACCAGTCTACAGCTTACCTACAGTGAATAAGCGTTCCCTCTATCTCCACATCCTGGCCAGCATTTATTATCATTTGGTTTCTAGCTGAAAGCCATTGTGATTGGGGTGAGCTGGTATCTCAAGGTAGTTGTAATAAGCATTTCTCTGATAAAAACATTGAACACTTGAAATTTAGCCATGTATTTCTTCTTTTAAGAATCCTGTTTGACTCCTTAGCTCCTTTATTTTTATTTATTTTTTTTAAATTACACTCATGATATTCATTAATTGCACTCATGATATTAATCACATTTGTGGTATTCATAGATTACATTTGCAGTATGTATATATTTTTTTATATATATATATATATATAATTTTAAATGCCTAATGTCATTTATTGAAGGAGGGAGGAGGTCTTAAATACAGGCTTACAGCACAATGGGAGAACCCCGGAGGGCAGAAGTTCACTACTGATGTTTTATAATCTTGCATCTAAGCTGTTAACTCTCATTATGCAGGATACATAGACAAGGAACTTCCCTTAAGCATTCAGGAGGGTGGAACCTGGCAGGGAATTAGCATTGGGAGGATATCAAGGTCAAGGTCTGCAAGCAAGGCAACAGTTACCCAAAACGGGGGCCAGGGACCTACAGGTCCCCCTTTTATTAAAAAATGAATTTCTGACTTGAGTTGCGTGGGATGTCAGCAGGTCACCTTACCCGTCATGGAGACACCTGCCCAGGCCACACAGTTGCTCTGTCTTAGGTTGGTGGGTGCCCCTCAGGCATTGCCCGTCTCTGAATACTCATTATCATACAGGCTCAATCGTGTGTGAGCTGCAGAGTTAACTGCTGCCAAAGATCTCAAAGTGGCACTGGGCTTGCAATCTGTGTGTTCAACACAGAAAAGACCCACAGAGGTCCTATCTCACCCATAGCCAGTAGGCTAAAGGCAACTGTCCTTAGCTTATTTTTTGATGGGGTTGTTTTCTTGTTTAGTTTTTTTGTGTATTCTGGTTATTAATCCTCTATCAGATGGCAAAGGTTTTCTCCCATTCTATAGGCTGTTTCTTTACTCACTTAACAGTTTACTTTGTGGTATAGAGGCCTTTAAATTTCATGAGGTCCTGTTTGTCAATTGTTGACCTTATTTCCAGAGTGGCTGGAGTCCTATTCAGAAAGTCCTTATGTATGCCTATACATTGTAGTGCTTTTCTCTGTTTTCTTTTTTCTCTAGCCATTTCAGAGTTTCACAGCTTACATTAAGGTCTTTGATATATGTGGATTTGATTTTTGTTCAGGTAAGAGATACAGTTCTGGAAGATAATGTTTTTCTCCAGCACCACTTGCTGAGGATACTGTCTTTTCTCCGGTGTGTACTTTTGGCATCTTTATAAAAAACCACATAGTTGTACTTATATAGACGTATACCTTGTCTTCTATTCTAGTGCACCAATTGACATGTGCCGATGCCATGTTGCTGTTATTACCATGGCTCTGCAGAGAACCTCAGAGTCAGGTGTAGTCATATCTCTAGCAGTATTCTTTGCTCAGGATTGCTTTGGTTATCTGGACTCTTTTGTGTTTCCACAGACATTTTAAGACTTCAAAATAATTGTATTCCTTGAAGAATGGTGTTAGATTTTTGATGGAAATTTTTCTTTTTGTTAAAAAAGAATTGTTTCAGTAGATTTCCAGTCTTCCTTTAAAAAAATTTTAATGTTTTTAATTGAAATAGAATTACATCATTAAAAAATTTTTTTTGAGATAGTATCTCACTATATAGTCTTGGCTGGCCTGGAACTAGCTATGTAGATCAGGCTGTCCTCAAACTATATATATTCTCCTGCCTCTGCCTCTGAGTGCTGGGATTAAAGGAATGCGCCAATATGCCCAGCCTCAGAATTTATTTAATGGGAATTGGAGTATAATGTCTGCAGTCAGAAGAAAGTCTGGCATGATAAAAGGATTATATGGACATTCTCACTTAGGCAAGACTTGGTGGGGATGTCTGAAATATGAATGTTTCATATTTGTTGTGTAGAAGCTCTTTGTTCTGGGACAAAGACAGTAGGAAGTCAGTGGCCAGATACACACAGTCCCCTTCCACTCTGAGCTTGCCTTTATCTTCTCCAGCCAACCAGATTCTGCTATTTTTTGAGAGAAAAAAAAAATCAGGATTCAATATTAGGATTCAGCATTAGAATTTGTTCTCTTAAGAGCTTTTCTTTGTGTGTGTATTTGAAAACTACTAGACTAGATCAATGAAAGTGATCAATAATGAGAGCCTTCCTCAGAACCAGGAGTAAAAATGTCAAACAGAAATGTGCTCTTTGCCAACTAGAAGGGGGTTAGCATCTTTCCTAGCATCAGGTCCTGCCAAGGCGACAAATTAGAGTTAGCAAATATTGCCTGGGACACACACTAAAGTTTTATTTGATCCTAACCTGAAATTCAAATTTAACTGGATAACCTATTTTTTTTTGGGGGGGGCGGCGGGTTTTGAGACAGGGTTTCTTCATGTTGTTTTGGTGCCTGCCCTGGATCTCACTCTCTAGACCAGGCTGACCTCGAACTCACACAGATCTGCCTGGCTCTGCCTCCTGAGTGCTGTAATTAAAGGCGTGTGCCACTGCTACCCAGCTGTGCTTTTATTTGCTATATCTGAAAACCCCAAACATACATAATTTATAACAAAATTGCCAATGGATTCTCCAATATAGTGATTTTCCCCCCTAAACATTGAGAAAAAATTTTCACATGTTGGTTACATATATTAAACATGTGAATCTTTTTTTTTTTTTTTTAAATCCCTACACAACTTTCACCTCAGCTCACCACCCATTCTTGCTGCCACCTATAACAGGAACAGGCTGGAAGGGCCTGATTCCCCCTCAGGACACTGAGGACAAATCAGTATAACTTCTGTCATTAAGCTAACTTCTCCAGTTCTTTTTGAGACAAGGTCTCATGAGTCTTCTTCTCTTTTGCTTTTTATTATCATGGTGTCAATAGTTCCCAGAGCCTCACAGTGAGATATTGGAGAGAGAGCTGCAGGGACTCGAAATGTGTTGATTTACTGTCATCACTCAGGACATCCAAGAGAGACCTGGAGAGGCTGGACACTCCATGTGTCACCTCTACTCACATATGATCTGCTGCGTCTCCTCACTTCACTGTATTCAGCAGAAAGTGATTTTCTGCACTAAGTGTGAAAAGAAGATAATGAGATGAAAAGATAGTAATGAAATCTTGCTCTAGTATAGTACTTCTTAAAAAAGCCTATTAATCTTTACTTGTTTCTCTATTTTATTTTTCCTCTATTTTGGTGTGTGGTGTATGTGCTTCTCTGTCTCTGTCTCTCTCTCCATGTGTGCAGAGGCCAGAGGTTGACAATGGGTATCTTCCTCAGTGGCTGTCCACCTTATTTTTAAGACAGGGTCTTTTGTTGAATTTGGAGCTAGCTTATCTGGCTAGACTGTGTAGCTGGTAAGCCCCAGAGACCCTCCTTTCTCTCCCTCCTAATGCTGGGGTTACAGGCACACAGTGTTATGCTGGACTTTGTACATGGGTGGTGCAAAGTATGTTACAGACTGAGCCATCCTCCTGGTTCATCCATTACCTATCCAACCAGACAGTAAACTCCATGAAGGCAGGCACTTGTCTGCTCATCTCCTCGTAGTATCTCTTCCACTTAGAATACTGTCAAGTCCTGATAAGTACTGTGTGAATAAATGAGTGAGCGAATACATGAATGAGTCTGGCAAGCAGAACAAGGCTGGTGTCTAGAAGATCATAAGACACGGTACAACCCGAGGAGCAACTGTACAACTTTAAGTCAGCTTTATCCCTGTGTCCTGTGTGGTTTCCAGTGAAGTCTTCCAGTGACCCAACAAAGAAACCCAGCCCCCAGTTAGATTTTGACTGAAGTTTGCACAAAACGCTGTTATCAAATATGTCCTGGAGTGCTTCAGCAGTATTCTGTATGGGGTGAGCATCCATTATCTGAAGTGTTTGAGGCTAAACCAAAATCAACTTAGGGGAGGAAAGGATTTATTTCAGCATATTCTTTCAGGTTAAAGTCCTGTGGGAAGCCAGAGCAGAACTCAAGCGGAAGCTGATGCAGAAACCATGGAGGAACACGGATTTCTGCCTCCCTCCTTTTTTATTCTCAGATAGCAGCTGTCTTCTACAGCAAGAGACTACCTTCTCCAGGAGGATAATCACCAGCACTGGGTTGGACACAGCTGGGCACAACCCTGTTCATCAACAATTGAAATAATTCCTCACAGACTTTGTCCCAGGCCAGTCTGATCCAAGTAATCCTCCAATTGAGACTGCCTTGGATGACTCTGGGCTATGTCAAGGGGACACAGGATACTTGTCTTTACCATTGGAATTCAATAATGATAAATACCATTATGAGAAAGGTTTCTAGACAGTTAAAATTAAATCTGCATCTTGGATAGTTTATTACATGAAAGGTTAAGTTTAGCCAGGTGGTGATGATGCATGCCTTTAATCCCAGCACTCAGAAGGCAGAGCCAAGCGGATCTCTGAGAGTTCAAGGCCAGCCTGGTCTACAGAGTGAGGACAGGCACCAAAGCTACACAGAGAAACTCTGTCTCAAAAAAAAAAAAAAAGGTAGAGGTTAACAATAATAGTCCCCTGCCGGGTGGTGGTGGCGGCGGCGGCGGCGGCGGCGGCGGCGGCGGCGGCGCACGCCTTTAATCCCAGCACTCGGGAGGCAGAGCCAGGTGGATCTCTGTGAGTTCGAGGCCAGCCTGGGCTACCAAGTGAGTTCCAGGAAAGGCGCAAAGCTACACAGAGAAACCCTGTCTCGAAAAACCAAAAAAAAAAAAAAAAAAAAACAAAAACAAAAAAACAAAAAAAAACCAAAACAATAATAGTCCCCTTGAACTATATGCTCAGTGCTGTACATTTATATTCACCACACTCAATCCTCAGAACCCTAATAACATTAGAGCTTCATTTTCTGGAGGATACAACAAACAAGTCAACAAAACACTGAAAAACAGAACAGTAGCAAAAAACAGAAAGGCAAAGTACCTTGCCTAGGGTGACGCAGCTGGAAGTGTGTAGAGCTGGGACAGACAGCTCTCTTGCATTTCACAATGATCACTTACAGTGACCATAGCAACCACATAATCTACAGTGCTCTGGGAGAAAGGCAATTTTGATCAGGTTTCAATCCATTATATACAATAATAAACTGGTATATTCACTCTGTAGCCATCAGTCACTCTAATAATAGAATAAATTGTGTGCTTTTACAATTATGGGCAAGAGTTTTTCTGATAATTTTTTTTATTATACATAGTTTTCCTTCAGTCAGTTAAAAATAATTAGTTAAAATTTGAAATTATAATGTATTTACATCATTTCTCTTCCCCCCAATCTTTCCCATTCACCTTCATTCTCTCTCTCTCTCTCTCTCTCTCTCTCTCTCTCTCTCTCTCTCTCTCTCTCACTCACACACACACACACACACACACACACACACACACACACACACCTACCTTAATATATAAATCTGTTCGGTCTTTATAATGTTACCTGTGTGAATGTTTCAGGGCTGAGCCCTTGGTATATGGTAACCAATTAGGGGAGGCTATTCTCTGGGAAAGATCATGTCTACCACTCCGCATTCCCCAGTTATTCCTAGCTCTTTCTCTAGGGTTGAGGTCCCACATCCTTCAGTAACTCTTATTCTTCAGTTAGAAGAGCTACCACATAAGTTCATGCCATCTCATATTTCAACTACCTAATTTGAAAAAATGAAACAACAAAAACAAAATCAAACACTCTTAGTGAAGGTCCTGCATCCAGTGAGAGGAAGGGGTGATGTATGCATTTACTTATGCATGACCTTTATTTTTTCCTGCTGGGCTTCATTCTTTTTTACTTGCAGACTCATTAAACACAAGCTGGATGTTGGCTTGCATTCTTCCCCAGATCTCCATTTTAAAACGTGGTTTCTAGCTATGTGTTAATTTTAGTACCATTTTTACTTCATTAAAATAATTGGCAACTTCCCTGAGTTCATCATAATGGGAGTTTACCTATTTTTAACTGTCTAAAGCTCAAGGTAGTGGTGCTATTTTTACTTGGAAAATAATTCATCCGTTATTTCTGAACAATTCCCCCTATAAAGGTGGGTACTTACATCACTTCCATTTTATGGTAGAGAAAAGCCAGGGTTCCAAGAAGTTAAGCAACCTGTGAGGGGTTTCCGAACATCAGCCCCAGCTCCTGCCTCAGATCAGTGTCAGGACCTGCTGCCCTTACTCTGTCCTTGGCCACAAAAATGAGTCAACCTTATGATGTCTGTGAACCCTTTGCCCTACCTCCTATTTATAGCCAGCCCTCATCCTCCATAGCATTTAAAAACTTAAAATTCACAGCATTCACTGGTACCTGGGGTTGTGTTCAGACTCTCTCTCATCAAAAAAGAGTTGTGCCTTTCATCAGTGTTTGCGTAAGTATGACTGGGTTGCCTTCTGCTTCGATCATGGCCCATTCTGTTGGAGAGTGGCTTTCAAAGTGATGCCTGGAAAGGGCCCATGAGGTGTTACATCTCTTTTCTCGTGAACATCCAGGAAGGTGCAATATTCCTTATCCCATCTCCCTGCATCCTCAGCACCCCTGGGTCGGGGGCGTGCTGCTTTGGCTCCTTCATGGCTTTCTGTTGGCTTGGCTTTTTTTTGAAAGCTCCCCCTAATGCTTACTAAAGGGCACTAAACAGACCCCAAAGAAGTAGATAGGAAGGCAAGCCTTATTGACACACTAGCAGCCAACTGTCCATCTGATGTTGAAGGAGAGTCAGGAGCACTATTCTTGTGGTTTTCTATTCAGAAAGTCCAAGTTCAAGTGCAAATAGAAAGCTTCTGAGGACAATGCTGTGTGGTATTTGAGCTCAGGCCTGGGCCTCTCCTTTGTTGACCCCCTTATCCTGTCACGTGTCTTGAAATATTTTCTTTGTACAAATTCCTCCTCTTCTGAGGTTCCTTTGTGTGCAGTTTGCATAGGCAGTTCTCCTTAGCATGTTCAATGCACACTTGACCTTCCTCCCCAAACTGCCCTTTTCTCATTCCCCTCTCTCTCTGGGCACCTGCTCCAGCCCTTCAGTTAACTCAGGTTAGATACTCAGGCCTCGCCTGTCACTCCCTCATTTTGCCCACAGCTCACATCTAATCAGTCCTCACATCTGTCAGTGATGTTTTCATAATATGTTCAGAAATCAGACCACTCTCCAAAGTTTCATGCCCATCATCCTCGTCAAAAATGCCTGCCTATCACCTGAGTCTCTCTAAGAGTGCAATTCTTTCTTCCCCACTTACTACAGCTATTCTCTTCTTCATAGACCAGCCAGTGAGATTTAAAGATTGCATAATTATGGTTCTCCTCTGAAGGAAACCATTCATGATTTCTCATTTCATTTGGGGAAGAATCTAAAATCTTACATGGTCTGGCTTAGCTCTCTGACCTTTGATCTTACCTCCAGCCACCCTCTCCTGGCTCCCCTCCAGTCCAGCCATAGTGGCCTTCTCACATGGAACTTGCCAGGCACAATTGCTTTGGTTCTTCATCTCTCCAGGACACCACCCTCCATGGCTCCCTCTCTGCTTTACCTCTTTGCCTCACCTGCTGTGGGATGTCCTGTATGTTGTGAATAAATAAAATGCTGATTGGACAGTGGCCAGGCAGGAAGTATGGGATAGGTGGGACAAAGAGAGAGGAGAGACTGGGAGGTGGAAGTCTGGAGGAGACTCCAGCCTGCCTCTCCAGGGAGCATCATGTAAAGGCAGCAGGTAAAGCCACAGAACACATGGCCACATATAGATTAACAGAAATGGGCTGAGTATAAGAGTAAGAGCTAGACAATGGTAGCCCTGAGCTAATGGCCGAGCAGTTTAAATAATATAAGCATCTGTATGTTTATTTTATAAGTGGGCTACCGGACTGCCTAGGCTTGGCGGGACCTGGAGGGAAAAACCACTAGCTACACTCACCTGCCATGGATACCAAAATCTACAGATGTTCAAATTACTTACATAAAGCTGTTTGGTGTTTGCATATAACTTATACATACCCTCCATACATTTCCAAACACCTACAGATTATTTATAATACATAATATACAGTGTAAGCTGTTATGCTGTATTACTTAGGGATTTACAAAAGAGCAAATCTATACAAGCTCAGTAAAGATGCATTCTTTATAATCTTTGTTCTGAAATAAGTCCTCACCATGTAACTCAGACTAGCCTTGAACTCCTGATCCTCCTGCCTCAGACTCCTGAGTGCTGAGTATAGGCACATAATCCCATGTTTTTTTTTTTCTGAATAATTTTGACCCAAGTTTGATTGAGTCAATGAATATAAAACCTGTACATAAGAGAGAGCCGGCTATAAGTTTTTTCATCAATTTGAAGTTATAATTCTGCCATAGAGGGTAATGAGACTCCTTCTGTTTGCTGGACCTACCTACCTTTTTTTATTCTCTTTGGGGCTCCCATTCTAGGCTGTAGAAAAAAGCCTCATTGTTGTCTTTGACAGTTACTCAATGACAAATGTCAGCTCTAGTACAGTTCAGATGACTAGAGCTCTCACTGCCAGGCTGGGTGGCAAGGTGGGTAGCAACTGGTTATTCCTAGCATTATGCTTGATTAGGAATTAGGGTCACAGGAAAGTCCTTGAGAAGATAATCTCAGTGCCTTCAGAGTCCCTCATTGTCATCCAAAGAATTAAAGCATGGCTAGGCCCCAGGAAGAGACTGTAAAAGTCTAATAGAATCCGAGGGGACGAGGATGATACAGAGCCTTACAGAGAAAGGGCGAGAACCCTTCAGACTGGCCTCGTGAGCAAGGGGCACGGGTGAATCAGGGCAGCAGCTGTTGCACAAAGCAAATGAAAGGTTTGAGCCACATTGCCAGGGCACGCGTGTGTTTGAAAAACTGGATTTACTTAGAGTGCTACATTTTCTTTATAAACCTTTCATCAGCTAAAAATGAGAAGAGATGCTTCAAAGCAGCAGACCACCCCAGCAGCCAGGGCTGTGCCTGGAAACTGCTCCTCCTCATTTGGCTCTGGGTTTTTGGCTTGGATGCAGTGCTTCAGATTAGCTAGCCAATTCCTGAGCTGATACTCTATCTGCCCCCCTAGGGGTTTTCCTTTAGATGCTCATAGAAACATTTTGTTTTCCCTGGAAGAACAGTTTGGTCAGCCTTTGGAGAACCACCTTTGTAGTCTGTGCCAGAGTGTGGTTTGATTTCTACCGCGTGGACAAGCCCGTTTTTCCTTGCTCTCCTAGTACAGGGTGTTCCCGATGGCGATTTATGGGGAACACTTTCATGCCCTCCAACCTGGTGTTCATAATATCTGTTCTGGAAAACAAAGGTGTTTCTCAAAGTGGTTACCTCTTCGTGCACATTCATCAGTGGGTGTATGTGTATTTTTACTTTGTGGAAGAGCAGGGAGCTATTATGGTTTTTTCTTTCTTTTTTGAGAAAACTCTTTTAGGAAGAAGTAATGTTCTTAGGACATTAGAAGCCCCTAGCGTTTGGGGCTTATTTATTACTTCTGATTCAGATTGACACCTTGCTGAGCTGGACTTTCATGTGTGCAGCCGAGACAATGGCAAATTCCATCAGAGATGAATTATGCCTCCCAGTCTGACAGCTGCCGTAGGTGAAAGGTTGTGGTTGAGATCATAGGCCCAGTGCTTGGCCCTTCTTATGAGTGACTGTCTCAGGGGTTAGATAGGTGGGTGCATGATCTCAGTTCAACTCTGCAGGATTTGTGAGGTCTTACCAAGTGAGAGGTAAAGTATGAACCAAGACCACAATGAACCTCTGCTGCCACCTTTGCTGTCCCCACGGCCACCCACTTTCTGTACTGATACTGCCTTGGTGGTGGGGACTGTTGTTGTATTTTCCTTTTGCGTTGCTCTGTGCTTCTGAACCCTTCGTTGAGATGATCCTGCTAACAAACCATGTGGTGTCTTCTTCAAGTCCAGTGAAAGGGTTAGTCATCAAATTCATTCAAGTCCTCAACAGCTTTTTGCTTCCTTCTTGGTCAGGATAGAAACCCTCCCTGACTGGTTTTGTTCAAATAAAAAGAACTCAAAGAGCACTCAACACAGTTCACTTAGGACGATCTTTAGCTTATCAGGAACATGTTCTCTTTAGCCATTACCTATGTTCACCTCCCCTTACTAGATTTGGAAATGTTTGCAGTTGTGACCAAAGCAATGACTAGTGTTCCACAGAAGAGCGGGGATCACAGGAGTAGGAGATGCCGTGATACTAAGAGCTGTATTAGTTGTGTTTTGTTGTAGTGATAAAAAAGTTTTACTCTGGCCAAAAACATCTGGAGGAAGAAAGGGTTTGTTCTGGCTTTCAGTTCCAGAGGGCTAGAGTCTATGATGACAGAGAACGCAATGCAGCGGTGTTGGCCAATCACATACTAACAGTATACAGGAAGCAGAGAGAACAAGCAGGAAGTGGTATGAGCATATAAACCCTGAATCCCACCCCCAGAGACAAACTTCTTCAGCAAGGCTGCAGCTTTCAAGGTTCCATAACCTCCCCAAACAGCACTATCAACTGCAGACCAACAGCAGACCAGCTACATGAGCCTATGGTGGACTTTCTCATCCACACAGTGACAAAGCCCTGATGCTCCATGTGAATGATCTCTGATCCACCTCATTTATTGATCCATCAATTCTGCTGTTCATCCATCCTGACAACATTTATGAAATATCTGCAATATGCTGTTTAGTGCTAGATAATTGTGATGGATGACACTCTCCCGTTTTGGCTAATGATTTAATAGCACAACCAGAAAACCATGGAGACACAAATACAAATTCTTAAGAATAAATTAGTTTTTGTAAGATGGCTGGATCAATAATAATTTAAAGTGAAAAGCTTTTTTTCCCTCTCTATATACTAAAAATTATACCTAGAAATGGAAATGGAGGGCAGTGTTTTATTCAACATAATAACATGATAAACAATTATACAGAACTATGAAATATTTGTTAGTAAGGAAGATTAATCTCCTTATGAGGAGTATGAAATAATTTCAGACACATAGAGGCTCATGCCAAAGTTCTAGCCAGAGAGTCATCTAAACATCTAGAATTGCCTAAAGTCATTTTATAAGTCTATCATAACACCAATAGATTCCAACTATTCTTACTTGGATAAAATCATATGAAATCCATGTAAACATAAATGCCTTCTGGAAACAGTAAGAAAAAGTATGAAGAAAAAAAGATACTTTTATTATTAGATATAAATATACTCTATAAAGCCACTATAAAAAATCTCATAATATGGTATTGACACAGAATAAACAAATCGGAAAAATATATTTTAGCATATATAAGCAATTATTATGTAGCAAAAGTGGTACTTCAGTGTAGTTGGGAATGAGTGAGGTAATTATTAAGCCAGTATACTATCCTTCTGTAAAAAGTTGAAATATTTCATGAAAAATATGACTATAAATGAGAAGATGCTTGAAAATTTAAATATAAACAGTATGTTAATATTATAGAAGAAAATCTAAGTGATTATAAATAACCAAAGGTTAGGAGAGAATGGGCCATTATAACCAGCCCAAGAAAGCCTGAAACCACTATAAATTATAAATGATCTAATTATGACAACCACACAAGTTAGGGGATGGAGGAGCTAGAAAAGAAAATTCCACAGCATGGCAAGGGGTGACTATTTATAATATACAAGCAAGAGTGAGAATTCAAGAGAATAGAATGGCTTGCCCCTCACATGAGGTCGGGAATGGGAAGAGGTGACATACTGAAGAACAAAATCTAGTAGTTAGGGAAATGAAAATCAGGGTCAACAGTCAGGTATTGAGTATACGCTCTAGACCTGAAAGGACTAAGAAGTGCAATAATGTCTTTCCTGTAGAGTAGGCAGGGGCAGTGGTTCCTCATTTCACTTTATTGGTAGAAATGTGAATTATTCTGCGTGCGTGCGTGCGTGCGTGCCTGTGTGTGTGTGTGTGTGTGTGCGCGTGCGCGCCGCGTTCGTGCACGCATGATGCTGGGATTTGAAGTCTGGGCATTGTGTATGCTAGGCAAATGCTTTACCACTGAGCTTTATCCCCCAGTCGCAGTCTTTTGAAAGCTTCTTGGCAGCAGTCATGAAAATTAAACAAATGGTTCCTCCCACTCCATGTTCCCTTTCTACTTTCCTGGCTTCTGTGGTTACCTCAGGTTATATATTCCAATCTAAAGATTCAGAGCTGGGAGCCATAAATAAGCAAGAACATGTGGCATTTGGCATTTGTCTTTCTGGGTCTGGGTTACTTTGCTCAGTATGATATTTTTCAGTTTCATCAATCTTCCCACAAAATTCTTGATTTCATTTTTTTTTTTTTAAAACAGATGAATAGTATTCCATGGTATATGTACCACATTTCCATTACCCATTCATCAGTTGAAGAACATTTACATTGTTTCCATTTCCTGGCTATTGTAAATAGAGCATCAATGAACACAGATGAGCAACATCTGAGTCTTAGGGCAGTAAGATCTTTGGGCATATGCCCAGGCATGCTATAGCTGGGTCATATGGTTGCAGCAGGCTTTCTTGGACTGCCAGCTCCCAAATCATGACACAGAGATACTTGGCCTTTGCTTAGGTATGTTTCTAGCTAGCTCTTTTAACTTCGTATGTGCTGCCCTGAGGATCGTTTACCTCATCTACATACCATCCATCCCGCTTTCCTGCTTCCTCTGTGTCTGTCTGTCTGGGCCCTGGCTGCCTGGCTGGCTCCTCTTTTCTCTCTGCCTGCTACTTATCCTTCTTCTGCCTAGCTATTGGCTGGTGAGCTTTTTATTAGGTCAATCAGGTGCCTTAGGCAGGCAAGGTGAAGCAGCAACACATCTTTACACAGTTGAACAAATTCAGCATAAACAAAAGCAACATACCTTTATGTAATTAAATGCAGCATAAACAAGTACAACACATCTTTACACAGTTAAACAATTATTCTGCAATGCAAATAAATGCAACACATCTTTACATAGTTAAACAAATATTCTATTCCACAACATATGGTAAGTCTATTTCTAGCTTTTTTGAGAAATTCTCCACACTGATTTGCATAGTGGCCTTACCAGTTTGCAGTCCTACCAACAGTGAATTCCCTCTCTCCTCATCCTCACTAACACTTGCCAGCTCTTTTCTTGATCTTATCCATTTCGACGTGAGTAAGATGAAATCTCATAATAGTTTTAATTTTTTTTGTGACAGGGTTTCTCTGTATAACAGCCTTGGCTGTCCTGAAACTTGCTCTGTAGACCAGGCTGGCCTCAAACTCACAGAGATCCGCTTGACTCTCCCTCCCAAGTGCTGGGATTAAAGGGGTGCGCCACCACTGCCCAGCAATAATTTTAATTTATAATTACCTAATTGATAAGGATATTGGGCACTTTTTGAGATTTTTTTTTATTAAGAGATTTCTATTCATTTTACATATCAACCACAGATTCCCCTGTCCTCCCACTGCCCACTCCCAGCCTCCCCCACCCATCCCCATGTCCTCCAAGGCAAGGTCTCCCATGGGGAGTCACCAGAGCTCAGTATACTCTATTGAGGCAGGTCCAAGCCCCTCCTCCCTGCACCAAGGCTGCACAAACAACAACAACAACAACAACAACAGGAGAAAAATAAAGGAAAAGAGAAAAAGGTACATTTGATGAGGCAGTCTTGGGAACTGATGCTTTTTGGAGATGGAATGGTTTCTATACGAAGACAGTAAAGAAATGTCATCATGGTCAAGGGTGCCAGAGGGATCCACAAGTGAAAGCTGTTAGGTCCAGGAGATGAGGAATGCTCAGAGGCCAGGGCATCAGTATGGATGTTAGCAGCACATTCATTCACAGAAGTCCCCTAAAACACAGTATTGAAAACCATAATATATAAGCAATATGTAGGGTTAAAAACTATAATATATTCTTCATACAGAAAATAGATAATTGTTAGTCTATCATGTTTATTATTTTTCATTAGAAATTTTTTTTTAGTATCATGCTTTTTTTGGTTTAAGAATTTAAGAACATACGTGACCTGGGAACACAGAAGAAGGCGCTACCCAGTCACCAAACCAGATCACCAGAATCATAAGTATATAATTCACCGACTGAAATCAGCTGTCCCTGAAGAAACAGCCCAATCGCACCAATTTAACCAAGAACCCCTACTAAACCAAGACTAAAAATTAGAACAAGAGAGGCATTCTCAGACACAGACACCACCTGCACCACACAGAGGAAAAGATGAGTAGACGCCAGTGCAAAAATACAGGCAACAACATAAAGACCTATATGGCAACATCAGAACCTAGTGATTCTACACCTGCAAGACCTAAACATACCATGACAGAAGAAACAGAAGAGATCAACCCTAAAAAATGACTTTAAGAAGATGATAGAGGCCCTTAAAGAAGAAATAAAACATTCCCTCAATGAGGAAATAAAAACTTTCCTTAAAGAGGAAATGAAAAACTCCATTAAAGAGGAAATAAAAAACTCCCTTAAAGAAATGGAAGAAAAAACTAACAAAAAATGGGAAGAAATCAAATCAAGCCAAGAAAAAGCAATTAAACAGATGAAAGAAACATTCCAAGATCTGAAAAATGAATTTGAGACAATAAAGAAAACACATGCTGAGGGAATGCTGGAAATAGAAATCCTGACTAAATGAACAGGAACTACAGAAACAAGCATAACCAACCGATTGCAAAAGATGGAACAGAGAATCTCTGACACTGAAGACACGATAGAGAAAATAGATTCGTCAGTCAAAGAAAACACTAAAGACAAAAAAGTCGTAACACAAAACGTCCAGGAAATTTGGGACACCATGAAAAGACCAAACCTAAGAATAATAGGGATAGAAGAAGGAGAAGAATACCAACTCAAAGGCACAGAAAATATATTCAACAAAATCATAGAAGAAAACTTTCCTAACCTAAAGAAAGAAATACATATGAAGATACAAGAAGCTTACAGAACACCGAATAGGCTGGATCCAAAAAAAAAAGTCCCTCGCCACATAATAATCAAAACACTAAACACACAGAACAAAGAAAAAATATTAAGAGCCGCAAAGGAAAAAGACCAAGTAACATATTAAGGTAAACCCATCAGAATAACACCAAACTACTCAATAGAGACTATGAAAGCTAGAAGATCATGGACAAATCTCATGCAGACACTAAGAGACCACGGATGCCAACCCAGACTATTATACCCAGCAAAACTCTTAATCACCATAGGCGGAGTAAACAAAATATTCCAGGATAAAACCAGATTTAATCAATACCTGTCTACAAACCCAGCCCTACAGAAAGCACTAGAAGGGAAAATTCAACCCAAAGAAGCTAAACACATCCATGAAAAATCAAGCAAAAGATAATCCCACACCAACATACACCACAGAAGAAACAAGCTGGTGTAGCTATCCTAATATCTAGAGAAAAAGGATGTTTCAAAAGAGAAGAAGTCTTGTGGCAATGCCTCAGTGGTCCAGGTAACTACCAGAACTCAGAAAAGTTGGTTGAACTTGGGATTGACTGGGAGGCCAAAGATTTAAAAAGCAGAAGATTCTCTCAAGACACAAGTTGTGTGATAATAGTGTGTTTTGTGTGTGTGAATGAGAATTTGTAAATGTTGAATTCTAGGCTTCAACAATCATTGTCAGTGCAGATTAAGCTGCAAGTATTTATGCTTTAAAACTTAAATTATAAAGCTAGTTACGTCTTTCTAACAACTAGTTTTAATGTTTATGAGCATATTTTACCTACATTACCTTTTCAGGATGTTGAGAAAGATGCATCATAAGCACAGGCTGGAGGCTGGGGGTAGATGGTTTTGAGGAAGAGGTCTTGGTGGACTCTTTCATAGAGCAAAGGGAAGCAATGCCTTCTGGGAAATGAGCTAAGTTTTAATCTAGTCTTTAAGATTAGAAGTCAAAAACAAAAATATTAAGGAAAGGAAAACCTAATTCATCTTTGAAGTATTGTTATGTGGAATTGAGTGGGACTTTTGAGGCCTTTCTACCAGAAAACAAGGACTTGGTTGTCAGGCCTATATTAGGCCTAAACCTTGGTGCCATGTAGTTGTACTTAAATCATTTCAATGGAAAGTGTCTTAGTGATTGGAACTTCTAGTGCAGTTTGGAGTTCTTCCATTTGAAAAATGTGATATTTGCATGGGATTGTTTGAATCTTGTTTTCTAGTCCCTCCCCATCACCACCCTCATAGTCTGAAGGTAGATTTTTCTCTTGATAAAGGAACAAAAAAGGTGAACATCTTGTTTGTAAATAGGTATCTAGTAACTAGTGGTAAACTTGAAATGGTAGAATTCTTTAAAGCCTAATTCTAGATAGCCTTAAGAAAATGTATCTTAATTACTTTTGAACCTGTATTCACCTTGTTTTTTTCAAATATCTTAAATTATATTTTCTTTTTCAGAGCTGCTTCTTATTTGGGGCTACTTTTTTTTTTTTTTTTTAAATTGAGGCGTAATTCATAAAAGGGCATATTGTTTTGATGAGACTTTTTACAACTGTGGCTGGATGTCTTTCTTTAGTCTTCCAAGAAGGGCCATTTTACTTTTTTAGAGTTACTTTTAAAAGTCATGAGGTCAACAACTTGGACTACTATGCATGTAAGTGCTAATGCAAATTAAAGCCCAAGTTGACCTCCAGCAGCAGTTCATTCTATGTTGACAGTGAGAGAACACTTTGTCTGTTAGGATACTGTTACTCGTGGACTGAAATGCTGAAGAAACCCCTCCCCCTATTTTGTTTTTTTTGCAAAAATCAAGGTATATTCTAGGGTTTCCTGGTTGACCTCAACAGATAAACTGAGATGATAGTCTTAGTTGAGAAATGATCTGAATGTAGATTTACAGTCTACGTGTACAGCTGGCTAAGTGAGATCGCTTTCACAGTTCTGCATGTATCCCATCGGCTCCCCATTAGTCACTTAACTTTTAAAACTGGTATTGTAACATTATCACAATGTTTTGCGCCAATTTTATAAACTTTACAGTGCAATATGTGTTCCTTTTCTGAGGCAAACCAAAGGTATATTTCTCAAGGTTCTGCTGCTATCAGCAGCGTTGATGAAGGATTTTTTATACATTTGTAATAGATAGAAATAAACCAGAAAAAAAAAGAAGAAAAAAAAAGTGGTGGAGGAAAAGGTGAACACTGCAAGAATACTCAAAAGGGCTGAGAGTTGCAAACACCAAGATTGGCTTTGCATAGTAAATGGAATAGAACAGCTCTGAACTATAGCTTACTTTTCCTGGTTTGGTCTGACAGAATGATTGAATGCTTTTGTACAAAAATCAGCGCCTTAAAAACAAGGATTTGGTGAGATTGTAAAATGGTGTGCCACTTTGGCAAAACAGTTTGGTGGTTGGTCAAAATGCAAAACATTGTTACTCTGTTACTCAACAATTCTACCCTTAGGAATATAACCTCAAACTACTGAAAATGTGCACCTATGAAACATGTACATGAAGGTTTAAAGCAGTGTGTTGCTAATAGTAAAAAAGTTAAAACAACTCAAATAGCTATCAAATACTGGAGAGAAATAAAATGTGGCTTATTCATACAATAGAATATTATTAAGACATAAAAATGAATGAGAAACTGACAGATTAAATGACTTTGGTGAACCTTCATAATTTCATTTGTAGATCTTTCCATTTCTAATTTATAAATACATTTGGGGTTATAAATTATAAATGTACTGCCTCCTGTCAACATTGTATACTTCTATTTGATGATTTCTGTGTCAAACATTATATGGAAATGTTTCCAAGTATTTTCTGTATTAACTGTGAATGAATAGAACAAAATAAATTGCCTGTGATTGGGAAAAAAAAAGAATTTAAGAACATTTAAGAATTTTGTCAAAGTTGCGAAAATTTCTACTTGGGAGAAAGCATTCAGTTTGTCAAAGCACTGATAATCTCAAAATCCCTTGTTTTAGTAGATCTCTTGACTACAAGACTGTAGTCCAAAGTTTTCCGGTGTCCTGCCTGGTCCCGCAGCCACTCAGACCCAAATAAACACACAGAGGCTTATATTAATTATAAACAGTATGGCCATGGCCTATTGCTCAAGCTTCTTGCTAGCTCGCTCTTATCACTAAACTCAGCCCATATCTATTAATCTATATGTCACCACATGTTTTGTGGCTTTACCTGTGTGCCATTAGATACTCCTCCCTGGATGGCGTCTTCTGCCTCTCCTTTCTCCTTTCACTATCTCCCTTGGATTTTCCCCCCTGGCTCCATCTTGCTCTGCCATAGGCCAATGCAGCTTTATTTATCAACCAGTCAGAGCAACATATATTCACAGCATATTGAAAGATATCCTACAGCACAAGACTTGTCTATAGATTAGTTCCTGGCTTTGTACCTTCCAAGCCTGTCCTTTGGCCTCCACTGGTGCCTGCCACTAAGTTCAAGGACATTGCAAAGCAGTGTGTGCCCTTGCTGTGGCCCGCTACGCTGCCTGGGAGCCACAGGAGTGCTCTTGGAAGCCTTTGTTCCACTGGGGTACTAGCAACACTGAGACAGACACAGAGTGGCAGAGAACCACATATGCCACTTTCTTACTAACCATAAGGGACTTACATCCTCAGCTCAACTGTCTCCTAGTCGGGTACTCCAAAAATCTATGGGCTGTTTAATGCCACCCAGTACGGAAAGGAAATCAGAGTACCAAAAGACAGCAATCTTAAAGCATTTGGCTAAATAAAACTTGCCCTTATGAAAGCCCCTGTGATTAAGGTACTAGGTTTTTCTCTCAGGCTCTTCCCGGGGCTTCAGAACCTTGGCTTCATTAGTTGCCTGTAATACTATATTCTCTCCTTCTTTAGCAACCTGCTTGGTATTCTAATGAACAGAGTATAAAGCTCACTGTAAGTCTATGCCCCACTCCAGCCCCATCCCCCACCTCCACATTCTCTCAGCATTTATTTCCTTGCTTTTGTTTTTTTTTTTTTTTTTTTTGTCACACTACAGCACAGGTCCAAATAAGTCAGCCTTGCTTTTTCTGGCTTCAAATAATTTTTTTTTTTTGTAAACCCCCGGAATCCTAACACAGAGGCATTAAACACAGTGACTGCAGTGATTTTAGAGTCAATGTCCTGAAAATGAGAAATTCCACCCAAATGATGAACTGCACAGCCCCATCTCCAGCCCCCACACCGTCGTTGGAGCCCTGCATATATTTTCCTTCTTCATTTTCATATATATTATATTTACCATCAATCTTGTGGCAGGCTGCAGAGCAGAGAGATTGGGTGACATGGTTCTTTGATGAGGAGATCAATCTGTGAACGGCCCTTTCCTGCTCAGGCTGAAAACAGGGGAGCATAGCATTGCTACTTATTGCTACTTTTAACTTGGGTACAAACTTCAGTTGTGATAACGGTAGCAAGTCAGCCAAAGGTCTGAAGAGAAAACTCATCCCAAGGAAGGAAGAGGAAAGCCACAAGGAGTGATTGTGTGGTCACTTGAGGACAATTTTTTTTTTTTATGATTTTGAATATAAATGCAAGAATCCCAGAAATGTCAAAAGAAGTCCAACCAATTTATCTGAGGGAAATATTTTTATTTATTAATGGCCTATTTAAAAACTTTTTCATGCTTCTCATAAGATTAGTTCCCTGCAGATAAAGGTTTAGTGCAGCCATTTTAGAAATATTTTTCATTTTGAAATTAAAAGGCTTAGAACTCAGGCTGAGGTCTTTAACTCTTTTTCCAAAAGATGAAAAGATGCAGTCATATCGCTGTCCAAACATGGCACAACTATATGAAGTGTGTCTTAAGCCTTTTCTTACCAGACTCTGTAGGAGACTGCATCACACACACACACACACACACACACACACACACACACACACACACACCACACATACCACAAACACATACTCTCTGTCACACACACACACACACACTCACACACTCTCACACTGTCACACACACCACACATAAATACACCATAGACAAACACACAATACTCTGTCTCTCACACACACAAACATCTCTCTCACACACAAACACACCATAGATAAACGCATAGTCTCATACATACAACACACACACACACACACACACTTTTAGCATTATTGGCTTAACTACACTGCAATTTTCAGTAATGAAAAGCAGAGCAGTCAGAAGCCCACAGGCACTGGGTGTGTTTTCCAGAATAGGTTACAGAAATTAGCAAGAAAGAAACAGCTCTGTGTACATAAAAGTTTGGGAACAAATACAAACCAGATGGAGGAGCCCAGAATGGAGGAGAATGAAGGACGGAGAGAGGAAGTGCTGGGGGAAGGGTGAATTCACCATTGCCTAGTTGTCAAGATAAGAGCATGGAAGGAAGTGAGGTGCGGTACCAGCTACCAGATTTCAAATTATAGGGCCTCAGTTAACCTGCTTCGGCGGACTGTCGAGCTCCATCTGCCTCTGGGTCCTGCCCACTGGCTCGGTGGAGAACCCTCAGCCATCCTTCCCTTCAGCTCTTATCACTGCCCGCTGTCCCAGACCCTTCAGGGAGACAGCTCTGCTTTTGCATGTTCTCTCTCGGCCCCTTGGGTGGGAACTCCGGCAATGCCACCCTGTGATCTTTCTGGCCTGTCCAGGCTCAGATGTGAGGTGGTAGCGTGAGGTCTGACTTCCCAGCAGCTGGTTGTAGAGGATGGTAATACTAACACATTACTGTAGTGGAATCAACCATCTAGAGGCAAAGGACATCCTTTGACCAGTGCGGGGCTGATTGGAAAGACCCCAGCAAGTAAAATCTGTTCCTCCCTTCCCTGCAGCAGGCTGTTGCAAGGTGCTGGTGTCCCATGTGCCTTGTCCAGATGTCCTGAATGAGGACAAAAGCAGGTGTGCTTTCTCACGGTGCTGAGGCCAGCTCACCAGTGCCTTACCTTGTGCTTGCTCTCTCATGTTCTTCAGACTCTTACTTTCCTCTCTTGCTGTCCAGGGACTAGACTTCAAGATGAGCATTGGCACACATCTTTACTTCAGTGATCTGTTTTCTAGGAAACCTGTCTATGGCGGTAATATGTAGCTCATAGTAAAGCCATTAGCCCTGTTTTTATTTTGATTTGCTCTGTTACGTTGTGTTTTGTTTTTGAGGCCAGGTCTCCCTGTGTAGTTAAGGCTGGCTTTGAACTCATAATCTTCCTACTTCTGCCTCCAGGGTGTGGTATTATAGGCATATGCCACCATACTTGGCTCATCTTGTTTTCTACTTGTGGGAGCAGGCATACCTCAAAAGAGCAATGCTTTGTAATATTAACATCTCACCATGCCATGATACTGATAGAAGGTGTAGATTTAACAGTGTGGAAATAGTTGTTTCTTCTAAGAATTATGCTCCTAATCCAGGCACAGCACCTATATGGTAGTTTAAAAACAACATCATAGGAAATTACCAAGTTGGCCATAAACAGCTGTGATTTAAGGAAAGAGGCTGTTATGAAATGTAAGTGATTACTTTGCATACTATTTGATGTAATTTGTGAAACTCTTGAATGTATTCATCTAGTGATATGATATGAGATGGACTGATAAGGAAGCTTTTGCAGTTAGTTTACTAGGCCTTCTGAATTGGATGGAGGTAAAAGTTGGTTTACTTTCCTCTGGTTATTGCTATGAAACATGCACTGCTAAATATCCTCTGATTAATTCCCCATTGTGGCTTTGCCGATCGCTGGGCATTTACTGCCCTAAAAAGCACCTTTTTGTGGTCTAGAGAGATGGCTCAGCAAGCCAGAGTACTTGTTTTTTTGCAGAGGACCCCGGTTTGATTCCCTGAACCAGTGTATCAGCTCACAACTATCTGTAACTCCAATTCTAGGGAAGCTGACACCCTCTTCAGACCTCTGTGGGCATCAGGAATGCATGTGGTGCCCATACATACATGCAGGCAAAACACTCATACATATAAAATAATAACATAAATAAACCTAAAAAGATATCATTTTGCTTTAATGCAGTTGGTGTTAGGTCAGGAGTGTGGCCTGACTGAATTGTTCCTTAAAAGTCTCATAGTCAAGGAGTCAGCTAACTGTACATTCACCCTAATCTTTTGAATGGTGTTGTATAGCAGTTTCCTTTGAGATTGAAACATTCTAGACCAACCATCCAGAGGAGCCTCAAGACTAATGAAGCTTATTCCTGATAGCTTTAACAGAACTTAAACTCCTTAAGACAGAAGGTAAACAACTCACATAGCTTCAGGAAATCCCTGAAACTGACAAAATTTACTAGGCTCCTCCTTCCCAGAATAAGCAATAAAGATTGCCGAGAGTCATCCACAGACAAGCCAAGCTGCAAAATCAGACTCTAAGACCACACCAGCTGTGTGCAAAAAGCAGAAAGCATTGGCGCTCTCTAGAAGAGGTTTAGACCAACTGAGTCACTTGGAAAGGACATTCTCCAGCCTTTTGAGCTACTTGCAGGTTGTGTAGTGTGCACCAGGTTTTCAGCTTTTAAGAAGGATTACCTATGCTGGGGTGGACTTTGGTAATGTAGCTGCCAGTGAGTCATTTCTGCTCCTGTAAGTAGCCCTTCACTCATATTCCTCTAAGTACCCACAATAAAACTCATTGGTTCACCAGTTGGACTTTGGTGGTATCCACACTTTGGTCTGTGGTTGACTCTTTGGGTTGAAGAGACGTACGTGTTGTATCTCCCCAGGGAAGTTCTTGTCACACAAGTGGTTGAATTGTCTGATAACTGGGTTCTGTAGGTAGGTGAACGGAATGTCTTTATCCTCAGGAAAGCAGATGCCAGAATGAGAACTGATGTGCAAGGAATTTATTGGTAGGGGTGGGGATGCTTGTAAAGAAAAAGAGTGCTGGGACAAGGATCAAGAGAAGGAAGGCACTGGAATACAGTAACACAGTTCTATCAAGGTTATCCGGAGTAAGCCTTGTAACTGCTACACAAGTCTTTAGTGTTTAGGCTACTCCAGGTGATTGGTCTGAAAGCAGCCAATAGAAAGCATGTTCTGGGCTTAAGTGTGTGTTTTGCTTGCAGTTATGTGTACCATGTATGTGCCATACCAGGGGAGGCCAGAAGAGGGCACCAGAACCCCCAGAACTGGAGTTACAGGTTGTTCTGGGTTGCTGTGCTGGTGCTAGGAACCAAATCCCAGGCCTTCTGCAAAAGCAGCAGGTGCTCTTAACAGCTGAGCCATCTCTCGAGTGTGCATAAATATGCTCGTGCACATGAATGGTGTGTGTATGTGTGTGTGTGTGTGTGTGTGTGTGTGTGTGTGTGTAGCTCATATGCTTTAAATTTCCTTTGCAAAGTAACTTTTTGGTGATTATAAAAGTAATTCCAATTCACTAGTGAATTTGGTAGTATGAATTAATTGAACTGCCTCACAATAACGTTAGTCATTAGTATTCTGTTTCCTTCCAAATAACTCTATTTGTGTTCTTTTTTTTTTTAAACTGACATAATGTGAGCCTGTTCTTATATTTAAGACAGGTCTTAAAGGTAGCAGTCGAAATAACCACTCTAGATCATGGATTCTCCTGTATCTGTCCAGATGACTGTTTTCATCTTTGTAGATACTTCCATCGCTTGCACGATTTTCCACTTGCCATATTTTCTTGGTTTAGATGCCCCCAAATGCAGACACTGTGCCAAAGGTAGTGCACATTTTGAAGGATTTTTTTTTTTTTTTTTAGAAGATTGCCAAGCTGCTTTCCGGAAATGTAACAATTTCCAGTCCCACCAGCACTGAGTGAGATAATTTTCTATTACAGTGTTCCTTCCTCCTCTCGGTTTCAATTCCCAGGTAGTTTCACTCAGCTTTTCATTTCTTTATCCGTGCGAGCTGGTCCTGAGCTTGTTGCAAGAGTGATGTTCTCAGCAGGGCAGAGAGGATCTGGTTTCTCTGGTTGGTGTTCACTGTTGGTATCATTCTAATTCATTTTTCATCCCTAAATTTAGAGATACAAGGACATACACCTTCCCTCTGTCTATAGGACAGTAATTTGACTCTATTTTCTTCTGGGTTGCCTTAATCGTAGGGTTCCTTTTTTTCTGATTCTGTTGCTTTTAATTTCTCTGCTTTCCCAGAGGGCATCCTTTTCCACCTTGTTCTCCACCTGGGGCCCCTGACTACTTTGCTCTAGAAACTGACTCCTTTCAAGACTGCTTCTGACACACACTTTCAAGTGACAGTGTCCTTTCTAAAGCAGTAGGAAATGAAACAGAAAACATTAACTGGCTTCACATGTTCCTGGTTACAAAATGTCTGGCCAGGCTTACAGGTTTAGCCTCTAATTATGGGGCAGGATTTTCCCTTGTGGGAAACTGTCTGATGCACTGCTCCAGGGTTGGCCTTCCTGGCATCTGCCGTAACCAACAGGAAGCCTGAGCTTTGCTTGGAAGAGACAGAGGGACCTGCTCAGGGTTTTCTCTGAGCTTTAGTTCTGTACCTGGGATTTCCAGACTCTGGCCAGTGAATCATGGTAGGGGTGATGATGTGACTAGGAGACGGACTGGGCAACAATTTAATCCAATTTTTACTAATGTCTGGTGCCCACATAGACAGGAAAACACATTTTTCGATCAAGTTTCTGTCAGGCACACATCACAAGAGCTCTTTAGTCAGGACCCAACTTCTCTCCAATGTCAAGTTTCTCTTTTTCCAGTGGCCTTCATATGCTTTTCACAATACACGAGGAATGGATTTTTTGGGAATTTTAATCCCAAATTTGCTATTAGTCTGATTGATGAGACAGAGAATGCATATTATTGCATTCACATTTGGGGTGCAACACTTCTGTCCTTATAACTGAGGCACACATCTTAGTTTTGGAGGTGAAGTCATTTCACTGTGGCTGTAGTTACAGGAGCATCGTGTTTGGTGTGTGGCCTGGAGAGAACAATGGTGGGCATGGCCACTAATGAAACATCCATCCCTGATGATATTCCACGGATGGACTCTCATGCTCATCCACACTCCTTATAAACAGAGAATCTGGTGCTGATCGCAGACACGGTCACCTCCACAATGACATGAGAATGTGTTCAAATAAGCACCGAGAGATTGAATTATTCTCCCGAAACACATTTTCTTTGCTCTCTGCGCCGTTTATTTTATGAATTAAATATGTCCTGGACCTGATAACATACAAGTCATGTTATTAAAAAAATATATTAAGGGTTCAGCTAAATATCAGTGACCTGATGTTTTCTTACAGCAATTAGGCCATGGAAGAAGAAAGTGAAGGGTACATCTCTTTTATTTTTATTCTTTTTCCCATTCCTAAAGGATTAGATTTGGAGCTCGAGTTTGCTAAATGAAAGTTAAGGAAAAGGATTAGGATGGGACCAGAATCCTTGAGTCAGGATTATCTGTTAGGGTTTTCTGTGCCTATTTTGAGCCTACAGTGTGAACAAGTAAATATAGGCAAAGCAATGGTGTAGCACAGAGGGACCAGAGAGCCTGGCTCTGTACGTAGACTGTACACAGCCAGTGAGGAGCATTAGCTTCCAAGACTGAAACAGTGATTATTTTCAATTTCTCTAGAACTGCTGTCCCTTTCCTACTAAATTTGGGATAAAGCTCATTTCAAAATTACCAGAATAAACACCAATGTTATGGCCTTGGTCTGTGGATAGATAACTGGTTTGTGAATCTAATAGGAAGGAACAACAACAACAAAAAACAGCTTAAAATTTGAAACAAGGCATCATTTGGATGAGAGTGTGATGGTTTTCTGGATACCAGATTGACTAATACAGAGAAGTGGACAGAGGTCAAGAAAGAACATGTTTTAAAATAAATTAATTACAGCTGCTTCAGCAAAATTAGCAGCAGTTTTAACAAACAGAATACAATTCTAAATTAAAAGACCGTGCTCATCTTAACAGCCAATCAAGTCAGGAAGCAACAGAAGAGCAAACCATTTAAAACGAGTGTGTGTGTGTGTGTGTGTGTGTGTGACCAAGAAAGGAGAACAAAGGGTTGAAATACTAAAATGAACACAAACAGCTTAAATATGTGTATTGAGTGGCACCAAGAGACTAGAAACATTCCAAAACCAGACAGGATGAATAGCGAGTGAAAAATGAGAAGATTGCCTTTTATACAGAATTTTTAAAATGTATTTTAAGCATCTGAAAGGAATGTTAAGAGACAAATTCTAGGAAAGGATGTGGTTCTGGAAACAACACGACCCAGGTGAAAACAAGATCCAGAACATTTTTTTGAGAAGTACCTTTATATCATGCCTGGGGAACCTGCAGAGAGACGAAAATGGGTAAGTCACTTAGAACATGTACTTAGGCAGTGATAATTTAGTTCAAAATTTACGATGATCCTATGGATACATTTTTCCTTTAAGACAACTAAAATGATACAGACAAGGAAAAGGTTTTTTTTTTTTTTCCCCAACTGTATTCTGTTTCTGTTCACAGAATTTACCAGGAAGTATGATTAGAAATAATAAACTCAAATGGACATGATTTTCTCAGTTAAGACATCGGTACCGGCTATTGCTTCCTATGACGGTGTTTACTTTTGATCATCAGGCAGCTTTGCTTTGCATATAAAATTTCGAGTATTTGAGGCCGTTGTCATTGCTCTCATGTGCCTGTCATGTGAGCCTGAGGCAGCAGGACCACATTGCTAAAGACACAACGTAGTTTCATCCCAGGACTTGGGGGGAATCAAACTAGTAGTGACCTGGAAGCTTCCTCCCCGACAACTGACAAATAGCTCTCACAGTGGTGCCATGTAGGCTGCCAATGCAAAGAAGTTATCAATAAACCTATCTAGCTGTAAATACTGCAAACTACAGTAATGACCAGCCAGGCAAGATATTTCCAATGGTTCAATAGTGGCGCTCATGTCTTAGGGGTAACCAACAGCTGTCTGGTTGGGCTTAAGGCTCATTCATTAGGAGGGAACTCATGCCTAGAACTATAAACCTAGCCAAAAGCCTGTAGCCAGAGTGGCCATGGACCCTAGAGGAGAACCTATGTAGTAGTTTGAATGAGAATGGACCCCATAGGCTAATACATTCTAGTGCTTGGTCCCCAGTTGGTGCAACTACTTGGGAAGGATTAGGAGGTGTGGCCTTGTTGGAGGAGGCGTGGCATGGGGGCAACTTCGGCATTTCAAAAGACTCACAGCATTCCTAGTGTGCTCTCTGCCTCTTGTTTGCAGATTTAGATGTGCATTCTTGCCCCCCCCCCCCCCCCCCGCCGCCACTCACTGTGCCTTTGCTCTGCCATCATGGACGCTTAATTTTGAAACTGTCAGCCTTCACTTTCTTTTATAAAGTTGACTTAATTAACCCTTTATAACTTTTATTATAGTTATTATAATGTAGTTTATTATAGTTATAATAATAACTTTTATAAAGTTGTGTTTTGTCACAGCAATTAGGAAAAAAAACCCTAATATATCCTACCACTATCAATGTGTTAAAATACAGTTTTCTACCTATGTGGATATTATCCTTATACTCATAGATAAGGCCAGCTCTCACCCCTAGTTAAAGAAACTTCCTTTGCCGTAAGACAAAGGCTGCTACAGAGAATCACAATTGGTCAGGATGCAGAGAGTAAATGACTAAGGAGGGCCTAGTCCCCAATAGGACATGTATAATACAATCTCTGCTCCTACGGTTCAGGGGACATTTTGGAAGAGAGGACAGAAAGGACGGCTGTGAGAGTACTCTGAACAGTCGGAGACGTTGTACCTGTGAACTCTGAATAACATGAATCCCTGCACAAGACCACACCGATTAACATGCCGAATGGATAAGAGAGCCATTCCCAAGGCCCCACTCCTAGCTGAAGATCTAGCTACAGTCAGCCAATAGCTACTGAGGGAGAGAGAATCAACTCTCTTTCAGGGAAAAGCTCTGTGGTAGGTTACATAAGCCTGGGTGGCCAGCCCTAAACCGGTGTACGTATGGGCAATGCTAACTGGGCTCAGCTCTTGTGTACATGTGTATGTAAACAATAATAATTATTTTACAAAAGGTCATGAATTTCAGACTGCGATGTGTATATAGGGACACAGGAAGAGTTGGTTGGAGTATGGAGAGGAGGAGTGGAGGGTAGAAATGTCATAAGTACAATATACTTACATATAAAAAACAAAATAAAATTTCTAGTGTTGCTGTTTCTCTTCTAATTTTTATGGTGCTAAAATGTTCTTGAAATTAAACAGTTCCACTCTTCCCACCCTCCAAATTTCCATCTGTTCTCTTGTGAGTATAAGACCTACACAGCTGGTCTCAGATGTGGCCACATCCATGTTGGTGTAAGACTGTGTTCAAATATGCAATCTATAAATGGAGACCTCATTATACAGAACATCTCAAAAGTGCCCGGTAGTTTTTCAAGGAGCTAGAGGGATACAGACAAACACAGTAGGTTCTCAGCCTTCAAGGAAATCATGACATGACAATGAAGAAAAATTATAATATGTTAATCCAGTAGGAGCTGGAATTGAAGTGGTTAGTGGCTAGGCTTTGGGATCTTGAAGATCTGGGTTTGAATCCCAGGTCTACCCCTTCTTATTTTCAGGGTCATTAATGCTCCCCAATGTTTTGCCATCTGACCTTGTCGTACCCATTGATGGCACCCCATGCTTTATAGAAACAGATTCTATCCCTCTGGTCACAGAGCTGGACACAGATAGACTGAAATTTGGGATTATTACCTCTGATCACAGCAATTGGCACAGGGGTGGACTCAGGATTTCATCAGGCCAATTCTTCCCTCAGAGTTTTTTTTCCCTATATATGGAGCTATAAAAGGATGCTATTTGCTTTTTTTTTCTTTTAAATGATGAAGCTGTAAGACTTTATTGTTTCAGTGTTATGGGTGGGAATAAGTCAACCAAACACATTATCTGAAATAACATAATCTATAAATATATATGCATAAAGACAAACAACTTTTGTTGAGTGTTCTTTTTTTCAAACTTCACAAAAAATAATTGACTATATGTTTTCTTCATCTCATGTGATGGGCAAAAATTAAGAATTTTGGTAATCTCAAATTATTGCTGGGCATTCTCACTGGTACACTGGAAAGCAGTTTAAACTGTTTCCTTTTTAGACCTTAGATTCCTTTTTAGCTGTTGTACAAAGGTAAGTCTACAATTTATTTATTTTTGTATATGATATCTTGTTGAGAATTATATTGTATTATATTCTATTATCTCTAAAACATAAGGATGTATCTTATAATTGAAATCTCCCTAACAATAATCAAATGAAGGACTTTGTTCTTCCTTGATGATCTAATAGAAGTGTTGTTATTTCCCCCATCAACAGTGTTTTAGTATTTCTTAAATAGGGTCTATTGATGTAGTACGAATGATCTGCTTTTCCTCTCGGTCAATAATTATTAAAATGAGATAATTGGCACATCTAAACAATATTTACTGAATGCCATGGGATAGAAGTTGAATCCTGTGGTTTCATAGTGGCTGGTGGGTGTGGGTATGGGAAATTCTGCACAACTCTTTTCCCTCTACCACCCAACCACCAGGCAGAAGTTTTGTTGAAAGAACTGAGAGCTCAGAGCAGGAGGGGCTAAGGAGAGGGCCAGGAGGGAAGAGAGAGGGGGATTGTAACCGCTCTTCCTTGAAGCTTGTTACTTCTTTCCCTAGTTTCCTTGAGTTGCAATAATAGAGCCCTCTTATTGCATCCCAGGAAGTTTCTATTTCCCACAACTAAAGAATCTCTAATTAAAACAAGCACTTGGTACCCTATCCAACATTTAGCAATACTCTGTAAATGTTTGTATTTTATTAGTGCGCTAAGGGATGTTGATTCATATAATAGACAGAGAAAGAGAAAGAGGTTAAGGATTGAGGAGAGTGGGAAAGGGTGGTTGATATTTAGACAGGTGGAGGTGGGACGTCAAAGACGGCACTGAAGAGATGCTCATCAAAGACAGAGTATGACGGGTGTCCATGAGATGGACTTAGCTCATGGGGAGAGAGCTAAGAGAGAGAACTTAGCTGTAGCAATATGTATATAGTTAAGCAGTTTGGAAGGGACCTCACATTCCCTAGGATGGAGTCTAGACTGTATTCCAAAAGGCATGTATTTTAGAAACAGAAAAGTGATAATGAAAGCTTCCTTGCAGCATCTTATTCTGACACTGATGTGTAAGGTGTAGTGGAGAGGAATACAGCTATATTGCGAGCCTATGGCACTTTGAGATGGGAAGCAAGGGAGGGAGAAGTGAGGTATCAGTATTCTTTCTTGTGTGACAGTCAGTGGCACATGCCGGAATGAGCACATAAGTGGTCTGGGTGGATGGCCTCAGAACGAGAGCCACAGATGTACAGTTACCTTCTCCATACAGAAACGGTTTTGACCACTCGATTAGCTGATGAGTTGTGTCCTAGCAATCCGTTTCCCATGCTCCCCACATATCTGTCTTTTCTCTTCCTCATTCTGGGCTCCTTTACCTAGACACAAACAGCAGATTTCCTATTTCCTCCTGGTAATGCTGCATATCTTATTAGATCCTTTAAGATGTGTGTGTGTGTGTGTGTGTGTGTGTGTGTGTGTGTGTGTGTGTGTGTGTGTGTATACAGAGAGCAATATGGAAAGAGCTTAAAACTAACAATTTATATAGGCTGAGTTGGGACCTTTCCTCCCTTTATCATGATGCTTTGGCAGCAAGAAAAATGATGAGAGGATAACATTTATTGATCACAGAAGGTCTTCCTTGTGGATTTGGATACAGATCAATCTGCACTCTAGTCAAATCTATGTATGTTTGGGAGGTAAAGTCTGTAGCTTTGTAGATATTGTCATAGAAATTGACCTGATGGAGAGAGATCTCTTTCCCAATGGATAGCATAAAAGTAATCTACAGACATAACTAGCTCAGTAAATGTGCTTATAACTAACACTGTGGATGGCTTTTTACACTTGAGGGAATGATTCTTACACACTAGAAGTGAGGGGAAAATAACGTGGGAGTATGCCACTCAATTCTGGCCATGCGGTCATTTTAACGACACTGTAAAAAGTAGAGATGGAACAAACAAGAGCTTCTTGATGAAGATCGGCTGACTGCTCAGTGCTCTAAACCTGGGATGATAAAGGCAGAGTGGGGTGTGCTAAAATTTTCACCATACAGGGAGTAAATTGAGTAGCAACTCAGAAAAATAAGGGCAAGGGAAGCACACTGAATGGAGTTTCAAGATACATAAAAGGATGCTGTTATACACTGATAACAAAATCATGACAGTCATTATTCCAGGAACTAGGTCAAAGTGTGGTGGCTTCTGAATGGACTTACAAAGACCGAAGGGCATTAAGTCCACAGTGTTCATGGTGAGGAATTGTGCCCATGTTTTTTGTTTAAATCACAAAATAACATATACTCCTTGTAGAAGAACTAGATAAAACCATATAAACAACACTTAAAAAGAACTCAAGTCTATAACCTTTTAGAGAAAATTTGGTACTTTTGTGTATAACTTCAATTTTTCTATTTATATATTTAATTTACCCAACTGGACTTAAACATAGTTTTGCAATTTTTAAAATTAATCTAACACTTTGTGACCATTTTTCCATGTAACTTATAGCTGTGTGCACACCTCAAATGTTTGCAAAGTGTTGATGTCTCCTGAATCAATTCTGTATTGCTATTCTGGAATCTGTACAATTTATCTTTTAGGTCAACAGTGTTGTCAACTTAAAATTGTCTCATAGGATTTTAAATGCAATTTCATTAACTTTATAGATTAATTTGGAGGAGATATCTGCAATATTAGTAATTTTATCTTGAAACAATGTATGTTTTCATTTATCCACATCTTTATTGTTCAGCAAAACTTTGCCACTTTCTTTATCCTTGTGCTTTAGATTCTTATTAACTTGACTTTCAGGTCCATAGCATTAGCATCTCAGCATCATCAGCAGCAGTATCTCAGCATCTCAGCATTAGCAGCATCAGCACCAGCATCCATATCTCAGCATAATCATCTCTGCATCAGCATTGGCATCTCAGCACCAGCACCATCTACTCTTTTTTATGAATGGTTTTCCTTCATTATTCTGCTAATTTAGAGCCTATAAGAAAATTATTGCTTTTGAATCATTTTATTGTTTAAAGTACCCCCTTAACAAGTGATCTAACTGGTTCTTGATGTTGTTTTCAGTTGCTTCTAGTTTTCTATATTGATAATCAAGTTATTCACCAACAAATAATATTTTTGTCTCTTCTAATGCTTATAGTTTCCACATACATTTTAGCTGCCATGTAGTTCTAGAAGGATGCTAAACAGTAGATGTATGTTGTGGAATATTACTTTAGCTGTGTAAAGGTATGTTACATTTGTTTCTGTTGCATTTGTTTAATGATGCATGGATGTGTGTTTAATTAGGTAAAGATGTATGGCATTTGTTTCACCTTGCCTTCCTAAGGCACCCAATTGGTCTAATAGAAAGCTGAATGGCTAATAGATAGGCAGAGGAAGGATAGGCAGGGCTCTCAGGCAGAGAGAATAAATAAGAGGAGAAATGTAGGCTGGAGAAGAAGAAAAGAGAAGAAAGAGGAGCGAACACAGGAGAAGAAGAGGGAGGCATCAGGGGCCAGGCAGGCAGCCACCAGCCAGCCAGACACAAGAACAATGAAAGTAAAATATACAGAAGGAAAGAAAAGGTAAAAAGCCCCAAGGCAAAACATAGATGAAGAGAAACAGGATCATTTAAGTTATAAAAGCTAGCCAGAAATAAACATAGACTAAGGCTGAGCATTTAGAACTAATAATAAGTCTCTGTGTTATGATTTGGGAGCTGGTTGGTGGCCCAAAAGAAAAAGCCTAGTACATGTATGCCTTGTTTCTCTTTATCATGTATGCTTGATACTTAGCCTGTGTGTTACGTGGAGGTTACTGGTAGAGTCTTTTTTTTTTTGGTGGGGGTGTGGGGGTGTGGGTGTGGGGGGTGGGGTGGGGTGGTTTCAAGACAGGATTTCTCTGTATAGCTTTGTGCCTTTCCTGGAACTCCTCTGTAGCCCAGGCGGGCCTCGAACTCACAGAGATCCGCCTGCCTCTGCCTCCCGAGTGCTGGGATTAAATGTGTGCGCAACCACCGCCCAGCTTGGTAGAGTCTTTTAAGATGTAGGAGCTGGTGGAAAGAAGTTAGGTCATTGGGGCATGCCTTTGAAGGGGATGTTGTGGCCTCAGTCCCCTCTTTTTCTATTTGCTCTTTGGCTGTTGTAGATGAACAGTTGTCTCTACCACACAATGTCAGCACAATGCCTAACTTTGCCACAGCCCTTAAATCAGAAAGCCAACCGAGCATAGACTGAAACTTTCATGACTGTATAAAAATAATGCTTTCCTCTATATAACTTAATAATTTAGATATTTTATTTTAGTAATAGAAAACTGACAGCATATATAGCAACAGTGACTGAATTGAAAGTTTCATTAATACTGGATTTTATATTTTTTCTACTAAAAATGGCCCATAAGTATTTCTTTTAGATAGGTTTTTTTTGATGTAGCCCAGGATAACCTTGAAATTGTAATCCTTTTTCCATTTGCCTAGTTAGTCTATGCCATAATACCTGGCTGAAAAGGTCAGGCTGTCAAGATTTCAAGTGAAATCACTTACAGTTATTTAATATATTGAGTTTTCAAATATCCCGATTTTAGTGCTTAACTCATTAATTTTTACTCTTTTTTGTTTCATAATACAATGTTGAGTTTGTAGAATTTTCCCACTAACTGTACCTTTGGCCTGACAGTGTACACGTTGGGTGGCTGAGCTCTGCTGCTCGCCACATTCTCTTTATCTGTATCATTTTGCTTTGACAATAGAGACTAGAGGAATACTTTCTAGTTTAAGTATTTTGTTTTTTTGTTTATTGTTTAAAAATTTTTTTTAATATTATAGGTACATTATTTAACTTTAAAATATTCCCATTTCTCTTCCACTATTTGATGTGCCAGTGGAATATGCAATCTACTGTAATAATAATAATAATAATAATAATAATCTTCATTTCTTCTTGCATTTTTAAGCAGCTTTAGAATACCATGTCAGTGCATGTTTCATCTTTATATCTTTGTTGTGGATTTTCTTTTTTGGATGATGATGCATTTGTCTAATTTAGTTGCTTTTCTTGCTGTTAGTGCTGTTTTGTCCCTTAATATTATCCTTCCCCTTCTCCGCCTGCATTTCTCTGGCATAGCCTTGCTGACCTATGTCACTCTTAACCAAATCCTTTTCTATCATTTTTCTTCAAATACATGCCTTATAAATAGTATGCCCTTAGAATTGGCTGATGGTCTAATGCTTCTTTATTTTATTAGAGGTGCTTTATTCTAGTCACATGTACTGATCATATATCTATCATTTTAGTTTATTCAGTTCCCCCCCCCAGTCTCTGGTTCTCCAACATTATTCTATTTAACTGTATCCTTTTCCCCCTTTTTAAGAAGCTATTTTTAGTCTCCTAATGATTTTATTTGCTTTTAACACATTTATTTATTTGTTTGTTTATGGTGGGAGAAATCCTATAGAATGCACGTGGGGGTCAGAGGACCGACTTCCAGGAGCTGGTTCTATGGCATGAGTCCTGGAGGTTATCAGCTTTGGCCACAAGTGCTTTTATCCACTAAATCCATCTCAGGAGCCCATGGTTGGATTTTCAACTTATTTACCAGGAAAACATTCTCAGTGGTATCCTCTATTAACAGTGATACAACACACCTTCATTCCTTCTTTCACCTTGCCAATTTTTAAAGATCAATATCACATTTATGTAATGGTTTATGTTGGTTTTCAACTTGATAGGACCTAGAGTCACTAAGGAAAGGAGCTAGAGGACTTCTCTGCCCTATGGACAGTATCCCCTCAAACTACAAGCTGGAAGAAACCCTTTCTCCTTTATGTTGTCCTTATCAGGGTATGTTATCACAGAAATGAGAAAAATAATATAGTTGAAACTTATTTTCTACATTGGAAAATATTTCGATCAAGTCATTTCAGACTTTTGTATTTGTATTGTTACTTTTCTGCCACTGTGATAAAACGTCATGATCAAGAATGGCAAATGGAAGCAAAAGTGTCTTCTGACTTAGCATTCCAGCTTGGGGGAGAGTCCACAATGGTAGCAGAGACCGACAGCAGGCAGTGGGAACAGGAAGCTGAGAGGTAGTGTCTCCACCACACAGGGAGCAGACAGTGAGCTGGAAGTTGTGAACTGGTGGTGATGTAACTCTCAAAGCCCGCCCCGCCCCAGTAACCTTCCTGAACAGCACCACTAATAGGGTGTGTACATATATGAGCCCATGGAGGTGCTTCTCATTGAGACCTCCACAGTATTGTTTCAAAATCTTTTGCAAAGTAGGTTTAAATGATAAATGAGCAGAATTTGGTTTCATATCTGCAATCACAGGCTTTTATTTTATTTTACTTTTTTTTTTTTTGAGACAGGGTTTCTCTGTGTAGCTTTGGTGCCTGTCTTGGATCTCACTCTGTAGACCAGGCTGGCCTCGAACTCACAGAGATCTGCCTGGCTCTGCCTCCTGAGTGCTGGGATTAAAGGTGTGCACCACCACTGCCCGGCCAATCACAGGCTTTTATGTGGCCATAGTTATATCTGAGTTTTGTTGATGAGTTTCAATATTTATAAATTTTCAGTGTACTGGAGTGGTCTTTCAGATAGTTTTCAAGACAGGCACAAGGTTGACTTTCTTCCTGAGTCCATGTGTGTTTGTTTACCTAGCTGCTTGTATAGTATTAGGATTTTGACATTTAAATTATCTTCAAAGTTACATAGCTATTTTTTAATTTTCTATTTGTGACAATACTCAGAAGTCATATAAATATTTTTTCCTCTTGTATGTTACTTTATCTAGATTGGCATATTAGTAGCATTGTTTCTAACTCTTACTAACTCTTTGATTTTATTTGGAGAGATAGTATGTATGTGTTAGTTTTGATGGTCAATCATGTCTATATATTACCACGGCAGTTTTTGTTGTTATTGTTGATTGAATCACAAAATATCAGCAATTTTCTCTTTTTTTTTTTTTTTTTTTTTTTTTGGTTTTTTGAGACAGGGTTTCTCTGTGTAGCTTTGCGCCTTTCCTGGAACTCACTTGGTAGCCCAGGCTGGCCTCAAACTCACAAAGATCTGCCTGCCTCTGCCTCCCGAGTGCTGGGATTAAAGGTGTGCACCACCACCGCCCGGCCCAATTTTCTCATTTTTTACAATCCAACTTTTTAATGATGACAAATTTTAAATGTAAATGATGTGATCAGTGTTTCTCAGAAAGGTACAGGTGCTGTCTCTCTTTGTCCAGAAGTAAATTTGATGTAAGAAGCAGAACAGTGACCTCAAACCATAAAGTTATTTTCGTCACTACTTCATAACTGCAGTTTTGTTACTGTTATGAATCATAATGTAAACATCCGTGTTTTCTGATGGTCTTAGGTGACCCCCGTGAAAGGGCTGCTCGACCCCCAAAAGAGTTGTAACCCACAGGCTGAGAATGGCTGCTCTGTAGCTCTCTTCTTATTTTTGAGACAGGGTCTCCCGCTGAACTTGGATCTCATCTTTTTAAGGGTTCCTGGGATCCTCTTGTCTCTGCTACCCAGAGCGGATGCATGCTATCATGCCCCATTTTTATGTGGGTGCTGGGATCTGAACTGGGGTCCTCATGCCTGTGCAGCAAGCCCTGTACCCCCTGAGCCGTGCCCCCAGCACCAAGAACATTGTTTTTCCTTCTTTCAAATTCCTACCTCTTTTTTTAATTGAAAATAATTTTTTTTCATATAGTATCTTCTGATTATGGTTTTCCCTTCCCCCTACTCCTCCCAATTCTTCCCCCCCTCCCCTCCCATCTGGGTCCATACTCTTTCTGTCTCTCACTAGAAAACAAATAGGCATCTAAGGGATAATAATAAAATAAAACAGTAAGATAAAACCAAAAGAAAAAAGTCAGAATAGGACAAAGAAAACAAACAAACAAAAAGACAAAAAAGTAAGAAAAAGAGCCAAAGAAAATGCATGAGAAATGTATACAGACATGGAGACACACATTCACATACATAAGAATTCCATAAAACCACAAAATTGGAAACCATACACACACACACACACACACACACACACACACACACACACACACACACACACAAAGGACTGCAAGATCAAGTAAAATAAAAGCTTTGACACAACATTAAGAGACAAAGAACCTCCAACGATAGCGTTGAGTTCATTTTGTGTTGGCCATCTATTGCTTAAGAGTGAATTGTTGCCGGGCAGTGGTGGTGCATGCCTTTAATCCCAGCACTTGGGAGGCAGAGGCAGGTGGATCTCTGTGAGTTTGAGGTCTGCCTGGGCTATAGAGTGAGTTCCAGGAAAGGCGTAAAGCTACACAGAGAAACCTTGTCTTGAAACCCCCCCCCCAAAAAAAAAGAGTGAATTGTTTCCCCCAGTGAGGTGCCTTTGGAGAAAACTAGTTTTTCATTTATAAGTGGCTATCAGTTAGAGATTGCTTCTGGGTTTGGGATGGTGGCATGTGTCCCTTTCTCCTCTCAGCTCTGGGACCCTACCTGGTCCAGACCCATGCAAGCTCTGCATGCTCCCATAGTCTCTGGGAATTCATATGTATGTCAGTCCTGCTGTGTTTAGAGGGCCTTGTTTCCTTGGTGTCCTCCATCCTCTCTGGCTTTTATACTCACTCTCTGCCTCCTCTTCCACAGAGTTCCATGAGACTTTAGGGGAGGGATTTGATGGAGACCCTGTTTAGGGCTCCAAGTGTTCCAAGGTCTCTCACTCTGCACATTGTCTGGCTGTAGGTCTCTGTATTTGTTCCCATCTGTTACAGGAGGAAGCTTCTCTGATGATGGCTGAGCAAGGCACTGACCTATGACTGTAGCAGAATGTCATTAGGAGTCATTTATTGCTATGTTCCTTTAGCAGAAGAGGAGTATTTGGTTTTCCCCTAGGTCTCTGGCCTATCTGGTCTCAGGTTCTTGGCCACCTAAGCAGTGTTGGGCATGGGTTCCATCTCATGGAGTGGGTCTTAAGTCAGAAAGTGGTTGGTGACTCCCACAAGCTTTGTGCTGCCCTTGCACCAGCATATATTACAGGTTGCCACTGTAGATCAAAGGATTTGTAGCTGGGTTGATGTCTACCTTTTCCCTTGGTAGTATGCAGAGTACCTTTCGGCATCATGAACATTAATTAGTCCAGAGGGGTGAAGGATCTAGGTTGACTTCTCTATGTTCAATGCGTTGCATAGATGATGTCTTCAGCAACAGTGTCCTGTCAGTTTGTGGAAAGCAACCAACAGCCTTGGCAATAGCCTGGGTTCTTTGGGGGGGGGGGTTTCAGTGGGACCCCTTTGGACATCAACTCAATTAAATGTAACCCATTCCCAGCACTGGGGTCTTCATTTGATGATGAGAGGTGTCTGGTTGGGGCTCTCTCCCCGCTGTTATTTACTGGTTTCATTTACAGTGGCTTCATGTATGTATACATTTTAGGAAGGTTCTGCTGTTTTACGTTCCCATATGACCCCTCCAATGGCTTGTAGTTGTAGCTATCCCTCCCCGTCTTCCCTTCCTTGCCTCCTCTTTCTTCCCTCCCCCTTTTGATCCACCAGTTCCTTACTCTATATTTCTGTGGTTATATGGATTATAGCTTGCTTATCAATGACTTAACAGCTAACACCCATATATAAGTGAATACATACAGTACTTGTCTTTCTGGGTCTGGGTTACCTCACTCAGGATGATTTTTCCCCCCTAGCTCCACCCATTTACTTGAGAATTTCATGAATTCATTTTTTTTTTTAACAGCTGAGGAATGTCCCATTGTGCAAATGTGACACATTTTATTTATCCATTCTGTTGAGGTACATCTAGGTTGTTCCCAATTTCTGGCTACTATGAATAGAGTAGCAATGAACGTGGTTGAGCAAGGGTCTTTGTAGTAGGATGAAATATATTTCTGTGGTATAGCAGGATCTTGTGGTAGATCAATTCCTAAATTCCCGAGCAACTGCCATACTGATTTCCAGTGGTTGTACAAGTTTGCACTCCCACCAGCAGTGGAGGAGTGTTCTTACTCCACATCCTTGTCAGCATGAGCTGTCATTTGTCTTATTGATCTTGGCCATTCTGACTAGTGTAAGATGGAATTTCAAAGCAGTTTTGATTTGCAATTCCCTGATGGCTAAGGATGTTGAACATTTCTTTAAGGGTTTCTCAGCCATTTGAGTTTGGTCTTTTAAGTTCTGTTTAGATATGTATCCAATTTTTAAATTGGGTTATTTGTTTTCTTGACGTCTAGTTTTTGAATTCTTTTACATTTTGGATTTTAGCCCACTGTCAGATGCATAGTTTGTAGCAATCTTTTCCCATTCTGTAGGCTGATGCTTTGTCCAAATGTTGGTGTCCTTTGCCATGTAGAAGATTTTTCAGTTTCATGAGATCCCATTTTTTTAAATTGTTGATCTTAGTGCCTGTGCTATTGGTGTTCTGTTCAGGAAGTCTTTCCCTGTGGCAATGAGTTCAAAACTGTCCCTCACTTTCTCTTCTATCAGATGCAGTGTATCTGGCCTTCAGTTGAAGTCTTTGATCCACTTGTAATTGAGTTTTGTGCAGGGTGATAAACATGGATGTATTTGCATTCTTCTAGATGTAGCTATCCGGTCTGACCAGCACCATTTATCAAAGATACTGTTATGGTGATATATTATGTCCCCCAATATATTGTGCATCCTAATAAACTTATCTGGGGTCAGAGGACAGAACAGCCACTAGATAGACATAGAGGCCAGAAAATGGTCTCTTTAATCCTATCACTTGGAAGGCAGAGATCCATCCAGATCTCTGTGAGTTCAAAGCCACACTGGAAACAGCCAAGCATGGGGACTCACACCTTTAATCCCAGGAAGCGATGGCAGAAAGCAGAAAGGTATATAAGGTGTGAAAACCGAGAACCAGGAAATAGAGCTGGTTAAGCTTTTAGGCTTTTAGCAGCAGTTCAGCTGAGATCCATTTGGATGAGGACACAGAGGTTTCCAGTCTGAGGAAACCGGATCAGCTAAAGAACTGGTGAGGTGAGGTGGCTGTGGCTTGTTCTGCTTCTCCGATCTTCCAGCGTTGACCCCAATACCTGGCCCCGGGTTTGATTTTATTAATAAGTCCTTTTAAGATTCGTACTACATGCTGTCATTTTCCCAGTGTGTATTTTTGTTTCTTTAAAAAAATTACATGTCCATAGCTGTGTGGATTCATTTCTGGGTCTTCAGTTCTATTCCTTTGATCAACATGTCTGTTTCTGTGTCAATATCATGTTGTTTTTTATTACTATAGCTCAGTATGAGATTGGGGATAGTGATACCTCCAGTGGTTCTTTTATGATTCAGGAGTATTTTAGTTATCCTGGATTTTTTTGTGTTTCCATATGAAGCTGAAAACTGTTCTTCCACATTCTGTAAAGAATTGTGTTAGAATTTTGATGGGGATTTCGCTGCATCTGTGGATTTCTTTGGGTAGGATGGCCATTTTTACTATGCGAATCCTACTGATCCATAAGCGTGGGAGATCCTTCCATCTCCTGATATCTTCTTCAATATCTTAAAGTTTTTATCATACAAGTGTGTACCTGCTTGGTTAGAGTTACCCCATGATATTTTGTATTTTTTGAGACTATTATGAAAAGTGTCGTTGCCCTGAATTCTTTCTTAGCCCATTTGTCATTTACATATAGGAAGGTTACTGATTTTTATATGTTTATTTTGAACCCTGCTACATTGCTGAAAGTTGATCAGCAATAGGAGTGTGGTAGTTTGAATGTAATTTGAATGTAATTGGCCCCCATAAGCTCATAGGCACTATTGGGAGGTGTGGCCTTGTTGAAGGGAGTGTGTCACTGTTGGGGCAGGCTTTGAGGTCTCTTTTGCTCAAACTTCCCTCAGTGTTAGACAGTCGACTTCTTGGTGCCTACAAGATGTAGGACTTTCAGCTACTTCTCCAACACCATGTCTGCCTGCTCATCACCATGTCCGACCATGATGATAATGGACTGAACCTCTGAACTGTAAGGGAGCTACCCCAATTAAATGTTTTTCTTATAAGAGTTCCCATGGTCATGGTGTCTTTCCACAGCAATCAAAAACCTAACTAAGACAAGGAATTTCCTGTTGGACATTTTAAGGTTGTTTATATGTGCTATCGTATCATCTGCAAATAACGATACTTGGACTTCTTCCCTTCCAATTTGTATCCCCTTGATCTCCTTGAATTTTATTATTGTTCTAGCTAAGACTTCCAGTACTATATTAGATAGATATGGAGAGAGCAGACATCCTTGTCTTGTTCCTAACTTTAATAGAATTGCTTTGAGTTCCTCTCCATTTAGGATGATGCTGGCTATGAATTTGTTGTAAATCACCTTTATTATGTTTAGGTACATCCCTTGTATCCCTAATCTAGCACTCCTACCTCATCTTTCTTCTTTCTTTTCTCCTCTTTCCCATTCTTCTCTCCTCTCCCTCCCTCCCTCCCTCCTTTCTTTCCTGTGTGGTCCTATATATTGAACCCAGAGCCTCACACATGGTAGCTAGGCACTTTACCATGCAGCTACAACCTCAGCTTTCAATATTATTCATTATCTCCTAGAGACTTGTATGTACTTTCTAGATGAAAAAATTACTAAAAAAAAATCTGCATTTAAAGTATGAGTCCCAAGTTACAGATGTTCTTTTTCCTTTGGTTTATTTGATTCTCTTATCAGGTTAAGTAGTGGGTTTTACTATATTCTATGTTAAAAAAAAATTCCACTAGCAAAAAGAGGATGTACAGGAAGCAAGAAGGGATCTATTTATCTATGTATCTATCTACTAGATATATAATATATATATCTGAATATATATATTCATTCTAACACCACTGGGAAAGTCTACAAACATTGTATATGGCTACAATTGGGATCTCTTCAGTGATACTTTGTACCCCTTGAATAGAACGAAAATTTTCTGAGGAAGGCATTATGCCCCTGTAGCTTTTGTAACATTACTAACAAAGTCAAAACACCAAATCCCAAAGACTCTTACTAATTCTTATTCTCGTTAACATCTCTGCAACATCCACTGTGTTGAAAGACTGTTATAACCTGTCTTTATGTTCAAGCTATCTGTGTGTTATTTCTCCTGCAGTTGTACATAAAATGTTTTTACATTCAAAAAATGGGACAAATACTATAGAATTGTATTACATGAAATGTGTAGAATATACAAATTCATAGAGACAGAAAGTTATCTTTCATAGAGACAGATGTTATCTCAAGATGGAGAGGAAAGGAATATAGAGCAATGATTTCCTAAGCACAGAATCTCTGTTTTGTGTGATGGAAAAACCCCACAAATGGACAGTAATATCAGGACATAATATCATGAATGTAATAAATCAATACAATTAATGTAATTAATGAATATCATAAATATAGTTATTGAATAAAAAAAGAAAAGAGGAAACACATGGAGAACCACCCACACACCCAAATCTATATTGGGGGAACTGTCTGCTCTGGGAGAGTGGTAGCAGAGAGACTGGGAAGGGGCTGGAGTACTCTCTGGAGTTGGGGTTCACAGGCACATATATTTGTCTAAACTTAGCTAATGTATAGTTAATACTTATGTGTTGTATGTAAATTTTATTTTAAAATTACACCATAATTGTATTGAATTTTAGAAGGATAGGTACAGATTAAGCAGTTCAAAACGTGTCTAAATTAAATGGATTGATGAATAAGTTAAATAAAAAAAAGGAAGACTCTAGAGACCCTGTTTCCATCTTATTCACTACTTCCACTGCTTTACCCAGGCCTGAATGACATCTCTGTCAACTCATGTCCCTCCCTTCACTTTTATCTTCTGCCCCCTCCCCATTGTATCGTTCACATCGCCATCAAAGGTATCTTTGATTAGTTCACATCCATTTAAAAGATCTACGCAATCTGTACCTAGTCCTGAGCCCAGTGGATGGGGGATGCTCAATTCACACCTTCCTGATGGGACCCAATCTTATGTTTCCTGCCTGAAACCTACCGCTACAGCCTCAGGAGACAGCAGGTGGTTGTCAGGCCCCTACTGTGGCTGACTTGGAGCTTTGAAGAACTCGGTAGCTCTGGCTTTGGAGGTCGTCATATCAGCTGCAGTGGAGAACACAGATGAATAGGGGTGGGGGGGCGATGAGGGCCTTTCTGAACAATTGTGCTCTCAGCTGTCTGGGCAAAGTGTTCATGACTACTTGCAAACAATACTGCTGTTTGTGTCCAGTGACCTGGAGGAGAGATTCCATGGGTTGGGGACAGAGGGGCGCGTACTGGCTCAGAGTCCTCAGCTTGGTTGTGGTGTTTGGGGATGGGAGAGGGCAGTTGTTAGCTCTGGGGAGGCCAAGGGGCGAAAGTGCAGGGGAGTACACATGCCTCCATTTGTCTGAACTGACTCTAAAGTCACGAGAATCAAGTTTCCTGGAGAACAGGTTCATGGGGGAAAGAAAGGCTTTAGAGAGGCTATTTTTGACTGTAGTTTTGATGCTGTTACCACTGGTTTGCCTCTGTATGTATCATAGCCATGGTGACCATATGCTTTCCAGGTTAGCATGGGTCAAGGTGGTAAACTTTAATGTTTATTTAGGAAAATATTTGGTATTTACTTTAGACAATATTTACACAGTCACCATAGCTATGGATTACGGAGAGGAGATTCTCAGATGACCAGCCCATGGACTGCCTTAATAAGCAAACAGGAAAAAACAGAATCTTCTGAAGGGGGAGAAAAAAGGGCAGAGTATGAAATGTAGAGGAATGCCCGAACAAACGTATTACTAGTCTTGAGTCATCGCCAGTGTTTAAGGGTCACCCCTCTGTCCCCTAGGTTGACATCTTTGTAGGAAGGCCAGCCTCAGTGGAAACAGCAGTGGGCTCCTGTACCTGTCTGGGTGTGGCGGTGGAGCACAGTGGCAGCGGATGGAAAGCTCAGAGGAGAATGGTGTCTGGGGATTCGTTTCCACTTTCCTTGATGTGCTTGCTGCCTCCTTCCGCTGGAGGTCCAGTGCCTGCCTGTCAGCTCCCCCAAACTTTGTTTCTGAATTCTGCCTAGGCTGGCAAGTGTTTTCTGCTATTACTAGCTCTGAAAGAATGCACTGTACCCTGCCCATATCTTTGTAAAGAATATCGCAAACTCTCAGTCACCAGGCTTGAGAGCATCATCTGTTTCCTGTGGGAACCCTAACTGATGGGGGTGTTATTCTTGAGTAAATAAAGGGTAGGAAGGGTGCTTGAGGGCTCTGATGGTGACCCCAGCGCAGACAATGCAATGGATATTGTGTAAGTTGCGTCTAGGTCTTGTGCTGAGAAGCAAAACTCTGGCTGCCTGTGGTTTATGTTGCTGCATTTTGAGATGTCCTCTGGGTCACTAGCCCATGGCCTAGGCGACATTGCTCCACAGCACTGGCTTTTACTTGGAACCTGGGAGAGAGGAGGAAACACATCTTCTCCATGAGCACTGCTGGCCCAGAAAGAGGCTTCAGAGTCAGCAGATGAGAGCAGGCAGTTCCTCTCCAGTGACATTTGTCTCTCCTGCAGCACTGGTAGCCCAGATCCATCCTGGCATCAGGCCACCGCAAGGAGAGCTTCCCCAAGCTTCCGCCTGGTGCCTCCCGCAGTCTTCTCTGGCGTTCCTCTCTCCTTGTAAAGCACAGTTCCATTAGCAAGTGAAATGTCATATTTTCAAACCAACTCACCCACCCACCAACCATCCGACCAACCCTCACTAGTCGGCCAAGTCATCTGGGTGAGATCACAAAGAAACCTCAGTGTCCTGGATCTCCCTCTGGCCATCCCTTGGGGGACACAGGGATCCTTTCATGGTTAGAGCAGGACTTGCTTTCTTCCTGCTAGTTCGTGGGTGTCCGTCTCCAAAGCTGTGATGTCTTTCTAACTAGTGATGCTGCCTGATCCATCCTGGCGAGATGCTAGGTGTTTGTCTAGTTACGCATTGTCTGTTACCGATAGAGGTGAACTGGCCATAGTTTGAAATTTGATCAATATCCCTGGCATCCTTTTCTGACCAAATGTTCCCTCAGGGAAGCCGCCTTCTTCACTTGGCTTTTCTCGGCCAGTTCATCAGAAAAAACAAAACCCCAGACACTGCTCAGATTGAAAAAGTGATCAAGGACAATTTGCCCCAAACCAACGGCGCTGCCCTGATCAGATTCGGAGAGGACAGGACTGAGGCAGAGGCAGCTGGAGTTGAGTTCCCTGGCAAAGAAATAGTAAATAGCAAAACAGTTATTTCAGAGGGCAAACTGTTTGCCTCACCAATAAAGCAGGGCTCATGATGGAAAATAACTCAGAAGAAAGTGGGAAGCAAATGGATTGAGTTGCTATGGGAACGCAGTTGGGGGAAAAAAACATGAGATATGTAAATACTGTAATTTGGTATTTTAATGTACTTCTTTTCCATGAAGAAAATTCCCTGACAACTAAAAACTAACAGCTCATTCCTCTGCTGCACGGCTGTGATTGACAGAGGCTGGGCAAGTAGGTGTCTGAATTCAGTTTTGCCCCTAGGAGCCAATACAGCCATATTTTCAAGCACAAAAGTCACGCATCTGTAGCAGTGACTCTCCATGTGGGGTGTGTATTAGACACACTCATTCAGGGAACTTTGAGAACACCAGCCACACCGCAGGTCAATGAAACCAGCTTCTTTGGGGGTGGGGGCCTGAGATTTTGGTTTGTCATTTGTTTGATGGTTTGAGACAGCATCTTGCTTTGGCCTTGAATTTGTGAGCCTCTTAGCCTCCAAAGGGCTGTGATTACAGGAGTGAGCCTGTGCTTGAAAAAACAAACAAACAAACAAACAAAAAACCAAGACAAAACACTCCCTGTCATTTCTACTCTAGACGCAATCTGTGAACAATGAAGGGAACCACTGGCCCCAGATCCTCATCTGATAAATTCCTGGCTATCGATTGCTTATTTTGCTGGATGGCTTTTCTAGGTTTTATTGTACCCACTTCTAGCTGATTTGAACATTTAAACACTGATAATGGGAAATGATTAGCGATCATTATTCTTCCATTATTAGTGCTATTATCTTCACTATAATAGATTAGTGTTTCTCTGAGTTGGAGAAAACATGTGATACTCTATAACAAATCATTATCATTTAGCCCCAATAATAATAATGATTAAGTGCTGTTATTTTTAAAGTTATGGATTGATAATCATAATTTGGGAAGTTTGGATGTTGCTCTAAATGTTGATATCAATCTATATTTTTTAATTACCATCGTTAATTAGCATTAGTTATGTGGTAAATCAATAAGCATACATACAGACATAGTTATTCAACCTGCTTAATAACAGTCTACATCAGAATTAGTAAATGGTACAATTTCTATTTTCCTAATGACAAAAGTGTTACACACAGGACCATGCAACTTTCATTAGTTTTTATATTAAAATTCTGACATATCTGGGTGTGGAACGTCTAAATCCTGATTTCTTCCTTTCTGCCCAGCGCCCGCCTCTTGAACTCTGCCCATTGTGATGTCCTAGTCCTCTCCCTATGGTGTCACTCTAGGAAAAAAACAAACAAACTATAATTTAGTCTACAGTTTACTGCTATCCGGGAGAATTGGAATGAGTGAGGGAGATGGGTTCATGGTAAAGTTCCATATTATAGCAAGCATGAATGCATGGTGAAAATCGCATTTGGTGTCTAATCTAAATTCAGGCGTTCTCTTACGAGGTGACTGGAGAGTTCACCCCGTGGAAAGCTTGCTTCCTTAAGAAATATCCTCATTCTTCTTAGCTGCAAATGCCAGTGCTATACTGTGCAGCTTTGGAGTCAGCCCCTAGGTGCGGCTGACTACGTTCAGACTCTTAGCCTGAGCTGTGGGTCACCTGGGTTCTTTGTCTTCTCCTCTGGTGTGTCTGAGATGACCTCTTCAGCTCCCCAGGCAAGGTTAGCCCCACCCCATTATTATCTGTTTCTACAATACCACTGTAATCCTTACCGTAAGTGATTAAGTAAAAGTTTTTATTTAATGTGAATCCTTCCCCACACACAGATAGCTCCATGAGGATGGGAAATAGTGATATTCAGCCTTCTGTCCAAATGAGGCTGGTGCCCTCCTATTCAGATTAGATAACAGATATGGTTGATGAGTTTTTTCTCTTTGTGACTTATTATTTGAAACTTTGCTGCATCAGATCCTTAATAACAACTTAAAAAAACCAAAACAGACTTTTCAGTTAGAGAAAATTTCAAATATGCTCCAAAGTAGAAATTTTATAAGAGCTCCTATGAATCTATCATTTAATTTTAATGATCACCATATTTTGTCAATGTTGCCTTAATTTTTTTTCATTGAAGGGACTGACTTGAACTGATTTTTGGACTTCTGTTTTCAGGTCTTAAATCTCCTTAGATTGGAAGTCATTACTCATTCTTTTAAAAATACTTTTAAGTTTATATTGTTATTTGTTTGTTTAGAATTTCATAATGCATACAATGTACTTTGATCATATCACCTCACATTCTTCCTTCTAACTCCCCCCAGATCCATTCCAAGGCCCATCACTCCCGATGTTGCATTCCCCTCCCCCGCAAAGAGCCTACTAATTCTAATTTGTGCTGCTCATATTCTCCTTGGTGTGGGGCCATCCACTGTAGTGTGGTCAACCTCCCAATGGCCACGCCCTCCAAGAAAACTGACTCCCTCATCCTCCGATACCATCAACTGTCAACAGCTTCTCAGCCAGGGGGTGGGGCTTGTGAACCTGTTTGTGTTTCATGCTAGCGTGTTGATTGTCTTAGTATTGTCTAGGTCTTGTGCAGGAAACCACAGCTCCTGGGAGTTGGAGGGTCGCAGTTCCGTCCTGTCTAGAAGACACTGTGTTAGCCTAATCTTGCCTCACCTCGGGCTCTTAAAATCATTTTGCCCTGCTCTACCACTATGGGCTCTGAGCCTGGGGCGACCAAGAGTAGTGATACGAGCCCGTGTTGTGTGATGCAGATGTTCCATTTGTGGACGGGCACTTTACTCTGACCTTTCTCTGCACTTGGAACAGTTGGGAGTTTCTGTGTTAACCATCGTGCACCGCACAAAGGAACATCTGTAAGTAATACGAGAGCGCCGCGCTAATTTGTGAGTAGAGAGATACAAACTTAGAGGAGAGTTTGTTCCTATGGGGCTTAAATCCATTTAGAGAGAGGTTGGTCACCACTCTAACACTCACACCACTTCTTTACCCAGAGCATATCTTGCCAGGCTGGTTGTTATTGCAGCCTACCCAGCTGTGTAAGATTGTTGATGACTTCTACCCATCCTCAGGAGCCTCGATGGCACCTTCCAGTATAGGAAAGTTTGCCAGCAGCTAACTAGAAGCTTCTTGGTCACGACCAACTTGATTCCCCCATGTCCCTTCACAAAAGTCTGGTGTTTTCAACAATAGGGTCTTACCATCAAGTTCTGGTGGACAGCCACAGCAATGACAACAGCATGCATTGTTTCGGTGCTCTTGGGGACAGCCAGCCCTGACCAAATAACTTGAGGTGAGGTATCCCACATCTGGCACTGGGTATTTTATTGGCAATCTATGGCTTCTGGGAAGAGCATTGTCCCCTGTGCAGGATAATTCCAATTAAATGCTTACATATGGAAAAAATGTATTTAGGAAGCTTATAAAGTAGTATGTTTCCATACAGTCCCTTTAAGCATCTTTAGTGTTAGTTATCCTTCTCCACATCCCCCTCCTCTCCCATACCCTCCATCCCTCTCCTTACTTAACCCTCCTCCTCCACTCGTCTCTCGTTTTCCTTCAATCAACCGCGTTCTGCTACCCCCACTCCATTATGACTTTTCTTCCCTCTCTCCACCGTTGGCCTCTTTCTGGTCTCTTGACTTTTACAGATACTCCAAGTTAAAAACACAAATCCAAAGATTTTATATTAAGATCCCCTTAGGAGTGAGAACACGGGCTGTCTGTCCTTTGGGGTTTAGGTTACCTCACTCAGAATGATTATTTCCAGTTCTGTCCATTTCTCTGAGTTTTTCACAATTTCATTTTTCTTTACAGCGGGGGGGGAAAATTCCATTGTAGAGAGGCGCCACATTTTCTTTATCCACTCATCCTTTAATCGACATCTCGGCTGTTTCCATGTCCTAGCTGTTGTGAACAGAATAGGTATGAGCATGAGTGAGCATGCGTGTTTGCAGTAGGGAACAGAGTCCTTTGACTACAAGCTCGGGAGTGGTGGAACTGGGTCACGTGGTAGATCTCTTCCTAGTTTCCTGAGGAACTGGCACACATGGTGGCTGTACCGCATTGCATTTTATTCCCACAAACAGTGCAGGGAGCTTCTCTTCTCCCCTCACCAGAGTTTACTATCTTTTGTTTTCTTAATCTTCGCCTTTCTGGAGGGGGTCAATTAATCACAAAGTGGCTTTTATTTGCATTCCCCAGATGGCTAAGGATGATGAACACTTAAACTGTTTCTTAGCCTTTTGTATTTTCATCTTCCGAGAGTTCTCTGTTTAGTTCCATCTCCCATTTTTAATTGGCTTATTTGTTTTCTTGGTGTTTAGTTTTTTTTTTAAATCACTCACGTTTTTAAATGAGATAAAACTATAAGGAGGTAACAGGGCTAGGAAGTGGCAAGAGAGGGGTGAATATAATCCAACTACATTATATTTTGTATGGAAATGTCAGAGTGAACCTTCTTCATATAATTACAGCAAAATTTAAAACAACAATACAACAATAAACAACTGAAATTAAATTTAAAATTCCCTGAAAATCAATGATTTTTCTCTGGCTTATTAAAGAAAGAAAGTTGCAGAAAGGATCATTAATACTGAAGTCTGGAGAGATGTGCAAACCCAAAGCGCTTCAACAGAGATCTGCTTACCCAGAGAAGCCACTGATAATCTGGCAATTAAATGATAATTCTGATGAATCAATGAAGGTGGAGTGTGGGCTGGTCAGAGAAAGAGAAACTTCTGGTCCAATGTACCCTTCCCATTTCTTTGCATTTCATCTCCAGGCATTGCATCCCTTTCCTCAAGTGAATATCTATGAAAGATCCTCCAAGGCCTTTTAGAGGCCGAGAGAAGGAGGCGCAACCACTGAAGGTGACGTGTGCCTGGAGCAGTCTCCCCAACAAAGACCTACAGTCCAGGGAAAGGACTGTCCAGAGCTTATCTCATCAAAGAGGGCGCGTTATCTGCTCCAGTCTCCTTTAGACTTGCATTCTTACTTAAGAGGCAGGGAAATTGTATCACTCTGGAGGTACACATTAAAACCACAGTATTAATATAGGTGTAGCAAAGACAGGTTTAGTCATAGAATTAGTTTCCTTCCATACCTTCCCACCACACTAACAGGAACCAAGTACAAGAGTGATAACAGCTGAAACAGTTACATGACCCAAGCCCTCTCTGGGTAAATAAATAAGAAGCTCTAGGCCTAGAGTGGAAACCAAAACAAGAATCTGAAGCCTCAGGCTCTCACAGTGATACAAAACATTAAGCACCAATCTCAGTCGTATTAACAGATTTCTTCATACTAAAGACCTCTTCCCCAATACACATGCCTATAAACAAAACAACAAAACAAAATAAAATAAAATTGCAAGGCTTGTTGAAAGCAAGAATAAAACTAGGCTGAGGAATGAAGTGACCATTGGGACACAGATGCTAGGGTTATCAATTGTAGACTCTGAAAGAACACTTTTCAAGTGAAATGCTACCGTGGGAAAATTAGACAGCACACAGAAACAGAGTTGTGTCCAGAATGAATGGTGAGTCTAAGGAAGAATCACAGAAAATGCTATTGATCAAAAAAGTCCTGGGCATCATTACTTATTCAGCTCCGTTTTTCTTTCCCTGGCACTCCAGTCATACATACGACACACCTTTTGGTGTGTGATACCTACAGGTCCTGGCTATTGTGGAATATTAGTTTAAGATGTGTTATACTCTTTTATCCTGTGGAATATTTGTTTAATGATGCAAAGATTTGTTGTATTCTTTTATGTTGCATTTGTTTAACTCTGTGAAGCTGTGTTACTGTGCCTGTCTAAAATACATGATTGGTCTAATAAAGAGATGAATGGCCAATAACTAAGTAGAAGAGAGATAGGCAGAGCTACCAGGCAGAGAGAATAAGTAGGAGGAGAAATCGAGGCTAGAGAAAAGAGAAGAGGAGGACTGAGAAAAGGAGAGGAGGACACCAGGAGCCAGCCACCCAGCCAGCCATGGAGTAAGAAGGAAAGAAAGGTATATACAATAAAGAAAGGTAAAAAGCCCAGAGGCAAAATGTAGTTAAAGAGAAACAGATAATTTAAATTAGAAAAGCTGGCTAGAAACAAGCCAAGCTAAGGCTGGGCATTCATATGTAAGAATAAGTCTTTGTGTATTTATCTGGGAGCTGAGTGGCAGGCCCCCAAAGAGTAAGAGTAAAAAAAAAAAAACACAAAGACAAAAAACCAAAAAACCCAACTATACCTGGGTGATCAGTTCTGGGCTAGGGAAATGGGTCTTTACTTAGCATTGCAGTATGGGAAGTTTTTATTTACCTGTCTTCAAACTCAAGGATTCTTCTTTTGGTGATGTACACCCAAGGATAAGCTGCCAAAGACATTCTTTAACTCTGTTGCAGGGTTCCTAATTTCCAGCATTTATCAAAATAAAGACAGAAGCACATATTAAGAAAATTACAAAACTCTGGTTAAAAAACACCATATTTATGCAAATGGATAGAGTTTCTGTCTTCATAGATTAGAAGACTTATGGTTTTGTTTTCTTCAAGTTGACCTGTAGACTCAAAAAATACAGTATTTAAAATCCCAGGAAGCCGTTTTGTAGATATTGACAACTTGCTTATGAAGTCTATAAGGCATAGATAGCAGAGTATGAATAGTTACAGAAGCCAGTGGGACTGATTAGAGCACAGAAATAGATGAACACAAATATAAAAATGTAGTCAACCAATCTTCAACAAAGGAGCAAAGGAAGTTTAATGGGGAAAGCATCAACTTTCATTATGTGCTGCTGGGATCATTGGGTACCTATGTGTAAAAACACAAACATAGAAAGATACCTTAACTCTTTCACAAAATTAATTCAAAGTGGATTATATACCCAATTTTAAAGTGAAAAACCATTAAATTTCTCAAAGAAAAATAAGAGGAAGTTCATATATTCTTATGTTTGACCACGAAACTTTAGCTATCAAACCCAAAGTTAAAATCCATGAAAGAAAATTTGATCATTTGAATTTTTGAAAAACCAAGAATTCTGTTCTATGGAATATACTATTAAGAGGACAGAAAGAGAAAACAAATGTGGGAAGAATATATATTTGATGAAAATATGTTGAAAAGTAAATATCAGATAAACGACATATCCAAAATGTACAATAGATTGTAAAACTCCATAGTAAGAAAACAGCCAGTTAAAATTCATCAGGAGGTCCGAAATGGCATCTCACCAAATGGCACACAGACCTCCAAATAAGCTAGAGAGGTGCAGGCATCACTGGCAGATAGCAAATTCTAAATTAAAACAGTAGATATTGTTAGGATAGACACAGTCTGGAAACCTTGACACCACCAACTGCTGGTAAGGATGCACAAAGAGATGAATTCCCATCAATACCATTTGATATGATCACTTTGAAAAGAAAAATGACACACAATGAAGCAGATCCTTTGGAAGATAGAAAAATATTTGAAAGTTTATACATATTCCTAACAATCAGTAAGAATGCTTCTAGGTATTTACCTAGTTAGTTGGAAAACAGAAAAACCTACACAAGAGTGTTTTGAATACCTCTATTTATATTACCCTAAACCAGAAATGGTCAAGGTATGCTTAACTTGGTGAATGGATAACACATGATAGTATAATCCATACAATGGAGTATTCATGGATTAAAAAGAAAAGAGCATGAAGACACAAATCACACATCAGTTCTTGTTTTTCAAGACAGGGTCTCTTGTAGCCCAGGCTAGCCTCATACTTGCTATCTAGACAAAGCTGGCCTTGAACTCCTGATCTTCTTGCCTCTCCCTTTGGAGAAATGGTTCTCAACCTGTGGGTTGTGACCCCTTTGGGGGTTGAATGACCCTTTTGTAGGGGTCACATATCAGATAGCCTACATTTATAACAGTAGCAAAATTACAGTTATGAAGTCGCAGGAAAAATAATTTTATGGTTGAGGGGTCATCACAACATGAGGAACTGTATTCAAGGGCTGCCACAGCATTAGGATGGTTGAGAACCACTCCTTTAGAGTGATAGGATTACAGGCATGCGTAACCACTCTTGGCTTCATGCATGAGATTTAAATGTATATTGAGTCAGACTTTATGACATTTTGGAAAGGTAAAGTTATAGAAATGATAAGATCAGTGTTTGTTAGCAATTCAGGGGTGGGAACAGAGAGTTGAATAGATGAAGAGTTTTTTTTCCTGAGAGATCAGATTGACGTAAGACGATGTAATGGTGAAAAAATATATTTCTTAAGTTCCATAGGATTTTAAAATACAAGGAGTGAGCCTGAATATCTTCAGATTAAAAGCTCATTAAGGATATTGCTATACAAACAGATATTTGCTTTTTGTGTCATCTGAGGGGTCTGAGCAAGAGTACTGCTGGAGCAGCAAGTGTGCATCACACTCGGATCTTATTGGACATTATTCTAAATTTAAAAAAATGAAGAAAGGGCTGGGCTGGGCTTTAGGGAAGGATATGGTGGAGATGACCCTGGAATACCTTGTACCAGAAAGTTCTCAAAATAGCAGCAGCAGCAGCAGCAGTAGCAACATCAATACCCCCCCATAAAACCAAACCCAAGCCCAGTGAACCAACCAACCAACCAACCAACCAACCAACCAACCAACCAACCAAAGAAACCACAACAAAACCAAAGTGCAGATTTGATCAAGCCTACAGGATGAAGGGAGTGTGTCAGATGAGATGCAGATTTGATCAAGCCCACAGGATGATAGGAATGAGTCAGATGAGATACAGATTCAGTCAAGCCCACAGGATGATGGGAGAGTGTCAGGTGATACGCCCCTGGTAACTGACAGCTGCTCAGATCTTATTGGACATTATTCTAAATTTAAAAAAATGAAGAAAGGGCTGGGATGGGCTAGGGTCATCTCCAACTGACAGTGGATAAACCTGGAACGATATGAGAAATATAAAACCATACTGGATTACAACTCAAAATATACAGTGAGCAACAGTGAACTCAAGTACGTAGACATCTAAATAAATAACCGAATAAGCAGATAAATGGGAAAGCCGCTATAGGTTAAAAAGCACACAGTGTGGAAAGGGGAACCTGAAAAATGCTACCTCAGTTAGGATACATCAAGCTGAAGTAGATGTTCTTGACATGATAACATAGTGGTGGAATTCTCTGAGAACACACAGTCCAGCTTAGCCATAAAGAAATTCTTACTGAGGGATTCAGTATAAAAATACCTGACCAGGTTTGCAAAATAATCAAGGCCATTGGACACTAGCTGGGCATGGTAGTGCACACATGTAATCCCTAACGACTCAGGAGGCAGAGGCAGGGGGATTGAGAATTAGATTCTTGAGCAATGTAGGAGACCCTATCTAAATAAAGCATAATGGCAGGCAAGAAGAGGCCGAGAAACAATCATTAAATGTAATGTGGAATCCTGGAGGAGGGGCTGGGTTAGAAAAATGGACATTCAGTAAAAGTAAGGAAATAAATGATGGCTGATTGTTTTAAAGATCTCTTTGTTCTTGATGTTCTGCAGCTTTAACATAATCTATTAGTGTTTTTCTCTTTCTCCCTTCTCTTCTTTTTCTTTCTCCTTAATTTGTGGGTTTCTCCCTATAAAAACTCCCAGCCTGGCAGTGGTGGCGCACACCTTTAATCCCAGCACTCGGGAGGCAGAGGCAGGCGGATCTCTATGAGTTTGAGGCCAGCCTGGTCTCCAAAGCGAGTTCCAGGAAAGGCACAAAGCTACACAGAGAAACTCTGTCTCAAAAAACCAAACCAAAACCAAAACCAAAACCAAAACAAAAAAACCTCCTGGCCTTTACTGATTCTACCTCATCATTTCTGCTACCTCTCTATAGATCCAGATTGAACATAGGGCAGACCTTTTATCCATCTCTTGGTTTCTTTTGCAATTTTAATTCTATACATTTCTGTGCTACATTTTATGTATTTTTTTCAAACCAGCCTTTCAGCTTAGCTATTCTATCTCTAGTTTTATGCTCTAATTAATCAACTGAGTTTATAATTTCTTTAAAAACTTTTATCTAAAAATTTTCCATACAATGAGGTTTGATCATATTTTTCCCTTCCAGATCCTCACCAACTCTTCCTCCAACTTCCTGGCCTTTCTGTCTTTCAAAAAAAAATCCAAGAAAATAGCAAAAATAAGATTATAATTCAATTTACACCTTTTTGTTTCTAGAGTTTCTATTTTGTTATTTCTCCAATCTGAAATAATTTTTGTAAGCTTTCTTTTTTTCCTTTGTCATGCTATCAAAATTTAACATCCTTAAACATATTGAACACATTTATTTATATTCTGTTCTAGTAATTATATAATCTGAAATGGATGTTCTAATTTGTAGTATCCTTTTCTTCTGACTCCTCGATATGGCAGCTTGCTCTGTATGTTTGGTAGATTTTGGTATTGAGTTGATGATAGTTGAAACTAATAATTTTTTTTGAGGCTTGGGTGTGTTCATCAAAGTATGTTCCATCAGAAAGGATTTGATTTGAGTTGCATGGCTAATTTGGGGCCATTTTAAAGGAACTTTTTCAGATCCTATAGGTTTTGTACATTTCTTGCTGTAAAGAATGTGAACTTGTGTTTAGGTAAGTTTTAGACACACACACACACACACACACACACACACACACTCAAAAACCTCACTTGATCCAGAATCTAGATTGCATTGCACAGTATCTTTATTGACTTTTTTTTTTTTTTTCTTCACGGAGCTGTTTCCTGTTTTCTTTGAGGACTCTCCTTTTGCTTCCTGGCTTTCCTCAGTCTTTTCAGATCTGACCTCCAGTCCTGTTTAAGCCTGGGACTTGTTGAAAGCCAGGTGTAAGCTTCCGAGACTTGGCCAACTCCCTCATGGTTCCTATGCTCATTTACCATTGGGATCTGTTTTGTATGCCTAGCACGGAAACATATGTTGAACTGAGTTGCATAAGGCAGATGTGAGAATTATTCTATGTAGCTTTCAGAGTGAAAAGGCAAGGGTTTTAGCTTGTCTAAGGAAGACTGCTTCCAAATAAATTGAGCTGGTGATGAGCTGGTAAGCTTCCTGGCTCCTTGAAGGACTCAGTAGCAGGCTAGAAACACATACACACACACACACACACACACACACACACACACACACACACACACACACACACACTGGGGATGTGGTAAAGGAGACTTGGTTATGTCTAGAGGGTTTGGTTGATCAGAATGCTTCCATAGTTTCTTTCATACTTGTTTTTAGCTGGTCTGTGGGGCAGAATCAAAGCCGCGATACCCTCAGGCAGAGGTCTCCTTTTATTGGCCGCACTGAAAGTTCACCGTATTGCCTTGCCAGCTCTGCTCTCTGTTCACACATGGCTCCTTGACTCCCGGCATTGGAGCCTTCAGGGGACCCCAGGCTGTGCCAGAGCAGGGGAAGCCTGGATCTGCTATTCACATGGCCGTGTCTCTAGGCTCAGTCAGGTGGCCATGGTTTGTCTTGGCTGCATTGCTGTTTAGGGGGGAAGCGGACTGCGGCATGAAGACTGAGCAACAGGTGTTACCAGGAGTCCAGACAGAAGAAGGATCCTACACTCACAGGAACACACACTTGTTTAAAATAGCTTGTACCCCAAGTGCTCTTCTGACGGCACTCGTCCGTCCCGGCTGTGGTTTAAGATTATCTGGCAACTCAGAGAATGGCTTCTGGGGCTGTAAAATCATCAGCGAGCTAAGCCAATTCACTCAGGCAGGAAGGATTATGTGCCTCAGCGTTGGTTTCAGGAAATTCACGCAAACTGATTTCCCAAGTTTCTGTGTTCCCGCGTACCCAGCTTCCCTCCAGGGCAGCCGCAGCTTAGCCAGGACAAGGCTCTGGCTGGTGACGTCTTTGGTGCTTTTTCAATTGCCCATGAAGAAACTGGGTGAAAAGTATTCACACTGTCATGCTTGGTGAAATGAGGAGAGGAATCCAACGGCAGACATGGACAATCTGTTTCTGTGCAGAGACTAGTGGAAGGTCCCTTTCCTCTTGGGGAGTGGAGATTGGATGCTTTTGTAAAACTCAGTAATTAGCTCTGGGAGGGAACCCAGGCGAATTACAGTGTCAAAGCCAGAGGTTAACCAGACACAGGCCAGAGGGACTCTGTACGGTGCTGACACAGATTAGTGCTTTGTGCTGCATGTAGGATTAGAGACATAATTTCATGTTAATGTAGCACACAAAGGCTAGACAATTCATAGGTGACCTGGGAAGCTACCACTCAGCTTATAATGGGATATTTTCTCTGTAATAATTTCTTTTGTGTTTTGGTCCTTGTTTAATAATGCTTTATGCTTCTCACAGAAAAAGAAAGATATGTAAAAAGGAAATAGAAAGAGTGAGAGTGAGAGAGAGGAGAGAGAGAGGAGAGAGAGAGAGAGAGAGAGAGAGAGAGAGAGAGAGAGAGAGAGAGAGAGAGAAACCAAAACAAATAAAAAAATACTATGGTCACCCACCCAGAGAAAACTACTCAGCGTAGTTTTCTAGAACTCTCTCTCTCTCTCTCTCTCTCTCTCTCTCTCTCTCTCTCTCTCTCTCTCTCTCTCTCTCCTGCAATATAGCACTATAATCCTTTGTCATTACTTTTCCTACTTGTTACCTGACCCAATGAAGAGGTGTTTAGTGACCACCTTCTGTGTGCCTGGTCCTGCTCTGACACTGGGGTGTGTTCTGCGGGACAAAGCAGGGCCTCTGTCCTCATGGGACTCTGTCTCATTGAGAATCTGTAGTCAGTATATTTTCATATCCACAGATGCACTTATGAAACAAAATTTTTGGTGTCTCTTGTTTGCCTGTGATATAGGTGGGGTTTAATTGTCCCACTGCTGGACATTCAGATCTGCTGCAACTTTTTGCTATCAAAATGATTTGATGTACAGTGATGTTCATGTACAGCCAGAGATAAAGGCTGTAATGAAAAAAGAAAGAACCTCAGGAAATGGAAAGTTTCCTAAGGTAGGGAGAATAAATGGGCTCTCTTTGTTTGTGACCTGCAGGCAATTAGTCCCAAAGACACTTAGACAAGAGAGTATCGCTGATGGCCTTGGCTGACTGCGTGGCTAGGGTTGGAGTGTGCGTGCGATCTGTGTGGCTGTGTTTCAGATGACCCAGGTAGATTCCTGCTAGCTCTTGACCTTGAGCTCAGTTGGGGACATTTATGGGTTTCAAGAGTCTTAGAGGCCCAGCTGTTCTTATTGTGCTGCTCCGTGAGGGCAAGCTGCTTGAAATGACATTCGAGCAACAAATCAAAGTCCCCCCTCCCCCCAAGCACATATGCAGCAATCGGGCACAGCCTGCCTTGGAGCAGTGAGGGTGGATGAAGATTGCAGTTTGTGCATAAGGGCTGTGTGCCGAGGCCTTGTGAACAGGAAGGAGGATGCAGCAGGCGGGGAGCAACTGCAGGGACTAAGGGTTGATTGCTGTGGCGTCCTGACCTTATAGATTCCTGTGTGTTACCATGCTGTTCCTTTTTGCTCCCAAGAGGAAGTGCATCCTTCCTTTGGTGTCCAGGCATCTAGCATGTGAGCCCTCGATGCTGAGATCACTTTCAATGCTTTCCTCTTCTGTTCTTATTCCCAATGCTGTCAGCATTCCTGACAAAGCATCTGGCATCTGCTGTTCAAACACCATTCTCTCTTTTGACCAACTGTAGACACTTGGATGAGTCTTTTGTTTGCGCTTCTTTCTGGTCCAGTTTCTACACAACATCGGTCTATATTGTCTTTAGGACATTTGGGGCACGTCCATGTTGCTGCTGGGTTAAAATCCTTCACTGACTTCCTATTGCCCACGAGGTAAAACACACTCTTTAGACAGTGACAGGGATTCTTGTGTGGCCCTGGCCCCCTGCTGTTTCCCAGCTGGGAACCACTGGGTGAGTCCTGCAGTGACACATTTATTCAGGCTTCTGTGTCCTTGAACATGTTCTTCCTTTCTGCTTGGAATGTCTCTTGGTGTGAGGCACACCCTTCTTTGTGACCTCATCGCCTTGTGTCCATCCATCCCTGCACTGTGACTGCACAGGTTACCCATATGCTTGTCTACTGGACCATAACCTTTACAGGACTGGGAGCCGCTTGAGCACTGAAGACTGAATTCTATTAAGTTTTGTGTCTCCATTCTCATTGCAGTGCCTAACCTATATTTATTGTTGAATGGGTGTTTACTGAATCATAAATATTGGGAGGATAGATACAGTTGGGATTCCAAAAATATTTTCTTTGATTTTGACCTAACTAGCAGGCATTCACAGCTCTTAGTACAGATTTACATTTTTGGACAACTTTAAAATTTTGATTCTAATGGCAGTTAATTTTGCTATATTAGAGATAGTTATTAGATAATATTTGTTGTCACATAAGTGTAAGACTTGAAGTTGTAAACACATACATACATGCACACGCACACATGTGCATACACATTTACACATGTGCACTGTTCCAACTCTAAGTGGTGGTTTCCAACACTCCACTTTCTGGCTCTTAAATTTTAGACTTTTTGGGGCACCTGGGGATCCTGATCTTTTGGATTCAAAAGAGAAAATTAAAAATGTAAAGAGAGCAACCTGAAAATGTAAAACAAAAGCGAAATCCACCAAAATTACCCTAAAAATGAAAACAGGAACCAGCAGGGTCAGGATTATCATGCATTTATAAAGACATTGAAAACCAAACAATTGTTTTCTCTTTCAAGCAGATATGTGTTCTCATATTTTCCAAACATGAGTAGTAATATTCTTCTTTATAAGGCAGTTGTAAAGATTAGATGAGAATTTTATAGTCTCTATAGCAAATACCAGAAAGTAGCCATTCTATTTGTTGTCTGGCAACGATAAGTGGGTTCCGGGACTTTTTACAGAAGGAAGGCCCGACTCGGCGCTAGACGAGAAGACTATTAAACACATGTTCTGGACTTTCAGCTCCTGCTCTACCACCTACCTATTTACCCATGAATCCCACATGCAGCTTTTTTCTCAGGCCACGCTCTAGATAAGATCTGTGGGTTAATATCCCTGCTGGAGCTGGCGAATTAGAACATTAGCATTGCACCTCTGTGGGAGTGTGATTTGGACATTTCCCTTAAAATACAAAGTTTTTCCTTGTCAGGAGACCTGAGGACAAATTTGGGGAAGAGCCGTTTGGTAAAGAAAAGATTGAATAAAGTGAGAGGTATAGAAAGCACCATTGATGTTCCACTTGGGGTTGCCTACTCTGCCTCCTCTCATACTGTTCAGGATTGCCCCCTGAATGATTTATTTTATACTTTGGTTCAGTGTTGCAATGTGAGTCTAGTGGCCAGTCACTTTTTCAATAGGTGGGTGGTGAGGAGTTACATTGGAAGGGTAGAGAAAAGCCCATTTGGTTCAAATGTTCATTTTGAAGGAATTCAAGCTAACCTGCTGGTGGATCCAGGTGAGGACATAGTGGACTTGCTGGAGGACAAGGTGATTTCACAGCATGGAGAGGGGAATGATTGGGAATGTTACTTCCCATAGCTACTTTAAATATAGTAAAGCATATTTTCAACCATTTTTAGTCATAAAGTTCAGTGACATTAAGAATGCTCACACTGTATTTATTAGCATAGGTGGAAAAATAAACCTATATGTATCTTCATAATTTATAAGAGTGGTACCATGAAGGTTAAATCATAGTGCAATTTATTTTCTCATGCCCACACCTATGTTGTCTATAGTTGGTCATCAGGTATATTGTTATTATAATTTCTGCAAGCATTAACCTTAAAACTATAAGTCGTAGAACAGTTATGAGGTTAATGTCATCATCCATTGATGGGGAAGGTATAGTATATCACATCCTTCAAAGATACTCAGTCTAGTGATACAAGGATTCTGGACTGCACATGGAAGATTGGGAAAGTGTGTATGTTATGTCATAGCATAGTTATCACCTTGGAGTCTATTCATTGTACACTTTGATGTGCCATAAAAGTTTGTTGCTCTTGTTGAAGTCTGATTATGTAAAATGAGTAGACATCAAAAACATGGAAAAACCACACAACATGGGGAAAATGAAAATAGCCATTTCTTTTTCAGCTTTGGGCCAAACTTAGTATTTGTTGCATTTAGTTTGTTACTCAATAAATATTAAAAAAAGGATGTTCACAGTGTTGCACAACCATCACCACCATCTATCTCTGGGATCTCTTTCATCTTCCCAAACGGAAATCCCATTGATTAAAAACTTTCCACTGCACCCGCCACCATTCTTATTCTTAGTCTTTGGCAACCACCGTTCTGTCTCTATATTTGACCACTCTAGGCAACTCATGAAAATAGACTTTTACAGTATTTGCCCTCTGTTCATTTCATTTAACATCTTCAAGGATCATCCATGTTGTAGCCTTTACCTGCCTTGGGAAATTGTGTTGGAAGTAGAGCCATGAGCAAGTTGTCTGCTAGCTTGCTGGTTTAGAAAATGGGTGCCAGGTCATTTCCCTTCTAAGAAGTCTGATGACAGCATTGTTAGTGTTCCCTGATACCCAAGGGAAATAGCATCTGCTGGCCATTCTCTATGCCTATTGCCTTCCCCCTGTTGTGGGCCACAGAAACCCAAAGCATCAGGTACTTCTTACTGAAGGTCTCTGTAAACAGGGCACTGTTGAAGCCAGGAAGGATTCTGCTCCCATATAGGAACTAGGACATAGTCTGCCTCGTTTGATCCCAGTTCACATTCTGAGATAGTGTTTTAGTACTTCCAGCGGCTCCTGCCCTACCATATGATGCATGCATCTGGCTGTGGGCTTTAGGTGGTGTTGGGCTGGTCATGCTGACAGTTGTCAGTGCTGGCGTGGCTGCTCCTGGATGCTTGTCTTCCATACTTCTTGGAAGCCTTGTCATGTCCCATAGGCAGGGTCTGGTTTCCAGAGGAAAGGTTCTTTGGGATTTGGATGAAATCTGGCTTGTGCTGTCCTAGTCCCAGAAAAACCTGAGCAAGCAGCAGTTGTAATTAACATTTGGCAAACCACGTCCAGTGGAGGGTGTGGGATATTTTATTTGTGCTGAAATGTGGTGATATTTTATTTGTGTTTTAATAAATAAAGCTTCCTTGGAGATCAGAGGAAAAAGGCCAGCCATTATAAGTCAACAAAGAAGTCAGGCAGTGGTAGCACACGTCCTTAATCCTATCACTTAGCGGGCAGGATCTCAGTGTGTTCAAGGCCACACTGGAAACAGAGCCAGGTGTGGTGGCACATGCCTTAATTCCAGCACTAATTAACCATGGAGGTCTGTAGGTCTGTACAGACAGACAGAAAGTGACAGAGCTGTGTAGGAAGAGGAAGTGATGTAGCCGAACAGAGAGAACAAATCAGATGCAGAACAGCAAGGCATATGTGCGTGGGTAAACAGGAAGTAACTCGCATTTGAAGCTGCAGAGTTGGTGAGGTAGGGTTGGCTGTGGCTTTCCCTATTTCCCTGATCTCTCTAAGGCTTTCACCCCTATATTTTGCTCCATGTTTTTTATTATTTAATAAGACCATTTGGAAATTCATCTACAGGAGGTATTGCTCCTGACAGCCCAATGTTCTGAACGGGTGCAACACATGGTATTGGCTGGGGGCTAGCCATGCTTCCTAATGGAGAGTTCGCTTGACTTATTTTGGCCTTGGGGTTAGTCAAGGACAGAAACCTTGAAATAAAGTAGTACCCTAAATATTGCCTCACATAGCTCTGATCATATTTCTTCTTGTTATTCTAGGTGACTTATCTTAAAAAGTTTCTTCTATAGATCTTAGCTTCTGTAAGGCAGCATTTTAAAAAATTATCAAAATGTTGCACTATGTAAGTATGTGAATAATGAAGAACAGGTGGATGGAGCCAACAAAGCCCATGCCATATCTGCATTAAGAAATGGAATGTTCTGAGAGTTCTGGAACCCACCTCATGCTGCTTGAGACAGTATTCTAAATTCTCCTTTCCTGTATTAGCATTGACTACCTTGGAAATTGATATAAATGGAATTGCCAGCGTCTACACCTTGAGTTTGGCCCCGTGTACTTAATATCCTATGTATGTAACTTGTAATTCATTCTCATTGCTGTAGCTCATCCCATGGTGCATGATCTTTGACTTATTTATTCTATCAGTTCCATGCTGAGCCATCTTGGAACCTGAGACAGGAAGAAAAATTAGTAATGCTGATTCTGCCATTATTTTAAAAACTGATATATGTACTACTCATGGACTTTTAGTATATTTTACTTTAAAAATATTTCATTAAATTATTATTTATCTTGACTACATGTTTTATTCCGTGCTTCAATTTTCCCCCCTGAGGCTTTAAGTACTAGTCATGTCTTCCACAGATAGAGATGGGAGTTGCATATAGATTTTTTTTTGTTGTTGTTTCTTTTGGGTCATGTCATCATCATCATCATCATTTTATTTTTGTTAACCTGACACACACTAGAGTCATTTGGGAAGAGAGAACCTCAAGTGAGAAAATGTACTCACCAAGTTGTCCTGTAGGCAAGCTTGTGGAGCAATTTCGTTAATGATTGATTGTTATGGGATGTTCTGTATGTTAAATGTGTTACTCTGATTGGTTAATAAATAAAACACTGATTGGCCAGTAGACAGGCAGGAAGTATAGGTGGGACAAGGAGAGAAGAGAATTCTGGGAAGTGGAAGGCTGAGTCAGGGAGACACTGCCAGCCGCCGCCATGAAAAGCGAGATGTAAGGTACTGATAAGCCACGAGCCATGTGGCAACTTATAGACTAATAGATATGGGTTAATTTAAGGTATAAGAACTAGATATCAAGAAGCCTGCCATGGCCATACAGTTTATAAGTAATATAAGTCTCTGTGTGTTTATTTGGTTGGGTCTGAGTGACTGTGGCGGGTGAGAGAGATTTGTCCTGACTGTGGGCAAGGCAGGAAAACTCTAACTACAATTGATATGAGAGGGCCTAGTCCATTATGGGTGGTGCCACCCCTGGGCAACAACAGAAGCCCTAAATAAGACAGGTCATTTATGAACAGTGTTGCTATAAGCATTTGTGAGTGTGTCCTGTGTTGAACATATGCGTGCATTTTTGTTAACTATTTACTGACAGGTGATCTATCTACTAGGAACTTCTTGATGAAAGGACTGAATGCAGAGGAAGACAGTATTTATTTTCCTTTCTAAGTGCTAGCCTTTTTCTTTAAAGTGTTTTGAGGCTGTACCTGATTATATAAAGCTAAGTATGTATTTCTGTAAACAAGAGAAGCCTGAGGAAGTCAAAGCAATGGGTTTATGGACATTGTCTATCAGAACCTGGGGCAAGTGTGGGCTTCAGTGATATGCTCAGTACAGCATAACACTCTTACTAGAGAGCCTTTTAGAGTCTATGAGGTAGACTGAGACCATTATATTTGGCCAGTATATTATAAAATACTTACATATTTGATACATGTTTGTATATATGGATAGATATTATTTAAATTATTATACTCAGATTCTCTAAAATGCCTTTCCAACTTTATCTGCTAGAGACAAAGGAAGATGTGTTCAAGTTTCTTACTCTAATAATGATATTGTAAGTACTCCTTTAATTAACCAAACATTTTGGTCTTAGTAACATATGATTATGAAGTAAAATCACACTCAAAACTGTTTCCTTCTATGATATTAGCAAGAAAGAAAACAGGCTTTTTCTTATCACTTTTACTCAGAAGTGCTAACTAGTGCAATAAGGCAAGAAAAGAAGGCATGCAGTTTGTAAGGGCAGAAATAAAACTGTTTCTGTTTGGAGGTTATGTGATTTTTCCCCCCCAGAAAATCCCCACAAATCATATAAAGATCCCAGAACTCTTAGTGAGCTTAGTGCTATCATGGGATGCAAGGTCAGTGATCAAAAGCCAATTATATTCTATAGGTTAACAGTGACATTTGGACTTGGAGAATTTAAAGATGATAATCTTTTGATCAGCACCAAAATATTTATATATAAAATCGGCAAAATATATGCAGCATCTGTATGTTGAAAACTGAAAAGACAAATAGTGAAAGAAAAAACATCTAAGACCCAATAAGCAGACAGATCTGCCATGCTCATGACTTAGAAGATTGTTGAATACATTAACACAATCCTAATTGAAATGCTTGTCAGATTTTCTAATTGACATTGTAAACTGGTTCTAAAAGTTGTGTGGGACAACGACTAACATGACATGATAACCCTGTGGGTTCAGTAGTGGCACACATACCTTGGCAGTAACCAGCAGCTCTCTAATTGGACTTAGGCCTGCTCAACAAGAGGGAAATCGTACCTGGTACTGGAAACTTAGTCAATTATCCAAGGCTAGTGAAGTCATTAATTTTTTTTAGGAGAACCTAAAATTGCCAGTTTACTAAATCAGCATAATTCCTAACTCCATTATAAAGATTTAGCCTTATGCCTACAGACAGGTGAAGTTCTCATCAAACATCACAGAAACTTCTTTTGGCAATAGATGGAGACCATTACAGAAAGCAACAATCAATCAAAATGCAGAATTTTGAAGCCCAGCCACAATGGATACATTTTTAATACAACTCCTCCACCCAAGGCTCAGGGATCATTGTGTAACTGTGGGGTGGAAAGATTGTAAGAGCCAGAGGAACAGGAAGTTTGCTGTGAGATCATGTCTTCTAGTAAAGCCAGAGAAACTACACCTAAGAAGTCTCACCAACGTGACTACCTAAACAAGGATGGCACCAGTAGACATGCTGACATGGAAAGGAGAAATCTCAGGAGGAGGCCTCAACCCTAGACAAAGAACTGTAGGCCATTAAGGAATGTTGGGAGCAGGAGAAATAGTCTTCCCCAGGGAAGGGGTTATCAAGTGATTAACCAATATCAAATGGTCAGCCTTTAAGCAGACATATACAAGAAACATTATGTAGACTAATCATGTTGTGCTTTTATATTTAAAAATTTGTGTATTTATGCATACTCATATACATATATAACAACAATTAAAGGAAAAGAGGCCCTGAATTTGAGAGAAAGCAAGACAGGATATATGGGAAGCGTTGGAGGGAAGAAAGGGAAGGGAGAAAATGATATAATTATATTAATTTAAAAAATTATAAAAAAGTAAAAGTTATGTAGGAATGGAAATACATTTGAATGTGAACAAATTCTGCAAAAATGAGCAAAGTTAGAGGATTTACATGATTCATTTCAAAACATGAGGTTATAGCAGGGAAAACAATGTGAGATTAGTAAAACAATAGATGTCTAAAGCAACAGAACAGAACTGGGAGTTCAGAAATAGATCCACATGACTGTAATCAGTTATTTTGGAACATAGGGTCAGTGACCAATCATTGAAGGATAGTCTTTCCAGTAAGTGGTCCAAGGACAACTGAATGTCCAAATGCAAGCAAAGCAAAAGAAAATATACTAACTTGACACACATGTCTCAGATTATATGAAAATACACAATTTAACCTAGAAAATTCTAGAAAGAAAATCCAGAATTTTCCAAAGACATTTTGGGTATAACATTAAAGGATAAAATTAACCTGAGTATATGCTGATATTAATAAATGAATATATACAGGATAAAATAACTCCTCCACACAAAATAATTACAGTTATGAAATGTAGATGGATAAAGGAATTGGAGACCACCATTAGAATACAGCAAATGTAATAAGTGATGGCAGGATCTGCATACGAATGGTCAAGTTTGGGACCAACTTGCAAAGCACAGAATGTCCGCACAATGTGGATGATGTTAGGCAGGTACTTGTGATTGCAGTGTTTTTAAGACATGTCCATATAGTTTCCAAAACTCTTCCACCCAGAAAGTGTAATTCAACTTCTCTGTCCTTGGATATAGGATGGATTTATGACGACTTCTTCTTCTTCTTCTTCTTCTTCTTCTTCTTCTTCTTCTTCTTCTTCTTCTTCTTCTTCTTCTTCTTCTTCTTCTTTAACACAGCAGACATGGAAAAGGACAAGTGTTGAGTTTGCAGACACCAGCTTACCGTAGTGGACATCATCAGACACACTGATGTCATGTGCAGACACCAGCTTACCATAGTGGACATCATCAGACACACTGATGTCATGTGCAGACACCAGCTTACCATAGTGGACATCATCAGACACACTGATGTCATGTGCAGACACTAGCTTACCATAGTGGACATCATCAGACACACTGATGTCATGTGCAGACACCAGCTTAACATAGTGGACATCATCAGACACACTGATGTCATGTGCAGACACCAGCTTACCATAGCGGACATCATCAGACACACTGATGTCATGTGCAGACACCAGCTTACCATAGTGGACATCATCAGACACACTGATGTCATGTGCAGACACTAGCTTACCATAGTGGACATCATCAGACACACTGATGTCATGTGCAGACACCAGCTTAACATAGTGGACATCATCAGACACACTGATGTCATGTGCAGACACCAGCTTACCATAGCGGACATCATCAGACACACTGATGTCATGTACCACCTCATCCAATGTGGTGACAGGCACTTTACCTCTACAGTGTTCCTTCCTCAAATCTGTATCATCAAGTTAGTCATAGAGAAACATCTATTAAGGGGCATTCAAAATTCTCAAGGTTGAGAAAGATAAGAAAAGGCACCATTGCAGATTGGAGAAGAGCAGGAAGACAGAAAGACCAACATGTTGGCATCATGGACTGCGTCCTGGAACAGGGAAGGAACATTGGATGCAAAATTATTAAAATCCTAATAGGGCTCTTAGTTTAGTTAATAGCTTTGCCCCAATGTTAATTCTTGGTTTTGTTAACTGTGCACTGGTTGTACAATATGTTGAACTTAGAGGAATCTGGGTAAAAGTCTACAGCAAATCCCTATTCTATGTCTGCAACCTTATATATCTAAAATTGTTGCAATATAAAAAATAATTAAAACCTCAGAGTTATTTTCCCCTATATAAACAGCAGAATTATAGTAGCACACACCTCTGCTGGTTCTATTAATAAAAATAGACCCCAGAACAGTTCTCTCCAGCCTTTCTTAGGAGTTCTGTCAGTGTTCTCTAGCATTTAGACATCGTGGCTACCTTGACTACAGATGATGCTGGCTGGTTCCTCACTTGGCTAGACATGCCTCTCTTCTACCCTGCTAACATTGAAGAAAGGAAGCTTTCCCCAAATCCATAGCTTTGATCATAAAAAATAGACAAATGAAACAGTTATATCGACCCCTCCATCACTCAGGGAAAATCATGGAAGATGTGGGTGGAAAGATTGTTAAGAACCAGAGGCTGGAGAGAGGTGCTATGAAAAGCTGTCTTCTTACTATGATATGGCTATTGCAGTTATGAGCAGACAACAGCTGTACAAGACTTGTGCACACATGTGCATGCGATGCGTGTGCACACACACATGACACATATACACATGACACAACACAAACATAGAAGGGAAAGCCAGCAAGATGTCTCAGCAGATAAAGGTGTTTGTCGTGTAAGCCTAGAGAGATGAGTTCAATCCCTGGAATCCACGGAAAGGTGGAAGGAGTGTACAGATGCCACAGACTTGTCCTTTGACCTCAACATGTGCACCACGGTGCTCACACTCCCCAGTGATAGAAGTAAAGTCAGCAGGCTAGAATGTCCAAAAGTAGTTCCATACAAGTATGGTTTCGGATCAGTGTCTAGTCACTATACCACAGGGACCAGCCCTTCCAACAACTGTTGCTAGGAGGAATGGAGAGCCACATGGGTGAAAAAGAAACCATTTCTTACTGCATACATAAAAATGACTTTCTGATGGCTCTTAGGCCTGAATATGAAACATATCATAAACCTCCAAGAGAACGAGAGAGGCTGTCTTGGTGGCATAGGCAAGACTCCTTGGATAGGGTACAAAAAGAACATGTCCCGAGAAACTGGGACTCACTGAAACTCGAAATTGCTGATTATTTAAGGTCACTGTTAAGAAATTGAATACATTTATTTTTCTTCTTTGTGGAAATTCTCCAGCTTCTTTCACATGTAATATATTGTGGCAGTCGAAACACTAAAGTGGGGTCTGGGGGATGGATTAGCAGGCAGAGGCTCTTCCTGCCTGACCTGATGACCTGAGTTCAATCCCTGGATCCCATAAGGTGGCAGGAGAGCACCGACTTCCAGGAGTTGTCCTCTGACCCCCATACTGGGGCTGTGACATGCATACGTCTACACACATAGACACACACAGACACACAGACTTACACACACACTCCAAATTAAAAAAAATGTATTAAAAAGACTAAAGGGTTTTTGTGTGCATGTGTCTGTGTGGGTGCATGTGCCCACATGTGCGTGTATGTGGAGGCCAGAGACAATGTCAGCTGTCTTCCTCAATTGTTCTCCATTTTGCTTATTTTTTTAAAATTACAGGTTATTCTGTATTCATTCATGTGTATGGTGTGTATGTATGTGTGCCTGTCTGTGTGTGTATATGTGTGTGTATGCACATGTGTAGGTTCCCACAGAAGCCAGATCTCCTGGATATGGAGTTATTGGTGGCTGTGAGCTATTGACGTGGGTGATGGTAACCAAACTCTGGTCCATTCTGAGAACACAAGTGCTCTGAATTGCTGAGCCCCTTGTCCGGCTCCCCACCTTATGGTTACCTTTTATATTTTGAGGCAGGGTCTCTCACTGAATGTGCAGCTGGCTTGTTTGGCCAGGCTGGCTGGCCAGCAAGCCCCATGGATCACCCACCACTGCCTCTGCAGTGGGGATTATAGGTATTTGAGTCTATACCTGGCTTTCTCCATGGGTACTAGGGATCCAAAATCAGGGCCTTAGGCTTGTGCGGCAAACCCTACTGACTGACTCTTCTCCCCACCCTAGCGTGTTTTAAATATGATCTCTATAATTAAAAAAAAATCCTCGGAGTCTTGATAAAAATGCAATGTTATTTTTAAACCCCCAGAAGAAAGAAAATGGATAAGTCAGACTGAGAGAAAGTATTTATAGTAGACATACGATACAGAATATAGTAGAATATTCCAGTCAGCATCAAGTGATGTATAATCCAGAGGCTTTTGGGTAAAATGACAGCTTAGAATTACCTCTGTGTCACTTGGTGAGGGAGTCAGAATAAGGGAAAAATGAAAAAAAAAAAAAAAAAAAAAAAAAGAAATGAGAGGAAAACATTCCAAAGAGAGGAAGAGCTTTGGAGATCCATGGAACCAGTGACAGGATCCCCGGGAAGTGCAGAGGGGAAGATGTGCGATGGTCTGTGAGAGACAAGCCCAACACAGCACCAGCCAGGTGGCTCATTTGGGAGGTGAGGGAAAGGAGAAGCACTCCAGAAAGATGAGGCAACCGAGAGGCAGGCAGTTACGTCAGGACAAACTCACAGTCTTCATAAACCTCACATCCAGTTGTGGGTTTTGTGGAGATGGTGAGCCCTCTGGCAGAAGATGGCTCCTCAGTGGAGGGGAGTCCCGTTGTGTCCCTCTATGAGACTTAGAGAGGAATGGCTAGGCGCCATCTTTATTTTTTAAAGATTTTTTCTAATTTTATTTATTTACTTATTTGTTTGTTTATTTATTTATCTAACTCTGTGTGTGTGTGTGTGTGTGTGTGTGTGTGTGTGTGTGTGTGTGAGAGAGAGAGAGAGAGAGAGAGAGAGAGAGAGAGAGAGAGAGAGAGAGAGAGAGAGAGAGAGAGAGAAGTTTCCCACAGAGGTCAGGAGAGGGCACTGATTCCCCAGAGCTGGAGTTATGGGTGATTACTGTCATGGTACTGGGGACAGACCTTGGATCCTCTAACAGAAACAAGTGTTCTTCACCACTGAACTGTATCTCTAGCTCCCCGGGCGCCATCTTGAAAGAGAATGTGTTTACGAAATGACCTACATAGGCAGCCTGAGAATAGGGAGCAGTCACAGGCCAGGGAGCCGTAGTTTGGCCTGCAAGAGCTCCGGGGTGAAGGAAGGTGCAAAGAGGCCCTTGTGGAGAGCCGAAGGGCCTGATGCTGGCAGAATGAATGCATGGGAGCCCAAGCAGTGAAGTGCATCAGGAAAGGGAGCCTTATTCTTCATAGCCAGGAGAATAAATAACAGAATAAATAACCCCGGAGTTTGACAAGTCTGAGGCCAAGGGGTGGATCCACCCGTTAAACCACTTACCTGCCACTTGCTACTCCGAGTCCCATAATGTGTTTGATGCCCACAGCTATGTCCCATGAGCAAGGCAATTAATACTGAGGGGGTCTTGAGAACATGAAGACAGGTCTTCTGATTGTGCAGATTCAGAACCAGGGTGGTTTTGACAGTCACAGAGGAAAAACCTCTGGCTTCTCAGCTATCCCAGATGGTTTGGATCTGGGCTATCTCACGAGGGGGGAGAGAACCTTATCAGCCCACTCCCCGAAAAGCTAAGTGTGGCCAGCAGAGGCCTTTGGTATGAAAAGGGACCTTTCTTTCTTTTTTAAAACTCTTCACAGATGTATATTTTCTTATTTATTCAGTTTTTATTTACCTTTTATAATTTTTTGAAAATAACATTTAAAAAAATTAATTTATTTTACATCCAGACCACAGTTTCCCTCCCTCCTCTCCTCCCAGTCCCTCCCCCAACCTACTCTCAGTGCCCCCCTCCACTCCCACCCCCACCCCCACTCCTCCTCCTTCTAGTCAGGAAAGGGCAGGCCTCCCATGGAATCAACAGAACATGGCATATCAAGTTGCAGTAAGACTAAGCACCTCCCCACGTATTAAAGCTGGATAAGGTGACCCGGTATGAGGAATAGGATCCCAAAAGCCAGTAAAGGAGTCAGAGACAGCCCCTGCTCCCATTGTTAGGAGTCCCACAAGAAAACAAAGCTACATGTGTAAACTGTCACATATATGCAGAGGGCCTAGGTCAGACCCATGCAGGCTCCCTGGTTGTCAGTTCAGCTTCTGTGAGCTCCTCAAGCCCAGGTTAGTTGTTTCTGTGGGTTTTCTTGTAGTGTCCTTGACCCCTCTGGCTCCTACAATCCTTCCTCCCTCTCTTCAGCAGGATTTCCCCAAGCTTGGCCTGATGTTTGGCTGTGGGTCTGCATCTGTTTCTATCAGTTGCTGGATGAAGCCTCTCTGATGACAACTGGGCTAGGGACCAATCTATGAGCATATCGGAATATCATGAGGCATCTTTACGTTGATATTTTTTTTTCTTCCAGTCGTGTTTAGTTCTATCCTAGGTCTCTGGGTCATTGAGCTTCTCAGTCCTGGCACTTGAGGCAGAGTTGAGCTTACTCTCATGACATGGATCTCTTCGGGCTGGACCAGTCATTGGCTTGCCATTCCCATAGTCTCTGTGCCATCCTCATCCCAGCATAGCCCATAGGCAGGACATCCTGTAGGTTAAAGGTTGTGTGGCTGGGTTGGTGTCCCAATACCTCTATTGGACACAATTGCTTTGTCACAGGAGATGGCCAGTTCAGGCTACATATCCCCTATTGCTAAGAGTTTTAGCTAGGGTCATCCTTGTGGATTCCTGGGAGTTTCCCTTGTAGCAGGTTTCTACCTGACCCCAAAAATGCCTCCCTTTCCAATCCTCTCTTTCAGTACTCTCCTATCCCACCTTGATCCCTCATGTAATGTGTTTACCTTAATTGTTCTAATATTAATAAAAACCCAGCAGTCAGAAATTGAGATTAAAAACCTGATAAATCCAAACAGTGGAGGAACAATTGACTGACCCTTCTCTCCATGTTACCTAGATCGAAAAACCCTCGAATCTTTTCCAAGCCCCTCCTCCTTCTTCCTCTCTGTGTCTATCTCCTCTGAGTTTGCCAGAAAATGCTATGGTCCGTTCTAGCCAAGTGAACATGGACTCTGCCCTCTGAACCAAGGTCCAACTCCATTGGGGATCTCAAAGTGACAATATAACAAATTTCCCACAACACTCATGTTCTTTTTTTTCCCTAACCCCAGTCCACCCATGAAATCTCTTCTATTTTCCCTTCCCAGGGAGATCTAAGATTCCATCTTACACTTGTCAAAATGGCTAAGATCAAAAACATAAGTGACAACTCATGCTGGAGAGGGTGTGGAGCAAGGGGAACACTCCTCTATTGATGGTGGGAGTACAAACTTGTACAGCCACTTTGGAAATTAACATGGCAGTTTCTCAGAGAATTTGGAATTGATCAACCTCAAGAACTGCTATACCATTCTTGGGCATATACCCAAATGATGCTCAGTCATACCACAAAGACACATGTTGAATCATGGCAGCTTTATTCATAATATCCATAACCTGGAAACAGCCCAGCTGCTCCTCAGCTGAAGAATGGATAAAGAAAATGTGGTATATTTACACAATGGAGTACTACTCAGCAGTAAAAAACAATGACATCATGACATTTGCAGGCTAATGGATGAAACTAGAAAAAGTCATCATGAATGAGGTAACCCAGACCCAGAAAGACAAACATAGTATGTACTCACTTATAAGTGGATATAAGCTGTAAAGTAAAGGATAACCATGCTACAATCCACAGACCCAGAGAGGCTAGGTACCAAGGAGACTGAAGGGGAGACAAGGGGATATTTCTAAAGTGAAGACAGCTCTGACAGACATCAAACACTTGTCCAGGACAGACTCAGTGACAGCATAAACCACAGGAATGCCAAGACCCACAAGTTCAGTTGACATCTACCCACAACCCCATGAGTATGACTGGCAGTCTTTAAATCTTTGGGACCCAAAAAACAGCTCTATCACTATACTGTTTGTCTTTTCACCTGTGTTTGGCCCCTGTGATTCCCCTTTCCCTACCATTTAGTTTACATTGCATTAAAAATAAAAATTTTATGTTTTATTCCCCTTCATACATTCATCAAATTTTTCTTGCACATTGTCCTTATTATTAGTCAACCTTTGCTTGTCTTCTTCATCATCCTCTTCCTTTTCCTTCTCTTCCTCTCCATCTTCCTTTTCCTCCTTTCTTCCACCTTATGTTTTTTGTTTTTCTCCATCTCTATAATATTTAGGAATATCTTGATTGTGCCATATCTTTTTTTTTTAAAAATCACACTTTTTATATTTACCTAAATTTGTATTTGGACATTTTTATCATTGACAAAGCTTTGTTTATTTCTTTTCTCCTCATTCTAACCTCTTGTTTTTTCTCCCTTCCATCCATACATCCCTTTTCACTTTTATTTTTCTTTCAGTTACCCTTTCTCCCCTTTTCTGCCATCTCCCTCATTTAGTATTTCTACATTTATCCTAAGTTATTTTAAGCTTTCTAAAAAATTTTGTTGTAGTTTCCTCTGCTATTGTATGTTTTAACGGTCACTGGGGACCTATCAGTGGGCTTCTGTCAGTTTTAAATGTACTTTTGTCTGATTTGTTGCTGTTACAGTGCTTTGTTTTCCCCTCTGGGAATGGTATAGGGACTTGAGTCTTCATGAGTAGGCTGCTTTAGTTAGAAGACTACCAAATAAAACAGGAAGAATCAGCCAAACTAACAGATACACCAACTGCAGTGCAGAAATAGAGGAAACGAGAGAACACAGCATGACACTTCCTAAAGCTCACAGCTCTCTAACTACGGAACTCAAAGATACTCAAATATATAAAGCGCTAATGGAGATTTCAAGAGTATGGATACAAATGATTAAGGACCTCCAGGAGGTATGATCAAAACCAGATGAATTCAGTCTAGGGTCAGGTGAAGAACACCAAGAACATAGGGGGGGAAATCAGTAGAATTGCTGAGAAAATCAGAAATGTGGAAGGAAACGTTAGGCAAAATAAAAGAGAAATTCAGCAAGGAAATGGAGAGTTTGAAAGGAATTAACTGGAAATGTTGGAAATGAAATACTCAATGAATAAAAAAAAGAACATTAAAGTGGAAAAAGCATAAGGAATAGAGGACGAGGTAAACAAGAACTACATTCAGACATCAACAAAGAAACAGAACATGAACATGACTGTGGCATCCAGGAATTCTGGGATGTCATTAAGAGACCAGACCTAAGAATCCACTGGGTAGGGGAAGGCACTGACATCAACAACATAAGGAAACAGGTTCTTTTCAGTAAAGTTATTGCAAAAAATCCCCCAAATCTAGAGAAAGGAACACATAGACACAGGAGACGTTTAGAACTCCAAATAGAGGACAACTTGTTTATGACATATTATAGTTACAATGCCAAAAATACAAAGGAAAGGAACAATACTACAAACTGCAAGGGAAAAATAAAATACAAGCCCAAGGGCAGACATGCCAGAATAACATCCATCTCTCTCTGTCTCTGTCTCTCTCTCTCTCTCTCTCTCTCTCTCTCTCTCTCTCTCTCTCTCTCTCTCTCGTGTTTTTGAGACAGGGTCTCTCTGCATAGCCCTGGTTGTTCTGAAACTCACTATATAGGCCAGGTTGGCCTTAAACTCACAGGGATCTGCCTGCCTCTGTGTCTGAGTGAATGTTCCATTGCTGTGAAGAGGCACCATGCGACATTTGCTTTGTCTATTCAGCCACAGAGGGACACTTAGGTTGATTCCTCATCTTGATTATTGTGAATGGTACTTGTCTTAGGGTTTCCATTGCTGTGAAGAGATACCATGACCATGGCAACTCTTATAAAGGAAAACATTTCATTGGGGCTGGCTTATAGGTTCAGCGGTTTAGTCTGTTATCATCATGGTGGGAAGCATGATGGCACACAGGCAGACATGGTGCTGGAGAAGGAGCCAAGAGTTCTGTATCTGGATCAGCAGGCACCAGTTAGAAAGAAAGACAATGAAAGCCCACCCCCACTGACACACTTCCTCAAACAAAGCCACACCTACTCCAACAAGACCACATCTCCTAATGGTGCTACTCCCTGTGAGCCTTTGGGAGTCATCTTCATTCAAACCACCACACTCTGACTCCAGAGTGCTGATATAAAAAGGCATGCGTCACCATACCTGGCTAACATCAGATCTCTTGTCAGTAACCCAAAAGTCAGGAAAACATGTAATGAGATACTTCATGCACCCAAAGTGATATATAACCCAATAAAAATTGTCGAAAGAAGGGGAGGATATTTCATAAAAGACGATGCATGGATGGCCGATTAGTACATGAAAAGCTGCTCAAAATCACTAGCCATCAGATAAATGCAAAGAAAGCAACATATGGCCAGGTATAGTTGCACACATTGGTGGTTCCAGCACCTAAGAGGCCAAGGCAGGATGATTGTGAGTTCAAGTCATGCCTGGCCTACATAGTGAGCTACTGTTAAAATGAAAACAAACACAAAGCAAACCCAGTATAACAAAAGAAGCCACACATAACATTCTATTCCAACCTCACTAGAGTACCTAAAGTCAATGAAAATAGTAAATGTTGCCGAGGAGATGGAGCAACAAGAATCGAGATGGGTGGTAAAGTGGCCCAACAACTTTGGATAACTATTTGACCATTTCTAATAAAGTTAAGTGCACATGGCTCAGTAATTCTATTCCATTTACCCCGGAGAAAAACGGGACATACTCCAAAAGACTTGTAAAAATATTATTCACAGTGGATTTATTCATAAAAGGCCAAACCAGAAACAACTCAATATCCCTTAGCAGAGGAGTAGACAGATATTTTGTGGCACATGTATCCCCCATTAATAAAAAGGAGGAGCTACTGAGTTATGCAGCAATAGTAATGAATCTCAGATATGCTGTGCAGAATGAAATAAGTTACAATGTTGTAGACCTAATGATTTCCTTCCTATTAAACCCTAGGAAAGGAAAGGCTAATCTAGAGTGAGAGAAATCAGAAATCAGTTTCTGTTGGGTGATTTGAAAGCCACAGTGAACCTTTTGTGGTTGAAATGATCTACTTTGCCTGGGCGTTGTTGGTAAGTGCAATTGCCCAAATCATCAAAGTGAATAATGTTGGTATATACTTTTTTGATGATTATACCTTAATTAAAAACAAATACTACTTAGCATTATATCTAGATTCTACAGTCTACACCTGGAATTCTGGTTCCGTTGGTTTGGATTTGAAAGGTATTGGTAAACAGACAGTTTTGAGAATCACTGGCCAAGAGAATCAGAGAATTATGGACAACTGTTGTTATAGTGTGTCATCGTGATTATTTAAGAGAACTACCTAACTCATATTGAGCATAAGAAACTGAAGAGAACTGAAATAAGCTATAGTTGAAGTAGTCAAGCTAGGTGTAGCCTGATGTTTTCAAGGACCAGCCATACAGATGGAATTAGAACATAGGCTTTCTGACTTTGGAAACAATGCTATTTATTTATTAATTTACATATCACTTTCTAGAGACTTGGGTAACAGTAGCCATGAAACTTTCAGAGGCCGGGTGGGCCTTACTTACCATCTCACTAACTGATAAATGCTTGGTGTGCAATCACCATGGGCGCTGAGAAAAACAAAGGCAGGTCAGACCGCGAGGCATTTTCTGTTTAAAGAGCGATCTAGACCAGCGAGTGGTACTGATAGGGCAGTAGAGCATGATGGGACTCACAGTCTCACAGTGATGAAAGACATCTTTTGATCTGGGTGTTTCCCAGGAAGATTTGGAGGAAAAAAAGTTTATTTAGGATCAGATTCCAGGAAGCATGGTGAGGGAGTAGAAAGGAGAGAGAGTGAGAGAGAGAGAGAGAGAGAGAGAGAGAGAGAGAGAGAGAGGGAGGGAGGGAGGGAGGGAGGGAGGGAGGAGGGAGGGAGGGAGGAGAGAGAGAGAGAGAGAGAGAGAGAGAGAGAGAGAGAGAGAGAGAGAGAGAGAGAGAGAAAATAGTAGATGAATCCACGAGTAGGTTTTTGCTGGAGCCCTTCTAAGGAACTGTGTACTACAGAACTCAGGGCTGTCCAGCTGAGGAAAAGGCAAGCTGGATGCACACATTACCCAGCAATGTCTGGCCCTCACTGCTTAAGAACTGTTCCTGGGATGCTGACTCATTGATAACTCAGCCAAGAACCATCTCTTGACTCAAATTTGCCTTTAGTTAGTGAGGTACAGGCAGGTGCTGGTATGCACGAGTGACAGCCTATAAAGAACGGGAAGGGGGGGGAGACATAAGGTTGGGAAGTTGACAAGGTCTACTAGTAGGTTGAAGTTTGGGTGCTAGTTAACTGGTTACAAGTCGCTGTAAAAGAGTGAAAATTTTTCAGACTGAAGGGACTCAATGTACAAAGGTTCCAAGATAAAAAATAATTCAGTAACTTACAATGATTTATGAGGAAGGTTTTTTTTTTTTTTTGGCGGGAGGGGAGTGAACGGTCAAAGAGGAGACTGGCTAGAGAAGGGTTCAGGAAGACACACATGCTGAAGTGCAAGGGTCTCATGTTCTTAGTCGTAGCTGGGTTGGACATCAGCATCACCATCTTGAACCACGGCCGCTGTGATGATGTGCTGGAGAACCTCACTAGGGGAGGCATGCTAACAGCCCCTCACGGATGGGGAGGAGAGGCTCAGGAGAAAATATAGAGTGGTACTTGTGAGAGGAAGAGGAAAATGTCTGTAAAGATGTGAACCCGACCCAGGCTGCCACTGAAAGCATGTGTTGCCTTTTTCTCCTGGCTGTGAATGAACGCCCTGTTCCTTCATGTTCAGAAAATGCGTGCTAACGGCAGGTAGGAAGCTGCACGTGTGTGTGCCTGCAGCCAGGTTGCAAAGCTGATTAAAGCTCTCGTTGGGGCTGTGGTGTGGCACCTGTGGCTGTGGTTGGCATGGCTATTTATTTTCAGAGAACCTTTTAGGAGGGACTGATTTTTTCCCCCTTATTTCTCCACCGGTCCAGCCTTGCTCTGTAATATTTGTGTTGGCTACTCTCCTTCTCTTCCTTCAGCAGTTGGGAAGAGCTGTATTCCTGTGGTCATTTTAACCCCTCTGTTAGAGGAATAAAAAATAGAAATGTCAGGGCCCAAATATGGTCTCCTAAAGATGTGACTTTCTTCTGGTGACAGAAAAAAACAAGTCTACGTATGACAGAACAGCCTTATTAAAAACCTAAATGTGCATTGACTGCCCCCACTACAGTGGAGCAGTGATGGATCCCCTTTGCGGGAACAGCATCACACCAGGAATACTAGTTTTGTGCTCCTCTTTGGAAAGTAAAACTCATTTTCCAACATTACTGCAGACTGTGAATTATTAATAAGCCTCTCCAGGGCATTTCGCTGGTGCAATCCAGTCTTACCCTCTGCAAATTAATTTTGATTCTTCAAATACAGAAGAAACTTTGCATCTGGACTAATTCTACTTTGTTGCACCCCTTCATGAATCTTCAACCCCAAATTCAAAGGAACTCATTCGATTTTAGGGGGAATTTCTTTATTGAAAATCCCCCTTTTATCCACCCCTAATCCCTTCATTTTTGCATCTTAAAGTTATGCAGAATAAATCTAGGGCTTATTCCAGAAGACAAGCTTTCAAATATTTAAATCCAAATACTTAAATGTTCCTATGGTGGCAACTTCCTGAATTTTTCCTCTTTTTCCTGTCTGTCTAAATTGTCCTTCTGTTCCTTTGTACAAGATTTCACAGGTTAGTCATTATTTTGGAGTTAAATCAAATTCAGTTTTTTTTTTTACCTTTGGATTTATTCTTTAACACAAAATGTAATAAATTGAAATGACTTGCAGTTATGAAGACACTTAAGGTAACTATTTGGAGAATCATATTTCTATAAAAAATAGTCTGAGGGCCAGATTCTTTTTTTTTTTTGATAACCATTTCACACTCTCCCTGCATTCTGTTAGTTATCTAATAAAACTGAATGCTGTTTTCATTAGACTTACTATTTTCCATATTCTACAATATTGTGAGGCACTTGATTTCTTCCAGGTAAATGTACCTTCTCTTTCTTGGTCTTGGTTCTTCATGCAAACCTTAGTTATTGATCTGAAGATTTTCATGTGCACACTGGAGCTATTTCATCCCTCAAATAACCTATTAAAAGAAAAGTTGGCCAGAAAAAAAAACACAAAGGAAGAAAAACTCTACAAATTAGTTTCTGGGGAAACCATTATTGACATTAATATTCCTCTACTCATTATTAAGTTTGGTTAGTGTACAACTTAGTGAAAGTTAAGTTATTTTATATTGTAGTTACAAATAACTACCAAGCTTTAGTCACTCCTGGTAACGAAGGAATAAACTTGTAATTTGTGTGGACTGTAGTTCTGCTGTTAGGCTATTACAGTTGTGTTTGTGGGGTCGAAAGGAGGGCTGGCAACCCCCTTCTCTCCGATTGTAAACATTCACAAATGGACACTTCTAGAACAAAAGACAGCTCAGCAACAGTGAGACACAACCACTTTACTTGGTATTAGTTTTCTATTACTTTAGGAGTTTGGGGGGATAGAATCACTTGGCGTGAACTATGAACTTTTCTGCTTTTTCTGCTTCGATTAGATGAAGCATTGGTTGTTCTTTAGACATATGATTGAATGGAGACCTTTACAGAACAACCACAACCGATCAAAAGGCAGGGAAAAAAGATCATGTGGTACCCAGCCCCAGATGATCCATCTACAACGCAACAGCTGCATCAGGGCTCGGGACCGTCTCAGAAGAAGAGGTGGGAAGAATGTAAGAGCCAGAGGAACAGGATGTTTACTGTGGGACTGCATCTCCTGGAAATGTCGGGGAAGCTACACCCATGAAGTAGCACCAACATGTCTGCCTTAAACATGACTTTAACAAGGGAGCTGCCAGCAGATGTGCTAGCATGGGACTTCAAGCCTGGACAAAACCTTCAGGCAGACAGTAGCCTTCCCTCCTTCTGAGCATGGGGTTGCCAACTGGCAGCCTTTTGTTGTGGAAGGTATGATCTGCTGAAGACAAGGGAGGACAAAGAATTTCTTTATGGTCAGACTCAAGATGGAGAGGCAGGGGAAACCGGAGTAAGAGGTCTAGGCTTCATGCTTGGATTTTGTGGGGAAGAGAGATTGTAGTTCCTATGATTCGCTGGGGAGGGGAGAATGATTCTAGCATCTGTAGTCTGCCTTGAGGGAATAAAGTAGAGCTGGAAACAGATCAGGGGCAGGACAGAGGGAAAGTCTGAATCCGAGGCTGTTCCTTAGGCCTTCACTTTGGGGTATTGTTTTCTGACCTCCAACATCTCCAATTATTTCACTTATTTTTACGTGTGTAGGTGTTTTGCCTGAATGTGTATCTTTGTATCATGCATGTGCCTAGGTCCTCAGAGGACAGAAGAGGGCATTGGATCCCCTGGGACTGGAGTTACAGATGGTTGTGAGTTACCATGTGGGTGCAGGAAATTGAACCTGGATCCTCTGGAAGAGCATCCGGTGCTCTTAACTGCTGAGTCTTCTTTCCAGTCCCTAAGCTCCAACATTGTAAATACAAGGAGAAATTCCAGTCTGGGTTATGCTTTTTTTTCATGTCAAAAGGAGGGAAAAAAAGATACTGCTAACTCACAAAGGACAGTTCCCCAAAATGCTGCTGGAATGTAAATATGTCCCATCTCACACACTCCTGACCAAAGCAAATCACATGACTGATCCTCCCATCAATGAGATAAGGTTTCATGCTCTATAAGAAGCATTGACAGCAAATGGCAGGGCTTAAAAAGAAACAACCAGACAATTATTTTTCAGTTTCCAAATCTTTTCGCATCTTTCTGTGATCATCCTTATTACAACCGAGAGGCAAGGGTTGCTTTCTATCTATCAAATGCCGTCCTCGGAGACGGCTTGTCTTGTTATTGCTAGTGAAGTGGCACCAAGTGAAGACTTATTCCAAGTCATCTGAAGCTAAATTTTCTTTCTAACAATGATGGTGATAGTGATGGTGATGTGACAAAGATCACAATACTTGCTGAGTGAACTTGACATGGCAGACACTACGTGAGGCCTATGGGGCAAGTCCTATTCACTGACCTACGGGGCAAGACAATTAGTTTTCACTGCTCTATCAGATAAGTGTAGCAGGATTCTTAGAGAGTCTTATTAATAAAATCAAACCTGAGCCAAGTATTGGGGTGAACTGGGAGATCAGAGAACCAGAACAAGCCACAGCTACCTCACCTTGCCGATTTCTCTGCTGGTCTTGTTTCCTCAGACTGGATGCTTCTGTGTCCTCATCCCAATGGCTCTCAGCTGAACTGTTGCTTGAAAGCCTGAAGCTTAACCAGCTAAAAGCTTAACCAGCCAAATGCTTCTAGTTTCTGGTTCTCATGCCTTATATACCTTTCTGCTTTCTACCACCACTCGGATTAAACCTTGCTTTCTGGGATTAAAGGCATGATGAGTCACCATGCCTGGCTTGTATCCTTGAACAGATGGATTTCTGCCTCTGGAATGCTAGGATTAAAGGCATGTGCTACCACTGCCTATCCTTTATGTTTAATATTGTGGCTGTTCTGTCTCTGACCCCAGATAAGTTTATTAGCATGCACAATATTTGGGGGAACACAATACCACAGATAAGCTTCAGAATCTTATCACAGCAAAAGCCTGTTTCTCCATCACATCATATTCCAGTGTGGGCTGGGCAACTCTCCAGGGCACTGCTTTCCTTCAAGTGGGAGTCATGGCTGCTTCCATCACGTAACTAGAACATCTGGCTTCTGTGGCCTCTAAAGCTGCCATTGCAAAGGGTATATGTGAAAGTGAGGGGGGGGGGCATGCCGCGAATGTTTTAAAGCCAGAGAAAGGAATTTGTTCCTGCCGCCTGCCTCTCACATCCTGCCATAGAGAAGACTAGTTAGAGACATGGTTAAGTCAAAACTTCTTAAGACGTAACTTAAGGAAGCCTATGGTTAAGTTTCTGCATACCAGAGACTTGGAGCTCAGTTTGAAAAATCAAGTAATTACAAAGAACAATATCTTTCTCGTGCTCTTTAGTCTGTAGCCTGTCATGAAATGCTACTGTATGAAGCCACACATGTGCACTATGGCCTGTGTGGTGGCCGAATTCATCATTTTTTTTTGTTCGATTGATTCCCTTTCTTTTCCTAGCGCCTCCCTTGTGTTCTCTGTGACTCCCCAGTGAGCACTGATCATTTCATCAGAAGATTTTTACGAGAGGAGTATGGAATGTGTGGGGTTTGGTGTATAGCTGACATCATATGGCCTCTTCATTTACATTTGAGTTTTAAGTTTAATGTTCTCAATAAAATTTATGCCACCACATTGAGAAGTTCCTTTCTTTTTTTTAAAAAATAAAATTATTGTTTCATTTTTTGTATGTGGGTGTTTTGCCTGCATGCATAACTGTGTACATGTGTGTGTGCCTGATCCCCCACAGAGCCCAGAATAAGGCACCAGATCTCCTGGAACCGGAGTTATAGATGGCTGTGAATCATTATGTGGGTGCTAGAAATGGAACCCCAGTTCTCTGGAAGAGAAGCCAGTGCTCTTAACCATGGAACTATCTCCCCAGCTTTATTTTGAAAAGTTCTTTTTAATAAAGGAACTGGAAAATTAGGAGTGAAAGAGTTAAGGTTTTTCACTGCCTTTCAGCAGTGCAGCAGGAATCTGAGTTTTCCTCTAAACAGCAGTTATCCTATCTTTAGGTATGAGACTGCATGCTTGGAGTGTCATGGATCAGCTCAACAATGCCTCTGTATTCCAACGTCTGTAGACCCTCCAAGGATAGAATTTCATACAGGACAGTAGGAAAGGAGGGAGGAGGCCAAGAAGTTGGTCCATGGAGATTGGACCAGTTATTTAAAAAGTGGAGATTTGAGCGTTGCTCAGCAAGTATCGTTATACTGTCTTCTGATCTATGTCCAATGAAACCAGGCTAGCATTCTGCAGGGGAAAGGCTATCACAAAAGTGGGTATGTGCTGGCAGGCTGTTCCAGAGTAGGCCTGCGAGACCCTGAGGGGGCAAACAGTGGGCAGTGATAGCACTGGCTGTAACACAGTGTTGGCAATTGTCTTGTCATATTGTGACCAACAACCTCGGCAGCACCTTCAACGATGATCATAATGACTCTTCTACAGAGGGAGTTGGACTAGAGAAGAACCAAGTGACAATGGTAACTGCAGAATCAGATAGTTTGGTATTTATTATGCCTGGGAATTCCCAAAGGCACCGGAAAAGAACTTCCTGTGATGTGTGTAAGTGTGCACACATTGATGTGTGTGTACTAGAACTCCAACATGCTGGGGTTGAAGCCAGAGGATGAGTTTGAGTCCGTTATTATTTTCCTATTGTATTCCTTGATTGCATGACTAAGGCATCCTGTCATATCAGTGGTAACCCATCTGCTCCAAACAGAGTATACATCCATCTTGTCCTTCCTCATCTGGCTGAACATAAGTGACATGGTCCTTTCTGCTGTCACTCCATTCTGTGTGTGGCTCCAGCAACCTTGGCCTTCAACTTCCCAACCTTGCACTACAGGCTTTTATATTGGTCTTTTGCTGTGGCCTCTTCTTTTCCCCTGCTGAATTATTTTGAAAGGCCTGGGTGTATTAGCAAGACCCCTTTGCATCCAGACCATCCTCTGGAGGGAACTCTCTTTTTTCTCCCATTCTGAAAAAAAAAAAATCAAATTGAGAACTGTTTTCTTCTTAGTATATAAATATTAATTTACACTCTAAAAGATTTGAAGATGTACTCACCAGGGAGCAAAATATTCTCTTAACTCCATGACCCAGGTATAATCCATGTCAATGTGTTCTTTCCTATCATTCCATCCCCTTTTCTAAACACTTGTATACAATATTACGTGCATATATGTGTATGTAAATGTCTATAAGCACTCTTCTGTCACTACACAGCATTTGTCAACTATTTTCTCTTACAAATATGTCATGTTTCCCCCATAGCATTTGTTTTTTTCAGATATTATTACTAGTCACTATGGAGTATTTTAATTTTTTTATGCATTCTGTCACTTTGCTCTCTACAATGGAGATAGTAACACACCCCCTCCCGAAACATTTAAGAACACCATCACTGATTTCCTTGCTTTTTTATCAGCATAACTTAAAACTTTCTGCCAGTTGCCTGCATAAAAACGAAATGATGCCTTCTTGTTATAGTTAATTTTTGGTTGTTAATAGGGCTGAAACTTTTTGTGCCTCCTTGTATTCTTCTTGCATGCTTGTTAGTTGATATGCACTTGGAATTGTCTGGCTGTGATTTAGCTTTTCAGTTATTTCCCAATCTCTATTATCTATTTTCTCTGTCAAGAGCCTCAGACGTTATGTTCATGCTGCTATCTTACCCAAGGATTAGAAATCTGCTCTCTGAAGTCTTCTCTCACCATTCTAGATGTTATCCTTGCACAGCCACACAATTAAATGTCCCTGTTATGACCCTTGAATTGCACCTTGCTTCCAATACTTAATTGTTCATATTAGAGCCACTAACCCTCACCCATTCAATGTCTTGATTACTGTGGGATTGAAGTCTTTTTCTTAATGATGCCACAAGACTGACTGAAGCAGAGGAGGTTGGTGTGAGCAATAAGCTACAGCTCAGTAGAGTATGGGAAAGGGCACACTCTGTGGCTCTTTGAATCTGTAATGTTGTATAAGGAGTCCTAATAATGCACTTTGGGAAACCAGGCAGAGACAGCCCTTTGTTGGTTGGATGTTGTACCATATTGTAGAGACATCTAATCAGAGACCAGGTGTAGCTGGAATTTTCCCTGGACCCATTCTGCCCCATGCTCCATGTTTCTCCTGTCCTGTCTGGCCCTACCTGCAGCAGCTTATAAAATAACCATCCAGAGGCTTATATTAACTGCCAATTGTATGGCCTATGGTAGGCTTCTTGCTAGCTGGCTCTTATAATTTAACCTATTTCTATTAATCTGTAAGTTGCCACATGGCTGTGGCATTACTGGTCTGCTGGCATCTTGCTGCTCCTCTGGCAGTGGCTGGCATCTCCCCAGACTCTGCCCTTCTTCTCTCTGTCCCTCCATTTGGATTTCCCACCTGGCTGTCAGCTTTCTTGCCATAGGCCAAAGCAGCTTTATTTACTAACCAATGGGAACAGCATATATTCACAGCATGCAGAAAGACATCCCACAGCAACCAGGATCCTATTCTGGAGAGGAAGACAAAAGTTTGGAGCTTAGCCTGTGATGGAACAGTTAAGGAAGGATGGTGAATGAGGAACAGGATCCAGCGCCTAGGACTGTCAGAAACAGGACTAAGACGGGGCTGCCAGCTGGGGGTTGGGAGGAAAGAAATCCTATCAGGGTAGTAGTGTTGAAGGAGCAAGGATGCGGGTGAAACTGGATATGGGAGGGGCCACTCCTAAGAGCAGAAAGTCAGCCAGAACCAACTTCCTCATGTCCTTCTTGGTCCTCGGTTCTTTACAACCTGGCTTTCTCTTATAGAACTGCATGAACACACGCCTTACAGTCTGTGGTTGAGGCAGTTACCAAATTAAGTAGAAATGTTTGGATTTATAGTTTTCCCTTATATCTGATGCCATTGATCATTCTTTTATGTGGACATGTATTCCATGGTTTCATGTCACCCTATCATTTCTTATTCTTCCAGAGCCATCACCTACCATTGACTTTTCTCTCTGATGATGCTCCCAAAGGTTTAGTATTTGCTCATTTACCATTTGATGCCATCTATGTGGGAGGCTGCCAATATTGCTATGTGTTGCAAGCTCTAGATCTCGCCTTAAACTGGAGATTAGGCTATCTAGCTGCCCACAGGAAAATTACTTGGTACCTCTCTGCTGCTCAAGCCAACAATGATACAGAACAAATAACCTTTCTAGATCAATGCCTAGAACTCAGCACATCATTTCTGTTTGTTCCAATCTGCTTCTCTTCTTGGTTTAGTTTTTCTCTACATGAAATGGTGGTGGTTTCCTTCGAGCATGAGGAAGTGAGGTCTTTTGTGTTTGATTCTCTATTTTATCAAAAAAAAAAAAAGTAGGGAGATATGTTTGGACGGTACAGGGTTTTTGTTTGTTTTTGTTTTTGTTTTTTTCCAAGGTTGGGGGTTGTTCATGTAAATGAAACTCAGAGGACAATCCCAGTGTTATCCTCAGGAATGCTATTTACCTACACAATGCTGGGATTACAAGTGACTTATGAGCATATGCTACCATGCCTAGCATATTCATTTGAGTTTGGGGACTTGAACTCAGGTCCCTAGATCCTTGTGCTTAAAGGGTTAGCACTTTATTGACTGGGCCATCCTCCAGCCCTGTATGGCATAGTTTTGATTAAGGGAGATGAATCTGCCTTTGTGCTGATGTCTAAACCCCGCTCTACAGGTGTGCAGGTGTGAGAAGCCTAGCTTCCAAGGCCAGAGCTGGTGTGTAATTCATTGTTTCTCAAACTTCAGAATGGGAAGTCTCCATCTGGAAAGGGTTACTGTTTGCCCCTGCAATGCAGTAATGCCTCCTACCTGTGAGATTCTAGCACAGAGGGATGGCTTAGGAATTGGGGCCCTCAAAAGCTTCCCGGGTATTTATGATAAAATGGTTCACACAGCATACTTTGAAAAAAACATCGCTTTGATGTCTTGGTGCTGCTGGCTGCTTTTTGCCTTTGGTTTTTAGCTATTAGTCATTTCTACCCCTGAAAAAGCCATTTAGTCAACACACCAGTGTATTCTGCGGCTCTCATCAGTGAAACTCATGGATGTAGATTCACTGACGACCACTGACATGTTCATGAGGGGAGCTGCGCTTTTATTTTTTATTATTGGTTACTTCGGAGGGAAATTATGTACAGACTTTGAACAAAGTGACTTGGACAGATAAATCCATGTATGTTATTCACTGGGAAGATGGAACTATTTTTTTTTAAATGATTGGATATGCTGTTTGGGTGTCGAGAACAAGGAAATGTTTGTCTTATAATTTCATTATGAAATATCAAACCAGAAACATGGAAGTTTTTTTCTAGCTAAATGTTTTCAATCAAGGGCAACGCCATCTTCCTTAGAACACGTGTGTGATTAGTTTATCAGTGCTGGGTGTGTGTCTTATTTTGTGTTTTGTTCTTCTGAGGGCAATATTAGCTATCACTGGTGTCATGGCTGGAGCTGTGTTTAAGTCTTCCTCTTTCCAAGTCTTCCTCTTTCCAATGGTCAGGGTATAAAAGAGTCTTCTCTTTGCCAGAGGTAGAAGTGTATCAAAAACCAAAAGGAATTATTTATGACTCATTGTTTTATTGTGGGCTATACAGTCAAGAAATTTACATGTGCTTAATAGCTTCATTTTAATAGCAGCATTGAGGCAAACAATACTCATAAACTTTACATGACCTCAAAAATGACAACCCAGTGAGCCATTAATCGGCCTCAGAGATTTTAATGTTTCTTTTCATTTGCTCCCGTTTCCTTCTCCCAGTGCAAGATGACTTTCCTCATGGCCACTTTTTATGACTTTGGTGAAATTTAAATGACAATTGGTCACTTTTGCTATTTGGTCATTATGAATAATTCTGGGTTTCAACCAGGATCTTTAAAAAATGTTACATGGGGCAAGACTATCTTCTGTTTTCTGCCTCCAGCGAAGACTTTGTAAAGGGTCAGCAGGAGGGGACCGCAGGGGATAAATGTGCTGTGGCATAGATTAGTGCGATTTCCCATTCATTACAGGATGTCCCATTAGGGACAATGTAGGCATCATAGAATGGAAGGTTGAACATGATTGTTGTCTGAGGCATGCAATTAGGAGCTGGGCAGGAACTGTAAGTATGAAACTCCCGTCAAGGGAATTCTTAGAAAAGTCTAGTGTTTGAGAGAACAACATTTAGAATAAAATAAAATAATTTGACTCTGCCACTTTCTAGCTATCTAACTTGGGCATATCACTTAACTGCGCACTGTACCTCTACGGAGTGTGGGACTAGCATTCTCACAGATATTCAATGAGAATAGCATTATTTGTCCATAGTGCAGAGTTATTGTGAGGATCAACAGTACCTAGCAACCAGCACTTTCTTTCATTTATTCATTCAATAGATTGCTAGGGGCTAGAGATAGAATGATTGAGCATGAAAACACAGAGTCCCCAATGTCATGAGAATTACATTCTACATGAGGTAAGACAGGCAGACACATTTGTGCTAATTAAACTTTGTGATTCGTGATGTAAAAGAATAAAGACGATAGATGATAGAGCAGAAAACAGCCATGACAGGGAGGTTACCAGACAGAGAGTGCGCAGAGAAGGTGAAACAACTTTGGAATGTTGAGGCCGTGTGGGGTCAGGTTACTCCGGAGAAGGTGATTTAGGCCAGTATTCTGCTCAGTTCCCACAAGACCCCGTGAAACAGATGGGTTGGGGGTCTGTGTTTTCTAAATAAGGAAATTTAAGTTTAGAAGACTGAGTGCCTTGCCCAGTTCTCGTGAGTAGCAGGTTGGCAGGGCTGGAATTAGAACTCCAGTGCTCAAGATGGCCACCATGACATGCCAGGCGCAGCTTGTCTTGCAGGAGAGGAGGCTTAGAGACCACCCAGCTGGCGCAGTCACGCTACGGATGGAGAAAGAGGCACAAGAAAATACCGTGTGACTTGCCTGAGGTGGGAAGATGCCAGCCACTAGAAAGCAGGTCTCCTGAGCACACCTTCCTTCCTGCGCGTGCTTGTCTGACTGGCTTTCTGTGGGACTCTAAATGACCAAGCCAGACTCACCGTCTTACTCCATATTCCTATAACAACTGGCTGGTATTTGAACTTTCAGAGTGCATGAAGGTTTGTTGAAAGTCACATCAAGTTAACAGATTTTATCCTAGCAAATACTCTTGCTTTTGTTTTCTCTTAAATGCGTATATGAAAATAAATTGAATCATCATTTTAAGGTTTCTTTCAAGAGAGCCCCTTTCCTCTGAAAGGTGTCTCCCCATCCCTCTTTTGATATTTCTCTAGCACCATTGTTTACACTTCTAGGAATATTCTGTCAGTAGGCAAGGATATATATGCACACATCCTTTTTTACATAAGACACAACATGCCATGTTGTATATAATATGTGCACTGTGTGTGGTCTTTTCCTTTAGTACCTAGGATTGAATAGATGCAAGAATATCTGTAAGAAAAAAATTAAAATAAAAAATTAAAAAAGGATATCTGTAAGATACATTTGTGGTAGACTGACCATGCCATCTGCTGTATGTTCTTTCAGTTAACCGATACAACAGTCTCCTGATGTAGGAACCATCTTCAAGCTGGGCGATCAATGAACAGTCCCTCTCTTTGTGAAGCTAGTCGACGAGAGGGGTGCTTCCAGAGGACAACTTCCACCTTCTCTGTGCTGGCTCTCTTGAATCCCCCCATCTCTTGCCAGTATATGAATATTTGAGGCTGTTGGCACCAAAAATCTAGAAAATACAGGATCTCCCAGATGGTTTGAACTCTGATTTAGAGACCTGCCTCTGACACCTTCCAACTTTATTAAGTCCAGTTTTTTTGCACACGTATTTTCCTTAGTTATATACCATGGCATGCTGTCAAGCCTTGGTCTGGAGGGTGAGGAAGACGGAGAGGGGAAAGGAGAAATAAAGCTAGCAGGAAAAGGGTGGGGGAGTGAGACAACCAGAATGCCAACTTAGCCAAATTGCCTTTATTTATTTTTGGCATATAAATGTATATATATATATGTATATATATATATTTGGCATTATTGTACCAAATAATAGGATTCATTATGGCATATTAATGATTCATACCATGCACATTGATCCCATTCATCCCTAATGCCCTCTCTTGTCCCTCCCTTCCTCCTCTCACTGGTCCTCTTCCTTTTCACAAATAGTCTGCTTTTCATATCTTATATTAAAAGAAAATAGACTCTACATATGAGAGAAAAGGTGTTGTATGTGTCTTCCAAGTCAAGCTTATCTTGCGTCGCGTGATCATCTCCAGTTCCATCTATTTTCTTGAAAATGACATTAGTTTGTTTTCTTTGACTAATACTCCATTTTGCATGCATGCCACATTTCCTTTTTCTAGTCATCTGTTGTGCCATAAGGAATACGACTGTTCAGGTACCTCTACTTCATGCTACCTTTGATTCTTTGGGTGTATGCACAGGAATGGTAGAGCTGCATGCAAAAGTTTCATGTCATTCTCCCTCCTGGGCTGGGAGGAGGCTCTATACTGATTCCCATACTGGCTGCACTAATTTGCCTTCCCACCAACTGTGCATTATGGCCCCTCCCTCCCCTAGCTCCTCCCCCACATCCTTATCAGCATTCCTTGTTTTTTGGTATTAGTCATGCTGGCTGGAGTGAGATGGAATCTCAGTATGGTTTTGATGTATGTTTCCTTGATGCTTTTGATGTTGATGAGTTTTCATGTATTTATTGGTCTTCAACTTGTGGTTCTCCTGTATCAACCTCCCAATTGCCGGGTTCATTGGCATGCATTCCCATACCTAGTTAGGAAACCCAACTTTCTTGTTGCTATTATAAAACTTGTCTTTTTTGGGACTTAATTTTTTTTTTTTTCAGATTTTGATTCTTGAAAGAGACTTTGAGCCACTAGTTTCTAATTTGTGTTTATATGTTCTTTGTTAGCAGGGTCTTTGGGATCAATTGCATCATGGCTGCTTTGTTTACTTCCTTTCCTGTTGGCTGGAAAGGGTGATATTCCACGAAGTTCCTCAGTTCCTGAGACAAGGGCCTATTGTAAAGAGTAGGGGTACTCAAGGTCTGGGATACTCAGTTTATATTAATTAGAAAGACTTTAAAAAAGTATTTTACTTTTATTTATGTGTATATGTATATCTCTGTGTCTGCCATGTGCGTGTAGGTGCCTGTGGAAGCCAGAAGAGGGCATCTTCTGGAGCTGGAGTTAAAGGGGGTTATAAATTGTAAGTTGTAAGTTGCCCAACATGGGTGCTGGGAATTGAACCTGGGTCTTCTGTAAGAGCAGCAAGCACTCTTAATTGCTAAGCCAGCTCTCCAGACCTAGAATGACTATTTTCATCTGATATAAATTTATTAGACATTCCTGTAATATATTTAAAAAGAGGATCTGCTTATCTAAGGAAAAATGTTAAAAATAAAAGCTACTTATCTAGTGCAATTCCCCTTTTAATGCACAAGGGAATCACTTAAGGAAAAAAAGCTGACTTACCCAAAGTCTTCCAAGTGTTGACGTGAAGAGAGGGATTTGAACTTTACAGACTTCCCATTTAGTGCTCTTTGTATGTAGAACAGCGAACTGAGTAAGAGCTTTCAACCAAAGTATAGGTCCCTATATCTCTAGCTTAAAATCAAACCAAACCTTTATTGAAATGTCTTCATTCCCTAAAGAAAAAAAAAAGAATAATAATTTTCACATTTGCACTGGAACCATCTGGGAATAAATGTGTTGAAAGACTCTCAGCAAAGCTGTTCTCACCATACATACTTATTTCCATCTAGAAATTCAAGAAGGACTTGCTGTATAGTGTGACTCAAGAGAAAACTGCAAAATGCATTTTCTGATTATGTTCCTCGGACTCCACCTACATTCCCTCCAGAGAACTTAGAGAGAGCAAGAAGCACTGAGGCTGGGTTCCAGAACTTCTGATCTGCTTCAGGCGCTGATTGTACCACAGTAGTGGGTCCTTTGTCTAGCATCTTATTCCTAAAGTAACCATCACTGAGCTTACCTGTTCACCACACAGGAGGCATGCTTTTTTTTTTTATAAGGTTTATCAGAGCTATAAGACCAGGTGGCTTCCCTATTATGCTGGAGGAGAATACATACATGCATAGAAGCACATAGGAAACATACCAGAGACAACAGAATACTTGGAAAAAGCACATAGAAAATACATTTGCCAGGGCAATGCTAAAACATACACATATGCTTGTAAGCCCAAGCAAAGGCAATGGATTGGAAATGGGAATGTTACCTGGTGTCTTAGTTACGTTTCTATTGCTGAGACAAAATACCATAAGCAAGGCAACTTTTAAAGGAATGTGTTCAACTTGGCAGAAGGATTTAGAGGGTTTGAGTCTGTGATGGTGGAGCAAAGGAACAGCTGTGAGGTAGAGAGAAAGAGGCACACTGGGAATAGCATGAGTCTTCTGAAACTCAAAGCCTACCCCCAATGACACACCTCTCCAACAAGGCCACACCTCCTAATCCTTCCCAAACAGTTCCACCAATTGGGGACCAAGCTATCAAATATATGAGCCTATGGGGGCCACTCTCATTCAAACCAGCACATATAAAGTAGAATGAAGATGCTTCAGCCTCTAGTCATATTGGGAACAGTTCCCTCCACAGAGCAGCAATTGATACAAGCACAGTTCCGATAATACTCAGGGCAGACATTCCTTCCCTTGAGTTTCCAACAGTTACAGCCATGGAAAGAGCTTTGACAAAAGTCCAGTTTGCCGTGTTTAGTGACACCCTTCATAGACACATGAATATTTGTATTCCCTTCAGGCATCATTTGGGCAAGCTCTCTATATTTAATTCTTGTGCTTTCACCATCGTGGATTGATATTTATGGCTCTTTGATCTTCATATGACCATTCAGTAATAAACCGAACTGAACTATTGATGGACTTAGACCTCCTTTTCACCATATGGCAGGGAGGAGGGGAGGAACTCAGTACAAGCTTATTCCACTGTGACTGTTCAGGTTTTATTTGCGAAAAAACATAGGGAGTTGTGGTTCTGAAATGTTATCTGGATGACATGATGTGAGACTTGCATGGGGGAAGCAAGGAACAACAGAATTTATATCAAAGAATTGACTCCTCCTATGGGGCCTTCCAAGATTTCCTTGCCTTGGAATTCCTCCCTATTTCAAATAGGATTTGGTAAATAGATATGGAAAGTCACATAGCTGGGGTTGTTTGTTCTGGCTGCTTTCATTGATTACTTGTATATTAGAAGTATGTAGAGTTTGGTTCAGAACCTAGTTTGAGTCTCCACAGGTATGTGGGGAGGCTTAAGGAATCTCTGTGGGTGAAGGGTTTTCGGAGTCCATCATTATTCTCACTTGGATTTAGTATTTCAAATGCATGTCTGCATGAGCATTCATACTTTTATCTCATTATTGGGCTGCTGTGAGTGTGTTGGGGAAAGCATGTTGTTCATTATAGTGTAGTGGGAAACAGGTTAGAGAAGGGGTCTGTGATTCAAGACCTTGTTCTGGAACATCAACATTCATAGAAACATCTCACTTGTGAGTCAGAACAGAGGATTTCTACAAGGTAGAGAAGCTTATATGAAGGATACTTATTGGAAGTAACATCCCTTTCCTATTGGTGTCAAGTGTTACTGTGGAATGGCCTGAGACCAAAATGGACCTATTGAGGGTGGAAGACAACAGAAGACACAGCCATCTCACTCCTCAGGGACCAGACCCTCCTATCCACTAGAGTAAGACTCCAAATGACTTTTAATTCATGAGATTTTTTTTTGTGTTTGTGATTTCTCTGGGATTAATGTGAGACTAAAACTCATATAGGAAGACAGGAAGATGTCTTGGGGCACTTGGGGCTTATCTATCAGCCACAATAACCAATATGAAGAAGGCCAATAGGACCTAGGTTTCCCTACTACATCTATTCATTTCTTAACTTTGGTATAGTCATGTGTGTGCATACATTCTCACTGCTAGGTAGTCAATGTTCTTTTTCTCTTTCATTTTAGTTATAGACTCTTCAATGCTTTTCAGATATTCATCGCTCATTGTAATACTTAGTCTTCATTGTCAACTTGACTTGGTTTAGAATCACCACCGACATACCGCTGGGTTTTCAGAAGACCCACCCTGACTATGGATGGCACCATCATCTCTTGAGCTGGCGTTCCAGACTGACTGAAAAGGAGAGAGATGAGTGTCAGCATTCATGGCTCTCTGCTGCCTGACTGATGACCCAGAGGGACCAGATGCCTTTCAGTCTTGCCTCCCTGACTTTCCTGTCATGATAGACTATACCCTTAACTTTCAAGCCAGATAAATGTTCCCTTCCTTAAGTTTCTCCTGTTGTTTATTGTCACACCAGTGAGAAACACAGTAGAGTCATTCGTGTATATATTCTTTAATCTCTCAGTCATTTAACAAATTTATTAGACCTCTGCTATTTGTATACCCTATATCTAATGGGATGGTGACTCCTAGACTAATCTCTATGCCTTTAAGACTTTAGAGAGTGCAGACCAAGTCCTCAAGTAGTTCCCCCTCAAGCCTCTGCCATGGATTTGTTGAGGAATGGGCAAGGTATAGTACATTGCAACGCCTATCAAATCAATTCTCTCTCCTGACTCCCCAGCTTGAGCTTCTTAAATGGTCTAGAAGTGGGCTTAGTGACATCTCTCCTTCCTGCTCCTTCATAGGACTTAGGGTCGGCATAACAAAGCCTATTTGTTGTCTGTGTGTAAAGGAAGAGCTGGGTTAATCCAAAGCCATTACAGGACAGACACTTTAATGAGGCTCAAGGTTTGGAGAACCTTCCTACTGATGTTTGCTTCCCAGGCCATTTGGATTTCACTTTTGCCTTGAGGCTCCTTCTGTTGTCATGAGGATGTCCATAAGCAAACAGAACAGGGACATGTGAGAAGGTGCCAGTGACAGATAGAGGGGAGGGTGCCAACGCTGGCATCACAGAGCCTGGGCTTTTAGTTAGTGTTGAAGTGAAATTGAGATAGGCCTCAGTATTGTCAGGGCCACAGCTGCTTTGGATAAGAACAACTGCTCCCCCCATGTGCAATGTGTCAGGGCTACATGTCCACACTTTCTGCTGGAGACAGGGAATTCCACCAGGATGTCTTCACAAACATCATTCTCAGCCCCATTTGGCTTCTGGGCGTGTGAGAAATTCAAGTAGCTAAGACCAGGGATGACCAAATATGGCCCGTAAAATGAGATGAAGTGAATATTCTGCTATCGGAATTGGTTCACTGTATCTAGGAACTGTTATTGATGACAATCGGGCTGTATATGGTGAGGGTTTTTTAACCATGTACCCTCTTGTCTACTACTGAGAGTTGATTCCTCTCAATTAGAGTCTGTGCCTTTTTCTTTGGTACTCAGTACTCAATAAATATTTCTGAAATCAATCAGACAGAAGTGTTAATATAGTATTAATTAAATAGGCTTAGGAAAAGCCTGAGAAAATCATAATGTCATTTTTTTTTTGCATCAAATTAGTTCTATTGAGCAATTTTTTTTTTTTTTAAAATGAGAGTTCCTTCAGTTTTAGTGCCTGGGAAAGCAGATGAAATCTTAATGGGTATTTTTTTTCTTCTTTGAAGTTAACTTGGGCCATCAGCTGAAAGGTGAGCTGCCCAAGCTGGAAGAGACAGGAACTTGGATGAAGTAAAGCCAGGATTAGAGCATCAGTTTGGCATGACTGGACTATCAACAAGGTCTCAGTTGGCCATTTGTTTCCATGGGAGCAGAAGCAAAAGTTGCGCTCCCCCCACCCTGCAGCTCCTGGTCCATCTCTGATTGAGTGTGAGTAGCAGAGGACATAAAGGCAGGTTAAAATGGAGGGGGCAGCCAAGGGCTCTTTAAGCTTTCTTCTTGATGTTATTTGACACGGATTTTGTGAGAGGGTAGGATGATGTACCAGCTAATACCCATATGTCCTCTATTTCCCAAAGTCATGGCAGACAAGGCGTCTGAGGAAGCTCCTACCCATTAACTCAGTTACAAGCCAGTTTGGAAGAGAACTAAAACTAAATGATATTGTTGGTTCATTAGAAGTATCCAGACCCGCCGGGCGGTGGTGGCGCACGCCTTTAATCCCAGCACTCGGGAGGCAGAGGCAGGCGGATCTCTGTGAGTTCGAGGCCAGCCTGGGCTACCAAGTGGGTTCCAGGAAAGGCGCAAAGCTACACAAGAGAAACCCTGTCTCAGAAAAAAAAAAAAAAAAAAAGAAGTATCCAGACCCAAAAGATAACACAGTAATTAAAAAAAGTATGTACACAAGAGGCACAAAAATCAATTTAAAAAATCAAAAGCAAAATGAAGGTTCAGCCTCTTTTATTACAGCTTCCGATTCCAACTTCCTGCTCTAAGGAAACATTTCGATCAACTCTTCAGCTGAGAGGCAAGAGCACTCCATGCAGGGATCTGAACCATGAGACGTCATATGGAGAGAGGAGAGGCCATGAGTCAACTGTCCCAACCTTGGCATGCATCTCTGTAGTTCCAAGATGCATGAGTTTTAGGGATTATATTTCATCATTGGCATCCAAATGCTTCATCTAAAAAATGCAGCCATAATTCACTGAAATCATGTTCTAGCTAGAATGAGAAGAAGAGAGCTGGGGAGATTCATTGGGGGAATTCTCTCTTCTTTCTTAATGGATAGCAAAAATTCTGATATCCTGCCAAAGATTAGGATGGGACTTCCTTGGGTGGGAAAGTGATTTAATGGAAAAACATAATTAAGTGGAAAAGAGTATATATAGACTGTGCATCCAAAGGCTCTGTTCAAATCCCAGCTCTGCCCCTTTCTTAGGATGGGATCACAGGCAAGTTATTTGCCGTACTGAAATCCAAACTCCTTCATCTTTAAAATGGGCAGTGATCACCACTTTCTGGGTTGTGGTGATCATCGATGCAAACAGGCATCTAGAATATGCCTGGAGCATGCCGAACGCTTCCTGTACTGTGCTCTTGGTACCTTGCTTGTTAGAAAGAAGTCATTCGAGATAAGAAGGAGGGGATAAGCAGTCCCTGTGAAAGTGGCAGCCACGAACAGAGATACCTTAAGTGACTCTTGGTCATCTCTCAAAGTCCATTGTCTGCTACACCCTTATTGCCTCCCCCTTACATCTGAATTCTTTTCCTGGTGAAAAGATTGACTGTCGTCCTGCCACATAGCCACATAGCCTTGCAGAGGCCATTTCTTCTGGAGGTCAGACTGATGCATGTTGCTTTTCCTCTTTTGGCTGAGAAGAGGCCTGGGGAGAAAGCATTAGTTACACTTCCATTGCCACAGGTAGAACAAGAGGGCAGAGACCAAGGTCATTCTTCTAGACACCATGAAACTACCAGCCCAAAGGAAGGCTCCCGTGGTCTCTGAGGCCCCCTCCTCATCTTGTCAATCTTGTTTCCTTGGGGGTCTGTTTCAGTGTAGTTTTTGAGGTTGTGATAAAGTGACAGAGTTGGGGGGTGACTGCTTCCTTTTCTAGGCATTCTAGAAGAGGATGGAGAGGAGTCCTCAGGACGGAGGTGAGTGATGAAGGCCTTTGAGAGGAAATGGAGGCCAGGAATAAGGCTTTGGGCCTGATTTATAAAAACAAAAAACAAACAAACAAAAAAAGATAGACGTTTGCAAGGTTCTAAAAATGACATGAAAACACCTCAAACCAGGTTTAGTCAAAACCTTCCACTGCCAAATACATTTGCTGCCGGTATATTATACCAAGGGAGTTGGATACCTCAGTTCTAACCTTCATAAAATGACAGCAAGGCCATTACCACTATTTGACATGGGAAGACACTGAAGCTTGAGGACGTTGAGTTACTTGCTTCAGTCCGAAGCTAGAAAGAGGTAAATCCAAAATATAAGTCAAGCATATCTGATAAAACATGGTTTGCATATTTGTTCTACGAAATGTTCCAGAATTAAACCACTTCAATTTGGGGGTGAGGGGGGAAAGTCCCTATTATATCACAGCCTCTTCATAAATTGCCAAGTCTGAGTAAAGCGTGGCTGGGCTCTAATTCTCAAGAGAGTGTCAACCGAGATCCTCCCACTTAGTCTCCTCACAGAAGTTCTAGCGTGGGACCTTGGAGATGGCTGAGAGAGATGAATCAAGAAGGTAAGTTTCAAGTGGTGGGATTCCCTTGCCAGAGGAGGTGAATGGAAGTGGGTGGGGAGTCACAGTGGGCAGTAGTTTCATCCCAGTGGTGTCAGCTGCAGCTTGGTCATTCATCATTCCACTGTCTGCAGTTACCCAGGTCACTGCTGCTCACTGGCTCACAAGCCTCTTTCCAAGTACTCAAACAACAAAATCTTCCTTCTTGCTTTGACTTTAGAACGGTTCCACTGGGAGGTGTGCACCTGTTTGACTTCTGTGAGCCCCATTCCCTAAGTGAGCCAGTTAAGGGTTTGTGCTCTGGATGTTTTTCAGTGTCCAGGCTGGCCGGTGGTCAGGACAAAATTCTCCTACTTGCATCCCTCAAATAATCACACAGAGGCTTATATTAATTACAAACTGTATGGCCATTAGCTCAGGCTAACTGTTGACTAGCTCTTACACTTAAATTAACCCATAATTCTTATCTATGTTTAGCCATGTGGCTTGGTACCTTTTCTCAGTTCTGCCTTGTCATCTTGCTTCCTCTGTGTCTGGCTGTTGACTCCTGACTCAGCCCTTCCTCTTCCCAGAATTCTCCTTGTATGCTTATCCACCCCCCCATACTTCCTGCCTGGCTACTGGCCAATCAGCACTTTATTTATCACCAATCAGAACAACACACATTCACAGCATACAGAATCCTATCCCACAGCACTTCCCCTTTTCTGTCTAATCAAAAAGGAAGGTTTTAACTTTAGCATAGTAAAATTACATATAACAGAACAGTTATCGAGCAATCCTGCTGCTTGTTTCTTGAGTGTAGGATTTTTGAGGCTGTGTCTCCTTGTCTCTTCCTCTGTCTCTATTACTGACATGAATTGCCATCCAGATATTAGAGTATGAGGACCGGAAGACAAGGGAGAAGATACGGGCTGCAGGAACGAAGCAGTTTGAGTTGGAGGAAAATGTGATTAAAGCAGTACCTACCCTTCAGTGTTGGATGGAATAATAGAACCCCCCCCCCATAGCTCTTCCAAAAGGGGATACTGAGCACAGGGAGTTGGCTAGCCCTATTTTAGAAAGGAGGCTGCTGAGAATGGTGAAAGAGAGTGCAAAGTAACACAACTAATAATTCTGTGAAGGAGCTCCCACCAGCAGGCCAGGAGTACATAGCAGTGGGTAGAGCTATAAGGACAAAGGACACCAGCACAGAGCTGGGACTCAGGCTTTGAGGAAGGGTGTGATGGTTTGAATAGAATGGCCCCCATAGACTCATGTGTTAGAATGCTTGGCCCATAGAGAATGGCACTATTAGGAAGTGTGGTCTTGCTGGAGTAGGTGTAGATCTGTTGGAGGAAGTATGTCATTGTGGAGATGGGCTTTGAGGTCTCATATGCTCAAGATATGCCCAGTGTGACAGTCTCCTTCTGCTGCCCACAAATCAAGATGTAGAACTCTCAGCTCCTTCTCCAGTACCATGTCTGCCTGCAGGCCACCATGCTTCCCACCATGACGATAATGGACTAAACCTCTGAAACTGTAAGCCAGCCCCAATTAGATGTTTTTCCTTTATAAGAGTTGCCATGGTCATGGTGTCTCTTCACAGTAATAGAAAACCCTAAGACAAGGGGCTACCACTCAGCTGGTGCAGATGCCTCAGTAGCTAAGAGAGAGTCCAGTGGGGTGAGCTGTCATAAGGCTGTACAGGTCCAGACTTTGGGGGAGACTGGAACAGATGTTACTTCCATGTTGAGGGACTATTGTTGGGGCAATGTGAATCAGTATGAAAGGCAGGAGATGTTGATTCCTTTACTTTTTACCTCGCAGTTTCTTTCTCGTATCCTCTATTGATGGATTTGATTATAGAACCACTTGGCAAAGGCAAAATGTGGTTTGCAGAGCCTTAGCCCCTGAACCACAGAGAGGACAGAGAGACAATATCTTAAAAGTTGGTTTACAGGGTGAATAATTAAGTACGATTGCCAGTGTCTTAAGTCCTTAAATAGAGCTCCAGACACCATGTTTGAAGAGAATCACAGTAGACTGTCTTCAGTGAAGTGTTTCTTTATTCTGCCTATCTGTGGCACTTTTACTGTTGGTGGGGATGGTGGTAGTGGTGGTGGTGGTGGTGGTGGTGTGTGTGTGTGTGTGTGTGTGTGTGTGTGTGTGTGTGTGTGTGTGTTTAAGGATTAGGATGAGGGCCCTTTTCACATCTGTAGACATCTACTCTACCATGTTTGGAATAAACACTATGGCTGTCCTCTGAGTTGTTAATGAGACTCCAAAATAAATGTTTTCCTTCAGATTGCACCTTGTAATTTATGATTCTGTCCCAGAGAGGAAACTGTACTGGATTTGGGCTATGGGGAAAGAAGAGGGTGTGCTCAAAGACACCTCCCCGGGGCAGGAGTTGGAAGGAGCTGAAATAAGAACACATTTAATTGCTGGTAAGCCTGGTGATGTTTCATGTCTCAAAGCTAATGGCTTACATTTTTCTCAGCTGCTCACACAGTTCCAGGAAGGCAGGCTGCTCTCAGCCCAGAAAGCCAACCAAACTTGACATAACACCTGGGAACATCAGAGGCTGTGTGGGGGGAAGTGATGATGGGGCCATTTGCAGGTTGAAGTTAGCGCCTGGAAATAGTTCATCATCCGCTCAGCATGCAGAGCTGCTGGGAGCTAAATGGATGGCGATTGTGCAGGAAAGTGAAATGGGAGCCCAGTAAACAGCACGTGAAAGGCCTCATGATTATTGAATGAATTAGAACCATGTTGCAACTGGTTCTTGCCTGGGTCCCTTAAAGCTTAGGTTGCATTGAAGCTCCTGAGAAGAACCAAGTGTGAAACTGCAAGTGCAGTGTTTGGTGCCCTCCTGCAAGTGCAGAAATAGGTACGTGCTAATCTCAGAAGCAACATTATCCGCTGTCAGTGCAGTCTTCTGATACTCAAGTATCCAGGACATGGAGGAACTACAATAGTTTAAAATTTTTCCAAGGGCTTGGGTGTTGGTCTCATTTCTGCAGGATTACTGCTAGCAGCACTGAAGGGTTAATATGATTTTATGAATACTTATGCTCATTTATCAGATATGTAATAAGGTCCTGGCTCTGGTATTCAATGAAGCTCTATTTCCACCTGTTTTCTACTACTTACTGTGTGTATGAGGTTGAGTAGTTTTCTGAACCTCAGTTTCTTGATCTTTATAGGGAGACTAATTATACTCTTCTGCTATTGTTAATGAAACTTTATTGAGCATCCCTTATCTAAGCTGCCTGCCAACACCAAAGCTGAAAAGGGATAGGAATTAGATACAGTTCCCACAATCAAAGAGTCTAAAACCTATAGAAAAAAGGTATTTAGAAATCTGTGTGTAATTGGACATTTCTCTCCCACCAACCTATTCCCAAATAACCACTCTGAGGCTTATCTTAATTATTAATGCTCAGCCAATAGTTCAGGCTTATTACTAACTAGCCTTATTAACCCATATTCCTTATTTATTCTCTGCCACATGGCGGTACCTTTATTAGCATGGCATGTTCATCTCCTGCTCCCTCTGTGTCTGGCTCCTCTCTCTGTTCTTCTCCTTCCCATCATCCTTAGTTTGGTTGCCCCATTTATACTTCCTGTCTGGCTAATGAATAATCAGCATTTAATTAAACCATTTGGAGTGACAAATCTTAGCAGTGTATAAGAGGATTATTCCACAGTACCATTGTTTGTGGGGAAATGACCCAGCTCTGATGACTTTGTGTGGACTCATTCTGGAAGGCCTTAGACAATGATGGGAACACTATACCCTTAGCGGACGCTATAGAAAGTACCAAAGTCAGAGTGTCAGTGTGGGCATCCATGACTTCAGGCAGGGGCTGGGGGAGCAGGGGTGTAGGGTCGGCCACTGCTTTCTGTGCAAACTACTCAGCCTTAGAAATCACAGGCAAGATCATAAGGCAGGCCACACTCTCTCCAACTCCTGACTTGTATAAATAATGCATGATATTGAGTTAGTGACAGAGGCTCTTTCAGACATCATTAATGAAATGTGAATTTGTGTCGAATCGACAACTTCTTGCTCCTAAATGACAATCCATTTCTCCCTGGAATAGATGGTTGAGGGCTAGAGATGTAGCTCAGTAGTAGAGTGCTGGCCCAGCACTGCCAGAAAAGGCGAAAGAATATTTTTGAAGTTCGTATATGAAACACATTGGTTTCAGTGCTGTTGGAAGGAGCAGGAGCAACAGAAGTAACTTGTCATTTGGTCTGGGAACAGAGCAGGTGGACCTCCTCTGGGCCTGTGGCAGGGCCTGATGGGCCCCTCCTCACCCTTGACAAACAGGCTTTCAGGATCTACTGTGAAGAGAAACAGGGTGGCCCCGGGTATAAAAGGCCCCTTGAAAGATTTAAATGTGCTCCCTTGTAGAAGATGAAGGCTGGTAGGGCCCTGGAGGCCACAGAGGAAATAGCTGCGTGCTTCTAAGATTGAATCCATCTTGAGGTTATTTTGGGGACCATCTATAGCTTGGTAAAAGGAAATAAAAAGGCTGTCAATGAAGGGAATTAATACATTTTTTTTTCTATCCTGTAACAGAATGTTAAGCCTCAGCAAACCTATTTGTGTACCTGACTGGGACCCCATGGAATCTCTGGTTCTTGGCTGTCCATGTCCATCCCTCCTCACTAAGTCCCTTACAAAATTGCAAGCATTCTTGGGGTTGACAGGCAACCACTTGTCTCATTCACATTGTTGTAGAAAAAGGATAAACCACCTGGAAAAAAAATCCTATGAAGTAACACTAGCAACAGAAGACTATGGCTTTTAGGTATAAATTTTCTTTTTCACATAAACAGTTTTTTCCCCCTTATATATACTTTGCTATTTTTGTTTGACATGTGCAAACAGATGAAAGAAAGCTTAATCTCAAGTGTTTTTTTTTTTTAAGCCACTAAATGGTTTATATTTTAGTGAGCTAGTAAAATCCAGAAGTCTTCCCTCTGGATAAAATCTTTTTTTCCATGCAGCATTTCCAGAAAAAACAAAACCATGGGAATCATGTTCCCAGTCTTCTTTCTAGATTGGTCTGGCTCATGGGAAGGGAGAGCCTTGTGTGAGGTGTCTAGTTAATTCAGCCATGCTCACAGGGGCCAGCTGTAAGATACACAGAACCCATGGGGTAGGAACAACAAGCTACAACACCTTACATGGGGGCTTCCCAATCTTAAACTAGAAATGGAAACTTAGTGGAGAGCTAGGCAAGGTAGGGCACACCTGGAATCCTAATACTTTGCAGTTTTGAGAATGGAGAATTCAAGGCCAGCCTGGGCTACATAGCCAGATCATGTCTAAAAACAACAACAATAACAACAACAAAAAAAAAAAACATAAAGCCATTTACAAAAGACACACTAGACAAAATGCCTACAATCCTTTGGAGTGAGCTCACCAAGAAGGTTCCCTGATCACAAACACACTCAACAGCAAGTTCACCCAGGAAATGGACAGAACCATGACATAAGTCAGTTCCAGGATGATCCAAAAGCATGTTATATGGCTTTACCATATTCTCTCGTAGCCAGAACCTGAATCAGTTTGCATATGTTTTTATTTATATTATTTTAGAATCCAGAAAGAAGCCACAATCATATAATTGAATTTTAATTTTAAAAGTTTTAAAAATGTTTGAAAAGGAGATGCTTTATGAAAGAGAATGTTATCTCTTTTACTAAGAAGAAGGAACTTGGTCCGTCGCTGTCCATCTGGGTGTCTGGTTGGAACAGGGTCTTTCCAGGAAGTGCACTGTTCCTGACTTCTGGCCTGATCATTTTCTCGGCTCTTCTTCGGAATTGTCTTTATTTTCCTGTCCAGAATGGCCAGTCATCACTTGTTCATTCCCTGAATTATTTTCTTTTTCTTCAAATTTCTTCTGCTTGGATTTCCTTATTTATTTTGTGTGTGGGTGGGTGGGTAGGTGAGTGGGAGGATGGGGGGAGGGATGGGTGACTGCTCACCAGTATAGAAGCCAGAGAGTGACATTAGGTATCCCCCTCTACTGCTTTTCCCTGTATTTTTAGAGAAGACAGGGTCTTTCAATCTGCAACTTGCCATTTCAGCTAGGCTGGCTGGTAAGCAAGCCTTCAGGATCTGTGAATCTCCAATCCCTATTGAAGGAGTTACACATACTCACCGCCGTACGTGGCTTTTATGTGGGGTGCTAGTTATCTGAACTCACATCTGCATGCTTGTGAAGCTCCTGAAATTTCTGACTATAGATCACCTAGTCTGCATATTTGTTCTAACGTGTTTTTTTTTTCCTTTTGCCCAGGTAAAGGGTGTAAAAGATTGGAGAATGGAACATGGATAGAATGGTAACAACAGATCAATGGGTATAATTACTTATTATGTTATTAAAAGAAGGATTATTCAAGCTATTATATGATGGTCAGTGAAAGCTATTTGAATGCACATCAATTGTTGAAGAGTTTAATGCACTGACTGGAGTGCATTTATGCTGTGGACGCTAAGAAGAAAGACTTAACAGATGGATTGATTGGAAAGATGACTACATGATTTTTTTTCTTTCAGTTTAAAAAATGGTAAATTGCCGGGCATAGTGGCACATGCCTAAAGTTCAGTAGCTAGGAGACAGAAACAGGATGATTCAGCTGGATTTGAGGCCAGCCCTGGCTACATAGTAAGTCCTAGATAAGCCTGGGATACAAATTAAGATTCTGTTTCAAAACAAAACAAAAACCAAAAATCACAAACCAACCAAACAAAAAAACCTAGAACAACAACAACAACAACAACAAAAAACAAACCAAACAAAAAAGGGAAAAGGTAACTTGTAGATTGATATGTATAACACATAACAGAGAAAGTATAAAAGGAACCTTTCTGTGTGCTGTCCTCTATTGCATAAATTACTGTGAGCATAGGTAATGGTTTGAAAAGATGCATAATAACACACTTTGTGCTGGTGAGGCCTGAGGACAGGTAGAAACCTGAGAAGAAGATGAGGAACTTAAAAATTCACCTCCATATTTTTTTATTGGTTAAAATGAATGTCAATCACCTTTGCAATAAAAAATCCAATCAAATTTAAAAGAAAGATGTTAACGATTTTATGTCCTTGTGATACCTAATGGATAGTTAGTTATTCCTATGGGAAAGCACTGCATTGCTCTTAAATTATAATAATCCTAAGAACTCTCTAAGTACAAATCTATCTACTTTCCAAGTGAGGAAGTGAAATAATTAGACAGACAGAAATTATTTCATCACTATCCAAACATCTGGAAACCAGAGATCTTATAGAGATGATTTAGGTGGAGGTGCTAACAGACGCAGAGTGGTTATTCTCAAAACATAACTTTAATGTGTTACATCCACACAATGGAATATTATTTGGCCTTAAAAAGCCACGTAGTACTGACACACCCCGCAGTGCGGACACATGCTGTAATATGGTTGAATTTTGAACATAATGTTAAGAGAAAAAAGCCGGTCATCAAAGACAATACTCTATATGACTCCATTTGCCCATGGTTTAAAGCAGAAAGATCTGTAGAGACAGAAAGTAGAATAATGTTTGCTTAGGGCTACAGAGCAAGAGGATTGGGAAATGACTATGAATGGGATACAGTGCTCAAAAGTGAGAATATGCTAAAAATGGTTGTACAGCCCAGTGAGCATATTAAACCCAGTGGATAATAACTGCACATGGGTTTATTGTATAGTGTGTAAACATAATATTAAATATAGTACTTAAATTTAAATTGTATAGTATGTAAATTACCTTGTGAAAAAAAATCAGGAACAAAACAGACTTGTACACCCTCTGCTAGATTTCTCCTGATTCTCCTGGAATGAAGGACTCACTCTGGGCCCCTTCTGATTTGACAGCAATTCAAAGGACCTCAAGATATTGTGTCAGTGATATAAATGCTCTCGAGGGGTTTCTTTTTCTGTAGTTTAGAATGTCAAGTTACTGAAGCTCATGCAGGTATCACAAGGAAAGTATTTCTATGCTGCTATCCAAAGTTGTCTTCCTGTAGGGCTCCTTATGTCATTAGGGGTTGATTTCACTTGATGGGCTTTTCAGATTTCTCTTCAGCCCTCCTGTGAGAAGTTGTGGCCTGGTAGTTATTATTAATTCTTTATAAATACACACACACACACACACACACACACATATATATATATATATACTTTATAATATCTATAAAGAATATATTATATATAAGGAATACTATAGATAATAATATATAATATATAATATATAAAGAATATATATAATCAATGACTATAAATAAGTTGGGTTTCAAAAATAATATTTTATAAACCTATTATTTTTTTTTCATTTTCTTCTTTCTCTGACTCCTTAGCCCAGGCTCAACTATTAGGTTAGTTGCCCTGATATAAACAATAGTTACTGTGCTTTATAGCTATGCTACAGTTTATTTTAAAAATTAAAAATAAAGTATTACTAACAACTGTTATTATTTCTCTCCAAAGCTTTTTTGTTACCATTTGGGCTATGATGAGTCACCCTGCAACTACTGGGATAATAGAAATAATAAAAACTTCAGTATGTTAATAAGGGAGGCTTGTAAAAAGCACCCAACAAATATTTATCAAGTGCAGATTGTGTTTGTGGCACTGGAATATTTATGGGAGCTAGAAAGCCTGTTAGGAACTAAAGCTCTTTTAGGGAAGAAAAGTCATGAAGAGCCATGTGACTGAATGAGAATGCATGTGGAAGAGTTAGCAATAAACACTCCAAATGCTAGAATTGCTGATTGTTCCAAGTGTACGAAGAATCTTTGTTAATTCATTTACTGGACAACTATTTATTCAGCATCTGTCATGAGCAAGCTCTTGCACGTGAAATGGACAGTTCTTACTTTCTAGGAAGTAAGGTAGAAGTCCCTGAGCCACAGGGAGAGGACCATCTAGTGGGGAGATGAGAAAGGACTCAATAACTATGTAGGCAGGGTGATAGCATCACACTTAGATCCAGGCACTATGTCTCCTGTTATAATCCCCCTCTCTCAGGCTCCATCTTAGTCCTTATAGATCAAGGATTCAAGGATGCTTATGGCTTATATTAGACATGAAGGGGAGATGGGATCACAAATTTTGCTTTATAGGAAAGAATATATTTTGAAGAAGCAATTTGGTCCTTGTTTTTAATGAAGATAGGCAAGGATTTAAAAGGCCAGTAGGATCCTATGAAATAGAAGAGAATATTTGGATAAAAGAGTATTAGGACATATGGAGATGTTTAGAAAGTGAGCATTGGACTGGTGATTTAGGGGACACAGGGCTCTGTCAATCACAGGAATGGTTGCAGATGCACAAGTCAGATGAGCTGGGAAATCCAGCAGGTTTAAGAGTGTGTGACAGGGGGTGGGGGACCTGAGTTATCTCAGAAGAAGGTACAGGTCCTGATGGAGACAGTGAAGAGGTTCCTTCATCTGCACCAGGTCGCAGTGGATCACAGGGAGGTTGACGGTGTCAGGAAAACACAGCAAGTGGCACAGCTAAGTGGCTTGTGTTTCCGAAGGGAAGGGGTTTCATTGAGAGCGGAAAGACCAATGGCGGGCTGGAAGAAAGCTTACTGTGACCCTCTGCCTACCAGTATCCCCTGGAGATGGCCATGCGGGATCTAGGACTAGCATTTTGTGATGAGTCCTTTGTGACGGAGGCATTTGTATGCAAGAAATTTCTATAAGTAAGAAGTAAAAGGTAGATGAACTTTAGGGATTAGGCATTTGGAAAATCATGGCGGGGGGGGGGGCGGACTAGAGCAGAATGAGGCGATATTCTGACAACACTTGAATTTTAGGTTGTGGCAAGTGAGGGGGATGAGCAAATTCAATCTGTTTTATGGTTCTGAAATATTCATAATTCTGTCACAAAGTGATAATATATAATCATGGCATTTCAGAATGGAATTTTGTAACAAAATTTTTAATAATAAAACAAGTAATTGGGTTTAATTTTTTTACCCAGCTCCACTTATCTCTGTGTACCCATGCAAGAGCTCCTCAAAAAACAATGCAGGTTCACAATTGGGACCTTAATTTTTTTTTCTTCTGTAAAAAAAGGATACAGAGCATTCTAAGAAGGACTATCATTAAGAATGAAAGCATGCTGACATAACACTGTGTGGGTGCCCTGGCCAGCAGGGTCTTCAACAGGGACCTGAAGGGAGGGCTGGCGAATGAGGGGGGCAAGAGACACAAAGAATGAGAGCAAGACAGGATGTCTGATCAAGCTCCAAAATTTTATTTTCCTCTTAAGGCAAATATTGGTGGGGGGAAAGGGGGGTGCAAGCAGGGAGGGGACTTTCTTAATCATGGGTTGTTCAGCCAACAGGGTATGTTGCTATGGTGATTATCTATTCCTGCCTAACTGCCTAGCCGCAGCATGGTCACCTGATTTCTGAGAAGAGGTTCTGGTATTTCTGTGAAGAGGTTCTGGTGCTATGGAGACTTAAGCAAGGCCTAGACCTAGAAAATATGGCGGCATGTGTGTCAAGAGTCACTTAGGCTTATGGCTCCTGTCATGTGGGAGTTTGAAGAATAATTAGAATGTGGAATGTGGGGCTTAGAGGTAAAAAAAAAAAAAAAAAACCCAACCTGAACAGTAGATGGTATGGTATCTGATTTGGAAAGGGTCTTGAATCTAGGAATTTGGTTTTATTTTACAGAAGAAATGGGGATGTGACATAGTAACATTTCTTAGTTTAAAGATGTCAACAAATCTATGCTGATACAGTTAAACCTTCTCTGTCAGTTTGACTGGGGTTTAGAATTGCCGTAGGGACACACCAATGGGTGTATCTGTGAGGGTGTTTTGAGGGAAGTTTAACTGAGGAAGGAAGGCCCCAATGGGGGCAGCGTTACACCATGGAGTTGGTCCTGGATTGAATAAAAAGTGAGCTGAGACCATTTATTGTCTGTTCTCTCATGTGAATGAAGTGTGACCAGCTGCCTCCTTACTGTTGCCACGCTTTCCCCACCGTGATGGATGTACCCTCCCTTCATGAACCAATCAAAATGCTTTTTTCCCCTAAGTTATGCTTAGTTACTTTTTTACTGCTCTGGAGAGGCACCATGACCAAGGAAACTTATAGAAGAAACAGTGTACTTGGATTTACAGTTCCAGAGGGTTAGAGACCATGACCATGATGGTAGGGAAGCAGGAAGGCATGGGGCTGGAGCAGTAACTGAGAACTTTCATCTTTAGCTGTCAGTTGGAGGGGAAGAATCAGGTGGGAATGATATGGGATTTTGATACCTCAAAACCCACCCCTGTTAACACACCTCCACCAGCAAGGTACCTTCTAATCTTCTAATCCTCCCCAAATAGTTCCACCAACTGGAGACCAAACATTCAAGTATATGAGCCTATGGGGGACATTCTTATTCAAATAACCACCATTTTTTTTTTTTTTAGGTATTGTATCACAGTAGTAAGAAAAGTTATGAAAGGGAACAGTGTAGAGAATGAGGCACTAGGCTACTGTTGAAACAATAATTTAAAAGGCTACTGTTGAAACAATAATTTAAAAGGCTACTGCTGAAACAATAATTTAAAAGGCTACTGCTGAAACAATAATTTAAAAGGCTACTGTTGAAACAATAATTTAAAAGGCTACTGCTTTTGGCTACCTGGTGCCTACCTGATAGCAAATTTCAGTCTCAGTGGGTGGAATAAAGAATACACTGTCTACAAATAGTTACCGGGTGGGGTATAATGATACGGAAGGAGGAATTGAAAATACCATTAGGACAAGTGAAGGGAATCTGGAAACGATTTTAAGGTGGTAACAGGATCAGGTAAGGTTTTGTTTTGTAGTTATAAGGAAATGAAAAAGATATTTTGAAAGAAGAAATTGCCATAGCACAAAGTATAGAATGCTGTCTGCAGGGAGAGGGAGAGAATCATCAATTTTTTAGCATGGGTTCTTAGTCTTTTTATTTTCTTCTCTATTTTTGATCCAAGGATGTGTTTGATAGTTTGGTGAAGCCCACCAAAATTCTTAGAATAATATTTTAGATATAAAAATCAAAACAATAGGATGACAAGAGAAACCAATTTTATTGAAATAAAGTCACCAGCAAAATAAAAAAAAAAACTTATGGTTTAGAAATAGACAGATTTCATTATCAATATAATAAAATAAAAAGGTTTGCCAGTGGTCTAATAGTATTTCTTTTTTTTTTAAGGAAAAACATTTAGTTGAGGTGGCTTGCATTTTCAGAGGTTTAGGCCATTATCATTACGGTATAACATTGTAGCACACAGGCAGACATGGTGCTGGAGCTGAGAGTCCTACCACATCTTGATAGGCAGACAACAGCAAGTGGTCCCCAACACTGGGCATACATGAGGCCTCAAAGCTTGCCTCTACAGTGACTTACTTTCTCCAACAAGGCCATACCGATTCCAACAAAGCCAAACCTCCCAATAGTGCCATTCCCTATGAACTTATGGAGGCCAATTACATTCAAACTACCACATTCCACTGCCTAGCCCCCATCAGCTTGTAATAATGTCATAATGCAAAATGAATTTAGTTCAACTTCCAAAGTCCCCATAGCTGGTCATAGTTTCAACAGTGTTTAAGAGTCCAAAGTTCAAAGTCCAAATTTCTTCTGAAATTCATGCAATCTCTTAACTGTAATCCCCTATAAAATAAAAATAAAAAAGCAGATTATATACTTCCAACATATAATGGTACAGGATATACATAACCATTCCAAAACATAGGGAAGGGAGCATAGTGAGGAAATACTGTACCTAAGCGAGACCAAAAACCAACTGTGCAAACTCCAAACTCTGCATCTCCATGTCTGATGTCAAAATGCTCTTCAGATCTCCAACTCCTTTCCTCTTAGTTGACTGCAATATACTTCTTTCTCTTGGACTAGTTCTACTCCTTGTTAGCAGCTCTCCTCAGCAGGCATCCCATGGCTCTAGTATCTAATATCTTGGGGTCTCTGAGGCAGTCCAGACTTCTCTTTTACAGCTTCACACAATGGCCTCTCTGGGCCTCCATTTAAGGACACCCCTGACACATGTCTGGCCTTAGTGGCTTTCCTTAGTCACAGAGGAATATTCCATAATCCCTTTCTTCTATCCTTGACTCTAAAGCCAGACTCATTTGGCCAAAGCTGCCAAGTTCTGCTGCTTGCTGGGGCTGGAACTTGGCCTCCTTGTTCAATTACATCTTCAGCAGCTTTCTGTTTTCCAGGTTATCCTTTACCACTTACGCTTGACTAGCCTTGAACTTGCTCAGTGGAGCAGTCTGGCCTTGAACTCGCAGAGATCCACCTGCATCTGCCTCCTGAGTGCTGGAATTAAAGGTATGAGCCACCACCGCCCTGCTGCCTTGCTCTAAGGTTTTCTTTAATTTCTTTTCACAAGTTGGAAATTTAGCTGGGTCAGGACCTTGCCCTGAGGTCACCACTCCCTTTAGTCCATTTCCTAATCTGTTTATCTCCTTGAACACAGGACTTCACTCTATTCCATTTCCTGGTGCTCCTTTTCTCCTCAATTTGCTCCTTTTCACTATAAATCTTTATAAGCGTGAATACTAGTAATCCCACAATAGAGTCTATAGTAGGCTGTTTTGAGATTTCCTCTGCCATTGGAATTAATCCAAAACTCTTCACTTTAGCCTCAGGCAGACTCTTTGGACAAGGGCAAAAAGCAGCCACTTTCTTTACCAAAATATCACAAGAACGATCTCTAGGCAACAAATGAAAATTCTTCTCTGAAACCTCCTGAGCCAACCTCCACCCTGTGAGTCATACTCAGCACCGCTGTCTTCCATGCTCCTACTGGTGAGGCCCATTAAGCAGTGCTTCAAGCATTCCACTGCTTTCTTAACCCAAACTCTCCCAAAGTCCAAATTTCTCCAAACAAAAACATGGTCAGGCCAATGGCAGCAATACCCTAGTTCCTGCTATCAATTTCTGTCCTAGTTAGGGTTTTTATTTCTGTGAAGAAACACCAAGGCAATTTGTATAAAGAAAAAAAACCTTATAATTGGGGTGGCTTATATTTTCAGAGGTTCAGTACATTATCATCATGATGCAACATGGTTGTGTGCAGGCAGACATGGTGCTGGAGCTGAGAGACCTACATCTTGATAGGCAGGCAACAGGAAGTAGTCTCCTATTAATATTTCTTACCTTGATGAGTTTATATGATATTTTGAGATGTCTGCAACAACTGTAATGTGCTTTGAAAATATTTGGGACAAAAAACATTTTGTCAATTGGTGTCAAAATTATTAGTACTTCTAGTATTGTGGTTTATGCATACAGTTGTCACTGAACAAAGTACAAAGTTTGAGTGCTTACCAAAAACAGTGAATGTTTTCATGTCCGAAATCATGTACTCAGAACATTATCTACAGAGGCTTTGGAACCATCGACACGAGTTAAACATCCTTTTAGAGAATGGCCCTCAGCAGAGTATCATGCCACCATGTTGCTGTAGGTTGAGAACTCTCCCAGGGATTTCAGATCAAGTTGACTTATTCAAATCTGGAAGGGACTAGATAGCTGGAATAGGCTCAGACCATTTATCAAGTGTTTCAGTTCTGGGCATGCTTGTGTTTGCCTTCCATGGCTTATGGGACTTCCCGATGACTTTTTCAGAACAAGGAGAGTATGGCTCCCAAGTCACAGAATAGCCTTAAGTGCCAGGTGTAGAGCCGAAATCTGGATAGTATGGTGGCCAGTAGACAATGTGTCCATTTTCTATCTTCCAGGGCAGTAGAAATTTCGTCTCCTATCCTACCATGGCTGTTCCCTGATCTTTTTGTTTGGAGCTATTCACCTGGCATTAGTTGGAGAGATCTTGGAAGAACACAAAGGGAACACTGAGCAGTAAGATGCTAGAAAGGATGCATTCTGAATGCTCCTACTTCTGCACTGAGGTTTCTCCCCAGTGACTCGGGCTTAGTCTAAATGACCACCTTTTGGTTTGGGACTATGACAAAATCTGCATGTGTGGTTGCTTACTGAGAATAAGGGCACATTGGCTTTCTAAGAGTGATGTGGGGACAGGTCTTTACACATACAGCTCAGGTCAGAGCCTGACCATATAGCATGTGATGCATTGGCTACCCAGAATTCTAGAATTAGGGAGAAAATAAACTTTTATCTAGTCCCATGGCATCATGCTTGTGAAATTTGTTCTTTATTCAATTTGTGACTGCTGTTCTATGTGTCCCTCTGGACTCTGGGGACATTGATGTGGCCTTGACCTCAAAGTTCTCAGTGCATCCTAGCTACATTGCATTATGGGTCCTATAACTCTCCATCATTTCCCCACACTCCCAGAAAATGTCAACGGGACAGCTCACTGCACCGAGGAGTGGTCCTGCAAAGACAGAGAGGAAACATCTGATGTTGCTGCCAGCCATCTGGCTATCTTTGGGGACTTAACATGCATATTAATTTACCCTTTTGTTTATTACCTTTCTAACCCTCAAGCTCTTAGGTGGTGCTAATTGCAGTGTTTGTTAAGCAGGCTCCCCACTGCAATTCATCCTCTCTGTCGCAGCCTGTTGGGCAATTACCAGCACTAACATACTTCTAGCTGAGTGTACCAGCAAGGGAAGTGGGCTGCTGGTGTCTGTGTCTCTTGGACGATGATCAATCAGCTTTGCTGGCTCTTCAAAACATGAAGGGGAAATATATTACAGAAATATTTCATTTTCCCAAGGTTAAATTCAATGGAGCTTTTAGGAAAGTGCACTGATAGGTTAATACAAAAGATTTTGGTGGGCCACGTCTTCACTGGACTTGTAGGCCAAGCAAAACCCCAAGATAGATAAGTTGGCCTGTCTTGAATGGCTCTAGTCATCATTTTGCAAAATTAGTATTTTCAAAGACCACATGGCCAATAACTATCCCTTTGCTGCTTACCAAAGAGATGAACAAGCCAGATCAACAGTCTGGGTGTGACGAGGCACCTGTGTTTACTCTGACTTCTTTTGCTTCCTCTTATAATACATGAACTATCAACTGCAGATGCCAATAATGTCTGATTCTACAAGGCACTGAGTCAAGGCAAGAGGGAGTGACTGGTGAACCGATCACAGCAAGTGCTGAATTGGTCCTAAGTTCTTCTTGTAGCCAGGATGGGAAAGCATTTTGCAGATGTGAGGTCTAAAATCATTTCCAGCTCAGACAATGGCTTGATGAAAGATATAGAGAGAGGGTAGACACCGGAACAATAATGATTAAAAGAAGGATTTAGGATAAAGATTTCCTATTTAAAATTCATGATTTTAACTTAGCTGACATTTCAGTCATATATGGTAAAGAAATGTATGTATGGAACATTGGTGAGTTTTGACCTCAATCTGTCAGGGTATGGAGCCAAGCAAGGGGAACAAAGAATGGGAAAAGTTAAAGATGTTAGAACTGCTCTTGCAGCAGAGTTTGACATATCCTCTGGCATCAGCATTTTTAGAGCTATCGAGAGCTTCACGCTTTCATCTGTTCCTATACTAGTGGTTCTCAACTTCCTAATGCTGCGACCTAGTTCCTTATGTGGTGACCCCAACCATAAAATTATTTTCATTGCTACTTCATAAGTATAATTTTGCTACTGTTATGAATCATAATGTAAATATTTGATATTCAGGATATCTGATATGCAACCCCTGTGAAAGGGGTCATGACCCACAGGTTGAGAAACACTGTTCTACACAGTACATTTAAATACACGTACACTCTGTTTTGTTTGTTATATCACAGAGATAGTTTGGTAACCATCTAGGTTTATAGTCAATGCAAATTTCTAGGCGCCATAAATAAAACCTGTTACTTTCTGTACCTTCATAATGCAGGCTACACAGACATGTGCTTGAAGGGAAATTGGGCTGGCACAAAGCTTGCACAGTGACATAACACTGTTTTGCAAGGACACGTTAAATAAAAAATTAAAGCAGGAAATATATACACAGACTCATTCTCTAAAACTGGGGTTTTTGGAGGTGACTTTTAGAATGGAGGTACACACTGGATTGTCTGATGGCTGGGTGCCATTTTATGTTTTGTTTCCAAAGTCTCTAGAATTTTTGGTTTACCAATAATCTTCATTAAATGAATCTGGAAATCGGTATGGCATCTTTTAAATGCAGAAAACCTGACACAGGCAGAGGCTCTGTTCAGTAACAGACATCTGGCACCTGCTTATTGCGCTGAGGCTGAGATTAAACCTAAAATCTGAGATTTCTCCGTAATGTGAGCATCTTTGTACAGGCACGCCAGGCTTCTTGAACTTGTAAATTTGTGTCTTTTATGGAATCCATGAGACTTGTGGCTCCTAACTTCCAAAAATTTGTACCAATAATAATTATTATAACTCTTATAGTAATAATTATTATTATGTGTGTGCATGGTGTGTTTGTGAGTATACGGAATCACAAGTGTCATGGCGTGCATGGCGTCAGAGGAGAACTTTCAGAAATCAATTTTCTCCTTCTGTTATGGGATCCATGGATAGAACTCAGGCCACCAGACTTGTGTGGCAATGGACTCTACCCCTTTCCTATTTTCCTATTTCTAAAAACAAAAAAATAAAACAAAACATTGATTTATGTCTTAAATGCAGTTACAAGTGCAGCTTCTGAGTCTCTGTCTCACAGTTCTGACATCTGGACCACGTTGGGGCTGACCTCTTAACAGACCTTTTTATTGTTTCTTTTGATTGGGGTTATGTTTTCTGTATGTTGAGCTCTTTGTATTTCATCTTGAAGATTATGAATGATTCCTGTGGAAACTTGGGGTATTACATATTTCCTTGAATGGAGTTGATTTCTTTTGTTAGGACAGGAAATGAATTTAACTGGGGGAAAAAAAAAAAGAAATTTGCCATTTCCAGTAGCTCCAGCTTCTTGATTTTTTTTTTCTTCATTGTTGGCAGAGATCTTGGAATCTGCCCACAGATGTGTGGTCAGGGACCTCCCCTCCCTCCCCAGAGCTGCAAAGAGTTTGTTTGCCCATTTCTGCCTCTCCACATCTTCAGATCCAGCCCTTGTGCCCGCAATAGGGGAACTGAAGCCCCGCCCTCTTTCTTTCTCTGACGTGGCAGCTGCTCTTTCCATCTCAACTGCTCTTCATCTCCTATGTCTTCAGGGGCTTGAACTGTTATTTTCTTCTTCAGAATTTATGGTTGGTATAGAGTCGTGTGGGGCTTATTTCTGAGCCTTTTATGACATCCACATGTGGAAGAGGCTCCTCACATTGTTTCCAGTGCTGAGTCTAAAACACTGGGCACTTGTTCTTAGACTTGCTACACACACTTCTCCTCTGGTGTGTGAAACAATTAGGCAGCGTTTTGGTGGTTATTAAAACATGTCATCTTGTATTTATCTGACTGTGGGGTTTAAGCTAAGCATTCATCTTTTGAAGGCCTTTCTCTGGGGTTTCAATAGTTAAAGTCTTCTAATACACTTCCATTTAAAGCAGAGCAAAACCAGTTACGACAAGAGCAATTACAATTACCTCTTTGTAACAAAGTTAAGCTCAAGGTTAATATAACAGGCTCATTTGTTTCAAGTTCTAATTGAAAAATTGTCAGTCTATCAAAAGATGTGGGGCAAACTCATGGAGCAGGTCGTGATGCCACTTGAGCCACTCACTGGACTGAAAACAGGAAGAAAGTACATTTAATCCCAGTTAAGTAACTTACAAATACAAATATTATGGGAACCTGTTGAATTCTGTGTTCATGTTAGTGTTTTCTTTCTTTCTTTTTCTTTTTTTCAAGACAGGGTTTCTCTGTATAGTTTTGGTGCCTGCCCTGGATCTCGCTCTGTAGACCAGGCTGGCCTTGAACTCACAAAGATCCGCCTAGCTCTGCCTACTGAGTGCTGGAATTAAAGGTGTGCGCCACCACTGTCCAGCTATGTTAGTGTTTTCTTAGGTCAACTATTAGTGCATTTTTCATGGACCGTTTTTTTTTTTATTTGATAGCATTTGCAAATGTAGTTGAGAGTTAAGAGCATGGTTGATTTCAACTGCCAGAATATTAAATCCTATTTCCAGACATCAATCAATGATATTGAGCAGGCATCAGATATACTTAGACACAGAGTGACAAAAGTTTAATGTGAAAAATCCCAATTTTATTAAAATTAGCACTGGAAAACTTGATTCCATATTTCTTATCACAAACAGATTATACACTAGCAGTTTGGAAATGAGAAATAAACATAAAACTCTCACCTCTGTCTTTTTGTATTTCTGATATTACTCACTTGAGGAGTTCTTTGAAGGGACATCATTCTCTTTAAAGTTCAAGATTGAAAGGCCAGACAATAGCCTGCATCATGGTGCAGTTCTGTGGTTTACACTTTGCCGTGGTTCATTTGCCCCTCATTCTTCATACCCTATTTGTTAATATCTTTTACGATTTCAATGCTTAATTATTTTGATTGTTTTTCTTTGTGATTTCTTCTATCATCATAGACATCATTTGCTTATGAAAATAAAAGTGTAATCAATCCCAAGACCATTCATTAGCTGGCGATCAGTGTAATTGGAGGAGAAGTTCCATTTTGCATTCATCTTTCCATGTACAGCTGAGCTGTCATCCAGGAAACACATTTCCTGGAATTGATGTTTTGACTTCATACTTAATATATGATACAAAAGTCTCCACTGTGTTGGGAAATAGCTAAATCAACTTTTTTGTTTCATTCTTAGAGTGAAATTCAGACTCATTTATTGTTTATTAAGATGTAAATTAGATTTATTTTTAATGAAATCATAAGACAAAATCTCTGCATACTTATGAAGCACCATGTGATATTTTGATGTGTGTATGGATTATGTAATGTTTAAATTAGTTTTAATGTATCCATCTCTTCAAATGTTTATCATTTCTTTATGGTGATGTCATTTAAAATTCTTTTTTATACTTTCTGAAATATACAGCCTGTATTGCTTATTTATAATCACCCCACTGTACAAGAGCACACTACAACTTCTTGCTCCTTTTAATCCATAACTTAGTCCTACCGATCAACCTCTCTCCATCTTCTCCCCCTCTCTCCAGCCATGTTCTACTCTCAACTTCTCTTTTGTTTTTGGAGCTGAGGACCGAACCCAGGGCCTTGCGCTTGCTAGGCAAGCGCTCTACCACTGAGCTAAATCCCCAACCCTTACTCTGAACTTCTAAGAGATCAATATGAGATCATGTGGTTCTTGTTATTCTGTCTCTGGCTACTTCACTTAATGATCCCAGTTCCATTCATGTTGTTACAAGTGTTAGCATTCCATTCATGTGTGTGTGTGTGTGTGTGTGTGTGTGTGTGTGTGTGTGTGTGCTCATGTGCGCATGTGCCCATCTTCTTGTATGTGTTTATGTAAGTGTATGTCTTTGAGGTTGCATTTGGAGGCCAAAGGTTTGTATTGTGTGTCTTTCTCAATCACCCTTCACCTTATCTTTCTGAGACAGTCTCTCGTTGGACCCGAAGCTCATTGGTTCAGCTAAACGGGCTGGACAGCGAGCCCCAGGGATGCTGCTGCCTCTGCCTCCCACTTTGGGAGTTGAACATGGATACTGGATATCTGAATTAGAGTCCTTGGGCTTGTGCAGCAAGCACTTTGCCAATGGAGTCACCTCCCGTCTCCAGGCTTTCACTCTTTTGGATGGCTTAATACCATGTTCTATGCTCATTCATCAGATGATGGACATTTAGGTTGTCTCTACTTTTTGACTATTATGAATTAAGGTTTATTCTAAGCATAACTATTATTCTCGAAAGTTCAGTGCCAGTTAAAATGCTAGGTTGCTGTTCTTCAGGGCAACAGTGATCTCCTCCTGCTTTGCATGACTGAGGTAAAGGAATAAAAACTTCCCTGGTGCCAATGATGCATAGTCAGTGTTTGTTTATCCACAAACGGTTTGACTTACATTTCTTGAGATGAAAAAAAAAAAAAAGCTCAAAATCAATTTCTTTAGGAGATGAGTATAATTTATTGGAAGTTATCTTTTTCTTACTGTTGAGCCTTTTAGCTTTCAGATAAAGAACTATAATGATGTTTTTTGATGAGTAACATTGCTTTTTTGTCTGGTCTTTTTTAAAATATTTATTTATGATGTATACAGTGTTCTGCCTGCATATATGCCTGCAGGCCAGAAGAGAGCATCAGATCTCATTACAGATGGTTATGGGCCATCATGTGGTTGTTGGGAATTGAACTCAGGACCTGTGGAAGAACAGCCAGTGCTCTTAACTGCTGAGCCATCTCTCCAGCCCCTTTGTCTGGTCTTTTATGTTTAGAGAAAAATGGAAGATTTTCAAGAAGGAATGTTCTTAGGTCTTTCTCAGGGAGGGAAGAATATCCCAGAAATTCTGTAAGTTTATAAAATTCTCCTAAATTAGAATGGCATTTTCAATGGAAGCTATCAGACTTAAGTAAAGATATTGGCACACGCATGGGATGATGCCACCGATGCTTGCTGAGTTCATCTCTGCAGCTGGGACAGCTTGTAAGTGTTGAGTTTTCATAGCTGCACTTCAGACATCGGTGAAATGAGGGGACGAGGGCATGTGGCCTCAAAAGGAATGACCTCATAATCTACACGAGTGGATCTTTCATTCCCATATCTGCAAACCAGCGCTCCAGATTCAGCTTCCCTGCCCTACCTCATCCAAGCATAGCCTCTTCTCTTTAAGCAAATACGTACAGAAAGTGACAGTCTTGTGGACTGCATTTGCCTGGTGGTACAGTGTAAATCTCAAAGCTGGCTGATTATATTTTTAGCTCACACTATGCATTCCTTTCCATATTCTGCTCTCTTTTCCCTTATTTCATTCACTGCCTTAGAGTTAGTCATGTACAAGGAGTTGTGAGCATCACGAAGCAAATAGGTGAGCTTTACTCACTCCCATGCCTAGGAGAGGTCCTGATAGGAAACAAGGGCTGCCGTTTCCATAAGATGAATTGCCAGAGTTAGGAGAGATGTAACTGTGGTGATATTTTGTTGTACTCTGATAAAATTGGTCTGAAGATCAGAGGACAGAGCCAGCCACTAGATTAAACATAGAGGTCAGGCAGTGGTGGGATACAACTTTAATCCTAGCACTCCAGAGGCAGAGATCCATCTGGTTCTCTGTGAGTTCAAAGCCACCCTGGACTATAGGAGATTAGTCTAAAAGAAACAGAGCCTGGCATTGGTGGAACATACCTTTAATCCCAGCACTTGAGATCTCATGCCTTTGCTACCAATATTTGGGAAACACACACGCCATTAATCCCAGCACTAGGAAGGTTGATATAGGAAGTGAAATGGCTGGCAGAGGAAGACATATAAGGCATGAAGAGACAGAAACTAAGGCACTTTCAGCTGAGGACTCAGGCATTCAGAGGATTTGTGGAGACAGGATCTTCTCTTTTTGGAGGAGTTGGTGAGGTGAGAAGTGGCTGTGGCTTGTTTCCTCTGATCTTTCAGCATTTACCCCAATATCCGGTTCCAGGTTTTTATTATAAGACCATTTAGAACTCGTGCACCATGTGACCACCGTTAATTCCCATATCATGGACTAAATGAGATGAGTGGAAGCATGCATCGGGTAATGCCATGTGAGGTGGCCCTCGTTGGCTTGTGAGGATGCGAGCATGAAGGCTGACCCCAGCTACGGGGTCCGGAGGCCCCCTGCCAGCATCTAAGCACTGAGCCTCCCAGGCTGCCACCATTCCGTGAAGGGGATGAGTTCTTTTACTGAAACCAATGACTATGGACTAATAGTCATTGCCTGTGGGAACTGCCTTACTCATAAATTTCAGCATAAATCAAATTCTCTCATGTTTTCCTGCTTAGGAGAAGGTAACGAAAACTTTCCTTACTCTAGGACTTTTGGTTGTAATGCAGGATTTGGCAGGATGCTGCTGGGTTCCACGCTGGAGATCAGGAGGGCAGCATTAATGAAGTGTGATTAAAGGAAGGAGTCTGAGGAGATTGTCTCTTGGTCTGTCTGTGGGTTCGTCTGCTTTGAGGGTATGTAGCTAAATTGAATCTAAGACTGAGATTATGAGACTTTTAGCAGGATGTGTGAAACTTTAGCAGGTTTGAATTTTTTGGAATTATTCATGACACATCAAATCACACTCAGCGTTTCTTGGACAGAGGGCAAAACCATCGAGCAAGTGCATACTGGAATTAGTGCTACCATACCATCTGCCAAAATCTGGAGGCAACACCATAGAGTGTGTGAAGCAGATTATAGGCGTTAACACCAGAACATGTGCAGTAAATAATGTCACAACCTCTACAGAGCAGGCAGGTGGCTTTGTCCTCGGCTGTCATTAGCTAAGGCTCGAGCCCCTTCTGGTAGAGCTTGGAAAGCAGTGGCTCTTTATTCAGGAGGTCAGCTAAATGGATGGCCACTTCACAGTCCTTGAGAATGATGTCCACTGTGAACACAGAATTTTCCGGGAAAGTAAAAATGTTTCAAACAATACAACATGCTGGTGTTTATTCCCAGTGGAGACAGAAAACTAGAGCCAGGAAATGAGAGATGGAGGTAGTGAGTGTGGCCACTTTTCTTTTAGATAGGTAGAGGAAGGGGGAAATTGAGGACTGTAATTGTGATAACATGGAATTTTTTATCTAGGTGATACTTAAGATTGGATTGTTATGAATATGGATAGTAGAGGTCACATATTTCTAAAAGTTTTTGGTTATTACTGTCAAAGAACAGAATTTCATTCATTCATTCTTCCTCCTCCCCCCCCCCCACAGTATTTCTCTGTGTAGCCCTGGCTATCCTGGAACTCTCTCTATAGACCAGGCTGGCCTGGAACTCAGAGGTCTGCCTGCCTCTGCTTCCCAAGTGCTAGGATTAAAGATGTGCACCACCACCTCCTGGCCAGAATTTCATTCTTAAGAATGTCTCAGCACAGTGGTTCTTAACCTTCCTAATGTTGCGACCCTTTAATACAGTTCCTCATGTTGTGATGGCCCCCACCCCTAAAATTATTTTCATTGTTACTTCATAACTGTAATTTTGCTACTGTTATGAATCATAATGTAAATATTTGTGTTTTCCGATGGTCTTAGGTGACCCATGTGAAAGGGTCATTCAGTTCTCAAAGGAGTTGAGACCCACATGTTGAGTCTTAGCAGTATATCCCAAACCTCCATTTTGTGTGTGTGTGTGTGTGTGTTCTATAGTTATCCTACATTACAGTAATTCACAAAGGGAAAAGGTCCTGAGATTCCTTTATTATAAAAATGCACCCAGCCCTATCTCTACAATACCTTTGAAATTTAGTTGATGCTGAGTTGGCCCCTCAAAAACAGTGTGGAAACAACAAGGTGGGGGGAGGGGATGCAGAACAACGCATGGTGCTGGTGAGCCCAAGGCTACAAATGATTTCCAGGAGACTCTCGGGAAGCAGCCTCCACTAATCCACCAAGAAGAAATGCAGGCACAGGAAAGTGAAAGCCAGGGCCAGCCTGTCCGGAGCACAAGTCCGTGTGGTCCTACTCCAAACCTGAGCCGCTTCTCGGCTTCCGTAGTTTTTTGCCGTGCATTCCAAATGGTTCTTGTTGTGGACGGAGGGGACTGTTCTCTGCCATTCATTTGGTAGGTCTCCCTCGGGATTCCAACAGCAAACCAGCGTCAGATGTTACCTCCTGCAGTGTTTATTTCCAGACCTGATCTTACTCTAGGACTTAAGTGCTTGGTTGTAATGCGGGATTTGGCCACACACTGCTGGGTTCCAAACTGGGTACCAGGAGGGCAGCATGAAATGACCATGATGTTGTCATATAGCCCACGGGCTGACATCCTGCATTGCCACAGATGGACTCCAAATCTTCCATGACTTTGATGAGTGTTCCCCCACCCCCCAAGGCTTTTTATCTGTTCCCAAGAGTTCAAGGCTTCACTTTCGTAGTCAGGGCACCAAGAGTTCAAGGCTTAACTTTTGTGTCAGTAGTTGCTAGTAACTTGAGTGTTCTGGGGGAAACTTTGTTCTGTGAAAATTTTCCATGAATTCTTTCCATTTACATAAATTAAAGAGGAGAAAAATGGGGCATGAATGGGAGATGTGTGGGGGCAGGTAAATTGTTACCAGTAGCTCAGGCACATGGGTGCGCTCCCCACCCCCTAACCCCTCAGCTCACATACCGCTCAGTGCCTTCTGTTGGGAGGGGGTGGGCTATGGATAAAGGCTAAAACAAGTTTTCTTCTGCCTGATCCTGACGCTGGTACTGTAGCTTACATTCTGCTGGGGTGTCTGAACAATCATTTCTCAACTCTTTAAGTCCCAGCCAAATCAAACTTGAGTTCTGTGTCTAAGGAGAACCAAAAGAATTTTGTCCCGTGCAAGTCCAATGGAGCTCTCTGATGGTCAGAGGGCTGTTAGTGCATGCTCTCCTGGAGCCCCAAAGTGATGCAGAGTGGGTGCTGGACCTGGCCTCTAGCATGCTAAAATCCAGCTGCTCAGGCTAGGAGAGACCTCGCCAAGCAGGGGCAGATGTGTGTTGAAACAGCGTCTTTGGCTGTCATGGGTTTGGACTGTTATAACTTTGGAGATGAAAAGACAATTCTATTTATTTCCACTCCAAGATAATTCCCTTTGCAGCTGGACATCTTTCTTGAGAAGACCCGTCTTCCTGGCTAACTAAAGGGTCAGCATCACGAATGCTTCTGTGTTTTGAAAAAGTGCTCCCACTGGAGAGTAGTTCGATTGACTTCTGCTGAACTAACCTCATTACTCTGAACCATTTCAGTGTGAATCCTTCCGGGATCCACGAAGGCTTTGTGCAGACACCCAAGGCTGGCTTCAGTTGCTTGTTTGCTGAGGTTGATGTCGGTCTGTGGTTATGACATTCAGTTTCTAACCAGCATGGTAGGGCTGCTTTTAATTCTTTTCTTTCTTTTTAAATTTTTTTTTAATGCCAATTAAACCACTGTGCAGCTGGACCAGGAAGCTTCCTAGTGGAACAAAGATCCCGAGGAGAAATGCACTCACTGGTCAATGAAAGCCCAATGGGGACAAAATGACAGGAGGGCTGTTGTAAACTCAGGGGTGTTCTAGTTCTCTCTCTTTCCTCTCCTCAGTCTGTGTTTGTGTTTGGCAGCTTTCTATTTATTTTCTCACACAAAGGCTCAGTGGAGTAACTGTTCTCACTAATTGGTAATGGGCCAGCTTGCTCATAGACGTGAGGAGAGATCTGGGGATGGATAATTAAGTATCTAAGCAGTTGAAATTATCAGGAGAGAGAAGAGATGTCATCAACTCACCAGGTCCAACTTTCAAACATATTTATTGAGCTTTCTTTGTCTGTCAGTGAGAAAAACAAACAAACACAAACAAACAAACAAACAAACAAACACTTGAAGGAAAATTGCCCTCCTCTGTCTTCTTTGTCCTGGATTCAGCTAGTGAATGAAGAGGTTACGCAGGGGGTCTGGGCAAGCCATCCTTAGTGTGGAATAGTCTCAGGACTCTTTCCAGCCTGCCTGGGGCCTTCTGGATTTCTCCCAGAGCTGTTCCTGTTCTGGTTGGGAGTGGGCGGTGCCATCTTAAGCCTCTTCCTGCAGCTGCCTCCTCCCAGGGGAACTGGCTGTCCACCTGTGGTGGTGATTAGGGATGAGCCAGGAATGGTCCAGGGTTGCTTCATTTAACAATAAACAGAGTATTCAGAATTTAAATAAAATGACTTGGTGTGATGGCTATTCTTGGTTGCCAACTTGACTATATCTGGAATTAACTAAAACCCAAGTGGTTGGGCACACCTGTAAGGGATATTTTTTTTTCCTTTTAATTGAATCATTTGAAGTGGGAAGACCACTTTTAATCCAGATCTTTTGAGGTGGGAAGATCCACCTTTAATCTGGGTCACACCTGGCAGTAACCTATATAAAGTTATGGAAGAAGGAAGCTTTCTCTCTTTGCCTGCTTGCCCTCACTCTTGCTGGCAAGTCTATTCCTTCAGCAGTATTGGAGCCTACTTCTTTAGGATTCCAGCCCATGCTGAAGATCAGCTGAGACATCCAGCCTCATGGGCTGAACAACTACTGGATTCTTAGACTTAAATCTCATATATATATATATATATATATATATATATATATATATATATATATAATTCTATCAGCTCTGTTCCTCTAGAGAACCCTGACTAATACACTTGGTGAGATGGGTGTGGGGCTAGAGGCAGTTTAGATTTAAAGGGAATCCTTCTGCATTTTTTTTTTTAAAGTAAAATATTGAATCTTTTTTTGAAGCACATTATCACATCCCAATTTATCCCGTGTAAATCTGGAATACCACATGGAGGCTTGACTTTATCCGGAGCACACATTCACAGAGCTAGCTTAAAGCCAGCACCTCCCCCTCCCCAGCTGAAGAGAAACTCCACGGAACTGATGTGTTGGCTGGTTTCTGGATGCTGACTTTGGAAGGCACGGAATGGGTACCAACTGCATGTTGAATCAGTGGGAAGGAAGAAGGGACAAATGAGAGACTAATGTTCAGAAATGTGACCAAAGAGACACGACCCAGAATCCACAATTAAGACTGATATTTAAGAGGCTACTTTGGGCCGAGTGGTGGCTCATGCCTTTAATCCCATCACCTGGCAGGCAGAGGCCAGCCTGGTTTACAGAGTGAGTTCTAAGACAGCCAAGGTTACATAAAGAAACCTTGTCTTGAAAAACCAAGGTTGGGGGAAGAGTATACTTGGGGTCTAAACCTGGGAAGAATTTGGTCTGGGATCTTATTGTAAGAGGGGGTCCTATTCTACCTAATACAGTTTCTCCGATCACCACACTCCTTTTCATTCTCAAGCAGCCCACAGTAGCATGTGTCCCGAACAGTCATCTGCGATGGCTTCTTGGGGTTGGACTGTGAGATCTGATTTCATTCTTTTCTCCGTGTCAGGACATGGCTGCAAACTCATGCGCAGGTCCAGAACTGCTGACGGAGCATCCTCAACACGTTGTGCGGCATGCCCTGGCTGTCTCTTGTGAAAGCTTCAGTGGGTGCTGATGCCAACAGGGTCCTGTAGGATCCCTTACCGAGAAGCAGGGGCATGGCTCTCAGAACCCGACTCTCCTCTTCAGGTTACACATGGGGGAAAACCAGAGTGGATTGTTTGAATGGCACTCTTTCAGCTCCTGTTTCCAAACTCCAGCTGAGCTGACACGCGGTGGACAGGATTTCAACCTCGGGAGCAGGTTTCAGTTAATCCACAGGGCATCTGAGTTACACGGGAACCAAATGAGAAACAGACATGATTGCAGGTGCCTTTTCCCTGCTGTTGGGCAATGAGCTCAAAGGTGTCTTTGATTTCAGTAAGAAATTTGGCAGGGAGCTCGTTTGTAAAGTGGTTTCATTGCATTGGTTTTTTTGGTAAAAAGGCTTCTCTCTCCTCCCACTTACTTACCACACACATTCCAATATACATAAAACTCCCATCAGGAAGACTAGCGCTACTGTGCTAAAAATAAAACTTAAAGGCCCACTTCAGTAACCTGTAACTTTCCCATTCTCTCTGTTAATGGTCATCGGTTTTCTTGCCTGAGACAGCCCGATTTCAAATAGATAATTATTTCCAATAGTCCAGAATAGTGCCAGACCTGTTGTGTAAATAATATGGTTTTTAAATATATTGATGAGTATATATTTAATCAATAAGCCAAGGCAGGTGAAGTCAGTCAGCTCCAATGGGGACAAAACACATTTGTTCCATAAACTGTAAACAGTCTATTTGGAGAAGAGCTGTGCTTCTTTACTGCCTGGAAATGTGCCTGGCAAGTCTCTATTTCCCGGACCAAAGCTTGTGTGTGATGGAGGCAAGCTCTGTCCTGCTGTTGCTCACAGGCCAGGCCCTTTGGAAGGACTCTCTTTGTTTTTTTCTTTTACCAGGCTCAGCATTTAGAAAAGAGTCAGTTCATGTTGTAAATGATGGAGACTCACTTTGAGGTCCAGATAAACTAAATGCATATACAGCAAAGTGGCCCATTTTGTCCATCTGTTGGAAGCAGGGGAAAATCTGTCTCACTTTTTACCTATAGGCCTGTTGACTTTGGGCAAGACACATTACATTTCAGGCATTCAACTAACTCATTTGCAACACCGTGGTATGGTGCCTGAATAATCTTCAGGACATCTCCTTTTGTTATAATTCAGGGCATAAGAAGTTTGACTTTGGTTGTGACTTCTATGTGGGAATCACTGTAGGTACTTTTGCTCACTTAGATGCCCTCAACCATACCTGTCCAAGTCTGCATGCATAGGCTGTGCACCGTGGAGCTCCAGAGAGCGTGGCTCACACAGACTGTGAACAGGATGCTGACCTTCACACCCCCAGTTATGCAAGGCTGCCAAGCTGCCTTCAAAATGCAGTCTATCTTCTTTCCTGCTAACAAAAAGATTTATGTTGTAAGATTTTTTTTTTTTTAAATTCCCATTTGCTGGAATTTTGCCAATTTCTTCAGGTTCCTTTCTGAGGAGGCTTTTTTCCATCTTCCAAAGCCCTGATTAGAATAAAACCAGCAGCTGGTTTAAAGGGTGATCATTCTCATTCTGGTGGGTTTTGCTCTGAAAATGAGACAGAGAGATTCAGAATGCCCCTCCCCCACCTGCAGACTGTTCAGTCGCCTCAAATTCACGTGCCCAGGTTTATCCTCATCTTCGCAGTGAGAGTATTTGGAACCTGCATGCTGGGGGATGATTAGGCAAGGAGGGTACGGCCCTCATAAACGGGATTAGCTCACTTACCGAAGAGACCCTAGATTTTTTTTTTAACCCCTTTCACCACATGAAGACAGACAGGGAAGGCTGGCATCTATGAACCAGTAAGCGGGCCCTCAGTAGAGTCTGGACATCCCAAGCACTATAATGATAAGGAGTAAATTCCTGTTGTTATCAAGTCCCTTAGCGGAGTCTCTAGCATTGGATTATAGTGCCCTTACTAAGATAAGCACCTAGCTATATTGTTACCCTTCCCTAGGATTGAACATGTAGGACAAGGCAGTCTCAGATGATGTGTATTTTGGTATGTTGGGGATGAGTATTTTCTGCATTTTGGGTACACAGAGCTACAGATAGGGAAACTGTATATGTCATATGGTTCCATTAGAAACTTGATAGCTGGTGAGATGGCTGAGTGGTTAGGGGCCTGAGTTCAATCCCCAGAACCTACATGGTGGAAGGAGAGGACTGACTCTTACAAGTTGTCCTGCGACCTCCATGATTTATCTGGGGAATGTATGTCATGCATATACACATTTAGTAAATAAAAAGTGTAAAAAAAAATCTTAATGGGAGAAATCTGCAACAGAGAGCTGGATTCATGGGACATTTCCAGCTTCTATGACAGAGATATTTTAATCTTTAACTGGGCCTCGTCTCATCTCAGCCTCAGGCTTGGCTGCCTCAGAAATAAAAGTCCCTGTGCAGTAATAAGTAACTGACCCTGCTCCCACATGTGGGAGACACCAGGATCCCTGGCATTCTTCAAACTCTCCTCTCCCTTGTAGGGACTCTGGAATAAAAAAAAAAAATACTGCCCCAAATATAACAAGAATGAGCTGAAGAATTTTTCCATTAATGGATATAAACTAACTCTCCTTTTCAAAAGTCAGATTGGTGTCTAAAGCCTGGATTCTGGGCTCTGTGGTATTTTCACTAAGTTTGTGGGTGTTTTCGTCACCTGCTCTTGAGGCATGCTACCTTTTGCCAAGTGCTTCCTTTGGCAACACTTCCAGCTCCAGGCACTTAGCTCCAGGGTGTGTGGTAGGGACAGGCAAGCTTATCCTCCTATGCCTATCCAGGCTGTTTGCCCCCAATGATGACATCATTTGACCTTGACTGTTAGACCAATCTTATCACTTAGGCAGTGTCTCCGAGAAATGAGCATCCCAATGGTCTACATCATCCCAGCAGTACATCTAAGCAGAAATGTGGAAACCAGACACACTTCAGAAACAGAATTCTGCCCAGGTGATGTCTGCCGCTGCTTGGATATTGTTCTGATCAATTTCACAATAGTAGTAATCAAACTGATAGCACCACAATGATATCGTTTATTGAGAGCCTGCTTTGTGCAGGCCACTGGCACTAATTCTGACCTACACCTACAAGGTCATGGCTGTCACGACCTTCATTTCAGATACATATATTGAGTGTCCAAGAGGGAATGTGCTCAAGAATGTGCAGCTATCAAGTGATGGGAACAGGATTCTAGGTGGGAGGTAGAGCGTGATTCTGTCTGCTGAGCCATGTTGTGATCTGTTCTTCATCTCAGTTATAAGTATGAATCTCTCTGCAGTCTCTCCTCTGCTTGGCCAAGCCCTTTTCCATTCCCAGACTGTCTTGTAGCTGTAACTGCATGCATCTTCCAATTCCTCTGGGGATTCTCATTGGCCCCAATGGAAAGATAAATTTTGACTGAAAGTTCTGCTTCCTGCACTGACTGTACTACTTCTTCCTTCAACACCTTCCACTCAAACTTCCGGGCCCAAGGCTGGAGCAAGGAAAGGACACCCCTCTGCCTTGCTTTTGTTCCCCTCACGGCAGAAATCTCCCCTCTTGCCTTACTCTATGCTTATGTCTTCTCTTACCATGGTCTCTTTTAGGGCCACTGTGTGTCCAGTTTATGTGGAGTTTTACCAGGAGTTTCTTGAGACTTCCTTTGCAAAAGCTAGGGCACTTGTAGGCACACTGGAACAGTTGGTCACCTAACTCACCCCCTTCCCTTCCTTTAAAGGTTTATAATCACCCCCAGGCACCTGTCCCCTGCTTTTTATCTCAACATCTAGGGACTCTCTAGATCTCTACTTTTCGGACTTCTATCTGTTCACTGCTCTCTCTCTCTCTTCCTGGACACTCTCGTCCTCACTTCCTACCCATCATGACAAAGACCAAACTGAGCACCTCACTGCCTAGTGAAGCTTTCCTGCCCAGTCCCTCTTCCTGGGCACCAGTGTGGTTTTCTTATTAGCTTCAGTGTTGGTTTTGAAGGCTCTCTCATTTCACTGTCCCCTCAGGACCTTGATTCCAAACCTTGTAGGTTTTACAATATAAACTTAAATCCTGGCTTGGCAACTTCTGGCTGTGTGACCTTTGGAAAGATATTCAGTTCTCTGGTGGGAAGCTTTCTCATTTATATACTATGCATACAGAATTTTATCTGTCGTACTGTCTTTCTAAGCCACACATGGCGATGCTGCAATACCCCTAGCCTGGTGCTTGACACACAGAAGAGCCATGGTGGAGGGCTGGTAGGGAGCAGAGATCGGTCCAGTCTCATGAAACAGATATCACACTTCAGTTCTTTTTAGTCGATGTCTCTCCCAATGACATCAGTTCCTGTTTGCACTGCTCATGCAGATTTGTGTTCTCATGAATTGGCCTTTTGATGTCTTGCCTCTGGCTCTTAATCTTTTATTTTTTAATCTCCAGTTTCATCATGTTACAATCCATTCCATACCTTTCTCAAAAATTAATTTGAAGCTCCAAGCATATCAAGTTTTGGATATGAAACCTTTAGTGACACCAAACTCCCCACTGGCAATGAGCAAAATTCCAGCTGAAATGTCCAAATGTGATTCTTTCCATGACCTAAATGTACCAGCACTAGCTTAAAATTTATCCTAGAAGTGAGCTCTGCCAACTCTCTTTTGCACAGGAGCAGCTGCATGCACAGAAACAGATGGTTGTGTGAGTTGGGCTGTTGACCCAATGGCTGCCAGTTCACAAGCTATTTTGTGACCTATGATGTGTGACCAGGCTTTATAGGGTGAGCCAGTCCAATTAGATTTTCTCTTGGGACTATCAGCTAGAGTCCTGGAAAGAATTTTCTCACCAATATAATTGAGGTTAAAAAAAAAATTGTAAGAGTAGTTGATGGAGACATGGAAGACCAAAGCTACATGCAGGATGAACTGAGGGAGAAACAGACTCCACAAACAAGCAGAACAAGCATGCCTTAGCATGCAATGGCTCCTGATACATACTCATTGAACAGTGAACAAATGCTGTTGGAACAGAATAGAAAGAAATAGTCTCATAGAGTCCAGACTAATGGGCTTAATGGTAGGCCATAGGAAGATCTTGTAGAGAGAGCTCTCTAGGTTCATTTTCAGCCCAATGCTTAGTTTCTGCAGGGCTCAGACTCTCCTGTTCTTGGATTTCAGGACAGTATATCATGCCATTCAATATGTGCATGTACACACACACACACATACACACTTTTATTGAACTGAGGAAGGCTTCTGGTTCTGGTAATGGATCTGTTTCCGGTAAGACAAAAAGGGAGACTAAGATTGAGGCTGGACCAGCACTGGAACAGGAGCTGGTATGCAGAGAACTGGTTCTGGCTGTTTCTACTGCTCATCAGTAAATCTGCAGTATTTGCTGAGAGGGAGGGAGGGATGCAGTGGAATAGGATTTTCTCAGGTATTCACAGTCTGTTGGAAGGATAGATCACATACATGCAAGCAAAGACATTAGTAGTGTCAGCCGCAAGCAGGTGCTGTGAAGAAAGGAATGAGAAAGATAGGGATGTGGATAGCATTAGCAGCGACGATCTCTCCGAGCCGGGAGTAGAGCAACAAGTGCTCAGAGTCATGCACACATCCTTGGAGAGCACTCCGAGGAAGAGCTCCAGTGCTGAGCCAGAGCCAGGGCTGAGGCTGGTCTGTTGAGGATGCGGCTAGCCAATGTGGCCAGACCACAACAAAAAGCAGAAGGTAGAAGAGGTTGGGAATGTAGTGGGAGTCAATGCGTTTGCGTTGCATTTTAATCTTGATGAGTTTTAAGCAGGGAGGTGAGATGTGTTTATGATCTGACTACAAGATTGGTGGACTGGGCAGAATGGAAGGACAGAGATCAGTTTAGAGCTACTGAAATTAAATGGGTAAGAGAAGAGTCTTGGAATGAAACAGGAGGTGACTGTACAGGAGGGTGAACTTGGGGTCTAGCAGTGAAGGTCACAGGAAGGAGCAAATCTGATATTTGTCTTGGAAGTTGAGCTGGTACTAAAATTTAAGATTGATGCCAGCTTAGCTATGGGATATGTTATAAATGAAGGCTTAAATGCTGATACCAAGAGCAACTTTGGAATGCTAGTCCATTATATGGAGGTAGAGGAGGCTTGTGCCAACCAGATAAAAGGAAGAGACTTGGGGTGGAAGATCAACAGTTCTGTGGAGAGGTTTGGGAGGAGAGTTAGCCATATGCAGAGGACATTTGAACACATGGGAGTGTGTGAGAGTTCTAGATTGAGAACGGAGCACAGTGAAAACAGGAGGCGCATGGGCATCCTGATAGTCTTGAACTGCAGCTTAGTTTTCTAGATTTTAGCTTCTGCTCATCCTCAGAGATGTAGCCTGGTCAACACCTCTTACCTGCTCTCTTGCCTTAACACTCTTAGATTCTGTAACCGAAATGGGGACAAATGCTATTCATGGTCAAACACATTCAATAACTGCTTCTCTCCCTGAGACAGCAGCCTGCACTAGGGTTAGGCTTATTCCAAGACACTCAAGGGTTGTATGAAGCTGGTTGTTATTATGTTCTTTGTTCAGAAAGTCACACTCCAAGAACAGAAGGACTTCGTTTATGAAAAGCAACAGATCTGTGCTGATTTCGTGCTGAAATTGAAGCCCTGGGGGGAAATGACACTTCGGGAGCTGAAGCTGCAGTTGAAGGCGGTGAGTCTCCTCAACTGGTAACTTGGGGCTTTGATTGCCTAATTCTTTGAAAATTAATTTTTCTTCATAAGAGGAATCTGTCTAGAGTGAACAGCTTGTACCTGACTGTAGCATTGTATTTTGATTTAGTTCTCTGCTCCACTTAACAAATGCCAAGGGTGTAACAGCAGGCGGATTCCAGCTCCAAGGAGTCCACCATGAGGAAGAAAGTTCTGGTAGGATTCTCATTGCCTTTGCTCTCAGCAGGGAAAAATCAAGCCCTTGCCTTGTTCCTTGTTAGATCATGGAAAGGGACCTGGATGGGCATGGAGCATAACTAAGTTGGAGACTGAGGTTAAGAGGGACAGTTAATCTTAGGGCTTGTGACTACACCAGACCCTGGTGCTTCACTGTTATTCCAGGAGCCCAAAGTATGTTGTAACCATGGACAGCTTATCTGTACCTCCATATTTCTCTGCTAGGCTGCTCCATGCTTTCTTATTTTATTCTTGTATCTGCACCTAAGGCATCTTTTGAAATCATCAAATGGCTGAATTCGCTCCAGATCCACTACCCACAAGTTGCCAGTTATAAGATATGCAAATCGCAAATCATAATGCAAGTGTTGCCATTCACCTTGTGCATTATTTTCCAGTTTGACAAAAAATAGTCCAGTTACTTATGAGAACGAGGTTTGGTATAAGGCTAAAAGCCTTTATGAGCCAGAAAATATCTAGTGGTTAGTCTGATTTTTGTATTCTAGCTGGAGTCACATAGCAATCAACAGTCATGTGACTTGACTTCCCTGAACTGGAATGAAGGTGACATGAAAATGAAAAAACATTAGTGGGGCTGACATATCCTTTTTTCTCATCAAGTGTAATTCAGTGATCTTCTCACAAAAAATCTCAGGATTCACTTTTTTATAGTTTGAGAATTTCAAACATTCATACGATGTGTTTGGACCAAATCTACAACCCCTGTTCCCTCCCCTCCAATTACTCTGATATCCTAGCACATTTTTCCTTTTCAACTTTATGTGCTTTGTTTTGAAATCCATCAAGTCCATAGTACTGCTTGTATGTACATGTGTGTAGGAATGTCTACTGTGTCATGTGGAGCCCATAGGGGCTACTTCCCTGAAGAAAACTGACCCTCCCTGCCCCAGTAACCATCTGTTGCCAACAGCTCCTCAGCTGGGGCTGGAACTTCATGAGACCCTCCCCCATCCATGTGGGAATTTTTGGCTGGCTTGGCCTTGTGCATACAGCCATGGCTTCTGTGAGCCCATGTGTACAATGCCCCTACCATGTCTGGCAACTATTGTTTCACTATAGATGTCTACTGCCTCTTGCTCTTACAACCCACTTCCATTTGATGTTCCCTGAGCCTGAAGACTTGTGATTTAGATATCTCATTTGGAGCTGAGCACCCCATAGTCTCTTATTCTTTGCACACTGACCAGTTGTAGGTCTCTGTATTAATTGCCATCTACTTCTGTTAAAGCTTCTCTCATGAGAGCTGAGAGATGCTCTGTTATATAGGGAAAAAAGGATAAGAACTTAGAAGGAAGTTTATTACTATGTCCATTTAGCAGAATAATAGTATTAGGCTCTTGCTTAGGGCCTTTATCTAGCAAGGCATGGGTTTGGTGTCTAGTTAATGATACGAGGCATGAGTTCCATCTTGTGGAGTGGGAAGGCATTAAATCCAACCAGAAAAGAGCTGGTTACTACCATAGCATTCATGCCACCGCTGTGCCAATGCACCACCTTGTCAGGACAGTCATTACTGTGTGGTTTACATCTACAGAAGACTTCTGGTTACTTTTCTCCCCTGGGGTACCCACTTTTGATGAGTGAAATCAGATGCTTTGGGTATTGGACTTGGACACTTTCCGTCTTCGGATGCTCATTAGGTGATTCTATTCTCTGTCAGCCACAGTGGGAACAAAGAGGGTCAACATCTCCCTCACTTACTCTGTGAACTTTGGTTGCCTCATCAATTGAGGAAATACTTAGCTTGGTGGTTGGGAAGATAAAACAAAGTGATCCTATGACCATGCCTGATCCCCGTTGGATTCTCCCCTGTGCCTGCATCCTCCAGCAGGATTGATCTGGAGCAGGTTACAGGGAGTTTAGGAGTCATGGACACTCATACTATAGTTTGAAGAATCTCCCCTAGAGCTCTGTGTGGGGTTCAAGGATCATGCTAACTTCAAGGGTAGAGCTCTTGACCAGGTTCCCCCATTGTCCATTCTTGTATCTGCCGCACTGAAGGGATTTTGCATTCAACTATTTATCCTTGGCATCTACTATCTTCTTGGCACTGTGGTGGTCTCAAAGCCCCACAGATGAGGGATGGCGAAGGACTGCCATCTGGGGGTGACAGGGTTAGTAAGATAGATTGACAGCTGAACAGGTATGGGTTGGTTGTTAGGAAATCATCTAGAGCAGTGGTTCTCGACCTTCCTAATGCTTTGAATCTTTAATATAGTTCCTCATGTTGTGGTGACCCCCCAATCATAAAATTATTTTCATTGCTACTTTGTAACTGTAATTTTGCTACTGTTAGGAATTGTAATGTAAATATCTGTGTTTTTTTCTGATGGTCTGAGATGACTCCAAAGTTGGAGTTACCACCCACAGGTTGAGAACCACTGATCTAGATCCACAAACATTTATCATGACTCGGGAGAAAGTCTGGAAGCATAGAGGAGGTGCATCAATGCAACCATACTCAGAATTTTCCAGTGCAAGAAGCCACACTTTTGAGGACTGCCCTGAAGTCAGTCAGCACCTTGAGACCGCTATACAACCTCGGGTGCCATCTTCTTGGTAAGCTACGAAGTAGAAGAGGCAACTCGTGAGTGGAGGACCACTGTTCTCTACTCCATCTACCCCGTGGGGAGAGTCACTGTCCTGTGTCTCATGCTGCCCCTTCCCTGTGGAAAATTCTGGAGACTAACTTAACCTCCTCTCATTCTTTTGGGAAGAGACAAGCTCCATGTGCAGGGATGATGGCGGAGGCTGCTCCGCAGGTTCTATTTAGAGGCTGACTCCTACATTCAAATGGGAACACCAGCAGAAGGCTTTTCAGGTGGGTGGAACAGTTGCCTGGCTGGGCAAGCTTCCTTTTGGATATTAGCAAGAGCCGCTTCTGAATGCCTGTTCTAGAAGGATCGCTGGTTTGTCTGCAGAAGGAAACGAGAGACAGTGCACACTCTGTGCTCAAGTAAGCCTCCAGCCTCCACTCTGGCTGAGCAGATTAAGATTTGTAGCCCACTGGCATTTCCTGAGAACACAAACTCTTTTATTTTTCCCTTTTCTTTCCTTCACAAGCAGTACCCTGGTTCTATGAGGCAGCGGGAGCTGAAATTAAAGATAAATACAGATAGAATGAAATTCACTTTGGCGGAAGCCAACCTGGCCTTCTTGTTTCTGGTGACTTCAGTTTTGTTTCTGAAAAAGTTACCCTCGTAGGCTGTGACTGAGCTCTGGGCACTTTTGCGTAGCCTGGGCTGGTTCCATTCTGCTGAAAGAAAGAAATGTGGAATGAAGATGAGCATGTGATGAGCGACAAAGACAGGAGCCTGCATTGTGCTTTCCTCTTTCAAGCAACTCCAGCCTGGTCCATGCTCCTTTTCTCCCCATTTGTTCCTGGGACCCTGTTCCCCTTTGGCTTACATTTTCTCACCTCACACAGCTCCATCGTGCATCCTTTCCTTAGCACTGTAGTTTATAGAGTCCCATAGAGAATGAGAGTGAATATGTTATCCGTGTGTGGAGACTCATTTACAAGAAACTACATGTAGTGAGAGGGAAGTGCTCGGATGCACCGTCTGGTTTAATGAACAGCCTTGGCCGGGGATCTGTGCTCTTTTTCTTAAAGTTAACTATGGGAGAATTTCTGGTTGTTGGGCCCTAAAACAATTTTGTTGTCTTGTATGGGCACCCAATATACTCTCCAGGATGTTAAGACTCTTATGCTGGACCATGGATACACTGGTTTCTGACACATGGCTGGTTGTAAACACCTTGCTTCTCTCTATGTGACTCATTCCTAGCTCCTCCCACCAACTTATCAGAACACATCTGCTGTTCCTAACCAGTGTTGACACTGCCAGCTCTGTCTCTTGCACACAGAACATACAACCACATTTAATATTTTCCATGTCTCAAGGATGTGAAGATGAATGGCCCAACTGCTTGCAAGAGGTCCCCAGTCTTGTGGTGAATGGTTGTAGTTTACAAAGGCAGAGACAGGTGGCAGTGTTTATATGCATGGTGGAACAGAGAGGAAACTGAGTCAGCATTCCCTGAAGGAGACAAAGAAGCTTCTCAATGGGGTTCCTGAGGGGGTTGAGGGATGACCAGGGGCTTTCTGTGAAGACAAGAGTAGAGACCAGCATGAGGGAACAACAGAGCCCATGGCTCAGAGGTGTGAAAGAGCATGGTAACTTCTGAGTTGATGACTGTACCCTTGCGGGGGATGCCTAACCTCTCCCAGAGAGACTGTGGCATGGCATATTTGTCAGAGTTCTTTATAGAAACTGAACTGTCAAAGTGAACATATATAAAAAGGGCATTTGTTAGATTGATTTAACCAATACAGGATAGATAGTCCAACAGTGAATGTCTGAGATCTCTGGGAGCTGCCCAATCCACAAGATTGGAATTCTAAGCGGTTCCAAGACGGTGCTGAATGCCAGGAGGATTCCTGGGGAACCACTGATCTTCAGTGCTAGTTGGAAGCCAAAGAAGCTGGATTCTGATGTCAGCAAAGGATGATGGTGATAGTGGTAGAAGTGGCTGCAACAGTGCTGGCGTAGCCACCACCTCCTCCACCACCTCCACCACCTCCACCACCTCCACCACCACCATCCACCACCACCACCACCACCTCCACCACCTCCACCACCGCCATCCCCCTCCACCACTACCACCACCACCACCACCACCACCACCACCACCACCACCACACCTCCACCACACCACCATCCACCACCACCTCCACCACCTCCACCACCTCCACCACCTCCACCACCACCTCCACCACCACCTCCACCTCCACCACCACCATCCACCACCACCACCTCCACCACCTCCATCCCCCTCCACCACTACCACCACCACCACCACCACCACCACCACCACCACACCTCCACCACCACCACCATCCACCACCACCTCCACCACCTCCACCACCTCTACCACCTCCACCACCTCCACCTCCACCACCTCCACCACCACCACCACCACCACCACCACCTCCATCCCCCCTCCACCACCACCACCCCCTCCACCTCCTCCACCACCATTACCTCCCCTTCCACCACCACCTCCACCACCTCCTCCACCACCACCACCACCACTACCACCTCTACCTCCACCACCACCAGCACCATCAGAGTCGATGCACTTACAAGCAAGGGGTAAAGAAAGCAGACAAAAAGCCAAAGGTTTTCTTCTGGACTTCATTATATCTGGGCTGCTGCTGGAAGGTGCCACCCACTCTAGGGAAAGGTTTTCCCTTTTCAGTTAATCCAGGATGCCCAGAGGCCTGTCTTTTATTTGATTCCAGATTCATGGGAAACTGGTGAAAATCTTTAAAAGTATCCCAGCAGTGGATTTTTTTTTTTTGGTGGTATGGTTTGAATCTGAAATGTCCCCTATAGGCTTCATCTTTTTAAAAATTACTTCAAAACATATTAATTTTATGTGCTTGTGTGTGTGATGTGAGGAGTGTGTATGTGCGTGGGCACACCACCGTGTGCGTGTGAAGATCAGAGGGCAATTTGTGAGATGGATTCTTCCCTTCTATTTGGGTTCTGGGAGTTAAACCCTGGTCATCAAGCTCGGTGGCAGGCACCTTTACCCAGTTTGACATCTTGTCGGCCCCACAGCCTCAGCATTTAAACACCTGTTCTCTAGCTGGCCATGCTGTTTTGTGGAACCTCCAGGAGATGGAGTCTGGCTGTCAGAAGTGGGTGACTAAGGGCAAGCATTTGAAGGTTATAGCTAGTGCCTAGTTCTAGATGCTAGTTCCACTCCAGGTCCACTGTGCTGTGAAGAGACTCTCCACACATTCCTGCTGTCATGAGCTCCACTATGCCCCCTCCCATGAAGGACTGAGACCCTCTGAAACCATGAACCAAAACACACCATCCCTTCTTTATCTCAGTCAAGTATGATGGTGTTAGCAATGTACAAACAATTAGGACAGGTTTGATCTCCTTGGTAACAGGATATAGACTGTTAAGAGAGAGTCGATATGATCCCACAGCTGGGTAGCAGACACTGTTGTGTGTCAGTTGACTCTGGCTGGACATTGGTGCTAACAGTATTTTCTCAGTCTGACTTACAGTCTGAGTCTCTCCAAGAAAGTGACCACGAGGAAGTTGCCTTCCTCAGACAAGGTTGTCATCTAAAATATCGGTATGTTTAGCTTGACTTGGAAAAACTGTGCTGGGCTAGCCTATCTTCAGAGTGCCCCATGGATCTGACTTTACTGTGACTGTTTGTGACTATATTACAACTGAATTCTTCTTTGACTTAATCCTGCACCCTTTGCCCTCCCATCATCCCTCCCCATGGTGTCATCTCTGAGATGTTTCACAGGGTCCTGAGCCTACAGTGCCCTTATTCCTTCTGCAAAATTGGTGACCTGCTCTTCCCTTCTTGGGTCAGTCCCATACCTCAAGGTCTTTGTGGAGGAGGAGGAAATGGCTTTTGGGACTTCAGTGCCTGACATTTTGTGACATTTCTGATTCTCATTGTGTAACAATTTTTTTATAGATGCTTTTGGAAGTTGTATGAGGGACAGCTGCGGTGACTCTTTGACACTCTTCATTCTCGTGGGTGTGATAAGAACATATCTAGGCTCTTCTCATAAAAAGAGAGAGCTTTGCTTCAGCGACCAATTGGACCTTCATCCTGTGGGATTCTACTTGGAAAATTGAAATGATTTGTGTGCTCAGCAGCTGCTTTTTCTTAACCAAGCCAGAAGAATGTTCTCATTGATATTTACAAGAGTTCCTAAAACTGAGAGCTTTCTGACTAGTAATGAATACAGATGAAAAAATTCAAAATCTTGAAAAGGGTGGGGGCTTCTTTCTAACCATAGTACCCCCTTTCATTCCTCTGTCTACCCAAAACAATGAGAGACTAGTTTCTTCTTACTTTCTTTATATAAGTAATAAAAACAAAAAAGTACCTCTTCTATCTTTTCTGGCAAACCTTTTTCTCTCAATGGGGCCTAAGATATGGAAGGCTGTGAATCAGATGTGTTGAATTGAACTCGGGCTGTAGATGATTTATGGATTTTCAGTGTTGACGGGTCATTAATAGATGATTAGTTCCAGAAAACTCTCCTAATTTCCCACAGGAAATGTTCCTCCCCTCTGAGATGCCATGCCTTTATATGTGCACTGCTAGGTACCATTCCCATTCTAATGTTAAACATCACTTTTAGTTTTCCATTATAAAATCAGGGCACATTCATCACCAACAATAGGACTGTGGACATGCCATGCTTCTCTTTCCTATGACTCAGAGAAATTATCCATACCTTGCTGTACATTCCTCTAGAATGTTCTCTTTGTGTGTGTGTGTGTGTGTGTGTGTATGCTCTTTTAAAAATAACATCACATAATAATTATAGATCCCAATCTATTCTATAATACACTACAAATACCCTTCTATTTCTGTAAGTAAGCATTTTAATATCTTCAGTGCTATGTCTCGTGGTTTATGCTAATTAGAGTAACCATGTGGCTGTCATAAGTAGTTGAAATCTGTGCTGGATCCCCACAGTAGACATGGATTTCTTGCTCTTATAGCAGCAGTCCTGAAGGTGACTGGGTCATAATGGCAGTTTTCATCTGAGTGGGTGTTCATGGACTTGGCTGTCTGAGGCTGTGAGGTCTTCATGTGGCTTCCAAATGCTGGTGATCTATGTATCACCATCTATCCAAGACATCCAGAATGGGGGAGGAAAATACAGAACTGGACTCAGTGTCCACCATGTGGACCCAGTTCTGATGGGCCAGAACTCTGGGACATGGCCACATCTAACTGCAGAGGAAGCTAGGCAGGTGTTTCTAACTATGCACACAGGAACAGGGAATTGGGGTCAAAGCTATTTGCCATGTATTTATTTATTAATAAAACTCTTCTGAAAGGCTGGAACCATGTCTGAATTGTTCTCTTACTACATTTTCACATAGCTATTAGATATTTACTGAATAAACAAATGAACCCTGTGGTGGTATTGTGTTCCCCAAAATATTGTGTACCTTAATAAACTTATCTGGGGTCAGAGAACAGAAAAGCCATTAGTTAGGCAGTGATAGCACATGCCTTTAATCCTAGCATTCCAGAGACAGAAATACATCTGGATCTCTGTGAGTTCAAGGCCACATTGGAAAAAGCCAAGCATGGTGACTCACACCTTTAATCCCAGAAAGCCAGCCTTTAATCCCAGAGAGTGGTGGTAGAAAGCAGAAAGATATATAAGGCGTGAGGACCAGAAACTAGAGGCTTTTGGCTGGTTAAGCATGTGGCTGGTTAAGCTTCAGGCTTTCCAGCAGCAGTTCAGCTGAGAGCCATTGGGATGAGGACACAGAAGCATCCAGTCTGAGGAGACAAGACCAGCTGAGGATCCGGCGAGGTGAGATAGCTGTGGCTTGTTCTGTCTCTCTGATCTACCAGCATTGACCCCAATAACTGGCCTCGGGTTTGATTTTATTAATAAGAACTTTTAAGATTCATGCAACAGAACCCTACTCGTGTTTTGAGACAGGTTCTCATGTAGCCTAGCGGGCCTTGAACTCATGATCTTCCTGGATCCAGTTCCTAGGTGCTGAGGCTACAGGTGTGAGTCACCATAGCTGGCTGAACCCTATCAATTTTTTTTTTAGTCAGTATTAATGAAGATACAGTCCTTTTGTTAAAGGCTGAAGAGAAGTCATCTTTCAGGACAGAGAAAAGGGAAATAAAAACCTGGACTCTGAGAAGGAGAAAGGATTCTTAGGAAAAGGCAGAGTGCACAGTGTAGGCTGGAAACAGAGGTAAAAGGAACACAAACTGTCTAGAGGATAAGAAGGGTCCTGACCAGGTGCAGCATCTATGTCCCAACGTGATTTCCCCAAAGTAAGGGAGCTGACTTTCTCTGTCACCTTTATGGGTCTGGATTATAGTCCCAGTGTTTCTGTGCTCTGTCTCATCATGCCATGCATGCCTCCATCTATGGACATGTTTGGTTACTGTTGAGGACAAGGCAGTTCAGAGAGTACACTGTGGAGAGCTTTCTCTGCAGCCTAGGCAATGCCACAGTAGAGAAGACAGTGGGCATTGCTGGTAGACAATAGGATAAGACCTTCAGTGATACAGCAAATGTGTATTTTCCCACACAGTAGGTGACCCTGGTGGTGACTTTGCATAAGCAGGTGGGACCAAGGATGCTGTGCCAATTCCCCATTAATCTTCTTCCTAGGATAGATTGAAAGGTCCATGTTGTTTTAGTTTCCTTCTGCCAACTTAAGCATGGCAACTAGTGTCAAAGCAGCTGGACTATATATGCATGTATATATACATATACATATATATGTATATATACATATATATGTGTGTATATATATATATACACACACACACACACATATGTGCCAGGTCCAGAATTCCCATTTCATCCTAAGCATTGATTTACTTGTAATGTCAGAGCCAGTAAGATTGGTCCCTGGTCTTACTCTGGACCACCCCTGCCATCCACCTTCATGTGCAGACAGTCATCAAGAGAGCTGGTTTGATACTGTGCATCTGCTTTCCACAGTACATGACTATTCTCAGAGTCGGGCCTGCCTTCCTCATCTCCGAGACTGGGCGGCAGGTGCTGCTGTTCCCGTGGTTATTGTGGCTTAAGTGTTTGTGGTAATCCTGTGGTAATCGTGGCCGGGTCTGGGAGCATAGTGGCTCTCTTCCACAGTTGGTCTAGTTTGAGAGTACATTAAGGAGTTTCGGCTATCCTGAAAATCTTTTGGTAGGATTGGGCACAGCCTACAGGGAGGGATACACAGGTCATTGGAAGAAGACGACATGATATTTACTATCCAAGATGCAGGGCCAGAGGTGCATTTTCCAGGACTTATGAATCTACTTTCTTGACTTTTGTCAAAAGAGAGTGATCAGGCCAGGTCATTCTGCTGTTGATAGAAAGGACAGTCTTCTAATATTTGACATCTTCCATGAAAATCAGCTCAATGTGTTTAAGGCTCCTTTCTTTTTTTCAGTAGGTTTTAAATGCTGTGACAATTACTTTGGCTGCAGTAAGAGCTTGAAACTAGTCAGAGTATATATAGTTTCCTTTCAGTATCCCGAGTGGCATGTGTAGTCGTTAAGATTTAAAGCATTTTGGCCTTCAGAACATAAAATTCTAAGAGCTTGGGTGAAGGAGTGGAGACCAAGGGACCAAGGAAAGGAAGGAGAAGGAAGGCTGAGAGGGCTTTTTTGCAAATGCCTTTTAGCTGTTTAATGGCATTTTATAGTCTACTGTCCACCCAAAAGCCTCTTCGGAGCTCTCTGTGGGCCACTCCATCAGTTGTCCCTTCAGAGGTGACCAGCACAAATGGCAACAGACGTGAAATATGAGAGAATTGATGCCAAAGACAAGAACGTCAGCTCACTGCTGAAAGCCAGCCAGGTAGCTTCCACGGTCCAAAGTTCCAGCCCCCGTGGGTCTGCTTGTGCTGTGCACATGGCCTTGCTGTGGACTGAAAAAGAGAAGGAAACTTTGCTTCTTGCTTTGTGACCCAAGGGTGTGTGTGTGTACCCTATGTATGGTAGGACATGCCAAAGAGTCACTGAAGGTAGAAAGATGAACAAGGCTTTTGGGCCAGGACAAATGTTTGCTTTACTTCTGTTCCTATTAGTCCTGGGTTTGTTTGCTCTGAGGAAGCTACCATCACAAATGGTAATTGAGGGCATAAATACTCACTATTAGAAAGTCTGAAAAAAAAAATGCACAGGTGGGTGGGGAAGAGAAATATCCTAGATTCTTTGAGAGCTTCTTCCTGCACTTACTCCCCACCCAATGAATCTCATTAGTTGGTGTATAAGGGATTGTAATTTCGTCATGGTTGAATGTATTCTATTTCCTTTTGGTATTTAGAGACTTCTCCCTACCCCCACCATCCCATAATTATGCTTTTGTGACAAGAAAGGTATAGGGATTCTCTGGGGATTGGGAATATCTTTGCTTTATCCTGAAAATGTCTTTCTAGTCCCTCTGTGCCACGGCTTCTTATCCTGTCTAGGATGGAAAGATGCAAAATGGGCTTCTAATTTCATGGTTGAAGTGAGAAGAGATAATATCGGTGCGGTTCCTGGCAAACATTTTTTTTTTTTCTAATACAAATCTAGAGTTTGTCTGTGTGGCCACAGCATGGTCAGGAAGATAAGCAGGTGTTTGTGTGATTGAAGCACATGGAGCTTCAATCCGGGTGTTCTTTTTCCGAAGCAGCCTGAGAATCTGGCAGAATGCTCACTGTTTGCAGTGTGAGAGTGCAGGTGGTTCTTCTGGACGCTTGGTCGCTTCCCTTGAGATGGGATGGTGTCGAGTGCAGGTACATCAGCCCCAGACTGGGAACAGTGTATTAGTCCCCTTTAACGCCGCTTACTTCAGAATGGTGCCTCCTGCACAGACTCGGCACATTGTTCTCAAGTGCTCAGAGCAAAGTGGTCTAGATGTAGCCAAGGCAGGAGAGGGTTAAGGAAAAGAAATGGGGTCCAACGTGAACATCTTTTCCCCTTTTCAGCTTTTTAGAAGATAAATGTTTCAGATTTCAATCTGTGGTTCCCAGCAGTTCGTTGGGAACACTGCAGTCGGCCCACAAAAATCGCTACTGCTGAGCCAACCATAGATAATGCGTCTCAGCAGGGATGACATAATGTGCTAAAAGAAGACTATGATGTAATGCCCATCTCAGAGATCAGAGCCAATTTCCGTTACAAAGCCTTGGAGTCTAGCAGGAGGTAATGAGCTAGCATAAATTGTGCAGCACGGATAAATTCTAGGTCTCATATTCCTATCTGCATTTTTTTTTTAAAAGGCAAAAAAGAAAGGAAAATAGAATTCCTAGATCAGAAGGATCTTCTTTGCGAGCCTTTGCTCACCTACTCCCAATTCAGACAGAGTGCTGCTCCCGGCTGCCCCACTACCTTGGCCCACATGCGAAGTCGGTGTCTGGGTCTATAATCTGCAGTAAGGTGGTGATGTCATTGCTAATGTTCAGTTGGTGTCTGCAGATACTGTTTGGGAAGAGGGTGTGGCATTTGAAGGAGATTGTGCCTTTCCTGGAATGCTGGAGTAACTAGGTTGGAAATGCCCCCGAGGGACTGGGGTAAGGAACATGAATGAAAGTCAGGATCACCTTGAAAACCTCACTGGGGCAACTGACCCTGCTTGTGGCAGTATGTGCACCCGGATGGACCAGGAGCTCCTAGATAACCAGTCTCCTGCTGCCTCGCTTGATTAATTATGCAGTCTGACCTCTTAGGGTGCAGCCTGCCTGGCAACAGGCAACTGGAGTCCACCTCTTGGTTGTGTTTCAATAGAAATGTTGAAAACAGCCATAATTCATCTCATCGATGAAAGTCTCAGAGAACAGGGAAAGCAGCACACCATGATGCTCAGTGTTCCAGCTCATCCCAGCTACACTTTTCTCTTCTGCCCAGTTCAGTCTTTTCTTCGTTTAATTTTTAATCGCTCAGAGTGTTTCCAGGAGGTGATCACTTCTGTTTTGTTTGTTTGTTTTCTTTCCTGTGTGCTAATCTTCACCTGTGGCTTGATACCCTCCGGAGCAGTAGTTCTCAACTTCCCTGATGCTGCTGTGACCCTTTCGTACAGTTTTGTCCTCATTGTGTGGTGACTCCCCCCCTCCCCCCAACCATATAATTATTTTTGTAGCACTTCATAACTGTAATTTTACTACTGTTATCAATCATAATGAAAATCGCTGTTTTCTTCTGATGGTCTTAGGTCGTGACCCACAGGTTGAGAACCACTGCTGTGGCTGGCATGGAAAGGAAGTAGTTTTGATTCACTGCTGCAGCTCAGGACTTCGGGGCTGGGTTGTGACAGTGCCGGCGACTGACTGGGGCTCTGCAAGTGGAACACTATCGTTAAGTAAGGAATACACATCAGATGAATAGGAAATAAGCAGATGAAAATGTTCTGGTATAAGAAAATGAGAGAAATAAAACAGAAGCGTGACATACATGTTGAAGAAGGATTGCTCTCGGGAACGTGCAACCTGAAATGGGCATTGCTTTCTAGACTTTTCTGTGAAGTTCCAGTGAGTGTTTTATTCTCATCTGCTAAAAGAATAGTCATCGCCACATCCACCAGAGGTCAACTTCAGATTCCTCACATTATACTAATACTATCCATGGGAATAACTTCTATCTAGCTTTTTCTAGTGTACGGCCACCCTAAAATATTCTCAGTAATCGTCTCACTTAATCCTTAATAGAACCTTCTGAGGCAGTTGATTACCTCCGTTTTATAGAAGAGGAAAAGAGAGACCTGTGGGTTTAAACCACTTGCCAGGATTGCATAGCTAAGATGTCGACCATTTGGTGCTATTTCCCTATCTTACATCTCCGAAGTCACCAGATTTGAGTAGAGCTGATCCCTGTGTTTAAGGGGGGCTATTCTTCAGGACAATGAGTTCTTTGTACTAGCATAAAACAAAGGCTTTGCATCTGCATCACTGGCCCCAGTGCCTGCAATACACCAGGTGTTCAATAAGTGCTTGCTACAAACTATGTTGAGGGAAGAGAGGGAAAAGGGAAGTAGAAACGAGACAGTTCAGTGGCTTCTAGTTTATCAGGGAAGACACTGGAGGAAGCTGGCGGGCAATATGTCTGTTAGGAGCTAGGAAGGGGTCTCGTATGGTTCGTCCTCCTATTCTTTGTGTGTGTGTGTGTGTGTGTGTGTGTGTGTGTGTGGTTTTTTTGAAACAGGGTTTCTCTGTGTAGCTTTGCGCCTCTCCTGGAATTCGCTTTGGAGATCAGGCTGGCCTTGAGCTCACAGAGATCCACCTGGCTCTGCCTCCCGAGTGCTGGGATTAAAGGTGTGCGCCACCACGGCCCGACTCGTCCTCCTATTCTTATGATTGTTGTTGAATTCAGGGCCCACTTGAGCATGTGGGCTCCTGCTGAGCTACACCCTATGCCCCAACGCTGCATTCTTTAGCATCTGTCTAGGTAGATAAGCTATCTCTAGAGATCAAAGTAGCAGAAGATGGCTAGGCACCGGTGGGATTATTTATTAATATGGGACCCTTCACAGACAAGCTTTTCTGAATTCAATAATGCCAATTTCAAGAGGAACCTTTAATATAAAAATGAATGAGAGCAGGTGCATATATAAGACACATAGGGAGACCATGTAGGACAGAAAAACCGATTTGGATAGTTTGAACCAATTGTTTCCTTTCTGGTCAATAGCAAAGTGCATTATATTTGCATATCAGCAAAGAGGCTCTGAGACCATGCTGCCTTTTTTTTTTTTTTTTAACTCTGAAATATCTGTGATGTCTGGTATCTTTCTTTATTATGGTTCGTCTATATTTTGAAAATATACAGAAGAAGTAATAAAATTAAAACATTTCACCAGATGTGGCAGCTCATGGTGATAAGCCGCGCACTTGAGAGGCAGAGGCAGGAGTCCAGCAAGTTTGAGATCATCCGGGCTAGAGGGCAAGTCTCTGATCAGCCAGTGCTGCATCGTGAGACTTTGTCTAGACAAGCAAACCAACCAACCAACAAAGACAGCTAGGACCCAAGCAAGGAAAAAGTGTGTGTATCAATGAATACAATATTCTTAATCTACAATAAAGAAAACACATCTCCTTAATCAGTCACAATACTGAGCAACAGTAAGGCCATCTCAATGGCGGACTCAAAGCCTCACATTTCTAGGCATCATTGGATATAGTAGATATAGTAGTAGATTTCATGTCCCCACCCCCCCAGAAGTACCACAGGACTTGCTGTTTCAGTTTCTATACCCAATGACTCCTGACCTTTGAGCATCCCAAGTGCCCTGTGAGTGGTCAGTTTCCCATCCACATACTAGTCTGCATCTCTTGCTTGGATCATAAAAAGCTGGCTCACTGCTGGGGTCTCTCATCCCTAGTTTCTCTTTCTCTGGCACTCAACTAAGCGGTCCATCGTGGATACTCACCACCCGGAGAGTTCAGACGGTGTCTCCCAGCCCTCTCAGAGTCCACTAGCTGGCTTCCATGTGCTTCCAGCCCTTTCTCCCTTCAGTGACCTCTCCCGAGTGTTAGACAAACAGGTCCACTTAGTACGCGTCAAGCAAATCTGCTGTTCTTTACCCTTGTGTCATTTCAGGTTTCAAGGAAGTTTGTTCCTCGATCTTTCTCATGCCCACTGTTTGTGCGTCATTCTCCTCACTTCATGACTCATGTGATGAATGTGATTGATCGGTGGCATTTGAGAAGCTAGCCTTCGAGTCTCTGCTGATTGAGGTTCTCTGGTTTTGCTGGACTCTTACACACATTGAAGAAATCTAAGTCTGTCCTCAAGGTGAAGCTCACAATGCCATGTCTGTAACAACGGGTTCTTAGACCACTCTCCAACTGTGCTTTACTGTGTCTTCTTTTGATGCCCACAGTTACGCTCAGTTTGACTTCCTCTAAAAGCCCCCATCTGAGGCCTCCTTGTGTTACAGCTGTGGGTGTGCAAGATCACATTCCTGGAGTTTGCACCCAGCAGGAGTATTTTTGTCTTATTCAACTATATACGTTTCTAGTAACAAAACTATGTCTCGTTCATATGCATGCACCACACAGTGTGCAGCAGAGTTCTTAGCATACAGCAGATGTTCAGCAGAGATGACGGCTGAATAAATGAGATGAGCACTTTAAAATCTACACTCACGATACCAGCCGTTGTGGCATCTACTGCCATAGAGCTAGGAACAGAGGCTCACAAAGGCGCATTTATCTTTGCATCACCTTGTCCTTGGAATATGGGTGCCCGGGGACATCTGTGAGAGGAGCTGATAATATTTGACTTTGTTGTTGTTGTTGTTGGGAGGCCGAAGAGTTCAAAGCAAACACTTGGAAAGAACAGGATGATCAGCGTTTCTCACTAACTGACTTTCCTCTTTTCATGTAATTCTCCCACCCTCTCCTTGTCTCTTTCTCATCCCTGTTGTCTTCAGGCTGCTCTCCCCACTTTCTGACTCATCGTGAGAAATACGAGTGATTGGTGAGGAATATGATTGATCGCTGACATTTGGGAAAATAGCATCGAAATGTTTCTGGTTTTGCTGAATTGTTATGTGTATTAAGGAAATCCGAGTCTTGTTTTCTCACGGTATAAAATGAAAGGGCAGTAGTGGTCTCTCCTGAGGTCCCTTCCAGCATTAGAACTTCTCTAGAAAAGAGATAGCACCAAAGGCTTTTACCCTCTTACTCTAAGTGAGGCTTTCTGGAGCAGAAACCCATTCATGGTGAATTTACAGGGCAAACCAGACTGAAGCAGGTAGGGTAATGAAATCCCCTGCACAACATAATAAGGTGGAGGAGAGAGTGGCTATACCAAGGTGAATACAAACAGAGGAACAGGAAGGGTAGTGTTTCTTTGGAGTTAATGTAGACACACGCAGATGCAAATCTCAGACAAAAGAAGACTTTCATTGTCCATGCCCAAGCGGCTGACCAGTCAGTGAGCTTTCATCCCTAATGAGCTCTGATGTGGGTCCACCTTATGACGTGTTTACTATTTTTTTCCTCTGACTGAAGATGGCAACCTCAGCCTATTCAGGTTGACTGGATGCCAGCTACTTCCTGCATGAGCCAAAATAACTATGAGCCAAGCAAAAAGATCAGGTGGGTTCTAATGGCCCAGGAGAAATGTACGTAGTAGGAGGGGTGTCATGGAGAAGATGGAGTTGCCACGGATGGGTCCCAAAGTCTCTTGCCCATGCTTGCTGTGGGATGGTCTGTATATCAAATTACACTGATTGGTCAATAAATAAAACACTGATTGGCCAGTGACTAGGCAGGAAGTATAGGCGGGACTAACAGAGAGGAGAAAAGAAAGAACAGGAAGGCAGAAGAAGTCATTGCCAGCCTCCGCCATGACAAGCAGCATGTGAAGAGGCCGGTAAGCCACAAGCCATGTGGCAAGGTATAGATTTATAGAAATGGATTAATTTAAGATATAAGAACAGTTAGCAAGAAGCCTGCCACAGCCATACAGTTTATAAGCAATATAAGTCTCTGTGTGTTTACTTGATTGGGTCTGAGCGGCTTTGGGACTGGTTGGTGACAAAGATTTGTCCTGACTGTGGGCCAGGCAGGAAATCTCTGGCTATACATGCTGAGTAAATAGAACAGGGAAAAAAAAGACCTCTCAGGAAATATATGTGAAACATGAATTATACTGGTGACCACCGTCCTTTTAGGAATAAACTCACCACCCAACTTCAAAATGACCAGGGCCCATGTCTGCCACTGGCCACAGACTTGTCACCAGTGCTCTGTGCTTTATGGAATCAAAAGCTTCTGATGTGTCTAAAATGATCTCAGTCAAACATATCATTACAGATCTGGGGAAGAGTGGGAAGGGCCTTTCTTCATCCATGTATCCAGGCTCATGGATTCCCTAAATCAGTTCTTTAAGGTGCTTGAAATAAATGACCCTTAGACTGTTTTTTTTCTTATTGCCTGAAGATGCATATTTTTAGAAAGTTTGGAAGCATTCTGTTCATCTATTTCAAATCATTTGAATATAAAAATGTAGCATTTCCACACTCGGGGATATTTAAGTCCTCTATTCCCTTCCCCCCGCCCCCCAAGTCTCTAATACTTTTTTAAACATTTCAAATTAGCTTGTTTAAAGGCCAATCTTTTTTCCCGTCACAGTTTTTGAGGTAGAAATGGAACTTTACCAGCTTTTAGAGGGAAAATCTTGGTAGTTTGTTGTAGAGGTTAAAAACATATGGGCATACTATTCTGAGCTCTGTATTTCTGGTAGAGATTTAAATATCCAGGAAGAAAAGTGGCAAGGACAGATCCATGTTCTTACTCTCTTTCACACGTACCTCTAATGGTAAACCAAAGAAGAAAATGTACTCTCCTTGTCTGGCCTATCCAAGGACACACTTACTCCCCACTCATCTCCAAACCCAGGATAGAAAAGCCACAGGACCAGTTCTGACCTCTTGCTTGACACAAGCCAGGCCGTTTCCATTTCTTTACTTTCCAGCCCAATTATTTTGAAATTCATTTTCTCTTCTCACTAAGTTAGCATGCCCGGATATATATTTCCTAGAACACCAGGCCTGTAGGATACTAATAGATGTGACTTAGGTAAAGAGTTTTGTGTTAAGTAGATTTCTTTATGGCTGGCCTTCTCAGATAGCCTAGTGTGTGATGTGATTCCATTTTCCACACTTACTGACCCTAGTGGACTTTCTTTTTCTTTGTCTTCCCATATTCCCTCTCCCTTTTCATGCTTTCCTCCCTTCCTCCACACTTTGTCTATTTTTCTATGTTACTGTTTGCTATACTGATTACCTAGAGGACTGATGTCTTCAAGGACAGAGTCTGGGGTGTAACTGCTGGAAGTTCTTTGAAATTTCAAAATCCCATGTCATTTTTCAGTTCACTAAGCACTTTTCTGAACAATGCTTGCTTGGTTTGAATGCTGATATGTTCTACCTCTCCTATCTCAGTAGCTCCAGGAAGTTGCTTATCTTCTCCAAGCCTCAGTTCTTTCACATACAAAATGAGAAGGCTGGGCTGGGTGGTCTTGAGGACACTTGGATGCTGTTTGTTGTTTTTTTCTCATTTTATTTTGGGGGGACCTACCACCCAGCTCCCAAATAAGTCACACATGGAGGCTTATTCTTATAAATACCTGGCCTTAACTTGGCTTGTTTCTTGCCAACTTTCCTTAAATTATCCCATCTACCTTTTGCCTCTAGACTTTTCCCATTTTCTTACTTTGGTAAACTGACTTTCACTCTTACTATGTGGCTGGTTGGATGACTGGCTGCTGATGTCTTCCTCCTTCTCTGGTTCCTTCTCCTTTTCTCCCAGATTTCTTCTTTTATATATTCTCTCTGCCTGCCAGCCCCCACTTATCCTATCTCTTGCCTTGCTATTGGTCAGTTCTTTATTAGACCATCAGGTGTTTTAGGCAGGCACAGTAACACAGGTTCACAGAATTAAACAAATGTAACATAAACAAAAGTAACACACCTTAAAATAATATCCTACAACACTTGGAGCACCCGATTCACAGGCATTCTAAGGCTCAGAAGAACAAGTGCTATGGTGAGGTGATCCATACTTTCCCTCTGGGGAATTTGAACTGCCTGACTCAGGATAATCATGCTGGGGACAGCAGAGGCAAGTCTGGCAACACTGAGCTGGCATACCCGTGTGGTCACAGAAGTATGAACTCATTAGGAAATGCTTTCTACTATAGTCCAGTTCCCATGTGTCTTCTTGTACTTGACTTGTCAGAGGCCATTTTCTCCCTCATTCATTAGAGTTTGTTACTTATCTTAAAACTTTATCTCAATTGATTTTGTTCAGAATTTTTACCACCACTATCTTATCTCTTTTCTAAAATGTGAGCCCAGAAATTCTTCCCAGTGTGGGCTACCTGATGCTTTCTTTCCCATGTATGAGGAAGTTTGGTTGCACATTAGTATATGATGCAAGAACAGCTGGATGATCTTCATCCTATTTGGTGGGTACATTTAGATGATCCTACTTAAAATACATGCTGTGTAACATCCATGGGTGAGACTAGCTCCAAGATGGACATTAGACCCTTTCCCCAAACACCTCAAAGTATTGATTTCTAATCAAGATGCTTTTGGACTGGCTGTAGCTGCCTTGGGTGATGAAGTATGATATAGAGGTTAGGCTTTTTAGGGAACTAAAGCAAACTTGAAAATTTAAGAGGTTCATAGGCAAGTGGGATAAGTTATCTCTATACCCTCTTATCCAAGGTGAATTTGGTTTTCTGCCACTTTAGGAGTAATGCCAGACTGAAAAAGAAATTTAAAGACAGAGAAAAGGTAGCTTTTAACTTGGTCCCAAAGGAGTGCAGGACAATGAGGCTGGTCCAATGATGATCCACTATGGTGATATTTTATTTGTACTGAAATGTGATTTTATTTGTATGTTAATAAATAAAGTTGTCTGGGGGTCAGAGCTAATAGAAAGCCATAGTGGAGCTGGGCATTCGTGGTGCACACCTTTAATCCCAGCCCTTGGTAGGCAGAGCTAGGTAGATCTCTGTGTGGTCAAGGATACAGCCAGCATTGGATACACACGCCTTTAATCTCAATACCAACCATAGAAGACCTGGAGGTCTGTACAGACAGGCAGTGACGAGGCGGTCATGTGGTTAGGTTTACAACCAGTGAGAAGGCAGAACAGAAAGTCTTTATAAAGACAAACACACAGGAAGTAGCTCTCTCTTGACTGAAGAGGATTGCTGAAGTAGGGTAAGGCTCTTAGCTCTGACCTCTTGGGCTTTTATCTTTACATTGGCTCTGTGTTTCTTATTTAATAAGATGGTTACTTCTACAATCCACACCATCTTACTTATGTGAGAATGTCTGAAGAGACATAAAGAAACAATGCCATGGGGACTAGAATGAACGGAATAACATCGTTCATCCTGGGACTGTAGTGCATGGCTAGTTGTCCTGGCTGTGGTGTCCCATCATGGATCTGGGATAATGTTTGGCTTCAGCATTTGCCCCCAGCATGTTTAGAAGGAATAGTGGGAAACAAGTGCTTAAGTGTTTGTGCTGCTGTCAATGATGGCAAAGGCACTTTACGTTTCTTCTAAGTTCCTGGAAGCTGCATTATGACTTGGCTGGATAGAAAATGATCCCTCTCTTGTTTTAGATTAAATGGATTTTAGAAAATGATGGGTGATACATTTTCAAGAGATGAGAATTGGGGAAAATCTTCCTATCAAATTCTGGAACAATTTCAGTGACATTTTACAGCTCTTCTGTTGGTATGAGATATGGTGTGTGTATGGGAGGGTGTATGTTTGTGTGTATCTGTGATTCTAGAAGTGCAAGTCAGAGCCTCATGGAATTCTACTATGCAGTGGCATCTCTAGTCTTGTTGTTGTTTTAAATATTTTGAATTGCAAACTTCAACTGCATGGGAATGGTAGATATTAGAAAGGACACTTGAAGAAGTTCATTTAGTTTGTATTCTCAATTTAATTAAAATTTATGAGTCTTGTTTGTTTTAAGAACAGTGGAAGTGAAAATAATATTTTGATAAGGTGACAGTACAACTTTATGTATTAATAATACTCTCAACCATCACATATGGTAGATATTATTGACATCCCTGTTTTAGTGATGATAGATTAATTGACTAAATGCCACTCCTGGTGGCTGAGTAAAGATTCAAGTACAAGTCTTTCCTTAATGTTCCTCACATAATCCCATGCCTATCTGTGTGCTATTATCTCTTTATGGCTAGTTTTGGTCTAAAAAATGAACCAAAACCATAAAACAAGAAACTTCTTGGGTGCAAGAAGAAAGGTGTATCTAACAACTTTTGTAGTGTATCACATCCTCATGTCCTACTTTTGATCTTGATTGCTGTGGAACTCAGCTACTCTATCTCTTTTCAACTTCATGGTTTCTTAACTTTGCATTGTGGGATACCTGCTAGAGCCCACTAGGTCATTGCTATGCCCATGTCAATCTGTAGGTGAGAACTATTATCCTCAAGCCATGGAGTGGAATCTGGTCAATAAATGCTTCCTTCATGTTTCCCCCTTTAAAAATGTATCTTCAGGGATGCTTGTATTGTTTTTTCTTTTTGTCCCCTGTTTCATTCCTTTTAGCTCCCAACTATTTCTTGATGCGTTCTGTGAATAAATGACCCATGTGTGAGCTTTATCTCAGTCTCCATTTTCTGGAGGGAAATCCAAGCTAAGATGAAAGACTGTGAGAACACCAGCTTCAAGGCCACTCTGTGCGATCTAGTGGGCATTTCTTGTTCCTGACTCTCACTGTTCATGGCTTTTCTTATTATAGCCACTGTGGTCTGATTGCATCCTTTCTTGACTCAGCTTATGTGACTTCGGCGTTCAGCTGATTTCATTCTTGACTTTCCATGATTCAGGACACAGTCTAGCCTTAGGGTCAACAGGTGACTCAGTCAGAGCCTCTAATATGTTCACCAGGAATAGATCTCTTGCTCTTGTGTCCTGAGTCTGTCCATAACAGGCTGAGAAGTCCATAGTGCTAGTCATCATGCTTTCATGTAAGACTTAAGACAGGGGAAGGAAGAGCTAATTAAAGGGGAAAAAACCCACCCTGCCCAGACCATCGTCCTGTCAGTATACTGGCCCTGGCTGGGCAGCTGTGGTAGCTGTTTCCAGAATCAGAGCCTGCATAAAGAGAACAAATGAGGGGAAAGTCAAGTCCTAATTGTATTATTTGAGCCCTGAATCCATCTATATGCTGAACCAGATCTGTCCCCCATTTTAGCTTGTATAAGTTTAGAATTGTCGTTCTATAATCTGTTTACTTGTAAGAAAAATGTTCTCAGCCATTCTTTCAATCTGCAGGATGTCAAAGTTGACTTGGACTAGCAGACGTCAAGATGCATCTCTTTCCCATCATGCAAGTACCTTCCTAATAAGATTAAGGAAAGCTACCATGGGGAGATAGCTTTCTCCCCCGCCTCTGCCCCCCGCCATCTATCTATCCAATCAGACTGAAATGTTCTGGGTGAAATAATTTGTGGCTCTGTTTCAATCTTCCCTCCTAGAGGGGCTGATGCTTCTTAATATCTTTGCTAATGAGATCATGGAAGCTGTGGCTAATGTGAATCATTTCTGGCTTGATGAAAGGGGTGGGTAGCTGTTCAGTGATGGCTGTGGTGTGACTCACCTCTGGAACCCTCTCACTGTATTTCACTTTCTATATTTGCTATGTTAGATATATATTCTGTACGATGAATCTATACTAAGACAATATATTCTCAAGTGTGAATGGTGGTGACTTGGACAGTTCTGGTCCTTTCATACTTTACACTTTAGATTTCCTCTCATATTTATTTTTATTTTGTTATCAAAATTTTAGCTTTCTTTCGGAAGCTAAACCAGTGTCTTTTGCAAAGCTGCCTCTTCTGGGAAAAAGAGAGCTCCGACTTAGATGAGCTTCAGCATCCATTACAGGATAATAGCTCACCATTCCCAACTCTGCCCCTACATGCCAGTACATTGCTAATTAACCTGAGACTGTGATACAGTCAGGGGCTCCCAGGCAGCAGACTGAGGGTTTCATCCAGTCTTGAGATGGGCTGAGCTATTGAACATCTTCAAGGGCACTTCCTCAGTCCCTAGAGCTTGTTTGGTTTTCAAATTGCTTCAGATTCTACATCAAAGTATCCTTGCCTCTTTAAAAGATCAGTAATCTGTAAGCTCATCTCCATCTGCCTATTTTCAAAGCCTATTCTTTATAGGCAGATACATTTTGTGGTTCTTTGAGGTGAGAGCTTGGGAAGGGGCACTCAAAGTCAATCTGGGAGGGCCTGGGGCAGGCTTGCAGATGGATATCCTGACAGGAAAGGAGAGGGCAGGCTAGAAAGGGTCTATTCATCTTGGCAAACTTCTTGAAGAAGTCCTTTCCCATGGGATCAACTAGCATCCATCCGCTCATGTTCTCACTGCTACCTTCATGTCTGAAGGACAACACCTGCTGAGAAATGCCTCTTTATGCCTGATGTCACAGATTCCATCATTTTTGCCAGGTGCCTGTGGATCTATTATCAGGTCTAAATGTATTTGTATGTGCCTTTGTGGTGTTGGTAATTTATGCTTCTAGGTAAAGAGGTATGATGTGGTGAGATGTGTAGCTCTTAGAGTAAAGCTGGAGATGTACCAGGATAATCTGGCTGTTGCTTATTTCAGTAATCTACTATTTGGCAGAGAGAATGGGTTCTTGCTGAGAAAGAGGCCACAGGAGCAGTGGTAGGTCACTTTTACTTTGCTGGTGGACTGTCTCCATGCTTCCTTTGGGCTTCACTGTGGTCACCTTTGCTTCTTGCTGTGACCCGAAACATCCCAAAGAACAATTGAAAAGGAGAAACAGTTTATTTAGGTTCACAGTTTCAGAGCCCGCAGTCCATGGTTGCCTGAGCCCATGTGCTTGGGCAGAACCTCAAGTGGGCAAGAGTGGTGGGGGCATGGGGGAAAGCTGTTGACCTTGCAAACAGGAAGCAGAGAATGAGACAGGAAGTGGGGGGTGGGGGTGGGGCGGGGTGGGGGCTGTGCAATCATGCTGCAAATGCCCCACTTCCTCTGTCTAAGCCCCGCCTTCTGAAATTTCCATAGTATCCCCAGATAATGTCCGTAGCTGGGAACCAAGAACTGAACACATGAGCCCATGGGGGACATTTTGTACAGAAACCACAACCAATTCTGTCAGGCACATGGGTCATAGCCTCATGCAGAAGTTTATTTTTATATATGGTTATCTTTAGGGCTCCACTTAGGGCCTATTAAGACTTCTTACTCACCTCCCTTGTAGATAGAGTTACACAATCATTACAAGAACAGTCCTTACCAGCACCACCTGATATTCCTTAAGAAGTCAGTGCATAAATCAAAAGTCTGGTGATGGTTCTAGGCATTCCTAGACGGCTGGTTGTCCAGGCAGGAGGTTCAGTAGCTCATCCTCTGTGAGCCTGGTCGTTTTGAAAAGACTTCGGTGCCAATGGTGAAACAGCTGTGAGAATTTTCCATGTTGAAGGCATGGTCCTCAACATTGTGGAGTCACAAAAAGAGGGACCATGGAGAGCCCCTGACTTCAACACATTGTGACCAGGAGTCCAGGTCATACACAATGAAAAAAGGGTCTCGTACGAATGCAAAGACCACAGTCCCAGAGACGGGCCGCAGCAGCTTGTTGTCGACTCACTATAACTAACCTTTTCTAGGGAAACAAATGCGTCTGTTTCCTACACAACCTTCATATTCATCGTCACTCAAAGGCAGATCTCCATTTCATGTCCAGTGGTGTGGGATTCATGATTAATTTTGCTGCCAAAACATAGAAACAGAGCTGTTCTTATTATCTTATTTGCCCAAACTAAGAGTTGATGGCACTAGACTAGATGTTTTTATTTCCCAGGAAAAGTTTCACTGAGTCACTGGGCCACACAGAACAGCACACTGCTGCGTGTCTTAAGAAGTCTGTCCAGGAAGCAACATGTGGTGATAGAAAAAAACAAAATCAAATCTTGAGTCACACAAGACCAGACTTACGTCTAAGACCTGTCCCTAGCAGCTATGTGAACTTGGCTAATTTATTTAACCTCTGTAGTGTTCTCTACTCCCTGGGAGAGAAGGGATAACAGGTCTCTTTCAGGGACTTTAGGAGGGAAAATGACTTCATATACATATTCCTAAACATGTGCAGTCACTAGGCACCCCATAAATGGTGGTGCACATGCAGAGTGTCTCTTATTAGGTCATTCGTAAATGCTTATGTGGAGAGATTAGTCACTGAGACATATGCAGGGGAGGTTACTCTGGCACTGTCTTGACAACAGATTGCACAATTTTGAGTACCAGATAAACAACAATAAGGGTCTAGGATGATACTGAGCTCAGTAAAATTGTTTTAAAATCTAGATTCATTTTTATTAAGAGACAGTTCACAAGGCAAATTATATATATATATATATGTATATATACATATATACATATATATACTTTATTAATGAGAGCTCTATCACATCAGATAGAAACTATAATATAATTAATATTATTTATTTTATTTGACTAAAACCCATGGTTTGGTCACAGAAAAACTGGTCTTGTGTCATCACAGGTGGATCACTTTTTAAAAAATTAGAAAAAAAGGAGTAGTTTAAATGACTGATTGTCAGGGTCAGGGAAATTTGCATAACATAGATGACCCTGCACATGTGCTTGCTAAGCTGCTTACAAAATAGATTGTCTTTCCAAAATTTCTATATTGTCTTTCCAAAATAGACTAGCCCTGCTAGCCTGGCTAGTAGAGCTGGCCCTGGTGGTGTGAGTGTGGGTGACCCGGATCACCCATTTTTTCTTTCTTTTTTTTTTAAACTTTCACTGATTCTTCCTGGACTTCACATTATACATTCCGATCCTATTTATCTCCCTGTCCCCTCGCACCCAACCTCTGCCCTTGAAACCCCCCCCCAAATAAACAAAATCAAATTTAAAAGCTAAACCAAAAACCAAACAAAACAAAGAAACAAACAAAAGGAGGAGGAGGAAGAAGAGGAGGAGGAAAATCTCACTATGGAAGCTGTAGTGTGGTCATTGAGTCACACAGTTAAACCCTTCAGTCCTTTCATGTGCCCTCACAAATGTTCGTTGCCATGAGCCATTGGTCTGGTTCAGTCTCTGCTATACCAAGGACAATGGGCTCTCACTGGGGCTCCTCTCGGATACCCTGTTGTCCTGTGTCATGGAGATCCTGTAGTTTTGGATCTGTAGGTTCATCCCCTTTACTTGCTCCATAGATGGGGTGGCTGTTGGGGGTGGGCTAACTCATAGCCCTGGCTCTGGGCCTGGGTGGTAACTGGGTTGGTCAGCCCACTAGGTTTTCCTCACCTTCACTGCCTGGGCCAACTCTCCAGTACTGCCTCGGCTAGGTCACCCAATGCAGCCTGCAGCAAGGAGCTGGGCCAGTTCTCCTGCTCTCAGGTCCTCAGATCCGGGTCGCCCTCACTCACACCAGGGCCAGCTCTGCTGTTTTGCCCACATGAGGTACAGGGCCCTCTCTCCTGATTGCTGTAGGGGGCATACATGGTGGTGGTGGGTGTGGTGTGGTGGGTGGTGGTGTTCAGCTCTCCTGCTCTCACACCCTCAGGGCTGACTTACCTCCACCCTGAACGACAGAGTCAGGTCTAGTGTGAATCGTGTTTAGAGAACCGATCTAAAGAGATCATTTGGTAAAATGAACCCATAGGGCTGAGCCCTAATCTAACATGATTGGTGTATTTAGAAGAAGAGAAAATGACATAGGCAAGCACACTGGGGAAGCCAGGTGAAACACAGGGGTCAGCATTCATAGGAAATCACAGAGGAGAGGCCCCCGGAGAGACCAGCCTCGATCTCTCAGAATCAATGCTCCAAAATCAAGAGTACTTTCTGTTCCTTAAGGCACCAGCTTTCTTAATAGTTGTCCTAGCAAAGTGACACAAATACTATGACAATGTCTCAAAGATCTGGTCTTCTAGCTGGGGGCCAGAGTCATTCCATTTAGATGAAACCTCCACTTTTTTTCTTAAAGGAAAAAGATCGGACTGGAACTTGGTGTTTCTCCTTGAGCTAGTTACCTTTGTCCATGCGGCACCACAGTCAGAAGGTGCTATTAAATCTAGATGGGATATAACTGAAGTAATTTAAATGTGTGAAAAAGGAGCTTGACTGACTGGGGAGAAGGGAGTTTTCCCTTCATACAAAGTTTGAAGGCCTTAGCATCAGAAGGATGATAAACAACGGTATAGAAATGTGATGGAAATTTCCAGGTAGGTAGGAAGGTCTGAAGTTGAGTCTGAAGTTTGACAGTCATGAGTGGTGTGTGTGCTGGTTAGCAGTTTTGATACAAGCTAGCATCATCTGGGAAGAGAAAAACTCAATTTAGAAAATGCCTGTGTCAGATTGGCCTATGGGCAAGTCTGTTGGGGGGTAGTTCCTTGATTAATGAGGGATGTAAGAGAGCCCAACTCACTGTTGGTTGTGCCAATCCTGGGCACATAGTGATGCATTACCTTACAAAGAAACATCCTCGTTGCTTAAAAGTTAACTGAAGAGGTAGGGTCCTGGGTCATATGAATAAAAAGTGAGCTAAAGGAGCCATGAAGAGTAAGACAGTAAGCCATGTGCCTCTGTGGTCTCTGCTCAGTTCCTGCCTCCAGATTCCTGTCTTGAGCTCTTGCCCTGACTCCCCTCAATAATGGGTTGTGAACCAAGCAAACCCTCCCTTCCTCAGACAGTATTGGTTATGGTGTTTTATCTCACCAATGGAAAAGAAGAAATAGGGCCGTGTCATTTGGGTCAAATGACTTTGTGGTTTTCAGTCTGTGCTCATTTTGAAGAGGAGGTGTTTCATTTTGTTGTTAGAAGGATTCAGTGAGTTAATGGTGGCTTAGTGTGGAAGTGTATAGTTAATACCGTTATTATTAATGTTGAAGCACTAAAACTCTGCTGCAAAAACTATAGGAGAACTCACACTCACCTTGTGATGGTTTACACAGAGGTCCACCAAATGGTGAGGTTTGGATGTGATATTCTTTTTTAGTTATGGCATTGGCTGATGTGCAGACCTCTGTGGGTCCTATCGTTTCAAGTTTTATAGTGATAAATTACCTTCCAATGAAATATCCCCATTGCTTAAAAGTTAACTAAAGGGGTATGGATTAAAAAGTTAATAAAAGAGGTATGGATGTTGTTTTAGGCCAGAGTGGGCTGTGGTTAGTTGTAGTGCTTGTTATTGATCCTTTGGAACTGTGGGTAGTTTTCTAGGTACCTATATATATGTGTGACAGAGGAAATAGGATATTGTTAGTGACTTATTTTTAGACCGTAGTTTAGCCTCTATCTGTTGTCATAATCCCAGAGCTTCCTTGGTTACCATTGCTTCACTAACTCTTTCACATTTGTGGTAAACCAGTTAGTTGATCATTGAGGCTGAGCAGAATAAAACATGCAAAGACTAAAGGCTGAGAAATAGACTTCCTTCCCAAAGTTTAAAGGGGCACTGACCCAGACATAGGCTCATACACTATCACCCAAGAGCCCTTCAAACAGGAATGTTCTTTCTCTGTGAAGCAATGGGGATGAAAGTTTGGGGTCTAGAAGTTCCTCGTGGTCGTTCTCGGTGTCGAGGTAGGCCACTGTACTTAGCTAGAGGAGGGTGGGTTCTCTCAGTCATCATATACATGTTTCCTACCTCCTGCCGTAGCTGAGCACCAATAAAGGATCATATCATAGATGCTGGAGGAGGAGAAGAATGCAGAGCCTGCAGGTACCAAAGCTTCAAGAAGCCTTGGGAAGTTCCATGTAACCCCAGAAGATTTTACTTTACGAGGGTAAGTGTCTTCTCTGTAGCTTCAGACTAGCACCACACTCTCCCTTAGTCTATGAAGTCTTTGCTGAGGTAGATTCTATCTGGCTTGCTTGATTACATGCTTTAGAAAGTTATTGAATGTTCTAACAGAGTATAAAATCATGCTTGATATTTTATTGTTGCATTTCCCTTCCTAGGGTAGATGGGCTGATAAGAATTCCTTTGGTAGAAAGGTTCATGGAGACTTGGGGACAATTTCCAACTGATGATGATAAGAAGATATGTTCTTCCTGGGAGTGCTGACCAGTGTTCTATATAAGTTTGAAAGAAAATAACCCAAAACACATGCAGTTCAAGAAGAATAGAACCTGGAAAGTAGTAAGGCCAGAGGAGGGCTGGAATGATAGTGGATTACCCCCGAGGAGCAAACTGCAATGAGAGATGGTGGTATGAAAGGCCAGACCTATTTTGGGGCACACCTAGGATCACAGAGTAATGGGACCTGGAGCTGATAGCTGGCCTGTCTGCTCCTTAGTGAGCAAGCACCTGGACTACCACCCTGATTTTGGAAACCTTAGGGGATTTGGAGGAGGAGAAGTTGGAGGTGAGAAGGACTCAGGATGGGGTCAGAGGGAAGACTAAAAGAACTGAATATGGATAGCTCATGGGGAGGATAGTAATAGTCTACCAGTTTCCAATGCCGTAAAAGGCAAGAATTTTATTTATTATCATTTCGGGCATGTGTATGGGGTGTTTGGCTTTTGCTTCTATATCACTGTTCATCACTGAAAGAAGTTGAGAAAGGAACTCAAACAGGATAGGAACCTGGAGACAGGAGCTGATGCAGAGGCCATGGAAGGGTGCTGTTTATTGGCTTGCTTCTCATGGCTAGCTCAGCTTGTTTTCTTATAGAACCCAGGACCATCAGGCTAGTGGTGGCCCCACCCACAGTGGATTTGGGCCCTCCCCCATTACACATTAATTAAGAAAATGCCTTATAAGCTTACCTACAGCCTGATCTTATGGAGGCATTTTATTAGTTATTAATTTAATAATTAATCATCTCAGATGACTTTAGTTTGTGTCAAGTTGACATGAAATTATTCAGTGCAGTTGACCTTGGCAAGAATTATGTATATCAGGGTTAGTATAACCAGAAAAGCAGAGTTAGGAGTTGAAAGGATGGATACTGTGAGAAAATGTTCTTGCTTTCTGTACATGTTTACACAATAGGACCACCACACTCCTGAGGATATCAGTGTGTGTGTGTGTGTGTGTGTGTGTGTGTGTGTGTGTGTGTGTGTGTGTGTATACCCCAATACTTGAGATATTTGAAAGGAAATTTTCTGTACTATAGTACTACGAGCTTTCTGAACAAGACACCATTATAGTCCAAGGTGATCTAATCGAAAGAGCCCCAAGAATAGGGCCTATGTGAATATTTTATAATTTCTTGTTTGATCAAAGTGAATTATGTCTGTGGTCACCTAACCTCCAACTTTGGCAATCCATATCTATATGTAGCCTAAATCCTGGCTTCTAGAAATCAAGGGCTTAACAAAAGAACTAAAAATGTCTCTCTAAAATGCTGACTTCTTTTTTATTGGAAATATATTTTTTTCATAAAATATATTCTTATCACAGTTTCCCCTCCCGAATTCCTTCAAAATCCTCCTCAGTTACCCACCCACCCAAATCCACACCCTTTCTTTCTCTTTTTCACTAGAATAAAGACAGGCATCTAAAATAATAAGAATAAAAATAAGGTTGAAAACAAACAAACCAGAATAGAAAAAAATGTCAAACAGAAAAAAAGAGCCAAAGTAAAAGCATAAGAAACATACAGATGCCGAGACACACACAGAAAACCCAAAGAAACAAAAGCAGAAACCATAATACATAAGCAAAAGCTCTGTAAGTTTAAACAAATGTGCAGACAAAGCATTGTGAGACAAAAAAAAAAAATCCTCCAAAAATACTGTTGAGTTCATTTTGTGTTGGCCATCTACTGCTGAGCATGGGGCCTGCCCCTAAGTGTGGTTTAGAAACCCAGTGAAACCCACTGGAGAAAACAAATTTTTACTTTGTGAAGAGTGGGTATCTTTAAAAAGATGTTGATCAGATTTTTCTAATCTATTCTATGATGAGAAAGGATACATTTCCAAGTCTGAGTAGTAGAGGCTCTTGTTAGCATCTAGGCATCTGTACTGGCCTGCCCTTAGGGTTCTGACAGGATACCTCAGCTGCAGCCACTAAGAGTACCTGTGCGCATTCGCTATGTTTCTTTATAAAAGGCGGGCCTTGTGCACCTTCGATCTCTGTCCCCAGGGACCGGTCTCTGGCCCCTTCTCTGCCTCTTCTCTCCCCTCACCTCAATAAACCTCCCAGGTGGTCCCTGCTGTATGACATGATTCCTTTCTCCTGCCGCTTTTAAAGCACAACAGCTCTGTCCTCATGTGGGAAGCATTGTCTTTCCACAGTGGAGACACCGAGGCTGAGAGGATGCAGAAGAAGGAAAATTCTCTGAGGAGCTCACTGCTGACTTTGATAAGTGGCTCCTAGGAGACAGATGCTGCTGTAGGTCACCAGGGACCTGATGGAGTGATTGGAAATCCGTGGGAGAAGGAACGTGTCCACACAGCACAGATTTGGGTTCAGACTGAAACAAGCCCTTTTGTTAGTTCTAGCTGTGGAGCAAAGAAAGGTTCTCTGTAAGGTTGGCGGGCATCTGGAAAAGGCCTTTGGGTCTGAACCCTCACAAGCCTTCTCGGATATCAGAGGCTCTGAGAGGCCAGACAGTTTTGCTGTCTATTTTTGTTTATCTGCAAGTGCTACCTCCCAGGTGGCCGGAAAACCTATATAGGCTGACACGTTTCCTTGCTTAGAGGAGTTGGCTCACAGTGGTCTGTGCCAACGTTGTGATCAGCAAACCCCGTATTCAAGAGCTTTCCTGTCCAATCTCCCAACCCAAGGCAAACCTTAGCAGGAAAGCTCAAGTTGGACTAAAGGTGGAAGAAGACAAGAGGATGAGGAAGGGTGGCTAGAGAGGCACCAAAGGAAGAGAGGGCAGGAAGGTTGTGAGGGAAAGGAATCTTAGGGTAACTCCGACACTTTCTTTGATTCATTCTAGAGACCGGTTTAGGGACCACATAATAGAAATGAAAGGGCTCAGCAGGACCCATGGCTCGCTCATACATGGAATAATTCTGATTTACAGATAGGTGGGGGTGGGGAATTCAAGAGATGATCTACTTCGCTGACTCCCCTTTGCTGAAGCAAATATAAAAAAAATAGTCCCTTTAAAATGAAGTGCTATATCTTTTGGCAAAGCTTTTCAAGCGCATTGCATATTTGGGGAGAAAGTTTAGTTAATGATGGTGATTTCTATGATTTGCTTGCTCGTCCCACTCTGCCAGAGACTGCTGTGCTCCCAATCGTTTTAGAAATAAGACCTTTATTATTAGAATTCTGGGGAAACAATTTATAAATAACTGCCAGGTAAGTATGAAAGTCCTTGGGTTTTGACCTTTGATGTTGAGATTCTTTCTAAAATGTCTACATTTGTTTTTATGTCCATGCAGAGTCCCCGGCATGATCTAATCTTGCTTTGGTGATTTAGCTTCTTGGAACCCATCAGTTCTACAGACATTGGGATATAAGGGTAATGGGAATGAGGTGAATTGAAATGATCCTAAGCTTTATCTTGAGAAGGCTCTTTGGTCTAGTGATATCTGAGTTTTGAATAAGAACATAGTACCTATTACATAGTACAGTTCTAGTACCTGCAGCCCTCAACACCCAATGCTGTACTTCTACTAAGTGGATTAGGAGCACTGCTCCCATGTTCTTCTTCCTAAGAGAATTACAAAGCACTGATAATGACCCATGGCAGAAGAGCTGTGTCTACAAACAACATCAAAATCTTTAAAGGGCTCTTCTACTGGTCCTTAGAGGATTGCTCTCTTGGAGCATGGTGGGGGGGGCACTCCTCATTTTCAGTCCTGAGGTCACATGATGTGCAGGAAACCTGGACAGGCCCATATAACACATGGTAGACTCCTAGGTCCTTCCCAGCACAGGCAGCTAGTGAGGTGCAGAAGGGTGTGAGGTAGAGGAGTCCTGCTGCAGTCTGTCTCGGGGCTCTCTTTGGGTTCAAGGAAAAGTACCAGGCTAAAAAAACATAAATAGTCCATTCAAAGACAGTTTGTAAAAATCTCTCCAATCTCACCCTTTCCATGGTCGGTGCCAGAGTGATGGCCATGTGAATCATGTGGGGAGGAGAGGGTCATGGTAGCAAGTCAGGATTCCTACTTGCCGTGGCTGTCTTTGCTTGTTATGACAACCAGGAGCGCACCCTGCTGCATTGAACCCTCTGCACAACTGCTCTCAGCTGCAGGACTTCCCACGTTTATGAAGTAAACGTCCAAATGAATTAGAGCTGGGTCAAGGACAGGAGGATTTAGCTAAGGGAGCCCTGTGGTTCCTGGCTTGTCATGAATGATGTATAGAATGAGGTAATGCAACCAAAATTAAGTGAGAGCTGCAGAGTCACTTTTCACACAGCTGGAATGGAAGCTTTTTGATGACCGAGTGATTTTTAAAAAATGTCCCCGAGCATCAGAAGGCCTGAGTTCTGGAATCGCACTACTTCACAGCCTTGTGTCACAGGTCAAATTAGCTTCCAGGGAAGGAGGGCCTTCTCCAAGGGGAGGCTGCCTCAGAGGCTTTGATATTGTAGGTGTGGAAATGCCTCTCCTTTAATATTTCTTTCTTCACCACTTGTGATCTTAGCCATCCAACCTAGAGACTCAGCGTAATTGCTGCTGGAAACTCAGGGGGTGGGAAGGAGAGGATGAGACATGAAAACCTGAAATGAACTGGCTGTCCAGAGGGAGCTGGTGGACTAAAGCAGAGTTTACGAAAGGCAGCCCCCAAAGGCCACCGAGAAACAGAACTGTGCCTGCCGTCAGAGTCCTACACTTGGGGCTGCATTTCTTATTTTTTCTTTCTCTCATTTTTATTTATTTATTTTTTTTTAGAATTTCATATTATGTATTTTGATCATATTCATCCTTCTCCCCAGCTTCTCTCAGATCAACCTCTTCCCTACCCACCCAATTCTGTGTCCTCTTTTTTGTTTAAACTCATTGAGTCCAATTTGTGTTCCTCATATATCCTGGGATGTGTAGCCTTTCATTGGAGCATAGTCATTCTACCAAGGACCCTACTCTTAAAGAAAGTTGACCATCCCTCTCCTAGTAGCTATCAGTTACCAACAGCTCCTTAAGTAGGCATGAGAATTTGTGTCCACTTCCCTTCTCCTTGCTAGCCTAAACTTGTTCAGATCTTGTGCCCTGACTGTTGGGAGTTTGTGTGTTCTGTGTCCATCTGAACATCATGTGTCCAGAAAACACTCTTTTTATTTTCGTCACTCATCACCCCTGGCTCTTAAAGGTCTTTCTGCCGCCTTTTCTGCAATGACCCCTGAGCATTGGGTGGTGGTGGGGGTGCTGTTATCTAGATGTCCTCCTTAGGGCTGAGAATTCTGCAATCTTATTCTTTGTACCTTGGATGGAGTTGTAAACAGTCATTCTGAGTGAGGTAACTCAGACCCAGAAAGAAAAATGTTGCATGTTTTCTCCCATTTGAGGATGTTAGTTTGATTCTTCCGATATATCCATTTCATTTGGAAGTAGCATGGAGGTCAGGAAATTAGTAAGGATGAATGGGGGAAGTCCATGGAGGGGAGATAGAACTCAGTGGTATGAAGGGTTAAGAGAAAATAATGGAACAGGAAGGGTTAAGTTGGGGTTGATGATAGGAAGGCAGAGTAGAGGAGGGAATATAGAGAAAAAGAAATAACATTGAAGACATTTTAAAAAAGTCAGATGGAAACCAACTACTATAGAAGCTTCCTAAAATATACACACATGCAGGAAGAGTTGAAATGGGGACTCATTAGCAGGTTTCTCTCAATGACAACACCCCCTCGGTGTTTAGTGGAACAGGGATATTGGGTTGGTCTTGGGGCAGGAGCTGATGATTAGAGCCACCTGAAGGGGAACTTGGAGATCATTGTATTTTTGTTCAAGGTAAATCAAACCTGGTATTATGAAAATGTAAGCATTGAAGCAAATGAAAGCACTTGAAAGTCTTGTCTGCCCTGGCTTCTCCCTTCATACCTTCTTTCTCCTTCACACTCTTACAGTTCATGTTGACTAAAAGCTGCTTCCCATCCAAGTTCTTTTTGTGACAGGTGAGGACACCACAGTTCACAGAGATACCTGGATCTACTCAAGGTCACATTGCTGGCCTGGTAGAACCTTGCCTGCATCCCCACGCTGTAGTGTCTGTCTACCATACCCTTCAAGCAATCTCTTGTGTTTCTTAGAATTGAGCCATCATGAACAGACCATATTGATTTTATCTATTTCCTTCATTTATTCATTTGTTGTCCACATTCTTTATGTTAAAAAAAATAAGACACATTTCAGTGTTTCTCTATCAAGCCACACAATCCTCATTATGCTGAGTTACAACTTTTCATTCTGCTGAGCTCCAGGTGAGGATCCCAGTTAATTCCCAAGTACTGTTATGACAGAGGAGGGAAGAGGAGGGATGTAGGCTAACACCATATGAGGAAGGTGGAGGGATATGGTAAGGGGAAAAACTATGAGAACAGCTACCCTGCCTGCTGGGTCCCAGGCTGCTCTCTTTGAAACCTCACATATGTAGAGAAGAACTTGGTTTGTTAAGCTGTACTTTTAAAATGCCAATATTTTCCCTCCAGGTAAAACCCATTGATCACTTTCACCACAGAGTGAATATTAATAACATTTCTCGGGCAATTTCTACATGGCAGATGGGATGCTAAGTGCTCACACACATTAGCCTATGTAACCCACAGAATAACTGTAGGAGGGAAATACAAAGACTACAGTATCTCATTTATAAAGAGGTAAATAGAGGTTGGTAGAGGTTAAGTATTTCACTTCAAGGCACACAGCTGAGAAATGGCAAAGTCAAGGTGGAGTGTATGTGGTGATGGCCAGTCAGTCCCATGCTTACCTCTACCCAGTCACAGGATAGGTATTTTATTGAGCGTATAGAAGAAGGAATAGTTACCTGCAGAATTGGTCTCTCTCCCTTTTTATAACCTAGCTTATGATTATGGTATAAATTTTGATTAAAGATGCCCAGGTATAAGTAAAACATAACAGAAAGAGTCATCTAAATACAACCAAGTGGCAAACCAAAGTTTGCACTTAACATGTAAGATTTGCTTTCAAGTACAAGGATGAGATTTTAATTTTGGTAGGAGCTATATGTTGTCAACTTCATTACTGATTGCTTCATGAATGTAATTCTTAAAATCAGTTTTAAGGGACTATTAAGGACATTTTAGTAGTTAAAAAGTTGATTACTGGTTGTGCATTCTAAAGAATGGTAAGATAAGCATTTGAAATAATTAGATAACCTTACAAAACCTCTTTCTGAAATTGGTGCTGGCCTCTCATTACATCATTTTCAAGAAATGAATATCCAACTGTCTTAAACAAGGATGGCTGTTGGGCCATACAACAGGGAATTCAGGAGAATGATCTTTATGTTAGATTTAATGAGTCAAAAGCATGTCATCTCAGCCTCTTCATTTTTCTGGAACCTTAGCTCCATTCTCAAGTTGACTTCCTCATGTTCAAAATGTGGCTGCCCATGGCATTTGGGCTACAGCCTCCATATTTGCATATAGGAAGGTAGAGAAGAATAGTTTTCTGCTATTCAGGAACCAGGAAGAACATTTCCAGAAGCACCTCTTCCTTTCTTCCTGAACAGAATGAAGGGTCATATGACTACATCTTTGCTAATTTCTCAAAAAGAAGTTGAAGTTACCTCTTGTAAGCCAGACCCATCTTTTTAACTAATGTGTTCAGACAGGTACCATTGCTTCTCAGTAAGAAAGAAATGGAATGTATGTTACAGAAGCAACCACAATGCTCAGCGTGGAGTATGCCTGTACCAGATGGATGCTGTGATTCACCGACACACTCTAGAGATGTGTATTAAATATCTAACATCTGTTCAGAATGAAGGGTCTAAAGAAAAGTTATACACAATCTCTCTTTTTTATCAGGTGACAAGACCCAACAAATTGTGGTTCATGTCCCTTCTATCCCCATTTTGTGTAAGTACTTAACAAAAAACCTTGTTATAGTCAGAGAGAGGACTAGACTTAGCACCTGAACCCAAGTTGATAGTTCTATAACAGAAAAATGAGCCAAATTTAGTTGGTCATTTAGGCCGAACCAATTATTTCATTAAATACAATCTTCTAACAAAAAAAAATCACTTTTTTTTTTACATTGAGCAACAGATCTTTACCATATAATAAATGACTCAATCAACCTTGACCTCTTGAGAGCAGAATTTGTGTCCCATCATTTGCAAGATGTCAATTTGACAGTTTAGTAAGTTTAGGCCTATAGATTTATCTCTCTTGTTCTTGGAGGGAAAGGCACAGAAATTCTTATCTGTGGGGCTTAGAGTGTCCTATATTGGCAAAATACTTTTTATTTGGAAGTACTACCTATATACTGATGGACTTCCCTTAAAAGCAGTCGAGGTACGGAAGCTGGGAACAAGTTTTGAATTGCCTTATTCTGTGACTTGGCAAGATCTGAAATGGGTCGATAAACAATTTTAATCCTCTCCCTTTTCTAACAGCCCAGCTGACTGTACCCGCCTCTTTATTAGCAGTAGAAAAGCGAGAACTTAGCAACACAACATTGAACCTTTCTCTGCTTGGGTACCAGTGTACCCATAAGGAGTGCTGGAGCCCTGGGAGTTTCAATGCTTCCAGGGAGCCAAAGGTTATTGGCTTCTGCTCCAGCATCAGGGCCACCTAAGAGCTCCGAGGGCTTAGGAGAGGCAGGGCATGTGTGCAACCCTACTCACATCTCTTGCTGAGGCTCTTTTTGTTGGTTTATTTATTTGTTGAAGAAATGATAGCAGAGTCTAGAGCACTGGTCTTTTTTAAGTTTGTTCTGGGTGATTCCCTAACTGATCATTTGTAGCACTGGTGTTTATAAAGAAACAATAATGTATGGTTTTACCTTTGATATCATTTAATTACTAGTTTATAAATTTCAGTAAATATCCTAGTCTATTAATTACAGCCAATGTTTCATGCTTTAGAGAGAGGTGGGAAGAGAAAAGGTGAGGAGGAGGACAGTGACCTGGAAATTATTCTTTTTAAAATTTTTTTAAAGAAATTTTTTATTCATTCTGCATACCAACCACAGATCCCCCACCTCATACCTCCTCCCACTACCCCCCAAGCCTTTCTCCCCAGTCTTCTCTCTGTCCCCTCCTCCAAAAAGGTATGGCCTCCCATGGGGAATCAGCAAAGCCCTGGCACATTCAATTGAGGCAGGTCCAAGCCCTTCCCCCTGCATCAAGGCTGTGCAAGGTGTCCCACCATAGGCAGTGGGCTCCAAAAAGCCAGTTCATGCACCAGGGATAGATCCTATTCTCACTGTCGGGAGCCCTTCAAACAGATCAAGCTACACACTGTCTCACTCATGCAGAGGGCCCAGGCCAGTCCCATGGAGGCTCCACAGCTGTTGGTCCAAAGTTCATGAGTTCCCACTGGCTTGGTTTGGTTGTAGACCCAATGATACCACTCTTGGGCATAGACCCAAGGAATAATCAATCATACCACAAGGCACATGCTCAACTACGTTCATAGCAGCATTATTCATAATAGCCAGAACCTGGAAACAACCTAGATGCCCCTCAACCAAAGAATGGATTAAAAAAAAAGTGGTACATATACACAATGGAGTACTACTTAGCAATAAAAAACAATGACATCATGAACTTTGCAGGCATGGAACTAGAAAATATCATCCTGAGTGAGGTAACCCAGGTTCAGAAGGAAAAACATGGTATGTAGTCACTCATAAGTAGATACTAGATATAAAGCAAAGGGTAAATAGACTGCAACCCACAGCTCCAGAGAAGCTAGCTAACAAGGAGGATCCAAAGAGGGACACATGGACTGCCCTGGGAAGGGGAAATAGATAAGATCTCCTGAGTAAACTGGGAGTGATGGGGGGGGGCAATGGAGGATAGGGGATGGGAGATGGGAGCATGGGGGAATGGGATGGTGGGACTGGAACAGGGGTGGCATGGGAGAGCAATGAAATAGATACCGTGATAGAGGGAGACATCATGGGGATAGGGAGAAACCTGGCGCAAGGGAAGTTCCCAGGAATCCACAGGGATGACCCCAGCTTAGACTACTAGCAGTGGTAGAGGGGGTGCCTGAGCTGACCTATCCCTGTGATCAGATTTGTGAATGCCCTAACTGTCATCATAGAGCCTTCTTCTAGTAACTGATGGGAACAGATGCAGAGAGCAATGGCCAAGCACCAGGCTGAGCTCCAGCAGTCCAGTTGAAGAGAAGGAAGAGGGATTCTATGAGCAAGGGGCATCAAGACCATGATGGGCAAAGTGACCTGAAAATTATTTTGCTGCGCCAAAATGGCATCGCGGGGATTTGACTTACTACAGCTCTAAATTCTTATGACTTTTTATATTTCATCTATTTTTTTTTAACCTCCAAGTGGTGTTAATAACCCTTTTTCTTGTGAAGATTAGATACTAATTTCCTTACTCTCCACATGGCTCCACTTGTATTTTATCACACCAACCCATGTCTTTAAGTATGGTTTGTTGCATTATCCCAATGTCTTTAAGTATAGCATTCTCCATGTCAGCAGCTCATATTTGTACCGTTTGAGGCTCAATTTTCAGCACCTCATAAATACCCCTGGACTAGGGGAATAGATGGGATTAGTCAAAGGGGAATGGGGAGGAAAGAGGAGGTGAATATGGGTCAAAGTACATGATACACGAAAATGTCATTACAAAGCTCAATACTTTGAACAACGAATATATCAATGAATATATACCGATAGTCGTACTCCAGAGAGTGAGGACAGTGGCCAGTTGGGAGAGCAAAACACGAGGCTTTGTGGCTGAGGCCACTTCCAACATGATTGCCTGACAGATTTGTTTTTAGACATGAAGAGCTATGTATTTTGGTCAACTGTAAAAAGGTTTTCCTGTTTGTTTTTTTTTTTTCCAACCCAGTAAATGGAGTGCCACCTACCCTTTGTTTAGATTAGAACCATGTGAATAAGCTAATGTGTCTGGTTCTGTAACTCCTCTCATTGAATTAGCCCTGAAATGCAGTGGTCTTCCCTACAGAACAGACAGAGAAAATGCCAGCCTCATTCCAGGGCATCATCAGCTCAAATCCTTAAATATTTTCTGCCTTGTCTCCCATCTTTGCCCCTCGATAACCCATTCTCTACCTTGCAGTCAGAATTTTCTTTTAAAAATTAGAAAACAAATTTTGCCAACACCCTTCATGAAACTGTCCAGGATTTTCAAATTCTCTGACTAAAACCCAGACTCCTGGCTGTGATCTTCTAAGCGTTGGTTGATTTAGCTTCTGTTGACGTCTCTGTGTTCTTTACTGTGCCAAGTGCTCTACACAGACCTAGTCCCATTGTTTTTCTCCATGCCTTGAAAGTTCCTTCAAATATCACCACCCTTAGAGATATTCTGATCATTCTTCCAAAAGTGCTGGGGTGGCTACCATAGATTGGGTAGGTTAAGATCCATCCAATCCCTCTTTTCCTATGCCAATAATGCAGAACAACAGCCCCATCCCCTCACCCGCCATGTTTCTCAGATTTTGTAGAGTCTAGATCCTAGAAATGGTTTAGTTTCTACCCAAACAATGCAAGGCATCCACTTTATGGTTCAAAGAGTCTCCATTTGGATGGGACTGAGCGCCCTTGTGCTGGCATAGGTTGTAGCAGAAGTGGTGAGAGGCTAGAGCAGTGGTTCTCAACCTTCCCGATGCTGGGCCCCTTTAATACAGTTTCTCACGTTGTGGTGATCCCTGACCATAAAATCATTTTCATTGCTACTTCATATCTGTAATTTTACTACTGTTATAAATCATAATGTAAATATCTGTGTTTTCTGATGGCCTTAGGGTACCCCTGTGGAAAGGTCATTTGACCCCTTAAGGGCTGGTGACCTATGGGTTGAGAACCACTGGTCTAGAGGAAGCAAGCAGTAGCAGCTGTGACTAGGGCTTGTAGCAGGAAGAGGCAGGTGCCCGATTCAGTGGCTTTTGCAACAGCAGTAAGAGCTACTGCAATTTCACTGGGGGTTAGACTGGATCTGCTATCAGCAGGAGCAGAGTACCTTCCTGATCTAAGAGTTTCCTATAACAATGTGCATGGACTGGGGAATGTTGTCAAGAGATCAGCCTAGGGTCTGCTGCACCAGCCCATTAAGAGATTTATTATCTTTCTACTCTCTGTATGATCATCCTTTGCTGTTTGCAGGGCCTTGGTTGTGGGACCCTGAGTGTATATAAAAACTATGGATGCTCTATCCTTTATGTGTATATATGTATATATGTATATATATATATCTTTATATTTATAATATATAATATATTATCCTTTACATATAAAATGACCTAGTATTTGCATGTAACTTATATATAATCTTTCATATACATTAAATCATCTCTAGAGTACTGGGATACCTAACCTAATGTAAATAGTTGTGTGCTGTATATTTTAGGGAATAATAACAAAATCTGTATATGTTTAGTACAGATACATTTTCCTCCAAATATTTTTCATTCATAGATATGGAAACTGGATATGGAAAGACAACAGTATGGAATTGTTTTATGTTTGAATAAGAGAGAGCTTATCCCATTGTCTACAATAAGCCCAATGTAAGTGCTTTCAAAAATTGTTCTTTGGCATATTTTTCATTTTTTTCTTCACTCTTACAATAGTCTAAATTATACTGCTTGTATATTGTTGCTGTTCACTGTAATATAAGTGTAGAAGGAAGGAAGTCTTTTCTATTTTACCGTTCTAACTCCAGCACTTAGAAACATGGGGAGTGTCCCCTAATTGTTATATGAATGAATGGCTAATAGACATTTGCTGAGGCGTCCCACCCCACCCCCCAGTAATCTTAGCAGGGCTAGGGTTCTGTAGCAATCATCTTTAATTTGACTCACTCATTTGTATCAGGCCCAGCTCCAATTTCATTCTTCTGACTCAGCAATGGAAATATGCATTTCTGATGATGGTGCCAGAGTTAAGTCCTTGGATTCTCTAAAAGCGCTGCCTCGGGAAGCTTCAGCTAAATGGAGCGCCTTGCGCTGTTCATCAGCAGAACAATAATCAGCTGAATTTTGCTATCAGTGGTATCAGCGGGTCAGAGGCTGGACAAGTAAGGACCAGCCCAGCTTGGCCATTGCAGACTCTTCTGGTTTGAAAAATAATTTCACAAACAATGGCAGGTCTGGGCAATTTCCCGAAAGATTGCCCGGGTCATTCCATCCATTTTAGTTGCTTGCAAGACTTTCCCACATATCAACCTGGCTTTATTTTTCACTCTGTAAAAGTTTTCAGAAATTCAAAGCACACCCTAGCAAATTCAACAATATTTGCTCTTTAGAGAGACTCCCCCCCATCTTCCCCATTTCCTATTCCCAAGTGAGTCAAAAGGTGTAGAAATATGCATGTGGTCTTTTTGCTTTGTTTAATAAACTGAGTAGTGGGGGTTCTCAGTATAAAATGTTGAGCAGTAAATTATTCACCAAGAATGATCTCTGCCTCATTCAAAGTTTTAATCCTGACTGCTGGGGTATACAGTCTGGAACATAGCAGGTGCTCGATAATGCTTTGAAGAATGATTGAATGAGTGACTCATCCCACTTTGCTGCCTTTTTATTTTTTTTTCAAGCTGGCAAAAGGTTAATATATGCTGAGAAGACAGTATACAAGAAAAACATTCCACGTATGACTTTGATTCTATTCAAATGTGTTCCTACAGCTAGGCAGGATTTCATGAGCATTTCCTCCACTGCCTGCCTGCTGAATATCACTGCAAGGTTCATTCACAAGTCACATCCCCAGACCTGAGAGAATCTCTCCATGTGAGGCTTCTTTTTCTCAGTCCAGACACAAATAAGACAGCAAATGTCAAGTGATCCTTTTTAGAACTCATATATAGACTGATGTACTTCTTCAAGGTCAGGGCAAGCAGCCACTTAACTTTGCATTCATGTGCAAGATCGCCATTGAAAGGTGACCTTCAAGAAGGAGGCTGTCATAGGCAGGAACAGTAAAGGCTGAGCACTGAATCTTCCCTAAAAAGTCACATCTTCTAGTTGGCAGAAGAAGGGACTCATGTCAGGGCAAGAGACCCACTGGCAGCCAAGGGCTGCTGGTTACTGATTAATCTGGGCAGGCATTTTAAAGGCAAAAGAGCAACCCAGGGTTCAGACTAGGCAAGCTTGTGCAGGCTCTCAGCTGGTAGGGGAACAGGGAGTGGGCGGGGGAAAAGAGGAGGTGAGAAAAAGGACATGGGTAGATGCCTTCTGCTTGGTGGAGAAAGAAACCTCCTCTCAGAGCTGGCCAGGGTCTCTTGCCTCTGGAAGCTTCCAGAAACAGATAATGGTATCTCAGGGGCAGATAGTGTATCTTAGGGCTTTGTCAGTTCTCCCAAAGGGCAATGTGAAAATCTCATTCTCTTTAACAATATGTATACCAAGTCACCTTTGAGCACATTTGAAGACCAAAGATTTCCATTCTTGAAATTCTTGTATTTTCACTTGCTTATAGTGGTATAGCAAACATTGAACTACACGGCCTATACATATTCCATAAACATTCAACTCAATCCTTACAACCTGCAGACATGAATATATTTATGCCGTTTAGTAGATAAGGAATGCAAGGCTCCAAGAGTCTAAATAACTTGTCCCACATTATATCTGGAAAGTGACAAAACTTACTCTCTCATGAAGCGGTTTTATCCGTTTCTTAGGGGAATGAGTTACTCAGTAGGTTCTTTGTCAACTTCACATGATTTTTATATTTGGCCCCAAGGGATGCTGCTTTCTATAATTGAGAGCTTATTGTTGATTGTTGCTCTTGAATCTTTCGGTTCATTTTAATAACTTAGTATCAAACTAGGGTCTAATAGACTCAAGTGAATGAAAACAGAGTATGGTTTGGCCCATAGGATGGATGACAGCCACTTGAGGAGGTAGCTTATGAATATGGTTGGGGAAGGGCTCAAAGCTGCAGGCTCACCCTTCTCCTCTCCTCTCCCATGCCAACCTAACCTGATGGCTGACGTTCCCCAGAAAGGAATCATTCATTTAGACTGATGTTCTTAATGCCTCCACGAAAACTTCAGTCTGTTACCAGTGAAGACGGATGTGGTAAAAAATAATATTAACATTTTATCTATAAGCACTGATCTCTTTCTCTCTTTGGATGTTTTTAAGCTCTAACCAATGGTCCTCTTTTGGTGTGGGTTAATGTATAAGAATCAACAGAACTAGTCCAGGGAAGAAAAGCACAAGTCTCCAAGCCTGATGACCTGGGTTCTGTCACTGGGCACCAGATGTTGGAAGAAGAGAACCAAAAACTGCAAGTTTGTCCTCTGTCTTCCATATGTATACTATGGTGTGCATGTACCCACACATTAAATGCTAGCATATGCATGCACACACATACGTACACACACACACACATACACACACACACACACACACACACACACACACACACACACACACAGAGAGAGAGAGAGAGAGAAAACACATTGAGTAAAAACCCTAGGCAATAGACAGAGAAGTAAGTTTAGATTGCCAGAGAAGTACAGTAACATCCCTCCACGCTCTGTTGGATGGTCCAGACACATCTCGATGCACCGAGGGGGTCAGCACAGCATGTAGACATAGGCATGGAGGAGATAAGGCTGAATCCACGAAAGCTAAGAAGCCAAGACATGAGAAATGTATGGATAGAGGAAAGAACCAGTTTATAGTATTACATATGTAATAAAACATTTTTAAAGTAAGCTTTATCAATTTATCACTAAATAATTATATTTTGCCAAAGAGCCCCTATCTTCTGTTAACATTTTTGTTCAGGAAGCCCTAGGGGGAAGAAGAAAAAGATGCTGGGAGGGAGGAGGAGGAAAAGCATGGGTTTGGTAAAGTTCATGAACATATTTCTGGTGCCAGAGTTAGGACAGGGACATCTTTGTCACCATTTTCCATTTTTAGATCAGGAAGTTTCGGTAGACATGGAGAGGTGTTCACAGAGGTTTAGCCACAACAGGATTGTGGACTGGGCCAGGGCCATCTGCCTCCCCGGGACATGGGTGAGCATGACTGTCCCATGGAGGTTCCAAGCTCTCCCCGCCCAGTCTGACAAACTCTCATGCACACCTTTGTCCCAACCCTGCCCTGTAACACACTCTCAGCTTCACAGAGCTTGGACAGTTTGTTGCTTCTCTGTAAGTCATCCCCTGAGGTCTCAAAAACTCACATCTTCCTACCACTGGCTTCTCCTCTCCTGGCAAACAGTGCTGGCCTAGGGCAGGCTTGCCAACCATGCCAAATCTGGTTTTCATTTCCTCTGTTCTTCTTGATCCATTTCAGTGGAGGTTAAGTGTCTGGTACTCTCATCCCTTCCTTCCTTCCCCTCGCTACCCTCTTAAATAGTTCATCTCTTTTGCTCCAGACAAGCCAATGCTTTGGATTGGTCTCTTCATCCATCTGAGCCTACTTATCCAAACTTGCCTGTTCCGGGCTTCCTTGTTTCAGGCCTCCTTCTCTTTGTGGGTAATACCAGGTCATGCAGATAAAGGAAAACTAATTAATATGTTAGCTAACTAATGTAGCACCCCTGTTAAGCAACACCTTGAACTGTCTCAATACAGGCTTTGTTTGTATCAGAAAGACTCCTTGAGGCATAGGCCTAGTGGAAAACTCCAGAACTGTCACAGACCACATGGGGGACATCTCAGTCACTGTTCACCTCGCCCCTGGAGTCAGCTGCCCCTCTGTGTCTGTATAAGACAAGCCCTGGGAGGTTTGAGAGTCTAGACTTGTACTTCATTTTCACTCCAATAAGATCTTGGCAAATAGCTATAAATCTGCCTAGAGCCTCAAGGGTCTTTCTCTGCAAAGTCAGTGTTAAACAGTAAGAGGGCAATTTCCTTTCTGTATGTGATGACCTGAGTCACTACAAAAGTTTTGGCTACTAAATTATTTCAAAGTCTTCTGCAAGCACTGAGTGCCCCAGAAAGGCTTAATAAAAGATTTGGATGAAATTTCCCCTGTTAGTTGGACGGGATGTTGAGATTGGATATTTGGCAGCATCAAGTGCTGAAAAGTGGACTTCTTATAATGCATTAGAAAAAAAAAGAGCTAAACGAAGTATTCATAGCCATTAAATGCTTTCTGCCCTTAAAAAAAATAGCCCCGCCTGGCAAGGCTGGAAGCTGACTGCTGCCAACCATTGTCCAATTTATCTTAAGGTATCTTTGAGACACATTGTGCTGTGATGGTTTCTAGGTTGGCATAGGATAGTCCCAGCATTTGAATCACATTTCTATAGACTTGACTGTGTGGAACATGCATGCTTCCAGATGTTAGCCCAAAGAAATCCTGTCTACTTGCCTTGTTCCAGAAGCCACCCAGAATTGGATTTAATAATCCTGAAAGGCAGAACACAGTGTCCTGGTTCAATGACACCAAATTTCTCATGAAGGCATTTGTAATTTCCTGTTTCCTTGGAGCTTAGGCTCTGAGCTCGTCACATTCAACAGTCACTTGCTCTGGTTCATATGGAAGGGTATGTTCTTGAAGACCTTAAATTCCATCTATGAAAAGGGCCATCGACTGGACCTCATTGCCAGATCTGAGTGCCCCAGTGCAAAGTCTGTTCCACATTAGGCAACCAGACTTCCAAAACTTGACCAAGGGTTGGAGTTGACAAAGAAAACCAAAATCTAAAGAAAAACAAGAACACAAAGGGCTTTGCTTAGTGTCATGAGCAAGATGAGCAGAAGGCAGTTATTTTTAAGTTTTATTTTTTTAATTGCTATCTCCTGTTGTACACTCAGGACAAGAGAAAACAAGGGAGCATTGAGCATTTTACTAAATATCTGTTCTTTCTCCTCCAAGGCAAATACTTGTATTTCTGTGGTGGAAGCTTCTATGGCTGTTTTATGAGCCTATATGTACACTTTGAGAAGTAGAGGCAAGGCCAGTTGGCCAGTAATATTCTATATGGTTGTCTGGGCTCATGTGTAGCTGTTACCTTTTTCACTACTGTGATGAAATACTTGGCAAAAGCACCTTAAGAAAGCCAAGGTTCCTCGTGGCTCACAGCCTGAGGATACAATGTCTTGGTTATTTTTCTATTGCTGTGATAAGACACCATGACTAAGACAACTTACAGAAGAAAGAGTTTATTGTGCTTACAGTTTCAGAAGGTGAGTCCATGACCATCATGGTGGGGGACATGACAGCAGGCAGGCCAGCATGGTGCTGGAGCAGTAACTGAGAGCTCACAGTTTGATCTGTAAGAGGCAGAGAACAAACAGGTTGGAATGGGCTTTTGAAGCCTCAAAGTCCCAGTAACTGACTGTCCCCAGTAACACACCTTCTCCAACAAGGCCCCAACTCATTATCCTTCCTAAACAGTTCTACCAACTGTGGACCAAAATCTTTAAATATATTTATTTATGCAGGTATGTTTATGCTACATTTGTTTAATGATATAAGGATGTGTTGTATTTATTTATGCTGTATTTGATTATGAAAAGATGTGTTGCTACTTAACCTTGCCTGCCTAAGGCACCTGATTGGTCTAATAAAAAGTTGAATGGCCAATAGCTAAGCAGGAGAGGGATGGGTGGGGCTGGTGGGCAGAGAGAATATAGGAGGAGAGAAGAGAAGAGGAAAGAGAAGAGAATGAGGAAGAAAGAGAGGGGCATGGCTGGGGCCAGAAGCCAGTCAGCCAGATATGAGAAGCAGTGAAAGTAAGATATATTGAAGGAAAGAAAGGCAAAAAGCCTCCAAGGCAAAATATAGATGAAGAAAAAACAGATTAAGTTATAAGAGCTAGTATGACATGCATAAGATAAGGCAGAGCATTCATAACTAATAAGAAGTCTCCGTGTCATGATTTGGGAGCTGGTTGGTGGCCCAAAAGAAAAAGTCTGGTAAAACATAGTCCATCATGGTTGGAAAGGCATGGCAGCAGGAACATGTGGTCACATTGTGTCTATAGTCAGGAAGCAGAAAGAAAGGAATACTGATACTTAGATCACATTTTCCTTTTTACTCAGTCTTGGTTCCTAGCTTATTAGAACAGGATCACCTACATTTAGTGTGGGGCTTTCCATTTTGATTAACTCAATTTTCAAACTACTTCACAGACATGACAAGAGGTTTATCTCCTAGGTAATTCTAGATTCTGTCAAGCTGACAGTCATTATTACCTATGGTATTATGTTTCTTTAAGGAAAAAAATTTCAGGAGAACATTACTACAAGTTCACTGTGGAAATAGGGAGGGACCAATATGCTCTTCAATGATAAGATAACTTTCCATGCTGTGGAGATGTGCTCCAGGAGATGCATATTTGGAAATCCACCAGACTTTGTTTCTAGCATTGATTGTTCTGACATTTACTAATGTCTTATTCTTTACCCTTTTTTGGGGTGGTGGTGGTGGTGTTCTCTTTTGATCTTACCAGTTTCTTTTCAGAAAGATTCTTTGGGGGTTCTTATATCTTTCAGTCTTTTGATTAGGAAGAGATGACTCACTTAGGTAGTCATAAGAATAGAGGGAAATGATGAAGTGGGAAATGGAAAAACTGACAAAGGCTCCAACTGGGGAGGAGGGAGGGAGGTTGACATTGAAGGAGAAGGAGGGACTGATAACACCAAGGTTGTTTGATGAAGCCTCAAGGAATCATATTATTTTACATTTATGTAAAATTATACACAATAAATGTAAGTGTCTGTGCACTTTCTATTTGTAGTCCCTTAATTTATATGTATGCATACTATGGAAATTAAGCCACTTGGGTTTACAAGAACTGTAGACTAACAAAATGTGTGTTGTGGAATATAACTTTAGCTCGGCAAAGATACGTTACATTTGTTTATGCTGTGAAATATTACTTTAACTGTGTAAAGGTGTGTTGCTTTAGTTTACGCTGCATTTGTTTAATGCTGTAAGGATGTGTGTCTAATGATGTAAAGATGTGTTGCACTTGTTTCACCTTGCCTGCCTAAGGTACCTGATTGGTCTAATAAAGAGCTGAATGACCAATAGCTAGGCAGGGAAAGGATAGGCGGGGCTGGTGGACAGAGAGAAAAAGTAGAAGGAGAAATCTAGGCTCAAGAGAGAAAAGAATGAGGGAGAAAAAGAGATAGATGGCTGGGCCTGGTTAGCCAGCCAGACACAGAAGAAGCAGGAAAAGTAGGACATACAGAAAGAAGAGGTAAAACGCCCCAAGGCAAAAGAGAAACAGGTTAATTTAAATTAAAAGACCTAGCCAGAAACAAGCCTAGACTAGGCTGAACATTCATAACTAATATTAAGTTTCTGTGTCACGATTTGGCAGCTGGTTGGTGACCCAAAAAAGGAAGCCTGCTATAGATATGTTAACAGGGAAGGAGGAAAGCTTCACAGGAATCCCACTCCTAGACAGAGAACTGTGGGTAACTATTGATGTCTGGGAGAATTAGCTTTTTTGGGGATGAGTCCCCTTATCAGTATCCAGCTCTGAGTTGTCAGCCTTGAAACCATATATACGTAAACAACAAAAAAATGAGCTAAGCAGGTTCTATTTATATACATTTGTACATACACACATATATACATGTGGATGTAACAAATACAGTAAAAGAAAAAGAGACTATCCTCGCTTTCTTACTGTACTTGCTGCAGGGGGAGGAGCTTGGTCCTGCCTCAACTTGATGTGCCATGCTTTGTTGAGTCCCATGGAAGGCCTGCTCTTTTCTGAATGGAGACACATGGGGAGTGAACTCGTGGGGAGGTAGGTAGGAGGTGGAGGGTGGGGGAACAGAAGAAGAGGGAGGGGAAACTGTGGTCAGTATGTAAAATAAATGAAAAAATTTAATTTAAAAAACCTGAAAGCCCGGCATTGGTGGCACATGCCTTTAATCCCAGCACTCAGGAGGCAGAGTCAGGTGGATCTCTGTGAGTTCGAGGCCAGCCTGGTCTACAGAGCGAGATCCAGGACAGGCACCAAAACTACACAGAGAAACCCTGTCTTGGAAAAACCAAAAAAAAACAAAAAAACCAAAAACAAAAACCTGAAAAAATATATTAAGTAGTCAAAGATTTAAAAAAAAAAAAAAAGCTATCAACTTGAGAGTACAAGGTTATGGAAGGGGTTCAAGGAAGCGAAGTTTTGACGATCAAATTGGGTTGGTAAAAAGGACATGAGTACTATAGAGAATGGATATCCACAACATGGTGTTCTGGATCTGTGAATTGTGACTGTGCTTTGGGTTTTAGAGCTAATACAGCTCTAGTGCTGGTATCTAAGTCTGTTTCTGTGGCTATAACAAAGTGCTACAGATGGAGTGGCTTGTAAACAATGAAATTCTTACAGTTCTGAAGGCTGACAAGTCCAAATCAAGTAGGATCTGGGCTTGACAAGGAAACAGTTCCTGGTTCATGGATGGCCGTTTTCCCACTGTGTTCTCTCTTGGTAGAAGTGGAGAGACCTCTCTCAGGTCTCTTTAATAAGGATATTGATCCTGTTTATGACTCCATCTAATAAAGTCCACACCTGCAAATACTGTCACATTAAGGATTGAGTTTTTTCATATACATTTTGTCTGTAGTAGTCACAGAGAGGACTCTGATACTTAGCTGTGGATCCACTGGTCACTCATTTTATATGAGCCATGTCCCAAATGTCTGCTCCTCTTGTTAATTGATTCTTATCATTTCATCAATGTTCATGTTGAAAAAGAAGAATGGGAAGCGAGACATACTCTTCTAATGTCATCTGCTGACCTAGAAATAATGATCTTTTTCATGGACTTGTCTCCCTATTCCCAGAGTTTAATAGTTTTATAATGGACAGTTCTTGCCAGGCACAGCAAGATGCTCTGGAGGTAAGAGGCCTGGATACATTCATGATGTTTTACAACCACCATCCATCTAATTCCAGTACCTCTCTCACTCTGGACTTCGTAATGAATAGACCCTCTTACCTTTTAAACATTTTCTGTGTATTTTTATGAATATCCCTCTTTCCCCAGAACCTGGCAAATAAATCCATATTCTGTCCTTGTAGATTGATTTATTCTGAATATTTATATAGATGGGATAATATAATATGGAATCTTTTGTCACTTAGCATACTGTTTTTTGGTTGTTCATCAAGGCTATAACTTGTATCAGCATCACTTTTCATGAATGAATAGTAGTCTATTATGTGGATATGCTACTTTTTGTTTAACCATTTATCTGTTGATTGACAGAGATTGTCTAGTTAGGGTTTCTATTGCTACAATGAAGCCCCATGGCTATAAAGCAAGTTAGGGAGGAAAAGGTTTATTCAGCTTACACTTCCACATTGCTGTTCACCACTGAAGGAAGTCAGGACAGGAACTCAAACAGGGCAGGATCCTGGAGGCATGAGCTGATACAGAGGCCATGGAGGGGTGCTGCTTACTGGCTTGCTCCCCAAGGCTTGCTCAACCTATTTTCTTATAGAACCCAGGACAACCAGCCCAGGGATGGCACCACCCACCATGGACTGGACCCTCCCCCATTGATCACTAATTGAGAAATTGCCTTACAGCTGGATCTCATGGGTGCATTTCCTCAACTGAGGCTCCTTCCTCTCTGATGACTCTAGCTTTTGTCAACTTGACACGCAAAATCAGCCAGTACAGAGATTTTTTTTCTCATAATTTGGCTATTGTGAATAGTGTTATTATGAATATGTACCCACATTTCTTGTTTGAATATCTGTTTTCACGTTGCTTGACTATATACCTAGGAGCTGAATTGGGGGGTTGTATAGTTCTATGTTTGACCTTTTGAGGAAACACTAAATGTTTTCTATAGTGGCTGAATCATCTTGTTCTTCAACAATAGAGTGTGGTGACAAACCTAGGTTGAGAAAGAGGTCACATGAGCATAGGTTAAGGAGTGGATAGTCAAAGCCCAGAGCTCTGAGTCCATGAGTCAGAATGTTGTTCTTGAGTTTCAGAGCCCAGGGCTATGGGTTTAGTTTGCTTGGGCTTCTAGCTTTTCCACATTCTTGACAATATTTGTCACTTTCATGTAACATACTTTTAAGTCATCGTATTCACGCCATTTTTGTAGTCAATGAAATATAAAACTTTAAGTTTTATCAGTCTCTAGCACTTGAATGCTACAGAGCATCTGACGTTATCTGAGCTCCACTTCAGAATAATTTATTCCACTTTCTGTCCGATCTGGTAATTCATCTCTTGTGACTTATGTTCTGATACGTTTTGAGCACAACACTTATTGCTGGGGTGAGTTCTCTTTGTCTTGACTCTGTATTATGTGTGGCAGCTTGTATATGTCAGCATTGATCCATGCCCCAGCTCTGGCTTCATGGCCTTTCCTTGAATCCGCTCTATTCAGAAAGCCAAGTAGCGGTGCACACAAGTTGCATCTGTTGAGAGTTCTGTTGTGAATAGGAACACAGGTGTGATGGACAAGAGTGGTCCAAATGAAAGGGGGGCCACCTTCTCATGTTTTAGTCTTACAACTGGCAAAGGGATGATGAGGAAAGAAGGTGCCCAGGAAGGCTTGCAGAGCTTGAGGGAGACAGGGAGGGGCAAGAATGGTCTTGAAACCTAAGAAGTAAGCAGGAACAAGGATGAGGATAATTACCCCTGGCAGTCTAGATTTGCCTGCTATTCCCGACTTAACTGCTGAATTAAACTTTTAGGAAAAAGTGACAGAGGTGGAATTCATGTTCTTTCAGCCTTGGAAGCATTGCCATTTGTGCTAAGTAATCAATCCCTTGTGGTAGGGCTGCTCTCCTGTTTGCTGTACACTTAGTAGCCTCCCTGGTCTGCCCCTAGTAGATGCCAATGGCACCTTGCCACCCCCATACATAGCTTAGACAAAAATCACTCTTACTTGAGAATCCCTGGGCAAAGTAGATAAGAATGAGGATTTCCCCTTGGCTTATTAGTTGGCATTATTAATGGGTAGTTGTTTGAAAGCTAGTATTTACTGAGGCTCTGATACATACCAGGAACTAACATTTTCATTCAATTATATCTCAGAAAATTTGTATCTATCCTATTCGGGGGGAGGGGGGGAAGTCTAGATTACAAATCGCACAGAGGCAAATTTCTGCCCCATGGGTCTTTTATTCCAGTGGTGAGACAAGTGTGCTCAGAATAATCATACAAATCCGAAGTTGCAAGTGTGGTAAATGGTGTGGAATAGAAGTGTGCTAATCAACGTTATGTTTCAGTAGAAAAGGTGAGATAATGAGCAAAAAGACAAGGGTCTATTTTTGGCTCCTAAGTGTGGAGGTTTTAGTCCACGGTCATTTTGCTTCTTTGTCTTTGGGCCAGTATTGAGCATTCACAAGAGGGCTTGGGATGGAACAAAGTTATTCATTTTATGTCAGGGAACAAAAAAGAAAGATCATAAAGGTTTGGAATCCTACTGTGTTCTCTGAGAACACAGTTCCAGTAATCTAAGACCTCCTTCTACTAGGCCAAACCTATTAAAGGTATAGCACCTTCTTATGGCATTAGTCTGGGGACCAAGCATTCTAGATCATAACTACTGCAGGAGACCTTTAGGAACTATGATCAGAGAGCAATTTTCCAAGGTTTCTCACAATATGGGCTCTGTTCTGAGACCATCACATGCATTCACTCATGGGTCCATGTAACAGACCATTATATATCTACTGATATTCATGTTTGCTTTACAGTAAAGAAAGGTGAATATCAGTTGGACAAAAGTGGAACTAATTGTAAGTGGTGGAGTCTGGGTTTTGAACTTAGATGGTTGTCATCCAAACCCAAGTTTTAAACTATCACCTAAGATGAGCTGAAGTGAAATCTGAAGGATGAGGAGATGTCAACCGATTGAAGCAGAGGAGGGAAACATTCTAAGACAGAGAGAAGAAGCAAATGGATAAACTTTGAAGCAAGAGGGCAGAGGTCTGACAAACATTCACTGTGACTACAGACAGTGTTTGGATGGAGGGTACTTAAAAGAAGGTGGGTAGTAGCCATGCCCTCCTGAGGCCTTTATGAATTTAATCTTAATTCTGAAAATGATATGTTTAGGGTTTTTACATGATGCTGTGGAATAATCCTTTTGCACACTGTGAAGATTTGTCACTGTGATTGGTTTAATAAACAAGCTGACTGGCCAATAGCTGAACAGGATAAAGTTAGGCAGGAAAGCCAAACTGAGAATGATGGGATGAGGAAGGACAGAGTCAGAGGAGTCACCAGGCAGACACAGAGGGAATAAGAGAGGAACATGTCATGTTAATAAAGGTACTGCCATGTGGCAGAACATAAATAAGGAATATGGGTTAATTTAAAATGTAAGAGCTAGTTAGTAATAAGCCTGAGTTATTGGCTGAGCATTTATAATTAATATAATCCTCAGTGTGTTTATCTGAGATTGGCTGTGGGACAGGAGATCTCCTCCTATAACATTATATTTCATATTTGTAGCTACCCAATGAAGAAGTGATGGCTTCTATTTTGCTCTGGGAGCAGAAAGAACTCTGGAAGCCAAATACTTTGTTAAGGTAACTCAAGCTTTTCCAGTTCTCTTCTTCACAGAAACATGGCAGTGTGTGTTGCCTTCTAGCTGGTGGAGATTGGGGTTTCAAATACAACCAGAATACTAAGCACATGTCCCTTTCATGACATCATGTGAGCTGGGTTTGAGGACAGGAAATCTCATTTATCATGGTTTGAACAGAGGTGATTCTGAGCAGTGCAACAATCATTCCTTAGTTTTAGAGTCTTCTGGTCTCCTGTTTATTGTGTCTCATGCCAATTCCAACTCATCCTTTCATCATGTCCACCCCTCAACTCTGCAGTTCTGCCCTGGGACACTGCACTGTGGCCTCTGATAAGAGTCACTCCACTGATCGTAGTTGGCAAGTCCCACACATCTGTCCCACTGTAAAGGTGTCTACTCCCCAGGTGTCTCTGCAATGGAGTTGGGGCTGTGTGCTTGGCCTTATTCTGGTCTCTTGGAGATAGTGTGTTTGCCCTCCAGGTAAACTTCATACTAATGCTCATTTACATATTAATGTGCAGTGCCCAATGTCTCTTGCACTATTCCCCCATTCTGTGGGATTAGGTTGAGCAGGTCTTCTTGCTCACTTTAATCACACATTTCAATGCTGCAGAGACTTGCTGTGATGTCGGATGCTTCCTTTTATACCATCCAAAATGCTCCGCAGTGTTAACCAAATTGAAATGAGTCCCTTCATCTTACACACAGATAATTAAACTTCAAACACTGTTTATCTTGGTCTCCAAATCCTCAGAATGCAGAAGCAAATTAATTTTAAATCTATATCTGCTTTAAATAGTAATTGTTTAATCAACAGGCTTGATGTATAATTATATTCTTTGTTCGTGCTCCTTGAAGGCTTGAATAGACCACATAATTCCTGGGTTGCTTTCATTTCTGTAATTAAATCACGTGACAGATACTCACTATATTACAGTTCACTACAGTTGCTTCTCTCCTACCCGCTTTTAGATTAGAGACGGTTCCTCAGGAGCACTTAGATCATAACCGCTCAGCTTAAGAAGGAGCTCCCGGTATTTAGCCTTAATCCTTCCTCTTCGTTCAACTAATAATTTACTTAGGAGCAATCGATTTTACTGGTGCTTTATCCTTTCAAAGTTGAGGCTTCTTGTCCTTCTTTTGAACTTGTTTTCTGAGAGAACCCCCTTACACCTCCCTTGACCACGTAGACATAGCCTATGTGAACCTGTGGAAGTCAATATCATCCAGACAGATGTTATATTTAAGGCTCAAACTGAACAAAAAATAATATTCTGGAAAATTTTTTTAACTGTCTGGGGCTTTATGAAGAAAAAAGGAAGTAATTTTCATTATTAGAAGGGGTGGCTTTGTCTCCAAGAATTTATTTTACTTGCCTGGATTCATCCCATAAAAATGAGAACTGGACACTAGATAATTAGGTCAATGCTGGAATATATTCTCTAATTGGAGTTTGTTTGTCCCACACAATATACTTGATTTTCTCTGGGTCTGTGCTGGAAATGGGATTGCTTAGCCAATCTGGCTCTCATTCCCTCTGTCCGTCATGGCCTCCAGCTCATTATCCTTTGGATTTGCCTTCCTCAAGTTCTTACAATTTTTAATAATTTTCTTATCTAGGCATGCAAAATTGGTAAAGCATTGTTGATCTTGGAACAATCAATATTGTATAAATTGGCAGGCATGATTGGAGGTCGAGGGGGTAGATATATATATATATATATATATATATATATATATATAGAGAGAGAGAGAGAGAGAGAGAGAGAGAGAGAGAGAGAGAGAGAGAACGAGAACAGCATCTCAGACAACAGCAGCACAAGGGAAGAACACTTAGTGCTCATAGCAACTAGATGATTTTCTTCCATCATGTTTCAGGGCTGCATCCATGTTGGCACTAAGAAAACTATGTCTAAGTTGTACTAAGTTTTGCACCAGTCACTTCTGGGTCCCCTTGGCTTTCTTCATTTATTGTTCTCTTTCCTACCGGAGGGATATCTGTGGTTCTGATTACTTCCTCTTACCTCTCCAAGTGTGTGCTTCTCAGGTCCTATCTGGAGTTTCTGTTTTGATTTAGATGTGTACTGTTATGACTTTCATCATCATTTCCTACCCCCATTCTGTAACTGTTAGAGTTTAAAAAAAATTATTACCATATTCTTTGGGGTATTTGTGGAATACATTCCAAGTTATACCCAGGGAATTAATTTCTGCATTTGTCATTTGACTTTCTACATCATCCTTGCAAATGCTGAATTCAATGCATGCTATCTTCACAAATTAATAATTACCCTATATTAGCAGATATATGATAATGTTTGGCTCGAGAATTCTGAACTAAATTTCTCTCTTCTTCACTGGAAGAGAAATCATTATGTAGCTTGCGTTTGTATATTTTCTAAAATTTGCAATCATACATAATTATACAAATGATCATGGATATGTTTTGATTAGATTCTATGTCAGCTAAAGGTTGGTGAGGAAATATAAAACAATTCAGTCTTTCAACAGATGGACTGTTCCATAGAACTGGTTGTGGCGTTATAACCAACATATCAAAGAGGGGATGGGAAGCATTTCAGAGTTTGGCAATGACTGACAGTTACTTTGAAAGACCCCCGAAGGCAGTCTTCCCTCTGGAGAGACCCTCGCCCAGAGATCACACCGAGACCATAAGTCAGATGCAAACAGCAAGAGGCTTTATTCAGGAACACAGGTACCCGGGGCAACACAGTCCCTCAAGAGGCTCAAGAGACTGGCGCGCCGACGGGCTGGAGTGGAGGGTTTTTATAGGGTCTGGCAGCAGGAGCACGAGAAGCTCGGTTTACAGGGTTCTGATTGGACGATTCAAATGAGGCCAGGTTCAAACTCAGGACAGCTCGTGGTTTTTCCCCGAGCTCGACACGCCTGCTGTCTGGCTCCAAGTTGTTTTTCTGACCTTTAGTACCCTTTTCTGGGGCCAGGTGGCCGGCCGTAGACACTCCGTGCTTTTCAGACCTTACTCGAAATGGCGTTAGGCTAAGCTAGTATGCTGGGGTCTTTCAACTTCAGTCTTGGGATGGCTGCATCATCACATGTGGAGGAAGTGTTAAAAGACCCATAGCTTGGCCTTCAGGGAGACCTGGGAGGTGAGAGAATGGAAGAGCTGGTTGTTGGAATTAGAATCTACAGAAGTAGCCTTACAAGATGCCACTGGGGCAAAGAGGGACAAGGATGACATCTCAGCTTCTCCTGTCCCCCCCATCTTGGCCAAGCTTTCGAGCCTCCCATTGCCTCAACACACATGGGGGTTCCTTGCTAGTCCCAGTCCCCCAGTACACAGTGGACAGAGGAAGTATAGAGAGTGGGGCTGAGAGCTAAGAGATGGATCATGTACAGATGTGGTCAGCTGTACCCAGAAAGCCCTGCACAGGTACTTCCCACAATGTCTTTATCCATGATCTTGCCAATTCACCATAGGTCATTGTCTGCCTTGATGGTCCATTCTGAACAGCACTGACAGGCTGGGCTTCTGCCTTCCCTTCCTCATGATGACCCCCTAATTCTTGTCAACTAGGTCTGATCCTCTGGGATTTTCCTCATTTACATTTCATTGACAGCTCAAATTCAATTATTTTCTAGCACAACTCTTTTAAAAAAGGAAATGATGCTTTTTTCTGAATTTTTTTTTTGAAAATTTTTTGTGTATATATGGTTTGCCTGCATGCATGCATGTGTACCACATGCTTGCCTGGTGCTCTCAGAGGCCAGAAGAGAGTGTTGGATATCCTGTAACTGAAGGTATGGACAGCTGTAAGCTGCCATGTGTATACTTGGAATTGAACTCGGGTCTTCTGGAAGAGCACCTAGTGCTCTTAACTGCTGAGCCATCTCTCTAGCTCTGGCACAATGCTTATTAGAGGGAAGAAAAGAGACACAGTATGGGATGCCCACATATTGTTCTACAGATGTGGGAACTTTGTGTATTATCTCTCAATGTGTATCCTCAGGTACTAGTCCTGTGTTTTGATAAGATATTGATTGAGGCCAAGCAGAGAACCACATTTGTTTTAAGGTGACCCAGCGTGGCTGGAATTGGAGCCAGGTTCATGTGACACCAAGATACCAACCTAGTTTCTGCTATAGCATATTCCCTCTTGGCTTTATTAATATGCAGAGAAAATAAGCAATTTATGGACTGGAGAGGTATTTCAGTAGATAAAGGAGCTTGGTGCTAAGCCCAACAACCTGAGTTTGATCCTAAGGATTCATGCAGAAGGAGAGAACAGCTCACTCCATGGACTCTGACCACACATGCATTGTGGTTCATGTCAAACACAGACACACACAGACATACACACACACAAGAAAGCAAGCAAATAAATAAATATAGTAAAATAAAACAAATTATTAAAGTGGCAGGTGAGTGCTATCCGATGACCCAAACTGCCATTTTAGATTTAAAAACTTTCTCTAGTGTTTGTTTCATAGTGAGATCTCCCCACACTTCTCTTCCTTGGTTTTATTTTTCTATGATATTAGCCAGGATGGACATCAAACTGTCCCTTCTTTGAGTTTTCTGGCATACCATTTCTACATGTATGTAAGGGTCACTTTGCATCTCTCGCACTTCATGGGCGGTATATAAAGTCTATTAAGTTATGAATAGTAATAACAATGCTCACATTTTCTCTTCATAGAACCCCATTCTACTGATAGCGTTAGCATTTATTAACTTGCTGCTAACCAGTTTTCAGGAGCATGGTAAGAATATTATATTTTAGAGGACTTTCCTTCAATGCACGTGCTGACACAATCACCTGGAGGAAATTGTTGAGATCTGGATTTTGATTCTGCACATTTTGAGTATGGCCAGGGCTTCTATTTCTTCACCATCCCCACCACCTCCACTTGTAGCAGTAATGCCCACGCTACCACCACCCATTCACCTTGTCCGAGTGAGGGGCTGTGGATCAAAAAACAGAGACAAGAGACAGCGGATCATTTGCCTCAGCAAAATGCTGAATGGCGTTTATTGAAAGAGGGAGGAAACCTTAAACACAGGCTTACAGCAAAATGGGAGAACCTCAGAGGGAAGAAGTTTGCTACAGATGTTCTACATTCTTGCATCTAAGCTGTTTACGCCCAATATGCAGGATACAAAAACAATCTCCTGAAACCGGCAGGGAATCAGCATAGGGAGGACATCTGGTCAAGGTCAGCAAGCAAGGCAACAGCTACCCAAAATGGTGGGTCAGGGTCCTACAGGTATCCCCTTTTTACTAAAAAATGAGCTTCTGACTTAGGTTGCATGGGACATCAGCAGATCACCTAGTATCTTTTTCTAATCTGACTTCTACATCATCACCCTCTGAAGACGACTCTGCAGAGTCAGAAACATTGGAAGTTTGAAGGGATCTGAGAGCCTCCTCTATCTGAGACTCCTCCAACACAGCTTTAGCTTCAGTTAATTGTTCTTGAACTTTAATATCATCACTAAGCAACACATCTTTAACCAAGCGCCACAGAGAAAAAGTATCTAAGGATATGGAATCAGGCCTTTCTTTATGCAAATATTTTTGTAAGTCAATCTTAACCTGTTCCCAATCTGGTATATAAAATTCTCCGGAGACCAGAAACCAAGGACTAACATTCTGGAGGATTTGAATGAAATCTTTAGCTGTCTTGCTTTTAATGACAGTGCCTTGTTGCCTCAGCATTCCAATTAACTGTTCCTTGAGGAGCGACTGTGAGCTAGCTGCACCCATTTCAATTCAATTCACCCTCACCTTCTCTTTTCTTTAAAATGCTGGCCAGCCTTACTTTTAGGTGTCCATCAGTGACGTCCCTTCTTTCTCGGATCCTGGTGGAACCTCCACTTGTAGCAGTAAATGCCCGTGCCACCACCACCCATTCACCATGTCCAAGCGAGGGGCTGTGGATCAAAAAACAAAGCCTCCCCCGGTGACACTGAAGTCTTTAATACACACAGGTTCTTAAGTAGTGAGCCTAAAGCACAGAGTTATACATCAAAGGCAGCTGAAAACTCACCAGCGGAGATGAGGAACAGATTCACGAGTAGTACCATTCTATCCTTAACATTTATTACTATCAGCATTGATCTCTTTTTGCTTCAACTAGCCATCCTAATGTTAATGTGTTCAAATTCTGCAAGCTGAAACAATGGACAGATCAAATCAAGGGTCCTGAAATTGGAAGACCAGAAATGAGGAAGGATTTCTGCTTTATTAATAGTGTTTTCCCTTACAATGGAGTTCTTACAGTGTCTTGTGTTTTGACATTTTACTTAAGGGAAGGGTGAATGCAGATGTGATGGTCCTTGTTAACTTTTACTTACCTGTGCAGAGCTTATCTGCTGGACCTGGGATCTGAAGACCTGAAAGAATGGAGAGAAGACACAGTCTAACACTGTATATAATCTTACTTCCACTTCAGTGTGTTTTTATACACTGAAATGTAACAAAGAAAGCAATGATCCAAAGAAGGTTGCCTGAATTCATAAGAATATGTAAATAAATGCCTGCAAGCACCTACTAAATATTGACAGAGTAGCCCTTTCCTAGAACTTTCTCAGGATGGACTAATTTAAACCCAGTACTAGGCACATACTAGATGATATCCAAGAGAGCAGGAAAACAAGGCAGAAGGTGACATCCAGAGTCAGGGCACACTGACCAGATTGGGTTCTATAGCGATGTTCTGACATCCAACAAGAATACACATAACTTATAAATTGAATGTACATGCTTAACACAGGAGGGACAAAATCATGTATGAGAGCCATCCAGGGAACACAGTGCACCCAAGGTCAAAGGCCCTCTGCCCTTTGTCCTGGAGCCCCTCTCACAGCATGCCAAGGCATTGTTTGACATGCATCATTCTTTTGACCATGCTCTGACAACCCCGAGGAGTTTTTGAAAGGGAGGGCGAGAACGCTGTTCTTAGGTTTAGCTCTCCACTCGCTGTGGTCTCCATAGAGAATGAAGCAGCTGTAGGGGTTTGGGATGTTGGCTTGGTGGAGGTACCAGGAATGTGCCTTCGATGTGCTGTGAGGGCTTCAAGTCCTTGTCCTCTTTTAACAAGTTCCAGCAAGTAGTACGGCTGTAAAGACAAGGAAATCATTCCTCAGAGGGGAAAGAGGCTAGAGGATGATCCTTACCCTTTCCCCAAGCATGCACAAACAACTACTGAGTGCTTTTGGTGACCAATATACTCAGGCTTAGCAGTTACCAAGGGCTTCCCATTCAGCCACCTCCCCTAGCCATGTGTGGAAAAACAGTTGGAATTTCACCTTGGTGGGTAGGTGTGTTGGTCCTTTAGGGGCATGGATAGGGCTTCTTTGAGCACACTGTGGACTGTCTTTAGGGGTGCCTGTGGGAGAATGGGAAGTTAGTTGGTCTTAGGTAAGTCTGCTGAGGTACTGTCTTAATTTTAGAATCCCGCTGAATACTTCAGTAGGAATCCAGGTTTGCCCAAGGTATTGGCAAGATCAATCATTTTTCATTTGCAAAAATCAATACCATATTTCCTATCATTCAACCCCCTTGCCTCTCTCCCCAGTCTCCGCTGCTGGTGAAAAAGCATCATCACTTCCATTGCCAGACATTTAACTGTCTATTATCCATACCATCTGCTGCAGATTTTTCAGTTTTATTTTAAGATTTTAATGAAGCTTTTTCAAATTTGTTCATTTTACATCCCGTACACTAACCGTTACATTAAGGACTCAGCTCAGATTTCCTTGGCCATCTGGAGGAAGATCGGATCAATCATATATATATATATATATATATATATATATATATATATATATATATATTATTGATTTTGGAACTGACTCATAACTTTTTTGAAGATTTATACAATTTTTACTCATTGATCATGTTCCAGAATGTTCTAGCCCACCACTTAAAATTTATTCACAATATGGTATTCCCTTGCTGCAAATATATATATATATATATATATATATATATATATATATATATATACATATATATATATATAATTTTTTTAATTGATCTTGGTTTGGTTATCTTTAGAACTGTCAGAGTGGCAGAGCAGGGCAGGGAGAAAGATTATTAGGTAGGTAGTAATATCAAGGGTAAGCTTCCAGAGCTCTCCAGTCTCCTCTCACTCAGTCTTTAAGAATTTGTGACTTTGAATTTGGCTGAATACATTGCTCACTTGCTCTCTTATTGGAAGGATGGCAAGCCTCAAGAGTGTTGAGGTCTTATGCTTCTTACCTATATCTCTAGCAGATGTCATGTAAGTGTTCAGCAAATACCAGATAAATGAGTATGGTTGCCTCCCTGCCTGGGGGACCAATGCTAAGGTCAGAAGTAAGAAGCCTTTGGAAATCTGCAAAGAACTGATTGGGAGGTTCAGGCAAGTCTTTTCCTTCATGAAGGAAAGTTGTCTTCTTTAAGGTTACTATTTTTCAGTCTTATCTACTTCATACTTTCTGTCTCTATTTACATATTAACACAGCTACTTCTAATATGGAGATTCTATATAAAATCCCAAATTTGATTTATTGTTCTGTTTCCAGGGAAATGTCCCACCCCTGAAGGCAGAGAAAAGTACAGAAGGAGACAGGGCTGTGAAAAAGGATGTGTACTTCGGAGTTGGGCAGATGTGAATATGAGCTGGGTTGCCTCTTTCCGGTGAGGAAGCCTTGTGACCAGCGCCGAGTCTATTAGATGGGGCTGCTAATGAAGAACAGATGAGACAACATTCCATGATACAAAAAAGTCTCCGGGGTCCTGGCTGGCCTAATCCTCACCAGACCTGCCATTCTTCCCTCTAAATCCCACCAATAATGCTTTCTCGTGGTTCCTCTAAGCCAGTGGTTCTCAACTGTTGGGCTGCAACCCCTTTGGGGCTCCCATATCAGATATCCTGGATATCATATTGACATTATGATTTATAACAGTAGCAAAATTACGGTCATGGAGTAGCAATGAAATAATTTTATGATTGGGGGCCACCACAACATGAGGAACTATGTTAAAGGGTCACAGCATTAGGAAGGTTGAGAAGTACTGCTCTAAGATCCAGGCTCCTAGGGTCTGCACACTTCTACTTCTCTATTCTTTTACTAGTTAATTCTTATGGGTGCTCCAGAGCTCAGCGAAAGCATCACTGCCTCAAAGAAGCCTTCCACCATCTCCAACTAAGTGGGATCCCCTAGGAAGTGCACCATGAGCTTCATAAAACTTCTCATAATTGTTATCAAAAGTAATACTTTTGGCCGGGAGGTGGTGGCGCACGCCTTTAATCCCAGCACTTGGGAGGCAGAGGCAGGTGGATCTCTGTGAGTTCGAGGCCAGCCTGGTCTCCAAAGTGAGTTCCAGGAAAGGTGCAAAGCTACACAGAGAAACCCTGTCTCGAAAACAAACAAACAAACAAAAAAAAGTAATACTTTTGTAATTAGACATTAATTCACTCCCACCAGAATGCAATATCAAGATGTTCATTTTTTTTTTTTTTTTTCGAGACAGAGTTTCTCTGTGTAGCTTTGCACCTTTCCTGGAACTCACTTGGTAGCCCAGGAAGTGCTGGGATTAAAGGCGTGCGCCACCACCGCCCGGCTAAAGATGTTCACTTCTATTCCATTTCCCCAAATGCTCTCTATTTCTTAAGCTTTGTATGGGAGAGTAAGAATGATGGAAAGAGGTGAGGACTTGAATGAACGCACCCTGCCCTCCTGCAACTGTCTGAACATTTCTTCCTTGGCTAGTCCTTTGAGTCCTACAATTCTCAACTTCTTGCTGCAACAGAACCCCATGGTAGCTTTTGACAAGTGAAGATAGCAACTTGATCATTGTAGCTGGGTCCCGTTCATCAGTCTTTTTAACTTTTTCTGGGTGATTTTTACCATGTAACTAGGGCAGACAACCACTGCTCTGGGCAAGAAATGGTTTTGAAAAGACCTTTTGAAGCATACAAACCTCTTTGTGAAAGTTTTCTATCAGGTGGATCAGGGGAAACCACATTAGCACTTAGCAACACCTTTGCCTTGATTATGGTCTTGAGGATGGGAATGGGAAAGGGGGAAGAAGAAGGCTGGTAATATTCTGGATGTGTGGAAGGCAGGGTGGGCATGACGAGGTGGGACCCTGTGAAAGCAAACCCCATCTTCTTCCCCACTCGACTGAGAGCAGGCTTTGTCTAGATGAAGTAGGACTCTTGTGATTTTCAGGTAGTGAGTAATGTAGGGTAATCGTGGATGTGCCTTCTTCCTGACAGAACGCTGGAATACGGCTTTAGTGTGGGAACAGCTTCCAGAATGTTGGCCTTGGAAGGTGCAATAGAGGGGGGTGATTTGAATATGCTACCAAATGCCAGTTGGCAAAGATCCTGGGGGAAAGTAAGCAAGCTTGAGCTTCAAAGAATGAATTAGTAGAGTCTTAAAAAGGAGGGAAATGGTAAAAAAAATATATAGAATAATAATTTGGGTATAAAAACTCTCTGATGCTAAGTTTTAAAACAAGGGCTGTTACTTTTTGGCCCACAGGCCCAATCCTGCCAACTGCCTGATTTTGTATAGCTGCGACTAAGAATGCTTTTTATATTTTCAAATGGCTGAAAAATAATAATCAAAAGAAGAATTATATTTCATAACCTACAAAAGTTATATGAAATTCAAATTTTAGTGTTCATAAATAAAATATTACTGGAACACAGCCACGTTTCATCCACTTATGTGTTACTGCCCATAGCTGCTTTTGCTATACAAGGGCAGAGTAGAGTAGCCTACAATAGCCTAACTATCTACTGCCTGATCCTTTGCTGAGAGAGTTTGCTGGTCATTGTGTGAGAATTAGATGAAGATCTCACTAGGAAGATTAGCCAGGAGTAGTAAAGTAGAATGAGCCAAGAGGATAGGCGGATAAAGAAAATCATGGTTGCATTGCTAAGTACACTATACAATTTCTCAACAATCCACAGGTATGTGCTAAAATTGAAACAGTTGGAAGAGGATGATAAAATGGCCTACTGACTGAGTGAGAGCAATGGCAACTAGCCATGAAATAAATGTAGGGAGGTAGTCCTGGGCTCCTAGTAAAGAAAATTTTGTCACCTCTAGGCCTAAAGCATTGAAGGAAGAGGAGAGTTTCCAGAATCCAGAATAAAAGAATGATAGAGACAGGCCAAATTTCAAAGCAGTAGTAACTAAAAATAGCAAAATTACTTTTTTTGAGACAGAGTTTCCTGGTGTATCTCTAGCTGTCTGTATGTGTAGACCAGGATGGTCTCAGTAATCCCAGTACTGTCTTGGAGTACTGAGATTAAAGGTGTGTGTGTGTGACTACTCTCACAGCTAAAAAATAAATCTTGAAAAGCAAATGTGTAAAAATTAAACACACTGAAATCTGATGCTCTGGGTTTCCTTTTTCTCACTTCCTTAGGTTTCTTCACTTCAAAGTTGGTAGAAAAATTCCCCCATTGATATTCTTTTTTTTTTTTTGACACCCCTGTGATATCTTTTTGTATCCAGTTGTATATTTTTTTAATGGCCTACTTCAGTTAGATGATCACTTCCCATAGCTTCTTTCATCTTTCAAACTCATGGCCTTTAATCAGAAGGCATAAAAGCATAACTCGGGCTATAGCCTTTACTGGTTCTGTTTCTTTTTTGTTTTAAGTTGGGCTTTTGAAAGGCATGGGAAGGGGTACCATGGCTTTCCAGGGCCGCCAGTCTTTTATGAAGCAGCAGCAGTAGGTAATAGTGAAAGAATAGCCAGGGGTGACTTGTGGCTGGCTCTGCACTGTGCCCCACAAACACTTCAGGCAGCAGGTCCCCATGCTCCTGGCCACATTAGGCTGCACATCTGTCTTTTGTGTCTTTTGCAGACACGCTGGCGCCATTTTTTGCTAGAGGTGCCAACAGGGCACTCAAATTTGCTGGCACCAAGCAGCTCATGGAACAGGGTGTGGTCTCTTTCTCAAAACAAAATCTAAGGGCTGTGGACTCCAAAGATGGTCATAGTGATAATAACAAAATTTAATCAAGTTTTAATCCTTGAGCTATTTTTAATGGTTCTATCACTCATGTCCAGTGGACCATTTGTGTTTTCATATGTATGAGTCATTTTATAGATAACTTCCAGAAGCAAAGTTAGAGGTAGTATTAAAAATAAGTAGTAGATATTTCAATAAAAAAATTTAAGAAAGCAATAATTTTATTTTATAGTGATTTATTTTTTCAGTTGTGTGTTTGGAGGTTGAGGGGTGAGGGTGTATGCCACAGTGCTTGTGTAGAGGTCAGAGGACAACTTTTGGGAGTTGGTTTGGGGGATGAACTCTGGGTGTCAGGCCTTTACTGCTGATCTATTACATCCCTTATTTTATTTTAAATAAAAAGTCTGGATCTTCATACTTAAGTTGTTTCTCAAGTGTTGGGCATTAGGCACCTACTACAATACCAAGGAATAAATTCCAAGTCTATTGCTATTTTTCTAGCTTAGTGGGCATAGGTATCCAGAATGGGCCACTTTTTCTGAATGCCATTAATTGTCATCAGGAGTTTACATACAAATATATCCATCTTGTAAATATGGAGTTCAGATTCTTATAGTTACATCATTAAAATAAAACATTTTTGAAAACTTTGATGGCTCATAGTTCATTTAAGAAAGAGTATGTGACTTCTTTGCTTCATAATTGCAAAAACATGTTCATATTTATATTTATAAACACCATTAGAATTATTAATTAATTTGACATTTTTCACTTCTGTGTTATGTGTTTTACTGTTTTCACCTTTCCAGGCATGTTCACCTCATCCATTTATAACCAAAGTCCAAAGAATTTTGTTTCTCATGTCATCAGAGGAAGGTGAAGGAGATTGTCCTAGGTTATTTTCAGCAAATTAGGATTGCTCAAGGTGTGGATCAGAAACATTGTGTAGTGAAGTCTGTCTTGTCCAGTGACTCACTTGTTGAAAACACTTTATTTACTTTTTTGTCATTAGTGCCACCGAATTATGCCTAGACTTTGAAAAAAAAAAGTCCATCTAGGATATCATCACCTGAAAACTCATAGTCTGAGATTTTGCTTTTATGAACTTCCTTCATATTAATATTATGGTTTGTCTGATAATTGTGAACATAATCTTCTATATGTTTTGTTATTTTTGCCTTATATGTATGAAGCAAATATGAATTCATACATGAATGTACTAAATGATTGGGGGAAACCCCCACAAAAATGGTGCCTCTCTCCTTGAATGATGTTATAATTTCGGAGGTAGGACAATAGGAAAACTAAGAGTGATACAATAGTGTGTTTTATTTAGTTATTGCATCAATTTCTTAGGCAATTCTGTATTTTTTTCATTTCACATTTATTTTAGCATTTTTAAACATAGTTGGTGATAACTGGTAGATATGATGAAATTATTCTCAGGATGACACCTAGCAAAATGGTTTAAGGTATAGGAAAAAATGTATTTTATGCATATAAAAATTTTAAGATAGAATGAATTTTATGTCATTTCCTACTTTTCTAGAAAGCTCATTTTTTTCTTGTTCTTTTGTAGACTTCTAATTAAGAGTGAAATCAACAAAGCAAATACAAATGAAGGACAACAAGTTTCAAAAGCTCAGATGACATCCTTTACTCTCTGGTGTTAGACCTGCCATGTGGTAGGCCCCATGGGGAGAAGTTCATGAATGTAGCCAACATGAGCTGATGGATCATGGTAGTTTCCATGTGCCATGCTCACAGGCCTGGAGATTGACAGCAGTGATGACTGGACAAGGTGAATACACTAGATGCTGTGACAATTGTGCTCTTAAAAATGACTTAAGCATTTTGTTACATATATTTCCCATCATGAGAAATTCAACCATAATTATTGAGTGCCTATTTTCTGTCAAATACATGATTATCCTGGTCTATCATCACCCTCGATATAAATATAAATGCTTTTCCCTTAAGTGTATAGGAAAGGCTGGTAGAGACCAAGTTGCCTCAAATCATAAGTGGATGGCAAGCAAGGACTGAGACTTCCGCTGGAAACCCCAGAGCCTGCTCATCAGGCTGTGCTTCCTACTCTGCTAATGGCGTGGGGCAGGGCAGATCAGGGAAATAAAGAGTCCAATCATTTTTGCCAAGCCCTCTCTTTCTCCTGTCTCCCTCCCTCCCTCCTTTCCTTCCTCTGTCTTTTTCTCTCTTTCTGCTTACTTACTTTAATTTTTTATTAAAATATTTTCATCTAATGTATTTTGATCATATTTCCCCAGCTCCTCCTAGCACCTCCCCACCTTCCTCCCAGCCAACTTCATAGTCTCTTTCTCAAAACATCAAGGAAGATAACAGCAACGAAATGGAAACCAAACCAAACCAACAAATTCAAAAGAAAATATGACACAAAAATACCAAAGCACAACAAGACAGATCTATCAAAAGACCACGACATCCTTTTATGTTGGCCAACTAACTACTGAGCATGGGGCCTGCCCTGGAGTGTGGTTGATATATGTGGTGACACTCATTCTAACCGGTCTGCCCTAAAAGGGATGTTTGTTTGTTGGTTTTTTAAATCAGATCTCTACCCTCAAGGCTCAGAGATTTATGTGGAAGAGAGGTGGAAAGATTCTTCTAAAAGCTGATGACTCCAAGGAAATAGCCTCTTCCAGACACAGCAGGACTGATACAAATATGAACTCACAGAGACAGTGGCAGATGCACAAGACTTGCACATATCCTTCTCCTTTCCAAACTTTCATTCTGGGCTGGGGTCTCTTAGCTCTTCTTATAATCTCTCCTGGTTTCCTTGAAGACTCCTTAAAAAGCAGCCATTACAAATAATAGCACATGCGTTTATCGCCAAAGCAGTTACTGGCACCCTCTGAAGGGAAGATGAACGTTGCCTGTGTCCCAATGGTCAGAGAGAAAGTTTCCTACAGTCAGCCTGCCGGTTTGTCAAGAGCTTTGCCTGGACCTGTGGGGGCTCTTCTTGTAGACCTTGCTGATGAATGACTAGGACAATTTCCACCACTCCTTATTACCACTCATTTACCATGTAGTAGTAATTCTCATAAATTGTACCAGCTCAGTAGATGTCAAGCCCAGTTTGATTTGATTATGCTTTGAGGAAAGTCGTATGTGATTAGCTAGGTGTTAGTGGAATTGTTCTCTGCAAGTTGGGTGATGGAAAGAGAATTTTAATCATCACACTATCTAGAGACTTTTATAAATGAAATGCACACATAAGCATTAACATTCTTCTCTAATTAAAATTACATCGATGTGAGTAAACAGAGCATGAGTAGGCTGCAGAATAATGCCCATCATTTGTGGGGAAGGTAAATAGTATTACTCACAACTCAAAGATAAATATTTTTAGGAGGGGGGGATGGAATTAGGGTGAAGAGCAGGGAGTGTCTCGGATTTGCAGTTCCTGCCTGGACCAGCTGAGGGCAGTTGCTCTGGGAGAGCTATTGTCTGTTAAGATTCTAGTGAATGGTCTTTTTGAGTAATTAGGAGGAAGGCTATTTGTAGCACTCAGAGGACCCAGTCAGGGGGAAGGTTGACAGAAAGTATTCAGATTGCTTACTTATTGTTTCTCAGAGTGGCCCTGGGCTACCTGAATTATCTGTTAGAAATGAAGGTTCAAGTGTTCCACTCCACTCTCAGCCCACTGAGTCTGGAATGTCTCAGGTGATTCTCCTGCACTATAAAGTCTGAAAACTACCAGTCTTTGGGCTTCCATTCAAGAGGAAGGGAAGATTAGATTCCAGGATTTATGGGGTGGGTATAATGTCACATAGGCTCTGCCATAGGATCCAGGAAATAGGAATGAAGGAAGATCAGTCAAATGAAGAGGTCCAGTTGGAAATACAAAAGTGGAAGTAGACTTGAGTTAGATGGCAACATCTTTGTTAGGCCTGAGGTAAGAAAGGCTGTGGGTGGTCATCCTCTTCATGAAGGCCCAGAAGCACCATGTGTGCTGAGAGCTGCTGGAGCCTAAGTTCTGTTCCGTGATATCCATATGCCTTCCTTCACCTGGCCATGGGAAGAAGATTACACTCACAATTTTAGTTTTCCTTTTCACCTTTCTAAATCACAAGATATTCTGTTGTCAACCCAACAACCAAGTTTCAAGACACATGAGCAGTGTGCAGAGTGCCGTGAACAAACTTGCTTTGATGAAATTGGTCTAGATGCAACCTCTCAAGTAGACTTCTTAGTTCATGGTGATAAGAGTATTTCAAGTAATGGGTTGAGTGTGAACAAATGGTATAGAGAAAAATCAGGCAGCTAGGACTCAAAAGTTCATGCCCATGTGTGTTGGAATGCCATGTGGGACTTCAGAGGGCAGTCTACTGAGCATTTTGTGAGCTTTGAATTTATCCACAGAGTAGTAGGGAGCCATGGGAGTGTCTTAAACTGCAGAATCAATAGGATCTGATTTGTCTTGGGCCTGAGAAGTTCTATGGCTGGCGTGATTTTGGGGTCACATTAACAAGAGAAGTGGAATTGAGCCAAGTTATTTGCTTCGTTGTTTTCCTGAGACAAGAAGTACACATTTGGTGGAATCCGATGCTGGGTAAGCCCCTGTGTCACATGCCAGACCTGGTCTCCACCATTCTTCCTTGTCCCCACTGCTGACTTTTCTCATGTTTGTTAGAAAAACAGACATGATTCTTCCAGCTCCAAGTAGGAGATCAGAAATAAAGTTCTGGGAGTACCCTCATCTTATGGAATTTTTCTCATATGTTCTTCAAAAATCCAAACTCAATGATCATGGAAGAGGTGCAAACATTAATATTTAAGAATTTTCCAGGGAATTTGCTCCTTCCTTTTTCTTTAAAAAGAGGCCCAGGACAAAGGAGCCAGAACCCAGTACAACTGATCAGTGACAGGAGCCAGTGGGAGTCAAGGCCAAGGGGAAGAAAGAGTGTGACTTTTCTAAGTATAACCTTTTATTTAGTTTTGAGTTTTACATATTGATAATGGTTTATACAACCAAAAAACAAAAACAAAAACACCAAGCCAAAAAAAAAAAAAAAAAAAAAAAAACAAAAAACTATGACAGATTAAAATAAAACCTACACATTATTTAAAAAGATCACAACATATTATAGACTCAAGTGCTAATATTTAAAGAGAAAAATTCAACTGTAAAGAAATCTTGACTCTGATTTAGTTGGGCGTTGGTAGTGTGTATTCTAGGACAGCCACAGGGGTGGTTCAGACCTAGATTCCCACTATGGGAGAAGAGGGATGCCAATACGCACTGGGTGGTGACCACTCTTTTTTATTTAAATTTTTAAATGATTTGTGTTAGCGTGAGAAGTAATAGATTTCATAAGGCAATTTCATACATATGTATCATGATACCTTTTCTAATCCATCCCCTCCTTTGTTGCCCTCCCCACAGCCCCCCCACCTCCTAATTGGTTCTCCCCCCATACACCATGACTTCTGCTTTCATGTCACATGTATTCAC